>NC_057831.1:60798759-61507519 GCF_910594005.1 Cervus elaphus | reverse complement strand
AAGAAGTAATGAGAAGCCTGTGATAAGAGGTGGAAAATGGGAATACAAATGAAGGGTTAGATTCAAGGGGCTTCCTTGGTGGCTCAGACGGTAAAGAATCCGCCTACATTGCAGGAAACCCGGGTTTGATCCCTGGGTTGGGAAGATCCCCTGGAGAAGGGAATGGCTACCCACTCCAGGATTCTTGCCTGGAGAATCCCATGGACAGAGGAACCTAGCGGGCAACAGTCACAAAGAGTTGGACACAGCTGAGCAACTCACACTAACACTAGATTCAAAAGCCAGTTTTAATAGTAGGATTAACAAAACCCGGAAAACAATTGGAAATAAATGATGAATCCATCGAGTAGCCAAAGATTACTTGGATATCATCTACAGAAATAACTAACAGAGAGAAACAGATTTATTGAAATGGAGGAAGGTGACAAGATTACTTCTGAAACCTCCTCCAATATAAGTCTTATTACATGTGTATGTTCTCTTATGTTTTCCTAGTACTGCATTACTTTTGCTTATTCACTCTATTAGTGTCTTTGATTCAATGATGAATCACCCTCCTGAATGGAGCAATACAAGGAAACGTAAGACATAGTCTCTGCTCTCATGGGAAAAACAGTTGACCCTTGAACAATATAGGTTTGAACTATGCGGGTCCACTTAAATGCAAAATTTTTATCCATGGTAAAGACTGCTCCTGCTGCTGGTCAGCCTCTTAGCCGTGTTCAGCTCTTTGCCATCCCATGGACTGTATGTAGCCCACCAGGCTCCTTTGTCTATGAGATTTCCCAGGCAAGAGTACTGGAGTGGGTTTCCATTTCCTCCTCCAGGAGATCTCCCCAACCCAGGGATCTAACCCATGGCTCCTGCTTGGCAGGCAGATTCCTTACCACTGAGCCGCCTGGGAAGCCCATAATAAATACTGCCACTACTACTCCACGGTCATTTAGGGGAGTATTTAGTAACATAAAGGGCTTCCCTGGTGGCTCAGACGGAAAAGAATCTGCCTGCAGTGTGGGAGACCTGGGTTCGATCCCTGGATTGGGAAGATCCCCTGGAGACGGGCATGGCAGCCCACTCCAGGATTCTTGCCTGGAGAATCCCATGGACAGAGGAGCCTGGTGGGCTACAATCCACGGGGTTGCAAAGAGTCGGACATGACTGAGCGACTCAGCCCAAGCACATGTAGTAACATAAAATGTAGTGAATGCTAAGTACCAAACAAATGACATAGTCAGTACTAGTTACTTTAGAAATTCAGAGAAATGAATATAATTTTCTTTTTATTATTTTGGTTAAACAATTACTCTGATTAAGGCTTCACAACAGTCTAGAAAGGCACAGTTTGTGCCTTCAAGGCATTTACAATTTAAGCACTGGAAGACAGATTGTAGATAAAAAAGCATAGTAAAAGTTAACAAGTACAAGGATTAACACAAGATTGGGTTAGTGGTCGATCATGTCAGTATGAAAAAAAGAATCCACGATATATTTCTCTTTTCAATTACCCTTCTTTACTTTTCTCTTTCATTCACTTTCCTTCATAGAAGTGATCAAGTAATGATAGAAGAGATGATTAAAACATAAGAAATGTGTAAATTATTTTCATATAAAATTAGTTTTTATTCATTCAAACAGCCTTTTAGGTACAGCTGCATCACTGTGCTTCTCACACTCAGCCTGAATGATTGAATGACTAGGAACTCTGCGTGTGTGTGTCCTTGAAACTAACGCTGTGATGCCTAGTACATAATAGGTGCTCAACAAATGTTTATCAAATTGAAATGAAAATTTTTTCCTCTTTGGACTCAACTGCTTAATACTTAGAGGCCTGTGGTGCTAATATTTAAGATGGATTGGTTCATTCTGTTCAAGTACCACATAACCATTCACACACCATTGAGTTTAGTACTATTAAAAGGTAATTTCCCTTCTGGGAATTATGCCCGTTGTAGACACATTTTACATATTCAGTCTTTTTTATCATCAGTAGGCAGGTAAAGAGATTAAAATGAAAGATTTTTTTCAAGTGCACAATTTTCCACATAGACTTCATTTTGAAATTCCTGTGTATTCTGAAAAAAAAAATGGAAGTCCTATTGAATGCACCTACACCCAACACTATTAGTCATGTGCCTTTTTTAAAGAAGAAAATATTAATGTTTGATTTCTGTACAACTCTATTCACCCAAATAACTTAGAAAAGCTACTATTTTTTCCTTTTTATATCAATGTAATAAAAGCCAATGGAATTAATTGAAAATGCCATTTTGTCCAATTTTACAAGTTTTGGCCCACTGTGATACATTCAGTGTATTTTATTTTGTTTAATGTAATGTTTTTACTATTACTTTTAATTCATACATTTTAATAACTCAAAGAGAGCTTTTGTGTTTTATTTTCTCAAATAAGTTCCTTTTTGGACAAAACAATTTAATACTTAATAGTCTCTCAAATTTATTATAGAGAACTTTACAGCAAAATTGCTCCAACATCTGTTATCTCCTTTCTTATTATAACCATATGACTAGGAATTACTGTTCTTATTTCATTTTTAATAGATAAAAAACTGAGGCTTAGAGAAATAAGTGACTTGCCCGCAATTCATATGTTCATAGTTACTACCTGTGAAGCTAAAATTAGAGTGGAATTATTTGGATTCCTCAATCAGTACTCTCAATATTCAGATAAGCAAATATGCCATACTGTAGCCAAATAACAATGAATATTTATTCTGTATATTAATAATAAACATTGCAAGCATTTACATATGCCAAGCACATCCTAAGTACTCTATGTGTGCTAGCTCATTTAATCCTTGCTGCAACTCGAAGTTTAAACAGGAGCAGAGGCCCAAAGAAAGTAAATAACTTGACCAAGAAAGCACACCTAGTTAAGTCCTTGAACTAGAACGTGCGCCCAGCCAGTCTGCACTATGTTGCCTTAAGTGTCGTTCTCATCGCCAGCATTTCAGTGACAAGAATAGATTTAATGAAACAAATGTAAGTTGATATCTTCTAGAACTACACTTCCTATCAATGAATTTAGAGAAAGTTACCCTAGAATCCTGTAATTCTGTGAAGTACTTAAATAGAAGTTGAATTTGTTTCCCCATTCTAAAAGGTAATTTCTATTAATGGTAACTCTTTAATGTTTTATAGTTAACATTCAATAGAGTTTTACTACATGGAAAGGTTCTTACTATTCATTATATAAATTAGAATCACAGAACTTTATCACATAAATGAACAGGGGCTAACAAGTATTAGATGATGTGAACAGCACCAAGTACTTGCCTAGCGAGGCTGAGACAAGCTTAGCCTCAGATATTCCCCAGTGAAGAAAGGTGTGAATCTAACACAGGAATATAATGTGTATTATGTGTGTGTGTGCATATGTGTCTTCACTGCTTTTTTAAAAAATTAATTGTGGAGTGGTATGAACTAGGTAGCTGGCTTGCAGGTCTCTTAGGTAGAGCTCAACTCTCCTTGAAAGACAGTCAACTCCTGGATGAAAATCCTACTGTATTTAATGGCAAATAGCCAAATGAAAAGTGGAAGATTTACTTTTCCAAATACTTTTTGAAAAGTTTCTAACTGCACATATATATGGACTTTTAAATAGCTAATTCCTTTTTAAAGTTAATTTTATTGTTCACTGATTTGTCACCTATTCTAGTAATTAAGTGAAGGAAGAAAGTCCAGCTCGTTAAGTCATCAAATCATATTTAATTTTCTTTTTTTTATTCTTCTCTTCTTATACTAAGTCTGATTGGTGCTGTAATTCAGAGGGCAGAATGCTTTTAAGAAGATCACAGGTATATACTTGATTCTATTATTAGCAGAAGAGACACAGAGAGGTTTCTGACAATCATGCGGTTCCTCTATATGCAGGACTTATTATTAAATTATTATTCATGTGCTTATTAAGGCATTTCAAGTAGCTTTGGATCATTGAATGGAATGATGTAAAGTTTTAAATTATCCCTGGAAGCATACAATTAGCAGGCATTCACAGAAAACTAAGCAACTAGAATAAATCATTATTCCCTTTTAATTCATTGATTTTTATTAAATTTCATGTCATAAAAATGCAAAAATCATTTTGTTATTATATCTTAGTCTCAATTTAAATCAACTAACTTATTGGTAATGACTTAAAGTGTGCTTAATTAAATAGAAATTATAATATATAATATGTTATGCATCATCAAATATTCTAACATAAATCAAAAGGACACTATTACCCTTAATGATTTATGCAAAGAACTATGATAGTATTCTATACACTCAAAAGTGTGTTATTCAAAAAATTAAAAACAGAGCTACCATATGATGCAGTAATTTCACTCCTAGATATTTATCCTCCCAAAATGAAAGTACTAATTAGAAAAAGATAAATGCACCCCTATATTCACTGAATCATTATTTGCAAGAGCCAGGATATAGAAGGAACCTAAATGCCAATCAGTAGACAAATGGCTAAAGAAGATTTGGTGTGTATGGTTTACACATATAATGGATACACACATAATGGATAATTACTAAGCCATAAAAATAATAAAATTGTGCCATTTGTGATAATATGGATAGACATACAGAATGAAGCAGGACAAAGGCTAATAGAGTTCTGCCAAGAGAACACACAGGTCATAGCAAACACACTCTTCCAACAACACAAGAGAAGACTCTGCACATGGACATCACCAGATAGTCGACACTGAAGTCAGAGTGATTATATTCTTTGCAGCCAAAGATGGAGAAGCTCTAAACAGTCAGTAAAAACTAGACCGGGAGCTGACTGTGGCTTGAATCAGAACTCCTTATTGCCAAATTCAGACTGAAACTGAAGAAAGTGGGGAAAACCACTAGACCACTCAGGTATGACCTAAATCAAATCCCTTATGACTATACAGTGGAAGTGAGAAATAGATTTAAGGGACTAGATCTGATAGACAGAGGGCCTGATGAAATATGGACAGAGGTTCGTGACATTGTACAGGAGACAGGGATCAAGACGATCCCCATGGAAAACAGATGCAAAAAGGCAAAATGGCTGTCTGAGGAAGCCTTACAAGTAGCTGTGAAAAGAAGAGAAGCAAAAAGCAAAGGATTAAAGGAAAGATATTCCCATTTGAATGCAGAGTTCCAAAGAATAGCAAGGAGAGATAAGAAAGCCTTCCTCAGGATCAATGCAAAGAAATAGAGGAAAACAACAGAATGGGAAAGACTAGAGACCTCTTCAAGAAAATTAGAGACACCAAGGGAACATTTCATGCAAAGATGGGTTCAATAAAGGACAAAATGTTATGGACCTAAGAGAAGCAGAAGATGTTAAGAAGAGGTGGCAAGAATACACAGAAGAACTGTACAAAAAAGATCTTCATGACCCAGATAATCACTATGGTGTGATCACTCACCTAGAGCCAGACATCCTGGAATGTGAAGTCAAGTGGGCCTTAGGAAGCATCACTACAAGCAAAGCTAGTGGAGGTGATGGAATTCCAGTTGAACTATTTCAAATCCTGAAAGATGGTGCTGTGAAAGTGCTGCACTCAATATGCAAGCAAATTTGGGAAACTCAGCAGTGGCCACAGGACTGGAAAAGGTCCGTTTTCATTCCAGTCCCAAAGAAAGGCAACCCCAAAAAATGCTCAAACTACCACACAATTGCACTCATCTCACACACTAACAAAGTAATACTCAAAATTCTCCAAGCCAGGCTTCAGCAGTATGTGAACAGTGAACTTCCAGATGTTCAAGCTGGTTTTAGAAAAGGCAGAGGAACCAGAGATCAAATTGCCAACATCTGCTGGATCATCAAAAAACCAAGAGCGTTCCAGAAAAACATCTATTTCTGCTTTATTGACTATGCCAAAGCCTTTGAATGTGTGGATCACAATAAACTGGGGAAAATTCTGAAAGAGATGGGAATACCAGACCACCTGACCTGCCTCTTGAGAAACCTGTATGCAGGTCAGGAAGCAACAATTAGAACTGGACATGTAACAACAGACTGGTTCCAAATAGGAAAAGGAGTATGTCAAGGCTGTATATTGTCACCCTGCTTATTTAACTTATATGCAGAGTACATCATGAGAAACGCTGGGCTGGAGGAAGCACAAGCTGGAATCAAGATTGCCAGGAGAAATATCAATAACCTCAGATATGAGGATGGCACCACCCTTATGGCAGAAAGTGAAGAGAAACTAAAGAGCCTCTTGATGAAAGTGAAAGAGGAGAGTGAAAAAGTTGGCTTAAAGCTTGACATTCAGAAAACTAAGATCATGGCATCTGGTCCCATCACTTCATGGTAAATAGATGGGCAAACAGTGGAAACAGTGGCTGACTTTGTTTTGGGGGACTCCAAAATCACTGCAGACGGTGATTGCAGCCATGAAATTAAAAGCCGCTTACTCTTTGGAAGAAAAGTTATGACTAACCTAGATAGCATATTAAAAATCAGAGACATTACTTTGCCAACAAAGGTCCATCTAGTCAAGGCTCTGGTTTTTCCATTGGTCATGTATGGATGTGAGAGTTGGAGTATACAGAAAGCTGAGCGCCGAAGAATTGATGCTTTTGATCTGTGGTGTTGGAGAAGACTCTTGAGAGTCCCTTGGACTGCAAGGAGATCCAACGAGTCCATCCTAAAGGAGATCAGTCCTGGGTGTTCATTGGAAGGACTGATGCTGAAGCTGAAACTCCAGTACTTTGGCCACCTCATGCGAAGAGTTGACTCATTGTAGAAGACCCTGATGCTGGAAGGGATTGGGGGCAGGAGGAGAAGGGGACGACAGAGGATGAGATGGCTGGATGGCATCACCGACTCGATGGACGTGGGTTTGAGTAAACTCCAGGAGTTGGTGATGGACAGGGAGGCCTGGCGTGCTGCGGTCCATGGAGTCGCAAAGAGTCGACACGACTGAGCGACTGAGTTGAACTGAAAGGGTATTCTGCTAACAGAAATAAATCTGAGAGAGAAGTACAAATAGTGTATGATTTAATTTACATTTGGAATCTTAAAAAAAAGAAATGAATGAACAACAAAACAGAAACATAGTCATAGATAAGGGGCACAAACTGGTGTTTTCCAGAGGAGCCAGGGATGGGGAAAGGAAAGATATAGATGAGTGAGATTAAGAAGTACACATTCCCAGTTGCAAAATGTATGTCAAAGGTATGTAATGCACAGTGTGGGGAATATAGTCAGTAATTCTGTAATATCTTTATATGGTGACACATGATATATAGACTTACTGTGATGACCATTTTGAAATGTAATGGAATATTGAATCACTATGTTGTATAACAGGAACTAACATAGTGCTGTAGATAGTTACACTTCAAAAACAAACTAAAAAGTGTGGACAAAATAAAGTTATGCATTTTCTGTTAAGTGAACATCTGAACCTAATTTGTGTCTTGATTAGGAGTCTACCTTGCCAAAGGTAGCTTATGAATTAGGAGGGATGAGAAATAAAAGTGTATATTTATTAATTCTTGTTAATATCTGTACCTATTCTAAGTTCTTTTTTGAGAAAAAGGTGCTTTTGAGACCATAGAAAATTCAGGTTTCCATCTCCATTTTTTTTTCATGGAGTTCACAGTCTACAGTGGAAGATATTCTAAAGTGCCTCATGAATTTTAAACACTTAATGTTATGGAATACCATAAAATAGCCTGTGGGCTTCACTAGAGCACCCATCGCATGCCTCCTCTAGATCCCAAGCTGGCACATCATGGTGCTCAGTAAATTCTGTTGGCTAAACTAATCAATGCCTTCTTCAAAGAAGTCTTCCTTGAGCTTCCATCTTACACTTCAGACAAGAGCAATCCATTTCCAGCATACATATATTGCATTCTACTGTACTGTGAAGCCTGCATTTGTGTGTGTATATTTTGGGGAGTATTTTTCCATGGATAACTATTAATACCATTAAGAACAATAACTGTATATAATTTATTTAGTTAACAATGGACTTCATATGGCATCACCGATTCAATGGACATGAACCTGGGCAAACTCTGGGAGATGGCGAGGGACAGGGAGGCCTGAAGTGCTGCAGTCCATTAGGTTGCAAAGAGCGGGACGTGACTTGGTGTCTGAACACATGGACTTCATGACCTCTGTGTTCCTCCTGGCCTATCTCATTGAACATTGTTCCCCAGTGAATCAAAACAGAATGAACCATTTGCTTTAGTGGTACGTGGTATCTCTGTACTGTCTTCCTCTCTGATGTTACTACCTTTCTGCCTAGCTATCTCTATTTAATGCTCTATCCCCTGCCTATTAACAGGAAATGACTTCTCACTACTCATTAATTCTTAAACATAAATTGGCTTTCCCAGCTCTTTGCAGTTTAACCCTTTAGTCATCATTGGGAATGAAAATCTTAGATTCCTCTGTGGAGGTTTCTGGTTAAAATAACACACAAGTTTGGTAAACACGTAAAAACCCTTTGTTTATATTCTACATTTTACCAGGCTACTGGGCATTATGCTAGCTTGGGATTACATTCCACCATTAAGAGAATTAGATAAACAGATACTGTACTTTCTTTACCACTCTGACTGCCATTTAAATACATACATACATCCCGATCCCTCTGGGCCTTCCCAGTGCATCAGCCCCGAGCACTTGTCTCATGCATCCAGCCTGGACTGGCGATCTGCTTCACACTTGATAATATACATGTTTCGATGCTATTCTCTCAGATCATCCCACCCTCGCCTTAGGGAGGTGGGAGGGGGGTTCAGGATGGGGAATATATGTAAATCCATGGCTGATTCATGTCAATGTATGACAAAAACCACTACAATATGGTAAAGTAATTAGCCTCCAACTAATAAAAATAAATGAAAAATACATACATACCAACCATTCAGTCAGCACACAAAATCTCCAGAGATGGACCTGTACATCTGTACATTAAAAAAATTGCAATGATGTACTCTCATTGTTGAGAATTACTGTCCTAGACCTTTTTGTGTGTGTATATGTGGGTGTGTGTGGGGTGTGTGTGTTTATTACTCAGTCATATCTGACTCTTTGTGACCCCATGGACTGTAACCTGCCAGGCTCTTCTGTGCATGGAACTCTCCCGGCAAGAATATTGGAGTGGGTTGCCATTCCCTTTTCTGGGGGATCATCCCGATCAAGGGATCGAACCCGAGTGTCCTGTCTTTGTAGGTGGGTTCTTTACCACTGAACCACCAGGGCAGCCTTCCAAAAGGTTCTAAAGCTTTTAAAAATCTTTGCTCCCTCTCGACTAAATGTCTCAATGTGTTTTCTTCTAATTTTAAATAGGGAAATTGGTGATAGCTGGTGGGCTGGTCTGTGGGGTCACACAGAGTCGGACACGACTGAAGCGACTTAGCAGGAGCAGCACGTAGTGGGTGCTTTTATGAAAAGTGCTTTTATTGGTTTGTTTCCTCGCCCTTCTAAGTAATATAGACTGTTCATATAGGTTATTAATTCATATATATTAGACTGAAGAAACCCTCAGAACCTTAACTGCATGTCGAAATCACCTGAATCTATTAAATGACCCAATGAGCAGGTAGCATCGAGCAGGACATCTGGGGTTAAGATCAAGGCATCAATAATCCATGCTTTCCAGGTAATTCCATATGTGGCTAAGGTTGAGACCCAATGAATCCGACCAGTTATTCTCAACTCTGGCTGCAGAGTAGAATCCGCTATGCAACTGTTTAAAATACTGATGCCTTTCATTTCAATTATGGTTCAGATAACTTGTGCATAAATGTTGAATACAAGACAAAAACATTTGGGTAACTCATATTTCTGAATGATTGGGCTCCAGTTAAATCAAAATTTTATTATAGTTCTGGGTATGTGGTGATGTTCAATAAATGTTAGATGGAGATCCTAATCCCACAGCAGAGTCAAGAAGAATAAAACATGCTCCCTCTTGGAACTAAACTGTTTGTGTATTTGAAATAATTATCTTGGCAAACTATCATTTTCTGAAAGTTGTCCTCCTAGGTAATTTACCTCAAATGGTGAGCCTTGTACTTTAAGAGAATACTATATTTCAACTATATTTTTCAGCATAATATTAGGTACCTATATATCTTATAGTACTTTCATGATTCTCCCCAAGAAAGTAGACAGGAAACAAGATTAAGAGATGGAGGATAAGATTTAAACCAGTTTCCCTCTTGGAAGCATAAATGATGCTATTGCACTTCTGGGCCTGGAGAATACTGTTTTGTAAAATAGAGCCGTGGTACTTTCTGCGTTATGATGGTGAATTATTTATATATGCAAAGGACAACTAATGCCGTTAGCTAAAACAGAAATGAACTAACTGTTCAATAAAACAGTTATGGGATTAGCAAAATATTTATATGTGATATCTTTTTCAGATTGTAGGAACTAGTAACTAAAAATAACAAAAAATCATTTTTTTTTAGCATGAAGTTATAGATGATCTGTTATGGGATAAATGCTCATCAAGCAAACCTCTCAAATTTAATTGTTATCAATAATTAATCAGCAAATTGCATGCTTCAGTGTACATTAACTATACCAGGTGTTGGATTTAATTCCTCAAATACAAATTAGGGAAGCAGACCACATTTTTCTTAAATGTTTGTGGTTGAAAATAAAAAGTATATATATAAAGCTTATTTAATTTGACCTTCCCACTTCTTACTCAGTTTTCCTACTTCTTTTTTCCTTTCTAGGACCCCCTCAGAAAATAGTGTCCCCTAAACAAGAACACGAAGACAGGAAGCAGGACAAAGTCACGGATAAAGGAAGCGAGAGCGGGACTTCCTGCAATGAGCTCTCCACTTCCAGCTGCGACAGCCACTCGGAGGCGAGCACGCCCCAGGACAACGCCCCCAGTGCCCAGCAGGCCACCGCTCACCAGCCCAACACCTTGACTTTGGATCGGCCTTCCAAAAAAGCGCCTGTGCAGTGGATGCCCCCGCCAGACAAACGCAGAAACAGCGAACTCTTTCAGACGCTCATCAGCAAGTCCCGGGAAACCAATCTTTCCAAAAAGAAAGTCTGCGAGAAGCTGAGTGTGGAAGAAGAAATGAAAAAGTGTATCCAGGATTTTAAAAAAATCCACATTCCAGATTACTTCCCGGAGCGCAAGCGCCAGTGGCAGTCGGAACTGTTGCAGAAGTACGGGTTATAGTGCCGGTCGCCTCGCCGCGGGATTCCGTGACCTTCAATGTTTACCGGTGTTTCCGCCTGACTGTGTGCTGACGGCGGCCGGTGCGATTCTTGCTGCTCTTCCTTTTTGTGAACAGTGGATGTGGGACAGTATTTTCTTTCATTCTTTCTGTTGTTGTTGTTTTTAGAAATATTTCAAGAAAGAAAACTAATAAATATTCAATCAAATGGTGTTCCTGATTCAAAAAATTTTGCAAGAATGAAAGTAAAATATGCATGATCAAGAAGCTTAGAATCTTGATTTTTGAACTGTGGTCAACTGGCTATGTTTGTCATTTTGTAACTCACCAAAAACAAATCATCATATCACTCCAAATAAAGTGACAATATGGATGAAGCAACATCACGTAAAATGTTAGATGATGGTTTTGGGACCCAAATCCAAAACTGTTTAAATGTTAATGCAATAAAACAAGTATTATTTTTGCATGAGCACAATATTACAAATAAATCACAAAACATAGGAAGATCTGTTTGTTGCTTGGAAAGAAATAATTATGAAAAAATAGCAAAAAAAAAAATATGGTTCAGACAAAGCCTATAAATGTAAGCTAAGAGATTGAATTTTATTTGTTCTGGATCTGTGATTTTTTTGTGTATGTGTATGGTGTTCTGTATGTTAAGATGGTGTAAATATGCCTTATGATCTTGTGTTATGGCACTGACATTCATCTATTAATGCTAGTTATGATTATTTCTGTGAAATGAGTCCTTACATCAGGCTGTGAAAATTGACATAATGATTCTCTGAAAGATCTTTCTCATGTTAATCACAATAATTGAGGGAAATGGTGAAGAGCTTTATGTATTTATTAAAAAAGGAAATATATATTAGAATTTCTTGATCTCTATTGACTCTTCTTTTAAAATATTCAGTTGTTACATTGTCTTCAGTTTTCCTTTAAAACTCCAAACTGGAGAATGATATGTTCAATTTGACAAGTTAGAGACTTATAATTCAAAATGGAGGTAGAGTCAAATTCAGATAGCTTTGGTATTGATTAATAAACCCTTAGCCTGCAAGAGAAAAAGATTTCATCTGAGGATGCACTAAAATTTTATTTTAGCTGACAACTGGATTGAAAGCCTCCCTAAATACAATTGGGAAGTTGCTGCTTGCAAATTATGGGACAAAAATGTCAACAGGAAGCTAAAAGTTCAGCCTGAATGACAAGAGCTTTCTTCCTAATTGCCTATTTGAAAATAATCTTTCTTATCATTAGCCACACAATTTTTGCCTTACCATGTCCACAGAAAAAAATATATGATATCCCAAATTTTCGCTAAAGAATAGGCACCAGGAGGACAAAATTATCTCTCATAATCAGAGCTCAATCTCCTCTGTGGTTAGTTGAAATAAAAATTGAGCAGCGCTTGTAGTATCATTTCTTCAAGGGTAATATTGGAAGATAAGCATTATTAACTCAAAATTTAAAACTAATGTTCATTTTTGGATGTAGTTTTAGATTTCTCACTCCTCTATTATATAAAATACCATTCACAGTGGACTCTTAAAGAAAACCCAAATGCATGATTTGCCTTGAATAACCTATCAGGTTTTAGTGAAAGAGCTACTCTTAAATTCTGCATTTCATTTTGGGAAGGTTGGCAGTCCCACCCACTAAGTTGGCTAAGTGTAGCCAATCCCATCTCTACCACTACCACTAATGTGACCTTAGGGATGACAGGGATATTCATAACATGATAGAGAAGATTTAAATGAGGTAATTGAAGTAAAGCATCACCACCACTCCTGGAGATGAAGGAGAAAAACAGGTAGTGGGCTTACCAGAATCTTTGGAACCAGTACTGTCAGATGGAAAATTTCTAATAGAGAGGAATAAGCTGTTCAATAAGAACTATAGTCTCTAAGGAGTCATGGTCACTTCCAAAGATGCCTCCCAAAGCAAAGACAAAGGGGATAGGTTATCCTAGCTTCCCACATTTCAATTCCCACCAACACTTTCCATTTTCCGAACATAAGTACAAGGAGTTGGTAAATGAGCTTTGGAAATGCATTTCAGTAGAGGTGATCCCACTGTGATAGAAAGCCCAGCACTGAAGGGCAGAGAGTAGATATGAGGAATATCTCACACCCTCCTCTATTATTTCCAACACAAAATTTCAAATAGAATTGCAGTGGTAAGAATCTGGTAAGTGAGAACTATTTCAGATCTTCATATCTCTACCACAAGAGACATGATTCCCATAAGATTGCCTACCCTTAAAGTCCTTCTTAGAAAATTAGAACCTATTTCCTTAATAGTCTATTGAGCACCAAGCATTTGGCTCAAAGGTTAACAACATACTCAAGAAATACAAATTACTAGCCATTGCCCTTGGGAAGAAGCTTATGGTCTGATTCTCCCATACTATTATGCTTTCACCAGAGACTAGTTCCTGTCTTGTCCCAGTTGGGGCTACAAGAGGATCAAGGGAGGAAGCTAGAATGAAAACTCTTCTTTGAGAAAAAGGAGACTCCAAAATTTAAAGATGGCTTAGACTGAAGCTACTACATAAAACTTTACCAAAATATGAGTAGATAAAATCTAGAAGGTTGCCAAAAGTCAGAAAACCTGGAAGCAGGCACTGAATTTGAATATTTTTAGAGAATAAATGCATTTTGATGCTCATATGATGTTCCTTTGACACTCAAATGGTATCAAAAAATACTGTTTGATATACAGGATTTACTTAACTTGTGACCTGATGTTTCATTATTAAAATAAACTGGAAACATATTGAGTATTAACTGAGATGAGAGAAGAAAATACAAGTGAAATTGTGAGATTTTCAATTTTGAGTAGATATACTTTCCCTATTTTTTTCACTCAGTATACCCCAAAACCCTAGACATTATACGTGAACTCTCTTAAGAGACTCTGAAAGGCTGATAAAAGAGGGAAAGCTGACTAGAGGCGTTAGGACCCAAAGAACAGCATATTGTTGGAGTTTCTTGGGTTTTCTTTTTGCCTATTTATAGCTGAAGAAGCTGGAACACAGAAAAACTAACAGGTGCGGGGGAAAAAAGCATCAACAAAAGCCTGCTTTCTCTAACCAAAAGGCCAGAGAAGGTGCAACCCAGCAGTTAGGTAATAATGGCTGTCCTGTGTTAGGTTGGTGGACACAATTTTATTGCATAATCATTTTAAGGCTTGATTCACAGCAAAATTGAGAGGAAGGTACTGAAATTTCCCATGTATTCCTTACCCTCCAAAATGAATAGCTTCCTCCAATATCAACATCCCCCACCAGAGGGGTACATTGTTATAACTGATGAACATACATTGGTGCATCATTCTCACCCAAAGTCCATAGTTTATATTATTATTCACTCTTGATATTTTACATTCTATGAGCTCGGATAAATGCATAATGACACACATCCATCATTACAGTACCGTAGAGAGTATTTTCTCTTTACCCTAATCATTCATGTTCTGCTTGTTCATTTTTCATCCCTCACTCAACCACTGGAAACTGCTGTTCTTTTTACATGTGCATGCTGTTTTCTTTTTCAGAAGATTATATAGTTGGAATCATGCTATACATAGTCTTCCCAGATTGGCTTCTTTTGCTTGGTATGCATTTAAGGTTCTTCCATGTCTTGTCATTGCTTGACGTCTCTCTCTCTCTCTTTTAGTGCTGAATAATATCTCCTTGTCTGGATTTACCACAGTTTATTAATCATTCATCTACTAAAGGGCAACTTGGTTCCTTCGAAGTTATGGCAACTATGAATAAAGTTCATATGTTATCTTCTAGGAGATTTGTAGTTTTGCATTCTGCATTCAGGTCTGTGACCAGTTTTGAATTAATATTCATTATGGGTGTAAGGTCTGTGTTCAGATTCATTTTTTGCATGTGGACATCTAGTTGTTTTAGGACCATTTGCTCCACTGTGTTGCCTTTTCTTTTTTGTCAGAGATCAGTTGACTATATTTATATGGGTCTGTTTAGGGGAATCTATTTTATTTAACTGATATTTTTCTTTTTTTTTTTTTAATGAAGATCACATTTTCTTAATTACTGTAGCCTCTGTGCTAAATCTTGAAGGTGGACAGCATCAGTCCTCTAACGTTGTTATTCTCTGTTAGTATTGTATTGGCTATTTTCAGTCTTTTTCCTCTTCCTATAAACTGTATAACCAGTTTGTTTATATCCACAAAAATAGTTACTGAGATTTTTATTGAAATTGCATTGAATATATAGATCAAGTTGAGAACTGACATCTTGAGAATATTGAGTCTTACGATTCATGGACATGGAATATATCTCCATTTATTTTGTTATTAGTTGATTCAATTCACCAGAGTTTTGTAGTTTTCTTTATATGGAGCTTGTAAATATTTGTTAGATTTATTCCTAAGCGTTTCATTTTAGGGAGTGCTAATGTTAATAGAATTCCAGCTGAGCTATTTCAAATCCTGAAAGATGATGCTGTGAAAGTGCTGCACTCAATATGCCAGCAAATTTGGAAAACTCAGCAGTGGCCACAGGACTGGAAAAGGTCAGTTTTCATTCCCATCCCAAAGAAAGGCAATGCCAAAGGATGCTCAAACTACCACACAATTGCACACATCTCACACACTAATGAAGTAATGCTCAAAATTCTCCAAGCCAGGCTTCAGCAATACGTGAACTGTGAACTTTCAGATGTTCAAGCTGGTTTTAGAAAAGGCAGAGGAACCAGAGATCAAATTGCCAACATCTGCTGGATCATCAAAAAAGCAAGAGAGTTCCAGAAAAACACCTATTTCTGCTTTATTGACTATGCCAAAGCCTTTGACTGTGTGGATCACAATAAACTGCGGAAAATTCTGAAAGAGATGGGAATACCAGACCACCTGACCTGCCTCTTGAGAAACCTGTATGCAGGTCAGGAAGCAACAATTAGAACTGGACACGGGACAACAGACTGGTTCCAAATAGGAAAAGGAGTACGGTAAGGCTGTATACTGTCACCCTGCTTATTTAACGTATATGCAGAGTACATCATGAGAAATGCTGGGCTGGAAGAAGCATAAGCTGGAATCAAGATTGCCGGGAGAAATATCAATAACCTCAGATATGCAAATGACACCACCCTTATGGCAGAAAGTGAAGAGGAACTCAAAAGCCTCTTGATGAAAGTGAAAGAGAAGAGTGAAAAAGTTGGCTTAAAGCTCACCATTCAGGAAACTAAGATCATGGCATCTGGTCCCATCACCTCATGGCAAATAGATGGGGAAACAGTGGAAACAGTGACAGACTTTATTTTTCTGGGCTCCAAAATCACTGGAGATGGTGACTGCAGCAATGAAATTAAAAGATGCTCACTCCTTGGAAGGAAAGTTATGACCAACCTAGATAGTATATTAAAAAGCAGAGACATTACTTTGCCAACAAAGGTCTGTCTGGTCAAGGCTCTGGTTTTTCCATTGGACATGTATGGATGTGAGAGTTGGACTGTGAAGAAAGCTGAGCGCTGAAGAATTGATGCTTTTGAACTGTGGTGTTGGAGAAGACTCTTGAGAGTCCCTTGGACTGCAAGGAGATCCAACCAGTCCATCCTAGAGGAGATAAGTCCTGGGTGTTCATTGGAAGAAATGATGCTGAAACTGAAACTCCAATACTTTGGCCACCTCATGCGAAGAGTTGACTCATTGGAAAAGACCCTGATTCTGGGAAGGATTAGGGGCAGGAGGAGAAGGGGATGACAGAGAATGAGATGGTTGGATGGCATCACTGACTCGATGGACATGAGGTTAGGTAAACCTCAGCAGGTGGCGATGGACAGGGAGGCCTGGCGTGCTGCGGTTCATGGGATCATAAAGAGTCGGACAGGACTGAGCGACTGAACTGAACTGAACTGAGTGTTAATGATAGTGTGTTTTTAATTTCAAATTCAAAAAAAAAATTTCAAATTCCACTGTTTGTTGATGATGTAATACAGCCCCTACTTTTTGAAGAATAAAGTCTAAAAACTTTCGTATCACATTATAGGTCCTCAATAAAGTGGATCCATATCAATTTACCTTTGTCTGGCAAAAGACCACTTCCAAAATTTAGTGGCTTATAAACAGCAATAATTTATCAGCTTATGATTCCAAGAATTGGCAATTTGGACTGAAATCAGCTGGGCTGTTCTCCCACTGACCTCACCTGGGCTTACTCACCTGGACAATCGACTGATAATTTGTCAGGAATCAAGTAATCTGTAATAGTCTCATTCCATATTTGACATTGACAGGTTTCATCAAGTTGTCTTAGTCTTCTACCCCTCCTCTCCAGAAATCTAGCTCAGATTTGTTCACATGGTGGTTCCCAAAATGTCAGACAAGAAGTTAGCAGGGATCTGGAGCCCTGGCTGCAAACGCATACAACATCACTTACCCTGCCTTCTTTTGGTCAAAGCAAGTTATTTTAAATGCAAGTGATATGGAAATACACTCCTCTTGGGAGTGTGTATTCCTCTTCATGGAAGAAACAAGGAATCCGTGACCATTTGTAATCTACTATAGAACAAATCCATTTTTTTCAGAGTCACAGCTAGAAGCAAACAGCACCCCATTTACTAGTTATTTAAAAGTAAAATACTTTAAATAAATATTTTACTTATATTTACATAATAAAATTATTCAAATATTTTATTAAAATTTAATTAGAATAAGTCTTTTAAATAAAATTAGTTAAAAGGCTCTCACCTTCCCCCAACAAAATACAGAAAAACTTTTTCATTCACATTTGAAATCTTTCCCATACTGCACATTTCAATTTAAATAGCACCTACTCTCCAAAGCTTTTTTTAATCTGTTGATAGAGAATTATTAATCATTCCATTCTCAGAAATATCAGATCACTCTAAAACCATTTGTCTTTCTCTATATATTATTTGTGTTTATGACATATAAGAGTAATGATAGACATTTGTGTTTTCCATTGATTTGAAAGATTTTTTTTTTAACATAGGTTAAGATCTTATTTTTTTTTCTATGAGGAGAAACAATACCTAGACAACTTCTGGCACACGGTAGGTATGAATGACTTTGGCAAAAGAGTAAACATTCTTTTTAATGTAATAATCTCCTAAACAATCTTTCATAGATACTCTTCCTGCCTAACTAGGCTTGCTGAAAGCTCCTTTACCTTTTCAGGCCAAATCTCACTCATTAGTTCTACATTACTGATCCCTCATGAGAGGTTACTCAAAGATTAATTTAAAAATATTTCAGAGTTTATTACAATTTTGATAAGTATGTTTTAAGCATCTCCAGCTAAAGATCTAGTCACCTTTGGCATAAAGTAAACATAACCTGTGACCTTGTATACTAATGATTTTAGTATAGGTTAGTTAAGCAAGATTACCAGAAATAGTTATGTTCATTGACAAAGGATGCCATTTCGAAGATATGCTTATAAACCTTTAAAAATAAATCTATTTTTTTGCAACTTTTTTTTCTTCCTTTCTATTCTTTAGTCCCCAAAGCATTCTCTTTGAAGTGCGACATACAGAGGCTCAAGGAATCACACAACTACAGCGGTGAAAGAATCTTGTAAGTCAGGTAAAATTTCTATGTAAATGAATTCAAAGTGATTCATGCCTACTTCAAGGGTGTCTACTATGGGCAAAGCATTTTACCAAGTGTATTAAAGACACAGCAGTGAATAAGAAATAATCATGGATTTAATTTCAAACATATGATAGAAGAGACAGTTTTATGGTAGAAGTGGAATTTGAACTGGGACTTGCAAGGGAATTTGGATTTGTATATATGAAAATTGAAAAGAGGACTCTATAAGGAATGAGAAAAGTTTACATTTAAATATGTAAGCAGACTGTGGTAAATGAAGAGTAGCATTGACGTATGTACACTATCATGTGTAAAATTCCTCGCTGCGGTTTCCAACTCATTGGAAAAAACCCTGGTGCTGGGAGCGATTGAGGGCAGGAGACGAGGGCGACAGAGGAGAGATGGTTGGGTGGCATCACTGACCCAGTGGACGTGAGTTTGAGCAAACTTCGGGAGACGGTGAAGGACAGGGAAGCGGGGCGTGCTGCATCCACGGGGTCACAAGGAGGCAGACACGGCTTAGTGACCGAACAGCGACATCAACATGTGAAACAGACAGCTGGTGGGAAGCCGCCATGTAAGCCAGGGGGGCCCGCTCGGCGCCCTAGGCGACCTAGAGGGGAGGGATGCGGGGTGCGGTGGGAGGGGCCTCCGGAGGGGGGGACACGTGCATAATGTACTCACGGCTTATTCACAGTCACGCACGGCAGAAACCAATACAGGCTGTAAAACAAGTATCCCCCAATTTAAAAGGAGTGAAAGCGTTAGTCACTCAGTCGTGTCAGACTCTTTGTGACCCCATGGACTATAGCCCGCCAGACTCCTCTGTCCATGGACTTCTCCAGGCAAGAGACTGGAGTGGGTAGCCACTGCCTTCTCCAGGGGATCTGCCCAACCCAGGGAGCAAACCTGGGTCTCCTGCATTGCAGGCAGATGCCTTACCATCTGAGCCACCACGGAAGCCCAATTTAAAACATGGTATTAGAAAAAAATATTATTGTCAGTACTTCTGATAACAATTTTAAAATGAATATATCGTTCTTATGTTGAAGAATAAATTCATGAAGAATGTTTTAATAGTAACCTTCACGCATGCGTGTTCAGTCACTTCAGTTGTGTTCAACTCTTTGTGACCCTAGGAGCTGTAGCCTTGCAGGCCCTTCTGCCCATAGGATTATCCAGGCAAGAATACTGGAGTGGCTTGCCATGCCCACCTCCAGGGGATCTTCCTGGCCCAGGGATCGAATCCACTTCTGAGTCTCCTGCATTGCAGGCAGATTCTTACCCACTGAACCACCTGGGAAGCCCTTCCAGATTATAGTCTCATGAATAAATTCTTCCTAGACCCACCCAGTCTCTTTTTCCTCTGGTCCTTAGTCTCTATGTGCAGCCATAGACACTAAGGTAGAGGGAAATTATGTTTTCTCTAAAATGCTGCTAAGAGACCAAATGGGAACTGATTAGTTAAAACCCATGAAAAGAAACAAATGAATGAGAACTTAGACCAACAAAATATTTTTTGTCTGGGAGGAGTATTTTAATACGAATGCTGTTTAGAATTGCAGTTGCATGGTAATAATAAAAAGTAGATCAATTTATAGTCATTTTTATTGGCATTTAAAAATTATCTACTTTTATTGCCTACACCTGGGGCAAATTGCTCCCATCACCTTTATTTTATATTCATTGCAGTTCAATGTAGAAGACAGACTAGAAATTATGGTATAGTTTAACATGCACTGTGCCAAGGGTATAAAGAAGGACCATCTCTACTGCAACTACAGGTTCACACTTTCATCATTTTCCACGTCAGCTACAGGAATAAGGACTTCACTGGTCTGCCTTCAATCCTTTCCCTGTCAGCCCATACTTCATACTGTTAGAAATCTTACTAGAACACAAATTTTTCATATTCTGTTGCTTAAGTCTGTTCATCTCTCTGTTAAGAAAAAAAATTGCATGATTAATGAAGTCCACCATTTTCTGCATCTTCTCCAGTTTTATCTTTCCCTGCAGGTATCAATGCACACACACACACACAGACCCTACTTTTCCACCTATTTCTAATTCTAAGTCCCAAGAAGAATTTGCAGCTTCTTTGTGCTCATCACTGTAATATTTATTTATTTAAGTCAGGGACAAAATTTGTTGATGTGTGTTAATGTTCCTTCCTCTACCTCTTCCAAACTAAGGATGAAGTTTTGCCAGCCCAGTCCTCACCTATTTGGTGATATAAAATAAAAGAAAGTTGAGAATACAAGAAATACAATACACAATCCCTCCTGTGGAGTTCTGCCCCACAGATGAGAGGTCTTGCACCAAGGTTACAGAAGCAGAGCCCAGAACCAAGGTCACCTCTGAAACTGACTGAGCCCCTTTGTAACCATTGCCCAAAGCCTCCCTGATCATCGCCAGCAAGCTTTCTGACCCCAAATTAGGGGTCCACCCCAGTAGTCACCCTTAGTGTTAGTCAACTCTTTGTGAGCCCACCAGGGTCCTCAGCCCATAGAATTTCCAGGCAAGAATACTGGAGTAGGTAGCCACTCCTTTCTCCAAAGGATCTTCCCAATCCAGGGATTAAACCCATGTCTCCTGTATTGGAAGTGGATTTTTCACTGAGCCACCAGGGAAGCCCTGTATAATTCACCCTGTATAATTCACTCTGTATAATACACTCTGTATATATTCACCCTATATAATTCACCAGGGAATCCCTGTATAATTCACCCTGTATAATTCACCCTGTATATTCACCCTGTATATTCACCCTGTATATATTCACCCTATATAATTCACCAGGGAAGCCCTGTATAATTCACCCTGTATAATTCACCCTATATAATTCACCAGGGAAGCCCTGTATAATTCACCCTGTGTATATTCACCCTGTATAATTCACCAGGGAAGCCCTGTATATTCACCCCATAGTGCTCTAACCAATCACATAAAGCCACCCTTTCAGCAGGAATTCGTTTTATCTTGAGGCTGTAAAAATTTTCTACTAAACCACAAAAAGCATTGTCTCTCCCTGACTTGCCAGGAGGTGCCCACATTATCTCCGCTGCTCATTCTTAATAAACTCATTCCTTTCTCCTACTCTCTGTCTGGAAATTCTTTTCCAACCCGTGCTGTGACTGCCACAACACATTTCTACCACATTTTTCCTTTTTCCTCTTAGCTTTGTTTTCATGACAGAGTAAGTAATTAAAAAATAAAATGCTACCGTTTTGCAAACCTTAATGGATCTAAGCAATAGTCATCCATGACTACTTAAATTATTCGTGAAAGGATAACGGGCCACTGCTGCTGCTAAGTTGCTTCA
Organism: Cervus elaphus; assembly: GCF_910594005.1. NCBI lineage: Eukaryota > Metazoa > Chordata > Mammalia > Artiodactyla > Cervidae > Cervus > Cervus elaphus. The sequence goes on along the minus strand of NC_057831.1, from coordinate 61,485,436 downwards.
GTCGCGTCCAACCTGTGTGACCCCATGGACCGCAGCCCACCAGGCTCCTCCGTCCATGGGCTTTTCCAGGCAAGAGTAATGGAGTGGGGTGCCATCGCCTTCTCCGGGATAACGGGCGAGTCAGGCTAATAATATCTGATCCCACTGTCAAATCATAACATCATGCTGAGGCACCACAGCACCATCTATGATGAGTTCTTATGAAAACCATTAGAGCTGAATCTGACAGGCCTCTAGATCTCACTGCCAGTTTTCTGGGAAAATGGGGGATAAGAACACCTTTTAAGAAAATGTGGTACTCATATACAATGGAATATTACTCAGTCATAAGAAAGAAGGAAATCAGACCCATTGCAGCAACATGTATGGACCTAGAGATTATCATACAAGTGAAATAGGTCAGACAAAGACAAGTACTATATGATAGCACTCATATATGGAATATGTTTTTAAAAATGATGCAAATAAACTTATTTACAAAACAGAAACAGATATTGAAAACAAACTTATATAGCCAAAGGGAAAATATGGTGTGGGAGGGATAAGTCAGGAGTTTGAGATTAACATTAAAAAAGTGAAAATGAAAGTGTTAGTCACTCAGTGAGTTCTGACTCTTTGAGACCCCATGGACAGTAGCCTCCCAGGTTCCTCTGTCCTTGGGGTTTCCCAGCCAAGGATTCTGGAGTGGGTTGTCAATCCCTTCTCCAGGGGATCTTCCTGACCTGGGGATTGAGTCAGGGTCTCCTGCAATGGAAGCAGTTTCTTTACCATTTAAGCCACCAGATTATCTATTTTATATTATAGGATAGATAACCAACAAAGACCTGTTGCACCACACAGAGACCTCTACTCAGCATTTTGTGATAATCTATACAAGAAAAGATCTGAAAGAGAGTGAATATATGTGTATGGATAACTAAATCACTTCGCTGTATGCCTGATACTAACATGGACTGTGGCTTGCCAGCTCCTCCATCCATGGAATTTTCTAGGCCTTACTACTGGAGTGGGTTGCCGTTTCCTTCTCCAATGATACTAACACAACATTGTAAATCAACTGTAACGCAAATTAAAAAAAAAAACAACAAAAAACAGACAACAGTTCTCAGCACTCTGAAGCTGGAGAATCCTAGTCATGGAAAGGAGGTTGGATCTTACTGTTTTCTCAACCCTTCCCCAAAGCCCCTCAATAAGGTGGCTTGTTGCTGTCGAGTCACTATGTAGTATCTGACTCTTTGTGACCCCGTGGACTGCAGCATGCCGGGCTCCTCTGTACTCCTCTATCTCCCAGAGTTTGCTCAAATTCATGTATTGAGTTGGTGATGCTATCTAACCATCTCATCTTCTGCTCCCCATGGCTTGACCACCCCCCCCAAAAAGATAATAAAATTAGGTAGTTAGTAATTTTTAAAACAATGGAGATTTTACAATACAAATAATTTGGTTTTCAATAACAAAATGGCAAGGGAAACAAAGGTGAAGAGTGAAGAACCTGCAGTCAAAAGATACAACCTATACACCTACGTAGGGATACTATTTTTATCCTGACTGCAGTCAGACCGACTGTAAAAACCATCATCACCATCAAAGAGCTCTAAGAGAGACGTTTAGTGACGAGAGATCATCACGATTTGGGACAGTGACGTTGTGGCCGTGCTGAAAATAGTGTTCATGTCTTTCAGAGATGCTCTCTAAACTATTAAAGGGTAAAACAAGAGGAAGCCCAAGTCGTTCTTTAAAATAACACACCATGAAGGAGCTGTGTGTTGCACTAGATGAAGCAAATTTGGCTCTGCTGATAATTGTTGAAGCAAATGACAGAACTCATGGCCTCTCTTCAATTTTGTGTAAGATGTAAAATAAAACAATATTTTAAAAAGTATTAATTCATTTTGAGAAGTGGGAGAATGTTGACTCAGTGGATAACAGGAGGTGTGGCAAAGCTGAAAGCGCTTCTGAGGTTGGTGAACAAGAATTTTTAGTGACGTCATTTTATCCCATTGTGTGACTCTGAAACAGTATTTGACTTCTTGGGTGGGAGGTTAGGGTTGAAGTACAGAGAATTTTTGTATAAAAATAATTATCTATGTGTTTTTCTAACCCATTAGAATGTTTTGATGAAATACAGATAAGCAAGGGAGATTAAAGCATTGGTGAGGGTATTAGTTAAAAGATGGACCTTACAAACTCAACTGGATTTTAAAAAATTAAGTGAATAAAACATAAAGCAATAGTTTGGGGAGTGGATAACTGAGTGGTCTAGAAATCTCATTAATCAAAGCATGATCTCAGAAAAAGTGGTTGTATATGTAATGTAGATGGAATAGATAGGGTGACCACAGAAAGCTATTCTTTTGATTTAAATAGTTTAGGTTTTAAAGAGAATCCAGAAGGGCCAAAATTACTTGAATCTACTTATTCCAACTTTCTTGACTAAGGATTTGACTTCCATAGTGCAGACCTTACTCATGATTGATTAATCACCCCCTCAGTGATGTCTCATGCACGTGACCCGTGTTATTGCTGTTCAGTCACTGAGTCGTGTCTGACTCTTTGTGACCCAATGAGCTACAGCACGCTAGTTCATCTTGTCCTTCCCTGTCTCCCAGAATTTGCTCATGTCCATTGAGTTGATAATGCGATCCAACCATCTCATCGTCTGTCATCACACTCTTCTCCTCCTGCATCTTTCCCAGCATCAGGGTCTTTTCCCGTGAGTTGGCTCTTCACATCAGGTGGCCAAAGTATTGGGGCTTCAGCATCCATCCTTCCAATGAATATTCAGGATTGATTTCCTTTAGGCTTGACTAGTTTGATCTCCTGGCTGTCCAAGGGACTCTCAAGAGTCTTCTCCAGCACCACAATCAAAAGCGTGGTACCCGACAAGAATACTCTTCAGAAAACACTGCTGTCATAATTCTACTCCTTCACTCAAAACCTCCAGCCTCTTTCTCCAGATTATTTCTGAAATTCTTAGTCTGTCATTCCCAGCTCTAACTGGCCACACTTTGTCCATTTCACCTTCCCAAACACTAACTCCCATCAGCCTCAGTTTCCATCAGGCATCTTGTCTTCCTGTATTTTCTTTTCTGTTCTCTTTATTCTTCAAACTTAAAATTCTCTTTTTCCCTAAGGCTTTTCATACCAAGCTAATCATCCCATCAAAGTCCAGATAATCATATCACAGCAAATATTGTCTGTGTGCGCTCAGTCACTCAGTCACGTCCAGCTCTTTGTGACTCCATGGACTGGAGCCTGCCAGGCTCCTTCATCCATGGAATTTTCCAGCAAGATTACTGGAGCAGGTTGCCGTTTGCTACTCCAGGAGACCTTCCCAACCCAGCAACAGCAAAATGTTGTAAAAAGTGTTGAAAAGTCCACTGCATAGTAACCATCTATAACAATGATCATAATAGTGCCTACTTTAAGGATTGTAGTCAGGACTTACTGTAAGGCATTTTAAACAATGTTTGCATTGCTCAAAAACTTTTTAAACTGCTTATAAAAAAGACCTTCTTGCCATGATGATATTCCTTCATTTGAATTCCTTTAGTAGAGATGTATAATTGTTATACTTCAAAATATTTCCACATGCGGCCTTAAGTTCATTCTGCAATTACGTGAAAGAAAATTTATAATCTCTACTAGTCTTGTATTCATTACATTTAAACTATATTTTGCTCAGAAGCCCCTGTTTTGCACCATTAGCTACTTCATAAATGCTTATGATTAATTGAATATCAAATATCTAAGTCAAGTAAAATAAGTGAATGATTATAGTAATGAATAGGGGAATGGATGAAAGAGATTAAACAAAGAAGCGTGGATTTGTAAGGTGAAACTTCAGGAGAAATGAATGCTCTCAAATTCCCAGACCGTTCTACAGGATGCTAATTTTTCACTCAGGCTTCAACCTTAAGACTCCTGAGTTATGCCCCACCATTAATTATTTATCACCTTTCTGATTCAGAAAACCAAAGCATATCTATTTTTCATCAATATATGTCATTATGGCAGCTTCTTGTTTGTTACTAAAGTTAGTTTGTTCTACAAACTTTTGAGGAGATATGCTATTTTACAGAGATTTCAATCAACTATACTTCTATTAAAATATCTGTTCAGAAAACTAAAAAATATATAGTTAAACTTCATAGATCTCATCTATAAACAGGAAAATTTTTAAACTCAGACATCAATCAGTGTTGATATTTTAGGAACTTATCACGTAAATATTTGCCTTAATTATCTAAGACTCAAATCCATCGTATTAATGTAGTAAAACTGAATTATCTGAATGCAAGTATACTTTGAGACCCTGCTAAGGAATATTTTTTGGGGGGTTGCTATTGTTCCAAAGGCAATATTTTCCCCTAAACTTTTATTTAATATTGTAATATCTAATTATTTTGAATGTATACAAATATTGACATCAAAGTGAATTTTTTCTTTTCTTTAGTGAATGAGTTACCAGTTTTTTAATTGAGATACCATAAAATTTCTCCTTTTACAGTATATGTTTCAGTAATCATAAGTATATTCACAAGTGACAGAACCCTTATCAGTATCTAATTCAAGAACACTTTTCTCATCCCATAAAGAGAGTCCATACCCATTAGTAATCATTTCCTAGGGCCCTTCCCCTCTCCTCGCCCTGCCAGCCACATGGCTAAGCTACTTTTTACTAAGCTACTTTTAGTTTCCATGGATTTGCCCATTCTAGACATTTCATGTGTATGGAATCATATAATATGTTGCCTTTTATATTGAGATCTTTTCATTTAGCATAGGTTTTCATTTATCATTCATTTTTATTTTCAAAGTTTATGGATATTGCATCAGGAACAGTATTTCATTTTTCCTTTCAAGGCTGAAATGAATATAGAATATTTGTTTATCCATTCATCAGTTAACAGACATTGGGTTGTTTTTAATCTTTGGTTCTTATAAATAATGCTGCTATGAATATTTGCATACCAGTTTTTGAGTAAATATATATTTTCAGTTCTCTTGGGTATATACTAAGGGATAGAATTACTGGATCATAAAGATAGCTCTATGTTTAACTTTTTGAGGAGCTCCCCAACTCTCACTCAAAATGGTTACACCAGTCTACATTCCTACTAGCAGTCTGAGAAGGCTCTCATCTCCACATCCTTGACAGCGCTTGTTATTGTCTGTGTTTTTGATTATAGCCATCCTAGTAGCTATAAAGTGGTATTCTATTGTGACTGCACTTATCATTCCCCTAATAACTAATGATGCTGAATACCTTTTTCTTTTTTGAGCTTGTTGGCCATTTGTGTATCTTCTTTAGGGAAAATACTCAAGTTTTTAATTTTAAACTGGATTATTTGTCTTTTTATTGTTAGCTTGTAAGTTTTTAAAATATGTTCTGGATACTAAATCCTTATCAGATAAAGGACTTGTAAGTCTCCCAATGTTTGTACCAGTATGTCTCCTAGTCATTGTTGAGGGAATTTGAGGCATGTTAGGGCAAGTCTTCAACACAGAGACAGATTCTTACTCCACTTTGGTCTTCATTTTCTGCCTTCACAGGGCCTGAAAGTCAACCAGGAGAGAGAGATTAGGACAGTCTTGAAAGAAGTGAAAGTGAAGTCGCTCAGTCATGTCCGACTCTTTGCGACCCCATGGACTGCAGCCCACCAGGCTCCTCCATCCATGGAGTTTTCTAGGCAAGAGTACTGAAGTGGGTCTTAGGTCTCTCCTAAGCATGTACGCAGCCCTGTACATGCCATTTCTAGGATTTCACACAATACTACACATGCATGTTGACCTTGTAGTTCCCCAGAAAACACTGATGCTTTCCAAGTCTCATAAGGGCATCTCCTTCTCCAGCTTTTCCTTTTGTTTTGATCAGCTTGTCATTTGCCCCAACTCATTGCTTCAGGTAGCTGTGATGACAAATAATGGCCACTTATATTTTCAACAACACCCTCAGGAGAAGACTGTTCACCTAGTGACAGGTCTGAACCAGGTTAAATAAAGTACGTCCTGCCAGTGGGGTTTTCCAGGAATCCAAGGGAATTGCATTTTGGAGGCAGTCCAGCCCCATTTCATCCCCTCTAGAAGATTCTAGGCTGCTAGTTTTCACTTTTATTATATGCGCTGTTGGTTCTCAAGGCTACCACAGAACTAGTAGAGAGGGACCTGGTACTAATGAAATTTGAAATGCCGTAAACCTCACTGTTTTTAAAAATGAGATTTCATAAAATCTTGAGTAAGGACTACACAAATTGTTGCAAGTGTCTGACTCTTTATGACCCTTTGAACTGTAGGCCACCAAGCTCCTCTGTCTGTGGAATTTTTCAGGCAAGAATACTGGAGTGGGTTGCCATTTTCCTCCTGCAGGGGATCTTCCCAACCCGGGGATCAAACCCACTTGTCCTGTGTCTCCTGCATTTCAGGAGGGTTCTTGAACCACTGAGCCAGCCAGGAAGCCCTAGATTCCAAATTTTAGAAAAGTTGACCCTTGATCAGGGCAACCCTGTTGCCAATCTCATTGCTTTTATGGAGGAGGAGAACTTTTGGAGGTGTTTTAATGCATTCCTGCCCTATAAGTGTTTTGAAATTAATACAATTATAATGTCTGTCTTCTCCTGGGAAAATTTATTCACAAATAGGAAAGTAAACATTTTCTTTGCATAGAGAATCTGTGCTCATCCAATGGTATTACAGGGTCAAGTCATTCCCTTCATTGTTTTCTCAGAAGCCTCCGTTCAAATTCAACATAATTCAGCTTCTATGGAACAGAGACAACAGGAATAATCATTTTCCTCTTTATTCTTGCTTCTTGATTTTATCACTCTGAGATTTTATTATAATTGCATGATGAATTATGCACCATGAAAACTAAAACTGTGTGGTGCAAAGCATAAATCAAAGAAGTTGTGATATGTTAAAAGTTGGATTTCTCATAGCAAAAAATCCTGGCAGTCTGATATAATGATAATAAAAACATGGACTGTTGTATCTAGATTTTCTTTGGTGGACAATAAATGATTCAGTTCAGTTAAGTCCCTCAGTCATGTCCAACTCTTTGTGACCCCATGAACTGCAGCACGCCAGGCCTCCCTGTCCATCATCAAATCCCAGAGCCTGCTCAAACTCATGTCCATTGAGTCAGTGATGCCATCCAACCATCTCCTCCTCTGTCATCTCCTTCTCCTCCTGCCTTCAATCTTTCCCAGTATGAAGGACTTTACTGATGAGTCAGCTATTTGCATCAGGTGGCCAAAAGTACTGGAGCTTCAGCTTCAGCATCAGTCCTTCCAGTGAATATTCAGGACTGATCTCCTTTAGGATGGACTGGTTGGATCTCCTTGCAGTCCAAGGGATTCTCAAGAGTCTTCTCCAACACCACAGTTCAAAAGCATCAATTCTTCGGTGCTTAGCCTTCTTTATAGTCCAACTCTCACATCCATACATGACTCCTAGAAAAACCATAGCCTTGACTAGATGGACCTTTGTTGGCAAAGTAATGTCTCTACTTTTTTAATATTTTTATTAAATTTTAATTAATATTTTAAATTTCCTTTCCTGGACAATAAATGATAGCTATCAATAAACAATCAATTTTTAATAACTACCGCTGTTGTTCTAGAGTTCTCTGCATTCTAAACAGCATAATAATTGCTTCCCTCCTTACCTAGAAATCATGTACCTGCTGATAGAGGCTAAGCCAGAAGCTGCAACACTTAGTAGCAAATCCAATCACTTCAAAAGAGCTCATGTCTCCATCTTGATTAGATCGGCTGTAGTAAAAACTTTGCTGTTTAGAATAGTCACCTTTCTCAAAACACTTGTCAGTGGAGGAAGTATATAGCTTGGAAAGTTCTATTAAAGGAATAAAACCACCAATTGTGCCAGTGGGGATGCAGGTTCAAAGTGTTGGTTTATGGATGAAGACCTAATTCATTTTGAACAGGGAGTGTATGCCTGTGTGTGGGTTGCCTTCATAAAAAGATATTATAATGTCATTTTAGAAACTTAAAAAAATTTTTTTAAATAGTCCTTTTCCATTTGAAGCCCAAACAGAGTATTTCTGATATCACAGTAATAAACTTTCAATCCAGTTAACTCATTAGTATATTTGATAGGCTGCTTTCTCATAACCCCCTCATTACTTGAACAACCTTGGGCTTTTTTTTCCATTTGAAATGGAAAGAGCACAAACGTAAAGATAAAGCAGTCATTTCATAATCACATGGAACTGCTCATAAGCAGTGTTAGCGGTATTTCAGCATAAAATTCTGAATCTACCCATACACAGTGCACATTGGTTAAATCAATCCCATCTCAAACTAGAATTTCCCTAATTGTAAATAAATTGTGGCTGAAAATGCCATTTTTTGCCACCTGGGGACGTCTTGCTTTTAATAATTATCCTGCAGTTTTATATAAAGAATATTTATTATCTCAAGGAAATATGTAGGTCATTATTTCTGGAGTTGAAAAGAACAAAATATTGCTAAATCTTTAAAGCTCTAAATGTTTAATTGAAAAACCTTAAGCTTTTTTTTTCTTCCTAGAGTCTTCCATTTGATAGTGAAAATAACCTGCGATGGACAGCAGACAAAATTTACCTTCAAATTGGGGTGAAATTTCCATTTCATTTGTGCTCTCATCATTGTTTAAATACTGAAACAGATGCATTTATACCACAGTTAGGAACATCATTGAAAGTTTGATTCCAAACAATCCAAGTTTCCTAATCTGTTCGAGTGTGCTTTTTCATCATATCAATCACTGTCTTTGTCCTCTATTTGCAAAATGTCATATCTTGTATGTTAAATTGTCATTCCCTTAACCTCTATTAATGTAAAAATATCCCATAAGTTGACTTGCTAAATTGGTTTTTGAAGTTCTAGTTTTTTTTTAATAGTGTAATTTTTTAAAAAGCTAGATAGTAGATAGAAACCTAGCTAGAGAACCACTAGTTTTTTTTTTTTTTACCCAAATCTATACCCATTATTTTATTTCTATATCCATCCATCCATTCATTCAAATATTGTTTTTTTTAATTTTTCCTTTGTTCTTATTTTTTAATTTCACAACCAAATGAAACATTGATGCCACAGTGACAAGTAACCAAAACGTGGTAGACTCACAAAGTTTTTTTTAATCAATAAATAATTCTGAGTATAAAGAAAGCTAATAAAATAGAAACACAGATGCCCTAGGAGTACATGTGGATCTCAAGTGATCTGAGAGTAAAAGAGCGGTCTACCAGAAGACATTTGGCCTACAGTTAAAGAAGTTGTTGAAATTTTTTAGACAGGAATTGAAGGGAATGACACAGTGGTTTTGCAGCAGAAATAGTATTTTCAAATTCAAGAGAGAGCCTTAGAAGAATGAGAAAGAAGAAAAATGCAGAAAGCAGAAGGTAGAGAGATGAAGCTGCAGAAGTTAGCAGAGACCTGAGCCTTTTAAGCCACATAAAAGACTAGATTTTTTCTAGGGGCAATGGAAAACCAATGAAAGTTTGGAAACTTAAGGGTTCATGAATAAAATGCTTTTAGACTTCCACTGTGGTTGCAGAAGAAGGAAAGTAGGAGTTTATGTATGATCAGTTGGAATTGCATTGCAATAATACAGGGCAGAGATTATCTATGTATCTATCTATTTAATCCCCTTCATGAATCACAGCTTTTTTATGCAAAAGGCCTTGCATAACTCACTGAACTATGAGCTATGCCATGTAGGGCCTCCCAGGATGGACACATAGTGGAGAGTTCTCACAAAATGTGGTCCACTGGAGGAGGGAATGGCAAACCACTCCTGTATTCTTGCCTTGACAGCCCCATGAACAGTATGAAAGAGCAAACATATAACACCAGAAAATGAGCCCCCAAGGTCAGAAGACGTCCAATATGCTCCTGGGGAAGTGTTCATTGCTCAGTCGTGTCTGACTGTTTGTGACCCCATGGACTGTAGCCCACCAAACTCCTCTGTCCATGGAATTCTCCAGGCAAGATTACTGAAGTGGGTTGCCACTTCCTCCTCCAGGGGATCTTCCTGATCCCGGGATCAAACCCAGGTCTCCATCATTGAAAACAAATTCTTTGCCTTCTGAGCCACCAGGGAAGGACAGAGGGCAATTACTAACATCTCAGGAAAGAATGACGTGGCTGGGCCAAAGCAGAAATGATGCTCAGTTGTGGATGTGTCTGCTGGTGAAAGTGGAGTAATGCTGCAAAGAACAATGTTGCACAGTAACCTGGAATGTTAGGCCGGTGAATCAGGGTAAATTGAATCTGGCCAATCAGGAGATGGCAAGAGTGAACATCAACATCTTAGAATCAGTGAACTAAAATGGACAGGAATGGGTGAATTTAATTCAGATAACCACTATATCTATTACTGTGGGAAAACATCCCTTAGAAGAAATGGAGTGGCCTTCATGGTCAACAAAAGAGTCTGAAATGCAGTACTGGGATGCAATCTCAAAAACAACAGAGTGATCTTGGTTTGCTTCCAAGGCAAACCATTCTATATGACAGTAATCCAAACATATACCCCAAACACTGATGTCAGAGAAGCTGAAGTTGATGGGTACTGTGAAGACCCACAGACCTTCTAGCATTAACACCAAAAAAAGATGTCCTTTTCATCACAGGGGACTGGAATACATAAGTAGGAAGTCAAGAGATACCTAGAATAACAGACAAATTTGGCCTTGGTGTACAGAACGAAGCAAAGCAAAGGTTAACAGAGTTTTGTCAAGAGAACACGTTGGTTTTAGCACACAAGAGATGAATGTACACATAGTTGTCACCAGCTGGTCAATACTGAAGTCAGATTATCTATTTAAACAGAGCACTAAATACTGGATATAGATAGAAGTGAAGTAGTGGAAGGACCCAGGGCTGTCAAGAATATATTCTTTTCTGAGAACATCTCAGCACATCTGATACAAATGTGTCTAGTGGGCTTCACCCTTTCAGAAAGCTTTTATATCTATGATAACAACTTTCAACTAAAACTTCAAGTAAAATAGCAGCAGATGCAAATGAAATCCCAGTGCAGTTATACACTACCAACTGTCAAGTCACTAAACTATTTGGAATTAACTCTTTCTTGGCTACACAGTGGAAGCCCACAATATCTAGAAAATACATATACAAAGTACTCATAAACTGCAGGTAGAAATACTGCTATTATTAACATAATTTAAAGTAGGTTAGCAGCAATACTTATGTAACTGGAGCAAAATAGGTGTGTAGAGATGGGGAATAAACTATTCTTAAAGAGACATTTGGAAAGGAAAAATTTAATACTCAATTACACATTCTAAGTCACAGTCTGTTGGCTGTTTCATCTATTTGTCACATCAAACATCTGCAGGAATCCCATTAGCCTGAATAAAACAGCTTAGAGGATAGTTTTGCAACTATAATGCCAATAGCTCTTTTTTTTTTAACTGCATTTAATGTGAACATTACAACATTTCCTTCCTCTTGTGAAGACCACCAGAAAGCTGACCCAACACTGCCCAGCTGCTCCATCTATAACACGTATGTCATTTATATCATGTATCTCCAGGGCCGTAAAAAGGCACATTCAGTGCTCCAAGTGTTCCTAGTTAGTAAGCATACTTTACATTTTTGTTTACTGGCAATGCTCATATATCTTTGATAATGGTAAAAAATAATTACCTCTAAATTAAATGACTCTATAATTTCCTGGCATGAATCCATGTTTTCTGAGTTCTCAGTTAGGAAATAAACTAAATAATTATGGATTGGCTTTGAATTTTCTCATTTAAATTGCTCTTTGCTAGAAGAGTAATTCTAAATGGCTACATACAAATACCTTCTGATTATTTGAGAAGATGAGACCATTGGAGTGTTTCTCTGGATTTATGTAAATTAGATCTATCCACTGGATAGATTTCAAACATAAGCAGTATCAGATATGGGATGCCAGGTTATGCATAGAAGCTACTTTTTATTTTATTGCCAAAATCTTTATATCTTTCTTGATGGAGCCTTAGGCATTTGCTTCAGCCAGCAATTTTTTAAGTCACAGGCTAAAGGCAGACATGCCTCTGATCCTAAAAATGTATCAGTTAATGTCACTGGAGGCAGTAGTAAAGGAGCTTTTCCATGTGTTCACTTTTCCTTCCCTGCTTGAGTTTGCTACATTATTCATCATCACCTTTAGTCCATCTGGCAATACTTCTCTTTTATTCCTAGCTTTGCATCCATGATATCCTTGCCAAGCCTGATTATGTTTGACAAATATTCGCTAAAAACAACTGTTGAAACCTATTTGGTAGAATCTTACTTCCTTGTCTCTAGACACCCTGATTAAATCTCCTCTCTTCTATTTATTCTGACTTGTTGTTATTCAGTTGCCAAGTCGTGTCTGATTCTTTGCACCCCATGGACTGTAGCAAGCTTGGCTCCTCCGTCCTCTCTCTCCCAGAGTTTGCTCAAATTCCTGTCCCTTGAGTTGGTAATGCTATAACCACCTGATCCTCTGTCACCCTTTCCTCCTCTTGCCTTCAATCTCTCTTAGCATTAGGGTCTTTTCCAATGAGTCGGCTGCTCACATAATTGGCAAAAGTATTGGAGCTTCAGCTTCAGTATCAGTATTCCAATGAATATTCAGGGTTGATTTCTTTTAGGATTCACTGGTTTGATCTCCCTGCAGTCCAAGGGACTCTCAAGAGTCTTCTCCAACACCACAGTTCAAAAGCATCAATTATTCGGTGCTCAGCCTTCTTCATGGTCCAGCTCTCACATCCATGCACGACCCCTGGAAAAACCATAGCCTCGACTATATGGACTTCTGTTGGCAAAGTGCTTGTCTCTACATTTTGAAATGCTGTCTAGGTTTGTCATAGTTTCATCTCTGGAGAGTTAATAATTTTGCCACAGAGTATTTCTGAGGTCATTCATTATCACTCAAAAGATAAAACCACTTACTCTTTTCTCAGGAAAACCTTGAAATATTCTCCTTCCAGTTTTGCATGCTTTGGAGAAATTAAAATCTAAACAGCCACAGACATAATATTAATCTCTACATTATTAGTTTTATAAGTTAATTTTTCCCTATGTGCATATAATATCGCCATGTTTCCGGAAGAATCACAGACTTGACATTTTAGTGGTTCTGAGATTGACAGATGATCAGTATATAATGATCACTTTGGTTGGCCTCGGCATAAAGAAACCACATATTCTTCTTTTAACCTTCTTTTACCCTGATTGAGGTTGTTGTCTGGCAACACAGAACAGCTTTATATCCCGATATGACCTGTGTCCTTGTTTAGCTCCCACATTTACCATTTTTATGTACCCTACACTATTGCCAAAGATTGATCATTATTTTATAATTAACCCCAGGTTTTCTAACTGTATCATTGCTGACACTTACTACCTAGAATTTCCTTCTGCACGCATGAAGGGTTAGCTGTTCTTTGAAATTTGTCTCAGTTTTACCTCTTGATTGACAAAGCAAGACTTAATCTATCCTTTATGTGAATACTCACAGAACAGATCAGTAGAGCTTTATATTAATAGTCATTTATGTCCTTATTGCTCTCCTGATATGTAATGTTTCTAAAAGCCTAGTGATGGGGTTCCTTCTTGACTCTGTGTCCATGTTGCACCTACTATGCATGGCTGTAAACATACTTATATACATTTACACTTGATATAATAAAACAGTTAATAATTAGTACATTGAAGTGAATAATGAATAAGAAGTAACTCAGGAAATGAATATATTTAAGAGGTTGAAAACTAAAATCAAAACAAGCAGGTATATATCACTACCACTAACAGACTTAGTTCACAGTATCAGAACTTAATTTGTATCTGGAAGAAAACTAATATTATATAAATTTAAAGAAGTTCAATACACATTTATTGAATCCCTGCCAAATGCACATCTTTCCACACTTTTTATGTTTGTATAAATATCTATGAATGCATATATATGCATGCTTATGTTATTTTATTTTTATTAAACTGAAATCACATGTATACATTAGCTTGCAAATTTAGTTCAGTTCAGTCACTCAGTCATGTCTGACTCTTTGTGACCCATGGACTGCAGCAGGCCAGGCCTCCCTTTCTTTCTATCACCAACTCCCGGAGTTTACTCAAATTCATGTCCACTGAGTCGATGATGCCATCCAACCATCTCATCCTCTGTCATCCCCTTCTCCTCCTGCCTTCAATCTTTCCCAGCATGAGGGTCTTTTCAAATAAGTCAGCTCTTCACATCAGGTGGCCAAAGTACTGGAGCTTCAGCTTCAGCATCAGTCCTTCCAATGAACATTCAGGACTGATTTCCTTTGGGATTGACAGGTTTGGTCTCCTTGCAGTCCAAGGGACTCTCAGGAGTCTTCTCCAACATCACAGTTCAGAAGTATCAGTTCTTTGGTGCTCAGCTTTCTTTATAGTCCAACTCTCACATCCATAATTGACTATTGGAAAAACCATAGCTTTGACTAGATGGACCTTTGTTGGCAAAGTAATGTCTCTGTTTTTTAATATGCTGTCTAGGTTGGTCATAGCTTTTCTTCCAAGGAGCAAGCGTCTTTTAATTTCAAGGCTGCTGTCACCATCTGCAGTGATTTTGGAACCTCCCAAAATAGTCTGTCACTGTTTCCATTGTTTCCCCATCTATCTGCCACGAAGTGATGGGACCGGATGCCATGATCTTAGTTTTCTGAATGTTGAGCTTTAAGCCAATTTTTTCACTCTCCTCTTTCACTTTCATCAAGAGGCTCTTCAGTTCCTCTTCGCTTTCTGCCATAAGGGTGGTGTCATCTGCATATCTAAGGTTATTGATATTTCTCCTGGCAATCTTGATTCCAGCTTGTGCTTCCTCCAGCCCAGCGTTTCTCATGATGTACTCTGCATATAAGTTAAATAAGCAGGGTGACAATATACAGCCTTGACATACTCCTTTTCCTATTTGGCACCAGTCTGTTGTTCCATGTTTAGTTCTAACTGTTGCTTCCTGACCTGCATACAGTTATCTCAGGAGGCAGGTCAGGTGGTCTGGTATTCCCATCTCTTTCAGAATTTTCCACAGTTTGTGGTGATCCACACAGTCAAAGGCTTTGACATAGTCAATAAAGCAGGAGTAAATGTTTTTCTGAAACACTCTTGCTTTTTCAATGATCCAACAGATGTTGGCAATTTGATCTCTGGTTCCTCCGCCTTTTCTAAATCCAGCTTGAACATCTGGAAGTTCAGCAGGAAGACATTGAGTAATGCTGTGAGCAGGATCTTCCTGTAACTTGCAACTTCCATTTTTTTCTTTTTTCTTTTTTAGCAGTTTAATGGATAGCTCTCCATAGCAGTAAGTAAAGAGCTTACTGTTCTGAATGTGTCATATCATATTTCATAATTTGTAGTTTAAGGTAGGTTATTGGTGAACATCTAACCTACCTCCAGATTTATCATTACAAAAAATACTAATATGAATATCCTTGTGTGTATATAACAATATTCTTAAATTTTACTTCTTGGAATAGTTTCTTAGATGTGAGATTTCTGATCACTGGGTTAGATGCATTAGACATTTTACTTTATGTTGCTAAATTAATTTTCATGAGGTTATACTTGTTGCCTAATTATATCTTTTCTCCAGTGATTATCAACATGTGATATTGCTAGTATTTAAAAATTATTTTTAATATGGTAGTAAATATAGTCCATAGCTTTTTAATTTGCATGTCCATTACTATGTTCATTAAATTTTGTTTTTTACATAGTGACTCAGCACATATTTTAATTTCCCCACTCTTTTTTTCCTCAGGCCATTAGTAGTATTCTATCTCAACAGTTACTTCTTCAACGTTTTGCATGTCTTTATGAACTCTTGCCTGATATTTAAATGAAAAAAGAATTAATTTACATAATTAATCAGTGACATTATAATTTCATTTTGTCGATCTTATCTTTAAAGAGATGGTGGGGTGGGAGAGGTGCTTACTTTGTATTTTTCTATGAAATTAGAGATTTGTTTACCTGACCAACTTAGAAAATCATTTTGGAATATCATTTTTTCTACTCCAACTATTCTGCCTAATTTGTCAAGATAGTGGAGGCCAGGAAACTCCGACGTGCTGCAGTCTATGGGGTGGCAAAGACTCAGACATGACTTAGTGACTATAACACCAGTAGAAAAATCGTTGACAAAGTGTAATTTCCAAGATTGTAAAATTTGCACATTTAAGACACATTGTATTTATAATGTGCACATTCACATGACCCAAGTTTTAAAAGACTTTATGTTCTTTTTTTCAGTTGTGTTGCAATTTTTAAATTTTATTTATTTATTTATGTGGTAATATAAACCTCCAGTGTTATTTTAAAGCATTACATGTTTTAGACAGTAATTTTACTTTATCTGCAGTATTTACGCAAAAACACATTATATGCAGACAACCACATTATAGATCACTAATACTCTCCATTTAATTTTATTTTAATTTGTCTTTTTTGTGCTTTGCATCTCAGAGTCAATAACTCTTTTCTCCCACATTACATGGCCTGTCAACTTTTGTGTGTCTGAGTAATTTTAAACGAAATCCTACTTATCATTGCATGCTTGACTTCATTTACCCTTGTTGACACTAAGATTATTAGTCTTTTATTTTGTATGTGTAAAACAAAGAAACTCCTTTGAGCACTGCCCATTAAAGTCAGCATTTTACCTCTATTATCTTATATGGTTTAAAAATTGTCTGACAAAAAGAAGGCAGGGATGATAACAAAGCATTGTCATGAGCCTTCAGCAGTTGGAAGAGATGCTGGTACTGATGCTGGTTGAAGGCACAGAACACCTGGCTGCATCTATGCAATTTAAAAATTACAGTCATGGTTAATGAGTGAAAAATCCAGTCAGACAATGAGTGGTTTATAAATACGCTGTTAGATCATCTCCTTAGCAACATGTTTTGTCCTGTTTCTACGTTCTCTCTTTTGGGTCATTTACACATACTAAGCTACAAAAAAAAAATTACCAAGGCAAGTTAAATGATCATTTTCATCTAAAATGCTTATACATGAGTAATTAATACCTGAAATTACATTTAGATGATAGGGAAAAGTAGAAAAAAAGGCTCCTGGTGAGATCTCTTATACTCACGATCTTTCTAGAAAATCAGGATTGTGTAATAAAACATCAAGATATTTCTAAATGCTTCTGTCCAGCACATGTGAATTTAAGAAGACAACAGCAGGTAACTAATTCATCTTTGAGAAGAAAATCTTCAATTACCTAGAGCCAAAAATATTCAATTATTTCCAACTACCCTTTCTCTTACTTAGCTCTTTCTGTTTCAAATTTCATTTTGTTTTTCTTAAAGGAATTTTATCTTCTATGAAAATATGCTAATTATTTATCTTTATACCTCACATGAGGTAGAAATAAGAAATCATTCTTTAGTCAGGTAGAATTTTAATTTTGCTCTCCTAACCATTAGAAATTTTTATAGTTTCTATCTTACATTCTTGAAACTTCTGATATTTATTTGAATTATTTCTTGATACTGTTAATATAATTTTGTATGCCATTTAAATGACCTGTTTGGATATTTCAGGGGATGCTTTAGTTTCTTTGATTGTCTGTCTTGTCTTTAAGAAAGTTGAAAATTCTCCCATTTTAATAATTGTTAACATTGCCCTTGTGCCCAGAGGTGGGATGTTAACAAGAGAGAACTGAATATAACCCAAAGCTACATTATGGTAGAACATGTGATCAAAATAAATTGTAATAATTAGGTGATTTGTAAACATTGATTTAGTGTGTACTTTCTCTTTACCACACAGACCACTTCTCTTGGCCTCCTCTTTTTCCACACACCTCTTAACTGACAGATGTATCTGAGTCTCCCTGACACCGCGGTTCTACCCTCCACACGTGACCTCGCCCTTGTGCTTTCAGGCCTTGTTCTGGCAGATGCTCAGCATCATGGCTTCCACTCCTCAGTAAACCTTTCATCCTCTTCGTGATCCCGTAGGAACCGCAAGTCCTCCAAGAAGACTAACATGCTGTTCAGAGAGATGCAGGAAACATGGGCTGAGCCTCCCTCTGATTCCATCATTTTGACCCCAGCTGGGTCCTATTGGCCACAATCTATTCAGCAGTAATGTTCAGTACCTATGCATAGTCATAAGAAGAGGGTTTATTCCCCTAATTCAGAAGTTTCTAGATACAGATATCTCAGTCTTAGCAAAGGATTTAATTCTTCATTACTCCATAGACACTGATTTCTCGTCCTTCCCCTTTCTCTCTGTCTTCTTTCACTCCATTCGTTTATAAAGCCGGCTTCTTTGTTTTGCAAAAAGCTGGTGCCTGAGTTGTAAGTAACTCTCCTGTGTTTTTCATTTTCTTATTACATGGCTCATGGAACAGAAAAAAAAGAAGTCTGAAAATTAAAGAATTTTAGAAGGTCCTGTCCTAAGGTGAAATTTAATTCAATGTATTGAATTGATATTCAGTTTGATTATTTGAACATCAGTTATAAAATGAAGCCTAGAAAAAATATTTCTGGTAAATTCATCTTTTGCTTTGATTGGTGGTGGTGGTTTCAGGGAGATCCTTTGCTAAGGTGTTCACAGTTTATTCTCCACTCGTGACGTTGTGAGCATTACACAGACAGACTGCTAATTATGTTATCACTGCCTATTAAAATTCTATGTGCCTAAGCAATGAATTGTAAAAGTTGGTTAAAAAAAATTAAATAATTATTTAAGTGCTGAGAGAGAAAGGACAATAATACAGCATTATAGTGAGGCTAGAACAAAGAAAATCAAAGTATCATTTTATATCGTAGGATGATAGTCACAAAGTCAGAAACAGAAGAGTGAGGGGGAAATCGGTAAAATATAGAAAGTTCTAGAAAAAAAGAAATTGCTGAGAAAAAACAATACAACAGAGGAAATGCAAAAGGAAAAAAGAAAATGTTAAGGCAAAAGAGAATAGTTTAAGAAGGAGAATGAGAAGAGTCAAAAAAAAAAAGAAAAGAACAAAAGGTGGAAGAAAAGTAGAGAGGAAAAATAAGAAGGAGCAAAGAAGGAAAGAACAGATGAAACACTGAACGTATCAGATCAAATGTGCTTTAACCGGATACAAATGGAAAGAATGATATAATATCCAATCTTTTTTATTTTATATAAAAACAATTATACTGGAAAGATCCAGTATAAGTTCATTTGTTTCATATTTAGAATCCACAAATGGGTGATATTATATGGTATTTATCTTCCTCTTTCTAAGTTACTTTGCTTAGTGTATGGGGCTTCCCTGGTGGTTCAGATGGTAAAGAGTCTGCCTGCAATGCAGGAGACCTGGGTTCGATCCCTGGGTTGAGAAGATTCCCTGGAGAAGGAAATGGCAACACACTCCAGTATTCATGTCTGGAAAATCCCATGGACAGAGGAGCCTAGCAGACTACAGTCCATGGGTCGCAAAGAGCTGGACGCCTCAGCAACTAACACTTCCACCCTTCATAGTGTATATGTATATAGTATATATACGTGTATGTGTGTATATGTGCATGTCTATAGATTCAAGGACGCCTTCTCTGGTAATTTTCAGTTATGTTTTTGTAAGGGACAAAGTGATTGCCTAATTGAAGCATTCTCAAGGAGTTAACACAGAAGAAGGTAGAGATTCATTTCAATTCCACAGTTTGAGGTTTTGAAAAGAGAGACCTGCCTGATTTGAAACAATTAAATGATTAATTAAGTTTTCCCAGCAGAGTGAAACCTCTGCTATTAAAATTAAAATTTGTTTTATCAGGGAATATCTGTCTGTAACCTCTATAATATTAATAGTCAAATGAAAAAAGATTCATGAAAGAACATAGCCCACAGTAGAAATAGAAACCATTTATTTCAGTAGAGGCTGAGATCTAGAGCTTAAATTATTTCACAAATACAGTATAAGACATTTTCATAATGACTAAAACAAAGGAAGTTTCAAATGGCCAGAGAAAGTGTTGTAGAGGTCTTATGATTAGTTAAAAAATGCATTTAAGGGTTTTTCTGTTGTTATGTAATTAACACTTGCTAATGACTTAGGATCACTGTGATTAATGGGCCATTCTCTCTGCAAATTTGTTTTCTGTGCTAGAAGAAGAAATACTAAGCCTCACTGTTGCAAAGAAATAATTAAGGTGAAAACAATGACTATACAAAGAATAAAAGCAAAATCTGTCAAAATAGCTCTAAAGCAAGTCCAGAGGAGCCCAGCTCTCTT
The DNA here is from genome assembly GCF_910594005.1 of Cervus elaphus. Classification (NCBI taxonomy): domain Eukaryota; kingdom Metazoa; phylum Chordata; class Mammalia; order Artiodactyla; family Cervidae; genus Cervus; species Cervus elaphus. Next base: position 61,465,183 of record NC_057831.1, on the reverse strand, counting down.
TCTGGATGTTGCCTCTGACAAGAAACAAGGGAAAAAAGCTTTGCTGACACTCACCGGAGATTTTAATTTATTTCAACAGAAGCACTTCCAAGATCACTGATTTGTAAAATGTGCCCATAGCTGAGCCCTTAGGACCACTTCCAAAGAACAACGTATCATTTTCCTCTTTGCCAAATCTGTTTATTTATTATTGAATTTGCACAATGTGCTCATCCCCCTGGCCACAGGACAGGTTTTTTTTGTTTTAAAGCCTTTAAAAAGAATCCCAGTTATTGTGTCTTAGCACTGGAAATTGTAAGGAAAACACATACACACACCAACCCAAAAGCTTATATCCTCCAGGAAAGAAGTACTGGTAAAACCAGACAAGCCTCTTGGTGCAGATGCAGGAGGTCTTGCCTGTGGAATGGCTTTGTGCCTGACATCAGAGCTGGGCAACAAGGAAGGTAAATGTGAATCCTGCCTCTCAGACACCTGGGTCCTCTCTGGGTGGTGCAGTGTGGGTTGGCATGAGATAGGGTGAGAGTCAAATCCTGTTCCTCAGCTTGCCACGAGAACCAGCCGCCACAGGCCCCACACAGCTGCCGGTTCCCACTGGGCTGCAGTGAATGGCTCCTGGGAGGAGGAAGAGCCGTGAAAACAGAGACATCGTTTCTGCTTTCCTCTTCAGAGCTTAGTCCCTCAGATATTTGCAGGGAGTGAGTTCATGCCTGTTGGTTCAACGTAGCTCGCTCACTTCACTGAGCCTCACGCTAACTTTGCTAAGTGTCTGAATGTATCATTGGTTCAGCAGACTTCTAAAATCTTACCAGTGAAAAGGAAATGAATAATATAAGGCAAATTATTGGTTTGGTAATTCATATTACTCTTTCATGAACACTTGAAAAATGAGATGCTCTCAGGCCAAGGAGAGCAGCTCATAAATGCAGCTCACTCAGCTTGCCTACTAGCTAGCTGTCTGCCTGGGGGCACTCTTGATAACTGACCTAAACCCTAGATCAAAGAGAGTCGGGAAGAAGAGAAGGGAGAGAATCTGTAATTTTAAGCCTGTGGCACCAGTTCTGAAATCGAGCCACAGAGGCAACACACCAAGGCCTTATATCATAAATTAGATTGTATCCACACCACCCACCAATTCATATGTTGAAGTTCTGGTATTTCAGAATGTAACTGATATGGTCTTTGAAGATAAAATTAAGTTAAAATGATGTCATTAGGGTTGAGTGGTACAGATGGTAGTGGATGGAAAATTACTAATAGGAAACATTAAGGAAAAAGTATGGATTCTAGCTAACGTGACCGAGTAGAATTCTTGCTGAAGACAGGCTAGGATGATTAGACACTGTCTGGCGGAAATGATCAGTTCGGTTCAGTCGCTCAGTTGTGTCCAACTCTTTGCAACACCATGAACTGCAGCACGCCAGGCCTCCCTGTCCATCACCAACTCCTGGAGCCTACTCAAACTCATGTCCACTGAGTTGGTGATGCTATCCAACCATCTCTATCATCCCCTTCTCCTCCCGCCTTCAATCTTTCCCAGCATCAGGGTCTTTTCAAATGAGTCAGCTCTTCACATCAGGTGGCCAAAGTATTGGAGTTTCAGCTTAAACAGTCCTTCCAATGAACATTCAGGACTGATCTCCTTTAGGATGGACTGGTTGGCTCTCCCTGCAGTCCAAGGGACTCTCAAGAGTCTTCTCCAACAGCACAGTTCAAAAGCATCAATTCTTCCGTGCTCAGCTTTCTTTATAATCCATACATGACTACTGGAAAAACCATAGCTTTGACTAGACAGATCTTTGTTGGCAAAGTAATGTCTCTGCTTTTTAATATGGTGTCTAGGTTGGTCATAACTTTTCTTCCAAGGAGTAAGCGTCTTTTTATTTCATGGCTGCAGTCACCATCTGCAGTGATTTTGGAGCCCAGAAAAATAAAGTCTGACACTGTTTCCACTCTCCAAATGATAGAGGATGAGAAACTCCATCAGATATCCAGGGTGATTGACTGTCAAGGTTGGGGGATTCTAGCTAAAATGACTTAGCAGGATGCAGGATTTTCACTAAAATTGGATAATTTAGGGACAAACAGCATTGGACCTTGCTTCCGTCACTAGTCACATCCACAACTGGGTGTTGTTTTTGCTTTGGCTCCATCTCTTCATTCTTTCTGGAGTTATTTTTCCACTGATCTCCTGTAGCATATTGGGCACCTACCAACCTGGGGAGTTCGTCTTTCAGTATCCTATCTTTTTGCCTTTTCATATGTTCATGGGGTTCTCAAGGCAAGAATACTGAAGTGGTTTGCCATTCCCTTCTCCAGTGGACCACATTCTGTCAGACCTCATCACCATGACCCATCCATCTTGGGTGGCCCCACAGGGCATGGCTCATAGTTTCACTGAGTTAGACAAGGCTGTGGTCCAAGTGATTAGATCGGTTAGTTTTCTGTGATTGTGGTTTTCAGTCTGTCTGCCCTCTTGATGGAGAAGGATCAGAGGCTTATGGAAGCTTCCTGATGGGAGAGACTGACTGAGGGGGAAACTGGGTCTTGTTCTGATGGGCAGCGCCATGCTCAGTAAATCTTTAATCCAATTTTCTGTTGATGGGTGGGGCTGTGTTCCCTCCCTGCTATTTACCTGGGGCCAAACTATGGTGGAGGTGATGAAGATAATGGTGGCCTCCCTCAAAAGACCCCATGCATGCACTGCTACACTCAGCACCCCCAACCCTGCAGCTGGCCTCCACCCACCCACGCCTCCACTGAAGACTCCCGGACACTCACAGGCAAGGCTGGGTCAGTCTCCTGTGGGGTCACTTCTCCTTTCTCCTGGGTCCTGGTGCACAAGGTTCTGCCTGTGCCCCCCAAGAGTCTATTTCCCAGCCCTGTGTACGTTCTGGCGGCTCTTTGGTGGGTTAATGCTGACCTCCTCCAGGAGGCTTTATGCCATACCCAAGTCTGCTGCACCCAGAGCCCCTGTCCCTGCGGCAGACCACTGCTGACCCGGACCTCCAGGAGACGCTCACACCCACTTCTGTCTCAGTCTCTGTGGGGCCCCCGGGTCCTGGTGCACACAAGGTTTGTTTTAGCCCTCTGAGCGTCTCTGGTGGGTATGGGGTTTGATCCTAAATGTGAATTCGCCCCTCCTACCGACTTGCTGGGGCTTCTCCTTTGCCCCTGGACGTGGGGGATCTCCACACGGCTGTCCGGCGAAGTGCAGCCGCAGCTCCTGACCTTGGACGTGGGGTATCTCCTCTGCCGCTTGCCGCTCCAGCGCCACGCAGCCGCCGCTCACCTCTCTAGCGCTGCGCAGCACAATTGCACTCATCTCACACACTAGTAAAGTAATGCTCAAAATTTTCCAAGCCAGGCTTCAACAATACGTGAACCTTGGGTTTCCAGATATTCAAGCTGGATTTAGAAAAGGCAGAGGAACCAGAGATCAGATTGCCAGCATTCACTGGATCATTGAAAAAGCAAGAGAGTTTCAGAAAAACATCTATTTCTGCTTTATTGACTATGCCAAAGCCTTTAACTGTGTGGATCACAATAAATTGTGGAAAATTCTGAAAGAGATGGGAATACCAGACCACCTGACCTGCCTCTTGAGAAATCTGTATGCAGGTCAGGAAGCAAGAGTTAGAACTAGACATGGAAAAACAGACCGGTTCCAAATCAGGAAAACGAGTAAGTCAAGGCTGTATATTGTCACCCTGTTTATTTAACTTACGTGTAGAGTACATCATGAAAAACACTGGACTGGATGAAGCACAAACTGGAATTAAGATTTCTGGGAGAAATAACAATAACCTCAGATATGCAGATGACACCACCCTTATGGCAGAAAGTGAAGAACTAAAGAGCCTCTTGATGAAAGTGAAAGACGAGAGTGAAAAAGTTGGCTTAAACATCAACATTCAGAAAACAAAGAGCATGACATCCGGTCCCATCACTTCATGGCAAATAGATGGGGAAACAGTGACAGACTTTATTTTTCTGGGCTCCAAAATCACTGCAGATGGTGATTGCAGCCATGAAATTAAAAGACGCTTGCTCTTTGGAAGAAAAGCTATGACCAACCTAGACAGCATATTAAAAAGCAGAGACATTACTTTGCCAACAGTGATCTGTCTAGTCAAGGCTATGGTTTTTCCAGTGGTCATGTGTGGATGTGAGAGATGGACTATAAAGAAAGCTGAGCACAGAAGAATTGATGCTTTTGAACTGTGGTGTTGGAGAAGACTCTTGAGAGTCGCTTGGACTGCAAGGAGATCCAACCAGTCCATCCTAAAGGAAATCAGTCCTGAGTTTTCATTGGAAGGACTGATATTGAAGCTGAAACTCCAATACTTTGGCCTCCTGATGCGAAGAGGTGACTCATTTGAAAAGACCCTGATTCTGGGAAAGATTGAGGGCAGGAGGAGAAGGGGATGACAGAGGGTGAGATGGTTGGATGGCGTCACTGACTCAATGGGCATGAGTTTGAGCAAGCTCCGGGAGTTGATGATGGACAGGGAGTCCTGGCGTGCTGCGGTCCATGAGGTCTCAACGAGTCGGCCGCAACTGAGCAACTGAACTGAACTGAACTGAGAGACAAACGTGGAACCCCAATGAAGAGCATCTTTGGAAAGCCCTAATCTAGTGTGACTGTTGTCCTTCCAGGAAGAGGAGATGAGGACACAGTAGTGACAGAGGGAAGGCCGTGTGAGGATTCAGTGGGAGTCCTGACCATCTCCTATCCGAGAGAGATATTCCAGAAGATGCCACATCTGCCGTCACCTTGATCTTGGACTTCCAGTCTCCCGAACTGTGAGAAAAATTAAATTTGTTGTTTAAGCCACCCAATTGTTGGTAGTCTGCTATGGCAACCCTAACAGACTTGCATACCTTGTAATGCCTAAATCCATGTGGAACTACCATCCAAAGTTCTTGTTTAATATCTTTCTTAGAAGTATTAACCAGACACTGTGCTTAATAGACAGTCAGTTCTTTCACCATCAGTATAAATTTTCATTCGTTGAAACTGTGGGTGGGGAAATATCTGTAAAAGGGCTATATGTGCCACAGAGTGAATTAAGAAAAATCAACATGGCAGAAATACAACAGTTTGATTTGGGGATCCAGAAACAGGTTAATTTAGGGTTTAGATATGATTTGAAACTTTGCTGTCTCTGGTTTGGGTCCATAAAAGGAGAAAAGTGGGTCAAGCTTATACAATGCCAAAGAGAGCAAGGATAAATTGGAAGAAGGAAAATAAAAGATAAACAAGTGGAAAGCCATACATTGTTCGCAACCAGTTCAGAATGAATTCACCCTTCCTGACAATTGCATTCTATTCCAAAGACCAGTGAGATTAGCCTAAGGTTATGAAGGTCAGTGTCCTTTTTTTCGTTTGGTTACTTCATTGTTACTTTACCATTACTTGGCTCCTCCAGAGCACTGATTCACTTACCTAATATTTATCTCAGGTAAAGTTTTTTTTTTTCTCTCCTCAATACATGCCTGTTAGTGGTTTTGGGGGACTCTCAGTTCTAAAACTAGTGGGAGTGACTCATGGTGTGAATCACTAAAGAAAAGGAAGGATAAACCAGTTGTGAGCGCGTCCTCCTGTTCCCTCCTTTATTCTGACAGCTCCATAAAACTCTGAGTTTAGGGACTCGCCTGGAATTATTTAACATGGCATTTAGTCTATGACCTTTGTTCAGGGCCAAAAGTTTAACATGCATTTTTAAAATTTAATCCCTAGCTTAGATGTATAAATAGACAGGTTTGGAATTCAGACACGCCTTGGTTCCAAACTAGGTTTGGCTTCTTTGTAGCTATGTGATCTTTGAGCACATGATAGAAGCTTTCTTCGTCTCAGTTCTCATTTGTAGACACATATTATGGTATTTCTCTGCAGGTCATGAGGTGATTTACAGAAAATGCTTAGAACAGTCTTAGCCCATTGTAAGATGGGCAAAACTCATAAGATATTCATTGTGATGATGAATATGACAAAGATAATATGACTGTATTAGTTAGTTAGCACCCATTTTATAGATATAAATACTAAAGCTAGAAGTGACATAATTTGTCCGAGGTCACACAACAGGTAAGTCCCATTAGTGTAATTTTAACTTAAGCCTGCAAGGTTCACTGCTTTGTTACATCGCCTCTTACCTTGTGGTTATCGGACCTCCAACGTATCGTAGTGATGATGCTAGCTCTGAAATTACAAAATAAATAGTGATACGAACCTCAAAACTAAAGGAATTTGTATTTTTTACTTCATTCCCTTAAATACTTTGGCCTTTGAAATTGAGATGTATGTTAATTACACTTTCTTTCTTGTAAATGGGCACAGTCATTTTAAAGAAAGCTATACAATCGTAGTTTTATTTTACATTATTTATTTATTTGTGTTTTCATGAGGGGGTATGCCCTAAGGTATCATGTGAATTGGTTCTAGACAAAGCACTTTAATAATGCTGGATCTCCTTTTAAGCTTTTAGCATTCCATAGCTTTATTCCTTTTGTTTTTCCCAGGATGGCTTATTTCCTTGATATCTTCAAGGATGCATTTGGTGGTATGAATCAATAGTATGCACAATGATTATATACTCTACTTAGAAAAAGCAGACAGCTATCTGAAGAGAGTGAGTGAAAAACAAAACAAATACACAAAAACAGAAAAAGCTTTTTGATTATCAAATATCAAAAACATAAAAATCCTAGCAATATTGTAACAAATTAAAGGAAGGCTACTGAGATTTAAAATTGCAAGCCGTCCACTAACTCACCCCAAGAGAACTTGCAGGGGCCCTGCGCACGGAACAATGAAACATAATGCAATTGCTTCCCTCTCAAGGCACACTCAGTTAAAAGAAGCTCTGAACCAAAGTTATAAAAATAGATGTTTCACTGTTTTACTCTTTCCTTCTTTAACAAAGAATAGAAAACAGTGTAACTTTATGCTGAATTGTATTCTATTTGCTGATACGGAAAAAGAATTTTTTGAGTGGAATAATATATCTGGTGCCAATTTGATATTACAGGATATTACAGGAGAAGAGTCTTTGTTTAGTAGCAAATTTGGGACCACATACAAAATTGTAAACTCAGGACTAAACAGATTTTTTAAAAGATAACTTAACAAATAAAAGAAAAAAAAAAAACAGAGCTATTCTTAAAGATATCTTAAAGATATTGGGAAAAATGGAGGAAATATTTGGTCTAGATAATCTAGACATTTGGTGTTACTTTGAGGACTACTCTATCATTATCTTTCTCATTTAAAGAAGTACAGTGAGATGAAAGTGACATTTTTAAATGAAAATATTCCTGCAAAGGCTCTTGTTAAAATTTATTTGAAGAACAAGTCCAAGGGAAATTCAAATACTTTACTACTAGTAATAATTAACCTCTACCATAGATTGTGTTTTACCAGTATACCAAGAGCCAGTGGGAGAGAACCCCTGGGCTATAAGAAGTACTTATGCATATGAATATAAAACCCCTGGGTGCTCTGTTTGTATAGGGCACAGTAGAGGCCCCAGTGTGGGGGTGATCCTTACTCCCAAAGATACACAAGGGAGGGTTTATTGAATAACATTTTCTTTCAGTCTTTAAAAAGGAAAAACTCCATACCAAGTAGACTAGGTGGAATGGGATATCAAAAGACCTTCCCAGGAAAATAAGCAAAGACATTGAGAGACATAAAGTAGCAGGATACACTTGAGCATCTCCAACTAGTTTAGAGTCTTCTATAACCCTTCAGGTTTGTGTAGGAAAGAACTGTGAAAGATTCAACTTGAGCTGGATCATTATCGCTGAGAAATGATTTTTCATAGGTCTCTTGTGTTCTGTATATCTTACAGACAAAGTCATTAACATATTTTGTTACAAGCTGTTTTTTCAAGGATGTTATTGAATAGACTTAGAGCAGAGATGAGGTTTTGTTAGTGCCCAGTATGTGTTGCATGCTTGCTAAGTCACTTCAGTCGTGCCCAGCTCTTTGTCATCCTATGGACTATAGTCTGCCAGGTTCGTCTGTCCATGGGATTCTCCAGGCAAGAATACTGGAGTGGGGTGCCATGCATTCCTCCAGGGGATCTTCCAGACCCAGGGATCTAACCCACATTTCTTTTGTCTCAAGCATTGGCAGGTGGGTTCTTTACCATTAGCGCCATCTGGGAAGTGCCTAGTATAATAAAACTAATATCTTTCTACAGGCAAAGGTGTAGCAGTTTTGCTTGTAGCCCCTGATAAGAGATTGGATTTCGCTAGTCTTGGAGTTCCTCAGTTGTTACACAAACTTGCCGCATGTACGACAACCACTTGGACCCACCTCCGTATTGGTTCCATGGGACCCAGGAAGCAGTGGGTACCATTATGCACTTGAGGCTGATGCTACTTACTATGGCACAAGTAACAAAAGGCATTGTGTCTGACTGAAGCCTCATGTCTTCAGAAAAAGTGAAAGTGAAGTCGCTCAGTCGTGTCTGCCTCTTTGCAACCCCATGGACTGTAGCCTACCATGCTCCTCTGTCCATGGGATTTTCCAGGCAAGAATACGGGAGTGGGTTATCATTTCCTTCTCCAGAAGATCTTCCTGACCCAGGGCCCAAACCTGGGTCTCCCGCATTGTAGGCAGACTCTTCATGTCTGAGCCACCAGGGAAGTCCCTGTCTTCAGCCATGTTCTATTAAACTATGGTAGACCAACTTGTTAGCTTGTAAATAGGGTAAAATTTCAGACTTTTCCCAGTTCTTAACAATCATATGACCCTGAATTGATTCCTCTGTTCAACACGTATTTTTAAATGACCCTTATGATTCCATTTGTGTTCTAGGTTGTTACTTTTTTTTTTTTAATGGAAAAAAGCGAAAAATGTCCCACTCTCATGTATCTTACACTCTAGCAGCATTAGATGGGGGAAGGTCAGAGAGGATACCTCAACAAGTAAGATATGTGATATGTTAGCATAGTGATTATTGCTTTGAAGAAAGAGCAGTAGGTAGAGAGTTTCACGGTCATGGTTGAGGGACAGTAGCTTGCAATTTGAAGTTGTAGCCTTAGCAACGACATCACTGAGAAGGTGATATTTGAGTAAAGATCTTGAAAAGTCAAGGAAAACTCTAGAAGGCCATTTGACAGTTTCTTAGAAAACTAAACACACTCTTACCATACAATCTAGAAATCATACTCCTCATGATATCTAAAATTGAGTTGAGAACTTATGTCTCCACAAAAGCCTGCAAGCAAATGTTTATTGTAGTTTTATTCATAATTGCCAAATTTTGTAAGCAACGAAGATGTCTCTCAAGAAGCAAAGGAATTGCCTGTGATATGTCCATGCAACTGAAGATTATTGATAAAAGGAAATGAGCTATTAAGCCATCAAAAGGCACAAAGAAATCTTAAATGCATATTGGCATGTGAAAGAAGTTAATATGCAAAATATACACACATATTCATGATTCTAAGTCTATGACATCTGGAAAAGGTAAAATCATGGAAACAGTGAAAAGTCATGGAGACAGTAAAAAGATAAGTGGTTTCCAAGAGTTCAGGGAGACGGAGGAATGGATATGTGGAGTGTAGGAGATATTTAGGGCAGTGACACTATTCTGTAGGATACTCTAATGGCAGATTCATTTCATCATACATTTTCCAAAGCACATAGAATCCATAATACAAAGAATAAACCCTAATGTAAAACATGTCAAGTGTGGATTTTTGTTAATAATGCTTTAATCAATATTATCCATCAATGTATGGCAAGTATACCATGTTAATGCAAGATGCTAATAATAGGGGAATCTGGGTGGGTAAGGTAGGTTTGAAGAGGTATATGAGAATTCTACGCACATTCCACTCCATTTTTATGTAAACCTAAAACTGCTTTAAAAATGTGCTATGCTTAGTTGCTTAGTCATGTCCTACTCTTGGAGATCCCATGGACTGTTGGCCCTCCAGGCTCCCCTGTCCATGGGGTTCTTCAGGCAAGAATACTGGAGCGGGTTGCCATGCCCTCTTCCAAGGAACCTTCCTGACCCAGGGCTCAAACCATGTGTCCCACATTGCGGGTGGATTTTTGCCATCTGAGCCATCAGGGGTAATGTCTACTAAAATCATTTTAAGTTATGGAAAAAGCCATTTGGACAGACAGGACAAGAGAGATCTAGTCAAGGGAAGTAAATGCGAAGACCCTGAGGCAGGCACGTGCCGGCACATTAAGGAAAGTAAGGGGGCCAATGTGACTACAGCAAGGCTGAGAGCGAAAGACCGGTAGCAAATGAGGTTGGCGCAGCAATGGCATCACTTATGTAGGTGGGTATGAAGACGCTGGCTTTTCTCGATGAGACAGGGAGCCATTAAATGTTAAAGCAGAAGACTAAAATAAAGTTGGCAAGTTTTAAATGGATCAGGTTGGATTCAGTGCTGAATATACTGTTCAAGGACAAGGGTAGAAGCAAGTAAGCTAGTTACAAATCTATTGTTGAAATAGTCCTGGAGAAAAATGGAGGCTATTTGAACATTTATACTGGTGTATTTGAAAGGATAGAGTGAAACTGTACAAAGATTGGGAAAATATGAGGACAGTTCAGTGGATGGCAAGAGAAAGAATTTTCTTTTGATTGTGATTAATTTGAGACACGTAATAGACATGATAATGAAGATACTGAGTAGGCACTTGTATGTTCAATTCTAGGTAAAATTATGGGAAGAAATGAAAATTTGAAAGTTGTCTAGTGTAGCCAGTATTTAAAGTTCTGAGTCTGAAAGAGTTGGATAGGAAAGAGACTTAAGCACTAAATAGGGCATTTCAACATTTTAGAGGTTAGCTAGAAGAGAAAAAAAAGCAGAAAAAGGTATTTGGAGGGAGTTAATGAGACAGGAGAAAAATCAGAAGTGCTCTGGAAATTAAATAAATAAATTATTCCCAAAAGAATGAATGAATATTTATGTGAAAAGCTGCTTATGGGTCAAGGAGAGAATGGGGTGTTGGTTATTGGTTTTAGTTACATGAAAGCCATAAATGACCTTGAACATAGATAGCTTTACAGTTGTTTTGGGAAGAAATCCTGATTGCATTGAGTTCAAGAAAGAATGAGTCTTAAAACCAATAAGGATATTGTGAATATACAACATTTCAAAAGAGTTCTGTTATAAGGTAAAAATGATATAGTAATTGTAGAGTGATGTGAAGTTGAGAAAGGTTTTTATTTTTTAGCTTGAAGACGAAAAAGTGACTAAAATGATATCATTGAATAGGTTCAGATTTATTAGTAAGCTAGTGGAAGAGTTGGTCTTTGCTATGATCTGTTATCAGTAGTAACAGGAAGGAATACAGAATATAAAATGATGGATGCAGCAATATTATAATAGAAATTTATGAAAGTTATCTTCTGATTGTTCTTATTTTTCAGTGAAACAGGAAGCAAAGTCATTAAGGATAAAGTAGAAATTCTTGGAAGTTTGAAGAGCAAGAAGAAAATAAGAAAATGCTTCTTTAGGAGAGTGGGAACATGAGTGAGTAAAAATAGAATAATGGAGGGGAGCACTAAGGATCTACTTTAAATCTGTGGTCATAAGAACAATGAGACCAGTCATCATGGATGAATACTTTCTTCAACAACATTCAGCTGCTTAGGTAAAGAAATAGAGAACCCAAAGAATTAGATTTAACGTGTGTGTGTGTGTGTGTGTGTGTGTGTGTGCACATGCACGCTTAGTTGTTCAGTCATGTCTGACTCTTTGTGACCCCATGGACTGTAGCCCTCCAGGCTCCTCTGTCCATGGGGGTATTAGGCAAGAAATATGGAGTGGATTGCCATGCCCTCCTCCAGGGGAACTTCCCAACCCAGGGATCGAATCCAAGTCTCCTGCATTGCAGGAGGATTCTTCACTGCCTGAGCCAGCAGGGAAGCCCAAGAATACTGGAGTGGGTAGCTTATCCCTTCTCCAGGGGAACTTGCTGACCCAGGACTTGAACTGGGGTCTTCTGCATTGAAGGCAGATTCCTTACCAGCTGAGCTACCCGGGAAGCCAGAGTTAGGTAGAGTTGGAGTTTATTTCAGATAACTTGGAGAAATGAGAAATACAAATATTGTGTGGATTTGCTTTTTGGCAATGGACCATGTATTAAACAGTAAACCAGAAATTGGACATATCAGTGATGAGGGACAGAGAAAAGTGGTATAGCCAATTAATTTTAGATACTGGTGAAGTTAGAATATTTTTGGAGTTGATATATTAGAAAACACTGGAAATAAAAAAGTGATAATCCGAAGTGAAATACTATAAATTGAGATTTTTAGAAGACTTTTTGTTTTTGATAGTGACAAAGTCTAAGATAAGCCACGTAGCATCTGGCTCAGATGAGATGGAGGGTAGGTCATAGAAGAGGTCAAGGAACTGATGGGGGTTGTTTGGTCTGACATGAAAAGTGCTTAGAAGTTGTCACTCCTTCCTCACAACAAGTGAAAAGCTGAACAAACTGAAAACTAACAACTCTTCTTTAATGTCTCAGTGAATTGAAGTCACAGAGCAAACAGCTGCCCTCAAAACTGGAGAGACAGATGGGAAGATGTGGAGAATTACAGCTTAACAGACCAGAGACCCAATAGCAGAAATCTCCATAGGATCCAGTGTGGGGGTAGGAAAATCTGAACTCTAATTGAATAGCTTGAAACTCAATATGGGTAAGTCTAGGAGATAAAAAACTCCAGAAGGCCCAGTCTTAGGGTAGTGTGATCACACTTGTTTGTTTCAGCTCCAGGAGATTTACCGGGTTCTTAGTGAAGATTAGAGAAAAATCCTCTCACACTTCTGGCAAAGGAAGAAGAAAAGTGTCCAGAGCATTCTGTTTTTCAGCAGGCCTGTTTCCAAGAGAAACTATTTTACCAGAGCTTAACCTAATGAAGTTTTATCAGCCCCTCCTAGCCATTCTATCCCACCTAAGCAGGAATGGGAATCTGAAAAGCACTTGTGAACTTCACAGACCATAAGCACAGTTTCATTGAAAGACTGAGACTTCATCATAGGATTCTAGGATGCCTCCCATACTCCAACACTGCCACACACTATTGAAAGCCTATTTATCACAGTTTCTTCTACCCAATGAATCATGTATGCTTATTTAACTTAATGCAGAGTACATCATGTGAAATGTCAGGCTGGATGAAGCACAAGCTGGAATCAAGAGTGCCAGGAGAAATATTAATGACCTCAGATATGCAGATGACACCACCCTCATGGCAGAAAATGAAGAACTGAAGAGCCTCTTGATGAAGGTGAAAAAGAAGAGGGAAAAGTTGGTTTAAAAGTCAACATCTGAAACCTTAGATCATGGCATCTGGTCCCATCACTTCATGGCAAATAGATGGGGAAATGATGGACTTGAAGGAGATCAAACCAGTAAATCCTAAAGGAAATCAAACCCTGAATGTTCATTGGAAAGACTGATGCTAAAGCTCGAATACTTGGGCCACCTGATGCGAAGAACTGACACACTGGGAAAGACCATTTACTGGGAAAGGTTGAGCGCAGGAGAAGAGGGAGACACAGGGCGAGATGGCTGGATGGTGTCATTGACTCACTGGACATGAATTTGAGCAAACTCCAGGAGAGGGTGAAGACAGGGAAGCCTGGCGTGCTTCAGTCCATGGGTTGACAAGAGCTGGACACAACTGAGCAACTGAACAATAGCAACAACTAACAACCAGACACGCCAGAGCAAAACCTTTTCAAGGACATTTCAGAGGACGTATTTCAAGGACGTGTGTCCCTTGCTGTTTCTTTTTGTCTGAAACTCTTTTAGCATCCATTCAGAAAGTCTAGTTGGAATAGAAATCTGTCGACTTGGATGAAGACAGTAATAAGATGAAGCTTGTAGAAATAGGAAAGCATTAAGTCGGTGAGTTTAGGGGAGCATGCACAGATCAGCACACGTTATGAGATCTCAAGGGAGGACATGAGCAAGCAGACTACAGAATGTTTACATTTTGGTGATAAGAGAGTGAGATGCACCGAGAAGTAAGTGATGAACAAATGAAAAAGCAGGTCTGACTGAGCCCAAACCGAGGTTGAGAATGCTGTGCTAAACTGCTTCAGTTTTGTCTGCCTCTTTGCGACCCCAGGGACTGTACCCTGCCAGGCTCCTCTGTCCATGGACTCTCCAGGCAAGTATACTGGAGTGGGTTGCCATGCCCTCCTCCAGGCGATCTTCCCGACCCAGGGACTGAATCTCGTCTCTTACATCTCCTGCATCAGCGTGTGGTTCTTTACCACCAGTGCCGCCTGGGAAGCCCGTAGGTAGGAATACCCTGGTGAAAAGAAATACATAGAGATAAAAATATAACAGAAACACAGGAAAATCTGCATTTTTTTTTTCTTTTTTTTTTTTTAGTGAATAAGATCATTTGGGGATGGCCTTGGCCTGGATCACTGAAATAGTATGAAACGTCTTGACATATGCAGACCTATTGAGCTGCTTACTCGATTGACAACCATTATAATAAATAAATGAATGTCTTAAGGATCCATGTTGTGATATCTAATTTGTTCCACATTGTTAGAGAATGACAGGAAAACCTAAAGGATGCATTGTGGGTGAGTTAAATGTTTAAATGCAATTGCCTTTGGAGAAGGAGAGAAATTAAATTTATAATCGGATATAAATGACTAATATCAGAATCTTCCTTGAGATGTATTTTAATAATGAAAGTGAGAAATGACCAAGATGGGGGAAAAATAGATAAAAGAAACAATGGGATTCAGAATTCACTACTCACCTATGTAATATTCTTAATATTGCTCATGAAAGAAATCCTAAATTATTAGAGAAAACTTTGTTAGAAAATCCTATCTCAGATTTGCTTATGATGTAAAATGTCTTAATAGTAGTGGCAAAAATGATAGAAAATTCTTGTGAGGGGTTTCTCTTACTTTTTAATTATATGTAGAATCAGAGTTTTTAAATCAAAACAGACATTTAATAATATTTTATTAAAACATTTAATACATTTGAAACACAAAAAATGATTTTTTAAATCTAAGTCTTGGTTAGTCATATATTATGTAATATGCATTATGTATTTCATGCATATTTCATATTTACAGGAAGAGATTTTCCACAAGGGTAGGGTACTTTCTGTGAGAAGTCAGACAATAGTCATTTTTCCACTTTCAAAATTGTCTTATATTTGCAACTGTTGTAAATCTTAAATTGAAGAGAAATACTAACGAGTCGTTTCTTTTTCTACATATGTAATCAGCAGTCACTTCCAGCTAATGATTAGAATAAATGTTAGGACCGCAGATGAGCCATACAGTGAAGAAGTGTTTGACATAAAATTTTAAAGAAAATTTTCCCTTTTGTGTCCTTTAAAAAAAAACAACAAAAAACCTTTAAATATATTCCTTGTTTTCCATCATTTCTCAGAAATTTTAAGAACAGCTTTGCAAGCCCACCCATGAGTATTCAGGCCTCTTTTGATATGTTGAAGAGTTGAGTTTTAAACTATCCTCTGGGGATTTGAGCCTAGATACTTAAAATTTATTCCAAATGTCTGGGTACTCTTGGTGTAATTTTTTCTCATTGAGGTTTAGTTTCTTTTTAATGATGTTTGCTTTGGCACTTTCCATTTTAAAATCAATCTCCTTGGTTAAGAATTCCAAGGTTGGATGGCCCTGCCTTTTTTGTATTAATAGTACAATACTCGACTCATTTAGATACCCTCTTGCTTTATTTTACTGTGTTATTTTAAAAATATACATATATCTTGAGGTTTTATTATTATTATTCTAAAATTGTAGATAGTGAAAAATATTAGTGACCATTTAAGTCTCTATTAATCACTGGCACACTGTTGTTTTATATCTTGTGAGAAGTGAAAGTGTTAGTCACTCAGTCGTGTCCAACTCTTTGTGAACCCATGGACTATGTAGCCAGCCAAGCTCCTCCATCTCATCTCCAGGCAAGAATAAACAGGGGGTAGCCATTCTCTTCTCCAGGGGATCTTCCTGACACAGGGATTGAACCTGGGTCTCCCACATTGCAGGCAGATTCTTTACTGTCTGGGCTACCAGGGATCTTAGATGCTATTTTATGATATTATCCTTTAAATGCTCAGTTTTAGCTATATATCTCATAATTTCTTCATTCATATGTTTTCTATAAACTGTGCTCTTCAGAAAACCTGGCTAAACAGCCACACTTATCTGCCGGCCAACTCCGTTTTTATGCTTTGTTTGAATCAGTTAAGTTCAGTTGCTCAGTGGTGTCTGACTCTTTGTGACCCCATGGGCTGCAGCATGCTAGGCTTCCCTGTCCATCACCATTAGCATTTGTTTAATCAGATATTTTAAATGTCCTCTATCCCTTTTTAGAATTCTTGTTTATGATACTGATCAAGACAGGCCTTAATATTCCCCTCAGCTTGAGTAAACTTTAGGCACATTTTTTCCTTAGTAGGGTTCTGACCGCCTTCTCCCAGAGCATTTGCTTTAGAACACTTGTAAATTTTCTTCACCTTTTTGAGATGTAAATCTTTTAAAAAGCTCTAGCCAGGTTACAGCCCAAGAGTGTCTTTCTCAAGGGCAAGAAAATAATCTCTTCAAAATGTAACCATTAAAGAATTTTCACCCTTATTTTTCCAGGTTTTTGTGGGAAATTAGGAGACTAATTTAAGCAGGGGTGTGGGTGTCTTCCCAGGTGGTGCTAGTGGTAAAGAAACTGCCTGCCAATGCAGGAGCGCCGGATCCCTGGATCAGGAAGATCCCCTGGAGGAGGGCCTGGTAACTTACTCCAATATTCTTGCATGAACAATCCATGGGCAGAGGTGCCTGGTCAGCTACAGTCCATGGAGTCTCAAAGATTCGGACACAACTGAAGTAACATCAATTTAAGGGGGGACTTACTCTAAGTTGTAAAATTACCTCCAGTCTAAGTTACTTTTCCTTTGAGCAGCGTTTAAACACAACCTGCTATAGCTCCCACCCCAGCTCTTCAAACCCCATACTCCTTTATATCAGAAGAGTTCAAGAATTCTGGTCACTCTTCCCTAAGGCAATTTTTGTTGTTCAGTGGCTAAGTCATGTCCAGCTCTTTGCCACCCCATGGACTGTATCATATGCCAGGCTTCTCTTTTCTCCACTAGCTCCCAGAATTTGCTCAAACTCATGTCCACTGAGTTGGTGATGCCATTCAACCATCTCATCCTTCGTCATCCCCTTCTCCTCTTTATTGAATAAAAATCTTCCTTCCTTGTTTATCTTTGTCCAGTGCAAGTTTGCCTTGAAAGTATCTTACTGATTTTTTAAAAAGTCAGTAAATTGTCTTTTTAAATTATTAAGTGGATGGGATAAATCTCTGACTATTCTCTGAGTACCTTGTTTTCTCATCATGAAGTTTTTTTCAAGATTTATCCCACTGTCTTTTTCCTTTCCTTCCTTTTGTTGCAGGAAGGGGGACCCCTTCCAGGGCCCGAAACTGGGCTCTTGTCTAACACTCAGAAATGAATTGTCCGAGGAGACACATGTGCTGACAAAGTAAGAGATTTTTATTGGGAAAGGGCCCCCGGGTGGAGAGCAGGAGGGTCAGGGAACCCAGGAGAACTGCTCTGTTTGGCTCCTGGCTCACAGTCTCGGGTTTTATGGGGATGGGATTAGTTTCCGGGTGGTCTTTGGCCAATCATTCTAATTCAGAGTGTTTCCTGGTGGCGCATGCATTGCTCAGCCAAGATGGATGCTAGCGAGAGGGATTCTGGGAAGTGGACAGACACGTGGTGTCTCCTTTTCACCTTTCCTGAACTCTTCCAGTTGGTGGTGGCTTATTAGTTCCGTATTCCTTACCAGGACCTCCTGTCATAAAACAACTCAAGCAAATGGTTACTAAAGGGCCTGGCCAGGGTGGACGGTTTCAGTCAGTGTGCTTCCCCTAACACTTTTATCTTTCCTTCCTTTCTTTGTCTCTCCTTCCTGTGGCCAAAGGATATTTAGTCCTATACTATTCTCTGTCCAAAACTGTGCTATTAAAGCAATAATGAGCTAGGTGTAAAGTTCTTGCCTTCTATGAATCTAGTCATTTGCCTTATCAGTTCATTTTGAATTGAAAGGAGCAACTCCTACTTCTCTTTATTAGGAGAAAGGGGGCTTTTCCTGCCTCATCCTCATAATTTGCTATAGGGCTTCCATCTTTCTACCCAGAGGACACAGTATTAAAGAATTTGCAAACCCTTTTTGAACTCTGCACACTCATTCCTCATGGCCAGAAGAGGAATCTCGCCAGCCTGGTGCCGAGGGGCACATTAGGGTGAAAAATTGCTTGAGGAAGCAGCGTTGATTTATCTCTTTCCTCTTCTTGTGTTGCATGTTTTGCACTTGGAATGTGAAATAGGCTCATCCTTACATTTCACTGGCTACATAGAGGTACAGAATTTGCTTTGCAAACTTAGCCTTCTCACAGACAGATTCCTCCTAAAACTTTCTCAAGAATCTAGGTTAGGGGCTTTTTTTTTTTTTTTTTGAAAGATGGGAAAGGAAAGGTAGAAACAGTTCCCCTCTAGACTTAGAGGGGAACTAGCAATGTCTAGGCAAATAGTGTCTGATATTTTAAGGTAACAAAGCTTAGTTTATTCTTTAATAAATATTGATCATTTTGTGCTATTCCTTAAATTAGCTAAATATCATAGAGGAGAAGGCATAAATACATGAAGTTTCTGAAATTTGAAACAAATTCTTCCATTTTTTGAGAAATAAAACTATTTTCAATTCATGAAGTTAGGAGATAAGCCATCTTTGGTAGAATTATTAGTATTATTCTAGATTCAGATTATTTCATATCTAGAGTTGGATATGGGCTTCCCTAGTGGCTCAGACGTAGAGCGTCTGTCTGCAACGCAGGAGGCCTGGGTGTGTTCCCTGGGTCGGGAAGATCCATACATCTTGATACGTGTGTTACTTTTACTCACTGTATCAGTGTCAAATAAATATATTTCAATTCCAAGTCCACATCTTAGAATTTAAATGTTTTATTATTATGATCCCTCTGAACAAGAGGGAAATAAAAGACAAGAAAGAAATAATAAAAAAGTGCAAATTATCTCCACTATTTTCTTTGATATGTTGCTTCTATATTAACATGGTATCTGTTTCTCTGCTATTTTCCCCTTCCTGCTTCTACCCTTAGGCTTCTGAATTTCTTAGCATAGAAGAGACTTTAGTGAAAATTAGTGCTGTTTAGATGTACATCTAAAGTCAAGTCCAACCCAGAATAGCACAGATCCTGCCTGGCGTGTGAAGTCTTCTTACATTTGACAAATTTTACATTACTATTGTTATGCTATTGATTTTTAAAAATTTATTTTTTAGCTAGATGAAAATTGCTTTCCAATGTTGTGTTGGTTTCTGCCATACAACAATGCATATCAGCCGTATTTAAACGTATATCCCCTCCCTGCTGAGCCTCTCTCCCATCGGCCCATCCCGCTTCTCGAGGTCTCTGTAGAGAAGAGATGCAGACCTATTCTGTTAATTTGCATCCTACTTTTTCTCAAATTGACAGTGAATTCACTTTACTAAATTGACAAATTTCCTCTTGTCTTCAATTTCCCAGAAGATACAGCTGTGGAAGGAAAGAGAAGAGGAAAGAGGAACAGCACAATTATATTTATATTATCCATTCAGTATATCCTCTCTGCTTAAAGAGATCTTGCTTTCCCGGTGGGTGTTTGCATTAGTTCTTAAAGTTCAACCTCCTGGGGCTGGCGTTAATGACTCTCTCATAAGCTCTATTTTCCTAAGGCAAAGGACAGAGGACTTCAGTGAGACATTAGCATCTGAATAGGTCAAGAGTCTTGATATTTAGTGAGCCAAAGATTTGTCATATTGATTAATTATAAATCAAAAGTCGCTGGACTGTTATCAGCACTTGCAGTTTACATGTAATCCAAAGTTTCCTTTCTTTAATTAAACAAAATAGCCACCACATGTGCTATTTGAGAAGTAAAGGTTTATTTACATATCTTTATATAATAGGCTTAAAAGACAGGCATAAGATGTCAGAGGTATAATATATGTCTATATATCTTTTTATAAGAATATGATGAAGAACTTATAACTTTGCTCTGTAGAGGTCAAATCCATGATTTTACAGAGTGGTTGCCACTATATCACCTTCATTTTCCTGCCACATATTTATGCCAAGAAACTGTTGCCCCTGAATCTATGTCTTATCATTCTGTCTATATGCTTTTTACCAGCCTATCTGCTCCTCTCTCAAGCTGTCACAATTCAAGGTGATTGTCACTTGGAGTCCCCAGGTACTGACTTGAAACATGTAAAAAATAGCAAGAAGAGAGATTCATTTCTCTCTTGGTATCACTACTTTATTGTCATCACTCTTGATGGCTGGGAGGGCTGTTCTTTGTCATATTGTGTGGCATATGGAATCTGCAATGAAGAAATATAAGTAAGAAGCATGAATGACCTCATTTGCAAAAGAAGGGGAAATAAATTAAGCACAGACTAAATGATATATCTCCACTGCATTTAATTACTGTAAATGTTCATTGAAAACTTACCCCATGAGAGATACGCTAACATATACAACTTAGGGAAAAATTGGTACCTGTGCATTAGGTAATATGTGAAAACAAAGAGAATGTATTTAAGATTCTTCCCTCTTCTTGTGTAACTTTGGTCATTATGCTTACCTCTAGGAGTCTCTGTCTCAAATCTATGGGATGAAAGTGTTGACACTTGGCCTACCACCCCAGAGGATGGTTAGGAGATGCCAACAAAAATGAAGCAAATAAGAATGTCAGTAGACACTGTGGTCCTTAGTTGAGGGCAAGGATGCTTCACAAATGTTAGTGCAATTGAAGAAACTATACATGGGAATGCTGATTGAAGGAAGTCAGCCTAGTGCGATGGTGAGGGCCACTTCTTAGGTCTGAATCTTGCATTTGCCGTGTGCTCTCTATGGAAACTCAAACAATTAGTTTAGGTATCTCTGCTTCCTCATTTGTAAAATGGAAATGGAATTATATCAGGTTTGCATTTCCATTCTGGGATGTGTATCGGTTACCCTTGGCTATAAAACAAATGTCTCCCCAAACCTGGTGGCCAAAATCAGCTGGTAATTTTCCTGCTGTTCTCGCTTGGGTCGCTCATGCAGCTGTAGGCATCTGATGGTTTCTCCGGGGATATGTAATCTAAGGAGGGTTGCTGGGGGCTCAGTGGGAAAGAATCCACCTGCCATTGCAGGAGTCGCAGGAGACGCAGGTTTGATAAGCTGGCTGGGAAGATTCCCTGGAGGAGGAAACGACAACTTCCTCCAGTATTCTTGACTGGGAAATCCCACGGACAGAGGAGCCTGGAGGGCTTCAGTCCAGGGGGTCTCAAAGAGTCAGACACGACTGAGCATGCACACAAGCAAACGTGGTCTCAGAATTTTATTCATTATTTAGTAGGTGGTACTAGTCATTGGCTGGCTTGTCTGTCCATTGTATCACTTATCCTTGAAAAGACTAATGTTCCTTTATGTGGCAATCCCAGGGAAGCAAGAAAAGCAAAGCAAAAGCTGTAAGACTTGTTTCAGTATAGACTCTCAACTCACAAAATCTCACTCTGATGCATTCTATGGTCAGAACAAATCACAAGGGCAACAGAGATGTGAGGAGATGGAGAAATGCACCTGGGAAGTATGGCAAAGTCACACTGCAAACAGGTGTGCAAACACAGATGGGAGGAATCATGGCTACATTTTGCAATCACCCACAAGGACTAGATGAGAAAATATTTGCAAAGTGCTTAAAGCAGAGGTTGGAACATGGTTGGCGCTATATAAATGTTTATTGAATAAATTATTAATATATTTTGTTGGAGAATATACAGCATTTACACTTTTATATGAAATAAGGTTCTATCAAAAAGTGTCATGTGTGAGCTGACACAAGGACTTTAAAAGATGAGATAGGGAACATTTCTGTTAACAGAACTTAACAGAGAAAATGGCATTTGAGAGTGGCCTTGGAGGAAAGGTAAAAATTAAATTGGCAACCGGGTTATATGCAGAATCCTCCCTCTTCTGAGCTAGAATCTCAGTTATTTAACTATCTTTAGCAATATGCCCACGTAATTCTTCCTCTAAAGGTAAAATAGCAGGTTTAAGAGGAGAAGCAATCATGCAAGTTAATAAGGTTGCTTTGACTGAGAAATTTTAGATGTCCCTCCTAGCCCTTTTCTAATACAGAATAAATTGCTCCAATTCCCTTGGGCTATTTTTCATTTGACTCATTTTTTTTTTCCTCTTCCTACTTTAGCAGGTGAGAAAAATAATAATAACTAATATGTATTTAGCATGTGCCAGATACTGTTCCAAGTAGGCTACATTCATTCATTAATATTCAACCCTATGAGTTAAGCACTTAACCACAGATGAGCGCATTGAAGCACAGAGAACTTGATTCAAATCACACACCATCAGTGTCAGTGACGTGATTCCACCATAGATAATCTGACATCAGTGCCCTTGGCCTTATCAATGCCTTACTGCCCTGTCTCTCCGCTTGTGACCAGCTCCTTCATGATGCAACAGATTTTAAGGCTGCATGTTTTCTTTTTATACATTAAAAAAAAAAAACGAAACTCTTAACACACAAATCTGAAAATCTTTAAGAATTCTATACCAGTAAATCATAGAATATGGAACCATAGAGTAGTATAGCTTGAAGAGATGATGATATTCATCATCTAATTTGGTTACCCTTTATGTAGCTAAGGAAATGAGTAATATTTTATTTATGATGTACTGTGAACTATAGATATTGGCTAAATGCCAAAAAGTGTTCCTCTCTTTGCATATGTACCCATGTGAACTTAGAATCAAGGCATCTGGAGGGTGAAAGGGGTTTAATGGCTGCATTTCATTCACTTTCTATAGACCAGTTAATTCACTTCAAATTCTAATGCCTTGCTATGAAGTTCAGTTTCTATTTTTTTATTTTTTTTCAAAAAATAATGAAATTCATCTATGATTTGCATACTATTGAACAACATAAATAAAATCCATGAAAGTACAAGAATGTAAAAATTACATTAAAAATAAGATTCCACATAATCCCACTGTGTAGAGCTAATAGCTGCTAACACATTGGTCTATTTTTTCATGTCTTCCATCTGAAATTTCTTTTAACAAAATAACACTCAAATTAAGATCCCACTTTTCCATTTAACACTTACTAATGTTTTCTGAAATCATTAAATATTTTGAAGACAAAATCAGTAATTGCTACATAATATTTCACTTTACAGATATAACATCATCATGCACTGTCTTCATTTAATGACTCAGCTTGCCATGTATTTTCCATGATCCCAGATTGGGTGTGATACCATTTTTCCCTCTACAACTTAAAGCCAGTGCAGATGTCACAATCTCTAATAAATCTCAAGTTTTGATACTGCTCAGGGCATCTTGATTAAACTTTCAGAAATCAGAAAAGGAAAGATGATAAGGCCAGAAATACACATGAAACAAGCAAAAGGTGGTATTTTGCATTTCAGCCTAGAGGTGAAATAACCTTCTTAAGATGTAAATATTTTGTCAAAATAAGGTGTTATTTTCTATATACTAGTCACAATTTTCTTATTTTTTCCTTTCTTTTGTCAATGCTGTTTGGAAATTTTAGCATTTAGCTGTTGTATTGAGTGTCACTTATAGATTAGCTTTCTCCAAATGCCCGTTTATAAACTGCCTCCTATTTACTATATTTCAGAACATCATGCATGTTGATGTCTGAATTCCGCCACCCAGAATAATTAGAAACACACCATGTTTTGCTATTTAATGGTTCTCGCTCAGGGACCAGTTTTAGCCACTAGAAGTGACCTTTAGGTCCTTTCCAAGTAGCACCTTCCATACCCCCTTTCACAACCTGGCAGCTTGCATTTTCAAGGGAAGCCAGGGGCGCGCATCAGTCTACTGCAGTGCTTACCTTCAAAGCTCAAGAATCTCTTTTTGATTAACTCAAAGTCAACTGACTAGAGCCCTTAATTACATCTAAAGAGTCCCTGCAGTTTTTCCATGTGAATTAAGATATCCTATCATACTCATCTAGTCCATCCACACTCAAGGGGAAGGGATCATACAAGGGCAAGAGTCAGTGGGATCCATCTTAGAATTTTAACAATGTCTTTCTCAACCCTTTCCTGTTTCTCTAGTGTCACTCATTTTTGACCTTGGCTAATATCAGACATAAGTTTAATTCATAGTTGGTGTTCACATTGTTTAATGGCATATGGGAAAAGCATACACACGCAATTCTGAGTAATCCCTAGGCTTAAATCTTGCTTTCACCATTTATTGGCTACAGGGGTAAGATATTTAACCTCTCTTAGCCTCATATTTCTCTTCTAAAAATGGAGAAATAACATACTGTTCATGTACTGTTGGGAGGAACATAAGGTGTATCTATTATATAATACATATATACATGTATATGTGTATATATAGATAGATAGATAGATTTCCCAGGTGGCTCAGTGGTAAAGAATCTGCCTGCAATGCAGAAGCCAGAGGGGACGTGGGTTTAATCTCTGGGTCAGGAAGATCCCCTGGAAGAGGCCATGGCAACCCACTCCAGTATTCTTGCCTGGAGAATTCCATGAACAAAGGAGCCTGGTGGGTTACAGTCCATGGGGTTGCAAAGAGTCGGACAGGACTGCAGTGACCGCACACAGGCATGCATATGTGTCTGTGTATAAATGTGAATATATATACAGACAGCATCTGTTATATATCAAAACTCCAGGAATTATAGCTATCTTTAGCAGTGATATTATCATTGTGTTTTTACTTTCTCATGTATTAATACATTACTTATTACTCTGTGATAGGAGTCTTACCTTTTAACATAAATCTTAGAAGACAAGGACTGGGTATCTCTTGAGTTCGTACTGCTTGTGTATAATTTTGACTATGAGAATTGATACTTTAACTTCAACTTAAAATATTAACAAACTAAATCAGTGGTTCTCAACCTATTTTATTTCTGAAATCACATAACTGATGACATTCACAAATGAAATTTATTTCCCTGGATGTACCTAGGATTATAAAAAATTCTAAGTACATAGTACCTGTAGCTTCAAAACTTCCTTTCCTATTCTGAATTTGCATTACAAAAAACAAATGTATGCATATGATATTATGGTAGGGCTATCTGAAATCCATGATAATTAATGCACAAAATAGTAAAATAATAAAAATACTAGTGACATTTCCCATAAGTGATCTGGAGACATTCTTGCCATGGAGGTCTGTTGAGCTAAAAGATCAATTTTGGTGAACAAAATATTTTAATTTGTGAGCTTTTGTTTCAGATTAATGAGGATGTGCTTTATTTATATTTTACAGCTAAAAGCTACCCAAAGGCTAAATGCCCCAGCAGGAAAGAATAGTTAGTAAATTCATTCATTATCTGTTTACATTTTAATAATGAGTAAGGCTCTCCACTTTTATCACAATTATGGGTTAAGAGAGGATTGTTCATTTAGGCTGAGTTTGGCTTCCTACTGTGAAATGCAAGATTTGTGAAATATCAAGTTTCCTGTATTATTAAACCAATGAGCCAGGGAGAGTCTATTCCCTAAACAATTAGCTTTCTTAAATGAAGTATAGAAAGAAAGGCAATCTGTGAATTCATTACTTGTTCTTTCTGGGTACAGACATTAGCTGGCATTAAGGCTCTTTGAGTTGTGACATATGAGGTGTGATTCAAAAGGAAGAGACTGGTTGCTATTAGTCACCCAGGAAATCAATCACAGCCCTTTATAGTGACATCCTCATGTTCATTCCTCTTTACGGGGAAACACATTTTACCTTGAAAGTAGAAACTTGTGGACTTGGTGGATTTCTTTTCCCCCCCACCATTCTTGACAATTTATACCTTCCATTTGGAGTTCTCAATTATCAATATCTTTTATTAGCCATCATTTGAGATATTTTACAGGAATATCCAGATGCCTAACAAATGAAAACCAGCAGTCTCTCAAACAGTGCGATTCAATTTCAGTGACTGTGAATCAGAACCACGGCTACAATCACAGTTTATTCTGTTGTTTGCTTCAGGGGTTATAGCTAGCAGACTCCCTTTCCCATTACATTTACGGCCTCAGCCAGACAAGCTAACTTCAGTAAAGAGAATGGAATATCTTTACTAATTTAAAATTAATTAAACAATGATAGCTAAAAATTTTTATAAGATGTCCATCCAATATAGTGCTGACAACTGCTGCTCAGAACACAGGATTTGGAGTTCTTAAGTGAAGATGCTGTATCTGTCACTTCTTAGAGCTTGACTTTTAAATCATTGAGCATCTTTGAGCCTTATCCCGTATAATTGAAATAGAAATCCCATCTAAATATTAATGTTATAAGATAAATGAAAGAATTTGCCAAAGTTTCTGGCACATGGGAACACATAAGGGAAAAGTGGTGAAGTTGTTAAGTACATAGACTCTGTAATCAGATGACTCATATCAAAACCCATCTCTACCAAATACTAGGGATATGATCTTGCTCATAAAGCTTTGATTTTTTTTCCCTAGTTTCCTATCTATAAAATGGAACAATGAATGGGAACAGTGATATCTATAAAATGGGAACAATGATTAGTCCCTGTAGTCAGGACCGATTCAGTTAATATATGGAAACCACTTAATGTCTGGAACGTTGTAATAGCTACATAAGTACTTACTACTAATAGTATTAGTGTTGTCTTTTTTCTCATCATCACATACCAAATTTGTACATACCAAACATGCATATTCGTTTTTATTTTTATTTCTTGTGATGTCTCATAAGGCCTGGCTCTTCTCAACCAGTTAAATACCATCTGAGAAAATAATTCAAAGAAAACAATAAATATCTTCACATCATTTAGAATTGTCTATTCTCTTTTATTCTTAGTTATCCCAAATATTCTTTTGAAATAATAAACTCCAAATCAAATGAGAAAGCATTTGGGAAACTTCTATTGTACATACTTGCAAACATATATGTGTACTTATGCATGCTTAAGTGCTGAAAGCTTAAGAGATATTCAGTTCAGTTCAGTTCAGTCGCTCAGTCGTGTCTGAGTCTTTGTGATCCCATAGATTGCAGCACTCCAGTCTTCTCTGTCCATCACCAACTCCTGGAGCTTGCTCAAACTCATGTCCATCAAGTCAGTGATGCCATCCAACCATCTCATCCTCTGTCGTCCCCATCTCCTCCTGCCTTCAATTTTTCCCAGCATCAAGGTCTTTTCCAATGAGTCAGTTATTATGTTGTTTAATTATCTGTTTACATTTTAATCCTTCAATTCCAGAAAGTAGGCAGTACTTTTTCCCTAGGATACAGGACACAGAAACAAAACAAAACAACGGTTCAAAGAGTTTAAGGACTTTCTTAAAGTCACACTGCAGGGAATTTGAAGCCATTTATGCTGCTAGAATTGTAAACAAATCCTATATTATTATGCACCAGAAGGGTGTTTTGTTTTTTGTTTTTTCCCTTTGCATAACTAGAGCCATTTGTGACTTCTAAATACCCAGGCTTCACTGGCCAGTGTTCAAATTGTACCTGTTATTAATTGTTTCTCTATTCATCCTGCTCTTGGTCAGTGGACAATGCGGCTAAACTACTTTGGAATGCCTAGTGTTGATCCCTGAGAGGGTTTTCACCAATCATCTAACCCGTTTTTCATAAACTTCTAAAAGGAGATTTCTATAAGTTATAAGATCTGGAGGGGATCAGTCATTCCTATCAAACTTTTCAGGAGTCATAATGAAGAATCCCTAAAATTCTGTTCCTGAATTCTCTCAACTCTCAGCCAGAAGACATAGAGAAATGTTAGAAGCAAGAGGGTGGGGCGAATTAGCTCCAGGATCATTCACCATGAACTTGACATTTGAAACCTGTCACAACCTGAATTCTACCCTGATTCCCCAGCAGCCAGGCTTAGAAATGCTTATAACTTATCTGTAGTGTAGTTGTTAAATTTCCAGATAAGCCCACTGAGTCAAGGGTTGGCAAACACAGAATATTTAAAACTCTCATTTTCTCATCTTGAATTTTTATAAAAATTAATCATTTGAACTAAACCCATTTCCAAGTTAAACACGGTGGCTGAGATTTAAGGATTCCAAACAACACAAATCCCAACAATAATCTATTTTCTGCATGCAGCAGGTTGAAGTCTCTTAAGTGGCCTTTAAAAAATTAGTGGATAAATACCACAGCAGGCTTTTTGTGGGTATGAATGCTTTCAGGCATTTATTCAGTCTTCAGTAGTCTGGGAAAATCAAAAAGTCTAAGGCCCAAGAGATGAATAATCAAGACAACATTTTCAATTCAGCATTCCTGATGCTAATTTATTTTGCAAAATAGCATGGGTGAGAGCTTAAATACAATAAGGTACAACTTGGTTGGCTCTAATTTTCAATGCATAACAATCAATTTTATCATTCTAGGTCTAAGGTCTGGGTCTAAGTCACAAGTTAGACCTCTTTTGGAGATTTATGCAAAAGATTTTGTTTTAATAGTATTCTACCCAGTGGATTAGGGGAGCAGTGGATGTGAAAAATTTCCCAGGACCTGAATGGTGAGTGGATGTCCAAATCTAATTCATTTTGTTTATTAATCCTCTGTTTCATTTTTCTCCTTACCTTCCAACCAGCAGAAACTCATTCACAGTATCTGTCATTTAATTCAGAGTCAGTTAAATTTCAGATTCATGACATTGAATATGAATTTGTGGTTATTATGGGCTGAATTGTATTCCCCACTCCCAAAACTGCCCAAATTTGTATGTTGATATTCTAATTCCCAGTAACTCAGAATGTGACAATATTTGACATAGGATCTTAACAGAGATTATTAAGTTAAAATGAGGTAAGTAGTATGGATTCTAATCTAAAATGATTGTTATCCTTATAATATGAGGATGTTTGGATATAGACAGCAATCTCACTCTTGGGCTTATATCCAGAGAAAAATGCAGACTGAAAGGATATGGGCCCCCCAGTGTTCATTGCAGCACTGTTTACAATAGCCAATACATGGAAGCAAACTAATTGTCCATTGACAGAGGAATGGATAAAAAAGATACAGTACATATATACAATGGAATACTACTCAGCCATAAAAAGAATGAAATAATGCCATTTGCAGCATCATAGATGGACCTGGCAATTAAGTAAAGCAAATCAGACAAAGTCAGACAGAGAAAGACAAATATCATATTACAATGTTTATGTGTGACAAATATCATATGATGTGGGGCAAATATCATATTGCTTATATGTAGAATCTAAAAAATATGTTACAAATGAACTTATTTACAATTCTGAATGTCTTTTGAAGACTCAACATTGTTTTATGTGAGAGAAGTCAAGAATGATTCATGTTTTTGATGTAAGAAAATGGAATGATGAAATTGTTATTACTAAGAATGATCAATATTGGGGATAGAGAAGACTCAGGAAGAAATTCAAAAGTTCAGTTTTGATGAGTCAGATATAAATAAATATAAATATAATACAAGTAAATATAAACATGAACCTGAAGTTTAAACAAGAGAATCCAAGTGGTAAAAAAAAAAACCCGCCTGCAGATGCCACAGATGTAAGAGATGCTGGGCCAATCCCTGGGCCGGGAAGATACCTTGAAGGAGGGCGTCATAACCTGGCCCAGGATTCTTGCCTGGAGAATCCCGTGGACAGAGGAGCCTGGAGGGCTACAGTCCATAGGGTTACAGAGAGCTGGACATGGCTGAAGCGACTTAGCATGCATGCACAGAGCATACATACAGTATTTAAGGTCTTGAAACTGATAATTTACCTAGAAAGTCCATGAAGTTAGGAAAGAGAGGGGTTCCAAGGATAAGTTCTGGGACACAAGAATTTTTTAAGTTAAACTGAAGAGTTGAAATAAGCAAAGGAGGCTGAGGAGAAATGGAGAGTGAGCTAAAGGGAAAAACTAGATGCCAGGAACTAGGCTCCATCTGGTAGGGAGCAGAATGTCACACAGCCAATCAACAATAATTATAATAAAAGAATTACATCATCTATCTGCAAGATTATCATATTTTAAGTGTTGCTTCTCCTGATGTGAGGAACTGTGTCTCATTTTTGATAGTATTTGTCAAGAAAATAATTCTATTGGGGAAATAGCTATTGTAGTGAATATATCAAATCCTTTTTAAGAAGTTAAAGACAATAGTCTTTCAGATTGTTGCAGATCTTGGGGGTGTATTTTATTTTCCTTAAATTATTTTTTTTTAAATTGGAAGATAGTTGCTTTACAGTATTATGCTAGTCTGCAGATTTTCTTCATTATTCACTTTAGTGATTAACTAGAAATTGTATCAAATTAATACATATGGGAAAAAAGCACATTTAAATGTATTTTTCAACCAATGGGTAGTTGTATCTATATAAACAAATAAAACTTTTGACAGGTAGATTCTGAACTATGTATTCTTTTTTAAAAGTTAATTTTTTTGGAGTGTAGTTGATTTACAAAGTTGTATTAATTTCAACCGTTCAGCAAAGTGATTCAGTTATACATGCTATACATTCATTTTCATTATGTTTTTTTGCAGAATACTGAATGTAGCTCCCTATGCTAGAGCCTTATTGTTTATCCATCTTATACATAACGTTTGCATCCATTAATCTCAAACTCCCAGTCCATCCCTCACTCATGGCCCCCTCCTTGGCAACCACAAGTCTATTCTCTGTATCTGTGGGTCTGCTTCTGTTTCAGAGATGCGGTCATTTGTGCCACGTGTTAGATCCCACATAGAAGTGATATTCCATGAGATCTGGTTTTCTCTCTGTGACTTTCCTTATTCAGTGTGATTGTCATACTAGGTGAACCTTGTCTCACATTGCTTGTTCATCTGGCTCTGATGTGGGTAAGCGCCTGGCAGCCTTAAAGCTTCCCTCCATCCCACTTGTAGAGTCTCCTGGGTTTCCTTCCCTCTGCCACCCTCGTCTTCTCTCGGGTCCTCCTTGGTTGTGTGTTGTCCTGCACCTGATTCAGTTCTGGTCTTTACATTTTATCCCTGGGCTGTTCTCCAGGACTGGCTTGGCTGCAACTGGAGTGATATCACAAAGTAGCAGGCAAAAAGAATAGGACAGCAAATCCAAAACATAACTAAGACTTACATTTTAAAATCTTAAAAATTAATTAGGAAATTCATAGAGTTTTAATCAATAGCCACTTAATTTTCTCTACAATAAATTATTTGGTAATGCAATCAAGATATACTCAACTACCTAACGTGATTAAGAACCTACTTTTATCAAGTTACTAAATAGGTTGCAATAAAAATAGAAAATAGAATTCATATGCACTGTTAGTGACATTATTATGCATTTCCCTGGAGTTTCTGTAATTTACAGTGACGTTAACATAAGTGCATTGATTTTATGGAGAAAAACAGCCTAATTATAATACTTAATTTTTATTTGGATAATTTAGGGGAGTAATTAATCCATGTTAAAAAAGAAAATCTCAAAAAGAAAAAAAATCAATTTTATTGTCTCCAAATTGGAAAATCACGTTTCTTGTGTTCCTTTTTAAATTATTGATAGTATCCTTGCTTTTTTGCAACAAGTAGTTATGTTTCTTCAGAATTTTTCTCAAAAATTAGCTCAATCTCTTCACATTCATTACACGAACTGAGCTAGTAGACACCATTTTCCCCCTAACTCCCTTCTAGTCAACATAGCCTTCTACTCCTATAGCCAAGAAAGAGAATCAGCATTCTTGTTGTCTCTCAAATCATGTCATAATCTGCCCTTCATCAACGAAGGATGTAAATAAAGTTAATTCATTATCTTCTCAAAACTGTCACTTCTTCAGCCTCCTGATCTTATTCCCCCCTATTTTAGTGGCCCAGTTCTTTGATCAGTTGTTTTTACACTCGGATATATACATATACACACAATCTAAGTGTGCAACACATAGGCCAGTGTACACTAGTGTTTACGAGTGTTTATGAGGCATGAGTGCCTCACATGCTTTTCATTGAGCTTAGCTCTGCTAAGCTCATACTTTTATCTCTTACTTTCACACTCCCTCATGCTGTTCTAGCCATGTTAGCCTCCCTGTTTTTTTATAAACTTGCTGAGCATGGTCCTACCCTCGTAGTTTGCTCTAAATTAGTCTATATTCTGGAACACTCTTTCTTATGTCTGTACGTTTCAGTCTTTCTTCACTACTCCTTTCATAAGTGTAGCATGTCCCTTCCACCATCCTTGAACACTTATGTTTTGGGTTATTTCCTATCTTATTACACCAATTACTGCAATTAATATTCTTGTACCCATATCTTTCTAAACTTAAAATTGTATCCTCTAGCAGTAAAACGGATAAAAAAGTACATATAATTTGTTTCAATGTATATTATAATGATCCCTTCCAAAAAGTTTATGTTAATTTATACTTCTACTTATTTTATGGTTGTCTAGTACATCTTCAGTGACAATTTGATTTCCATCCTTGCTTCCAGCAAAGAGTGTTGCATATATTATTTACTGCTCTGGAAATCTTTGTTAAAGCTGAGTTTGCGAGATCAGGAGAAGGTAGTACAGAGGGGTAGAAAGAGAGCAAAAGCTCTGGAGTCAAGCATAACTGGCTTTGAATTATAGTTCTCTAACTTGCTAGATTTGTGCCCATGGAGCAAGTATCTCAAATTTCTGGAATCATTGTGTGATCTGTAAAATGAGGAAATTAAAACTTTACTTTCATACCAAATGTATTTCAAGGCTTACAGAAATATTTTGAACATTGCAGGTAGAGAGTACATGGCAAAATCAATAAATGGTAGGATTATCTCTCTGTGTTTGCCCATTTTCCAATAAACATGATGACACTTACCAATTGAACTAAAAGTGACTCTTTGCTTTGGATGCGTGCATACTTAGTCGTGGCCCACTCTCGTGGGACCTTTGGAAACGTGACCCTCTGGGCTCCTTTGTCCATAGGATTTTTCAGGCAAGAATACTGGAATGGGTTGTCACTTTCCTCCTCCAGGATCAAACCCGCAATTCCTGCATCTCCTGCATTGCAGGTGGATTCTTTACCAGCTGAGCCGTCAGGGAAGCTCCTTGGTCTGGAACATCGTTAGTCCGTTGTACTCTTAGCAGTCACTTCTGCCTCCTACCAACCCCGCCCCCCGCCTTTTTTTTTTTTTTTTTTTTTTTTAAGCAAACTGCAGATTTGTTCTTGGGAAATTCACAGCTCTTGGGGGTATTTCTCTTTTTCTGCGTGGCAGTCATATAACATGGGTGGGTGCTCACCCCTCCTTTGGCACCATAGCTGTCCACTCCTTGATGTGGGAAAATCAACATAATCACAGTCCCTGTTGGCACACTCATGAGTTGAAGAGTGAACAACAGCCTAAGGCTAAATCAATGACCATGTATATTTACTCTGGTCACAGTGATTGGCTCATGCTGTTCTAATCAAACTGAAAATCAGAATTTTTATTTGATGGCTGTAGAAAGCTACATTCTTGCCACATTATTATAAATGAGAAAATCTTAGCTGTAATCTGTTATACCTGTTGGAAAATCTTTTGCAATTAATGAAGCAAATCTCAAGAAGAAGCCAACATAAAATAAATAAGGAAGCTAGGAGAATTGCTGAGAAACTGATTACTCTTCTTGTTAAAATAATAATAATAATTAAAAAAAACCCCGAGTTTTCTCTAGCTCTTTGCAGCTCTTTGCATCTTCCCTCAGCTGTCACTTATTCCCCACTTCATATCTCCCACCAAACTTCACTGAAGTAAGTGTGTTATCTTCTATTTAGTTCAATACGATTTCCTTGGAAACTCAACAGCTTCCTCTTTTTCACAATAAAGAAGTCTTTTCCCTTCAGGTCCCTTGCCTGCCCAAGGTAATGCTATGGCAGCACCTTTGCTGGTCCATTGGAAGAAAGCCAGAGGAAGCTGACTATTTGTGGGACTGGTTTGGAATTTCAGAGCACAGCATAAATGACTGGGAAGGTCATTTATGAAGTTAACCTTATAACCTCTGTGATAAGGATACAAATGGCTAAAATGTATTGATTCTTTTAATATGCTCCTGTGTTCAAATGGCTCCATTTCAAATGCTTTCTGAGTTAGGTATTATTATTATTTCCAATTCATATTTGGAAGAACTGTGATTTTGAAAATCCAAATAAGTTGCCTAATGTCACATAGTTAGTGATAAGAAATAAAGATGGCATCATAGAAATTAGTGATTTAGGTTCAATAAAAGCTCTCACTTGCTTTTGGAATAGTAGTAAGCTCTAGGTTTTTCATGACTTCTGAAATTCAAATAATTCAGGTGAAACTTCTTTCAATTTATAATGAGAATAGCAACTAAGGATAATATATACATATATATATATATATATTCCTGTCTTCAATTTTTTCTTAGATTCAAGAGATAGGCCATGCCTTTGAAACTGAAGCTACACAATCTAGACAGGATTTAAAAGAAAATATCTTTCAAAAATAGACTTTTCCATTCTCAGAGTTAAAATGAACTTTAGAAAACTGACCTCAGAAACCTTAAGGAAGGTGAAGAAGAAATTCAGAACACTTCTATACTCTTATGGAATTATGTTTCTACAATGTTTTCCTGAGGACTATCATTTTTACAGAACTTTCCTATCTATGTGGTTCTTTCCTTTATTGGCTAAATAATGTGAAGGCAGGACCACACCTTGTTCAGACTTATATTACAGCACCATGTAAGCTGCTAAGCCTAAATGTCTCTGTTTTGTAACAGAGATCTCATCTCATTAAAGTTTTAAATTAAGCCTGCAAAGTAGATGGAGGGAGGTTTTTGTTGTTTGTTTTTAAAAAATTTTTACAAATAAGCACACTAAATATCCAAATTCACCCAGCAAATCATTGAGAGAACCTAGGTTTGGGGCCCATATATTGACATTTTAGCATTAGAAATCTTTTACCTGTACCAAAGTGCCACAAAATTTAGGCAGATCTATAATTAAATATGGATGCAGAATAGATATTTTCAAGTCAAATAAAGGTGATACTTACTTTATGAATACTGAGGAGTTCATGCCTCAATTCCCCTATGATGAGGTTTATTCTACTAACATTACCTTTCATTCAGTAAATAAAGCTTTTAAATCATTTTGTTTTGCAAGAACTATTTTGTCATTGATGTAAAAAAAAAAGTCAAGCTTTATTTCCTAATAGGGAATAATCATAATCAAACTAACATCTATCTCCTAAATGCAATAGGGCCCTTACAGTAGATTGTTTCTCTGGAGAAGGGTTCGTTGGTTTTCCAGGCTATGAAATAGTGAGCAAGACTAGTTAAAAAAAAAAAACAAAACTACTATTGCTTGAATAGTTTTATTCTCTTTGGAGACTTTTGAAGAAGAAATGGAATGAAGGAATTATCGATTGAATTGGATTTTTTCAGTGTAAATAAGTGAAGGCACTCAAAATCCTCTAATATGTCATCTTTGGGAACAGACTGCTGGAAGTAATTCTATCAACAATTATTATTTTTTATGTTTACAGGTTTTTGTGCTTTTTCCGGGAAACTTTTAGATTGTGAATGTACGAAGGTCTATCACATAGATTTCCATACTGAAAACATTTATAAACTTGTTGGAAACTCTTTTAATCTCTCTCATTTCCCAGTGTGTAATGTGGAAATTGTTTATTTCTGAATAGAATAGGCTCATTCAAGGTTCAATAAAATATTCTTATTGAGCATCTAGAATAGAACAGTAGAATATAATTGCAAACAAAACTTAAAGCATCTCAGCATTCCTGAAACTTACATTCTTTTAATAAGTGAAAATGATTTGCCTAAAAAATATGGGAATAATGACCAGAAATACAAATATACCAAACAGGTGACTAAAAAGTGATTAATTAATATCTTTTCAGAAAACAAGCATTAACAAAACAGTGGGCTTGAAATCAAATGAATCAAATACATTTTGGTTTTTCCCTTTCCACTGTATTATACATTATCTCCTCCAGGCAGATTGACCAGCCTTCGAGTGGTGATTATTTGCATAATGGCTCCTCTATTTTCCTTTTTCCCTAGCAAATGGATTTAGAATAGTCCTTTTATTTCAGTCATTGGTCTGTTAGAAATGTCTCTCTGATTTAGAAAACATAGAATCATTTAAACATTATAATATTTTGGTTTATACAAGCCTTGTGAACACAGATTTCTGGAATCTATATTGGACTGACAACTGATTCAGAAAAACACATGACAGCAACAGTAATAAACAAAGCAAGAAGAATAAGAAGAACAAATCACTCAGATTCTTCAGATACTTGATATTTGTTCCTTTAAGCTACCCCAGGATTCTAATATATATGTACCACCAAAAAGTGGAGTCTGGACCGTGGTAGCTTTTGCAGTGATCATTTGAATGACTTAAATCATTTCTGTTACGTTTTTTGCAAAAGAATTCACCATTGTTTGCTGTAAAAAGTTTTCCCTTAGCATTTGAAACTGGATTAAATACAAATGTTACATTAATTTATAAAGTTCTGTGTCTTCCTGTAGCAAAAAATTATGAGAAGTTTTCTTAGAAAAAAATATAGATTTCTTGGAACTCTGATATCTCCCTTTTGCTAGGACCTATTAAAAAAACAATTTAAAACTTGAACTGGAAAGTAAACTATTTTAGTGAGCCATCTGGGATGAAATGCATAAATAATTTCAGAGGAAAAATAGTGGAATTGTTATTTATTTATTTTTTTTAGGAAAATAGTAACCTATGCATCCAGAGGACTGCCAGACAAGAGTCTAATGACCTTTATCCAGATATTTCTTTTTCTTCCTATGAGTGCTAATAATAGGTTTTCTAATTATCAATTCTTGTCATTTTGTAATTCTTTTCCACAAATGTCTCAGCTAAAGGATAAATATTCTTTCAATGAATGGCCTCAGGACAACTTAATACTCACACACAAAGAATTAAAATTGAATCCCTATCTCACACCATACACAAAATTAACTCAAATTTGTTCATAAACTGAAATGTAAAAGTGAAAACTGTGAAACTCTCAGAAGAAAAGGGGGCATAAATCAGTGTGACCTTAGTTTAGGCAAAGATTTGTTAGACATGTCATCCAAAGTATGAGTTACCAAAATAAAACCAGATAAATTGGATTTATGCAAAATTGAATTCCTTGTGCTTCATAGGACAGGGCAGCATTAAGAGAGAAAAACCCACAAAGTCGGAGGAAATGTCTTCAAAACACATATCTTAAAGAAATTGTGTCTAAAATACATAAAGAATTCATACAACTCAACAAGAAAAAGACAAATAACCCTATTTAAAAATGGGCAAGTGATCTGAATAGACAAATTATAAACACAAAAATGTTTCTCAAAATAATTAATCATCAAAGAAATAAAAATCAAAACCATTTATTTCATACTCACCAGGATGATTGCAATTAAGTAATAAAAAGATATACAATAAATGTATTTGTGAGGATGTGGATAAATTGGATGCTCATATGTCTCTGGTAGGAATGCAAAATTATACAGCTATTTAAGAAAAGAGTTTGACAATTCCTAAAAAAGTTATAATAGAGTTATCATACAGCCCTGTGATTCTACTCTTTGATATATATATCCAAGAGAATTAAAAAAGTTATTTCCACACAAAATCTTGTGTACAAATGTCCATATCAATATTATTCATAATAGCCAAAAAGTGGAGACATCTGAATATCCATCAACCAAAAAGTGTGTCAACAGAATGTAATATACATATAACGGGAATTTTCTCACAACAGAAATAAAGTATTAGCCTATGCTAGAACATGAATGAACCTTGATAACATTACAGTAAGTGAAAGAAACCAGTCAGAAAAGACCACGTATGGTATGACTCCATTTATATGAAATTTCCAGAATGGGCAAATATATAGAGACGTAAAGTACATTATTGCCCAGAACTGAGCCTAGGAATGTGAGGATGATAAGAAGGAAACTGTTGCTAATAGTCGCAAAGGTTCTTTTGGGGAAAAACATGAAAATGTTATAAAAATACATAGTGGTGAGGTTTGCATAACTTCATGAATATACTAAAACCTGCTAAATTGTACCTCTGTAGGGGTAAATTTTATGGTATATGATTTATATCTCAATAAAGCAGTTAGAAATGAGAACTATTTTAATTGCCATGTTTGAGGCCATTTACTTTTAAGAAAGATTGTAAAAAAGTCAAATTGCAATTATAAATCTACAACATCTTTGTAAACAAATAATGAGAAAAATCTTTTTTTCATAATTAAAAAATCATAGCTTAATTTATCTCTAGCTAATTATTATTCATGAAATCCTTTTACTCATCTCTCTGAAACCTAGACAGCTAATTAGAAACTGGGCTTTGGGCTTTACTGAAGTGACACATGTTCATTTCATAAGATTTTCTTACTGAAGAGAGCTATTTTTTAAATAGACAAAAAGCAAAATTTTTTCCCATTGGAGTCTTTTTACCTAGGATATTCCTACTTCACTCCTCAAGCCTTGTTTTTTTACCATCTTCAGCTCATATGTATCTGAGATGTCATATCTTAATGAAAGGAATATCTGTGAAGACTATTAATGTGCTCTCTTAGCTACAGACTCAGATGCACGATCCTAACATGTGTTCTTCAATCCTGACTAGAACTTTACCGCTACAGCACACACCTCTCTAGTCCATGATAAACCTTTTCTAAGAATTTTAATCCCACCCAGGCAGCCATATTTATTTAGCGTCATGAGGTAGAGACTTGACATAAATTGGGCCAATTGGGTCACATGGAGAATTCCAGTAAAGTGTATTATGGGATAGTTCATGATTTGTGCAAGGTTCTGAGGAGACACACAGTCTAGGACCTTAATCTGGGCTGAGGGGCTGTGTCACCAGGTTCAAAGAACACAGCAGGAAGGAAAAATCGGTAGTGTTGGACTGTTCCAAGGTCTTTTTTTCCTCCAGATTAGCTGATATTCACAGAATCTCTTCACTCCTGGGAGTTTCTGTGAGTGATATCTAGAGAGTAGTAAGAAGGGGGATGCTCCAGAGCAGGGTATTTTACTGCAAGATTGTACAATTTTCTGATGACTTTATCTTGATCAGCAGGATTCTCTTGTGCACTCTTGAAATCTAGGGAGGCCAGAATGAGAATGAAAGAAGAAAATACATGAAGAGTATTTTCATTCTTGAGATACAAAAAGGTTAAAAAATGTGTAATGTGTTTATTTTGGGCACATGAGAATAAAGCTTTCTCAGAGCAGAGGTAAATAGTAATCATACGGTTTACAGTGCCCTGAAGCTAACAAAGATATATAGATTGAATTTCTAACAAAGGGATAAAAAATGAAATTTTCATTCTGAAATATATTCAAAACTGGCTTAAGAATGCAAGCGTAAATACAACTTTTGGGTAAATCAGCTTTTGAGAATTGGGACATATTTGAAAACTCAAGTCACTCAGAATATCCTGATTCTAGTAATAATGTATACTTGTTTAATTGCATTCCTGCTCAGCTATTTTAGAAAGTATAATTCTTTGTCAATAGAGAAAAACAAAAATTGGACATCATTAACCTTGTATGCCTATGCTATTTGTACTTAGTATAAAATAATTGAATCCAAGTCTAGACACTTGGGAACAATTATAGAACAAGCTGTTTACTTTTCATATCCTATGATACCCTTTGGGAAAGCCATGACTTCCTATTGTCAAAACAAAACAAAATCTTCCTTAGATTTTTTTGGTCACCTAGTTTCACCTTTTATTTCCCCCCCTCTTTACTGTCTCTACATGTTTACCTCTGTCCATTAGCTGAAACTAGCAAACTGTTTTTCAGACATAATTAGTTTCTCTGAAGAATTTGATGGAGCTGTTCCTTCACCTGCCTTTCCTAACACTGGCCTCTCACCATTTTCAGTCTTTTTCTTTTCTTTCTTTGTCAATCTTGGCACATTCCCTATAATTTCATTTTAATTTAATTCAATCTAATTTCTTGTCTGGAGAATGACATTATTATGTGGTTAGCAACGTGCTATGTGTTGAAAATATTAAAATTAAATAATAGGTTTTTTCCATCAAGAAACTCACTATATCACTATCCTGGAT
This sequence comes from Cervus elaphus, assembly GCF_910594005.1. Classification (NCBI taxonomy): domain Eukaryota; kingdom Metazoa; phylum Chordata; class Mammalia; order Artiodactyla; family Cervidae; genus Cervus; species Cervus elaphus. Next base: position 61,425,002 of record NC_057831.1, on the reverse strand, counting down.
TACTGCATGAAAGAGAAACATTTTTATTGTGTTTGGGTCACTACATCATCTTTTTAAATCTCTTTGCTTTAGTAGCTTAGAGTGTTCAGACTATATTCTTGCTGTAAGATTAAGCAGAGCATTGCTGTCAGAGAGAGTAGTTCATTGTCACTGGAGCAGAGAATACGAAGGAAAATATGTCAAGATACTAGCTTGTACTCAGTTTCCCAAGCACATGTTATGGACAAAGAGCTATTGGTCCAAACCCATGATTTCTCCATCAGTAAAAACTTCGTAGGTCCTTGATCTATTTGGTCTGTCAGTAGCTATACTCAAAATTCTTTACCAGAATAACCCTCTGTCTGCCTTATTTCTTTACTAACTGATCCATATTTCCCCTCCTACAACACATTTTCATGGGTATTTATCTTCAGATCATCTGAAATGAGAGATTTATATGATATGATACTGTTATGTGTCAATTTGCCCAATTGTTCAATCAAATATTAATCTAGATGTTGCTATGAAGGAATTATGCAGATGTGATTCACATGGATAGTAAGTTTCCTTTAAGTACATGAACCTAGATAATCTGGGTGGGTCTGATTAGAAGGAGTTATTCTTAGCTGATCTTTGAGTGAAATGAGTGAAGTTGCTCAGTCCTATCTGACTCTTTGTGACCCCGTGGACTGTAGCCCACCAGGCTCCTCCGTCCATGGGATTCTCCAGGCAAGAATGCTGGAGTGGGTTGCCATTTCCTTCTCCATGGGATCTTCCTGACCCAGGGATCGAACCTGGGTCTCCCACGTTGCAGGCAGACGCTTTAACCTCTGAGCCACCAGGGAAGCCCAGCTGATCTTTGCTGTAGAGCTGATATTCTGTAAGTGACTTGATGGCTCTAAGGTTTTTTTTTTTTTTTTTTTTTTTTCATTTTCTTTCTTGTTGCTTGAGGTCTACACTGCTTAGGTTATGTATTACTGCATGCCAAAAACACCAAAGCATAATGCCTTAAGACAGTGATTTTATTTTGCTCAGGATCCTATGGGTCAGTAATTTCTGAAGGAGTGAGCTGGCGATTCTGTCTCCTACAGACATGTCAGCAGAGGTATCTAGAGCCAGGAAATCTGCTTTCAAGGTATGTCTTTACCTGCATAACTGATACATCCGTGCCCCATCCTCTCGTTGCCTCCCATGTGGCGTCTCAGCCTCCAGGTCTCCTTAACTGAACTGGGCTTCTGATGACTTGGTGACCCCAGGGCGATTGCCCTTTGTATAGTTGTTACTAGCAGACAGAGAAAGCTGACAAGTCATTTAAACCTGAGCCAGAAAATGGCAGAGTCATTCTGCCTTATTTGTTGGTTAAAACACTCTCAAGACCCACCTAGATTCAAGAGTGGGGAGAAGCTGTCTCCACATCTTTACGGGAAGTGGCCAAGTCACCCTGCTGGACAGCATGTGAAAGTGGGAGATATTGTTGGTGACATGTTTGAAAAATGCAATCTTTCACATCTGCTTTTCCACACTTACAAGTTCTCAGAGTTTTGGACTTTATTTTCTTTCATTTCTGTGTTTACAATAACTCTCTCATAATATGCTGTGGTGGTGTGTGTGCTTAGCTGTGTCCAACTCTTTGTGACCCATGGATCCACCAAGCTCCCCTGTCCATGGAATTTTCCAGGCAAGGATACTGGAGTGGGTTGTCATTTCCTACCCCAGGGTAGCTTCCCAACCTAGGGATTGAACCCACTTCTCCTGTGTCTTCTGCATTAGCAGGGGGGTTCTCTACCACAGATCCACCCGAGAAACCCATAACAAGTTATATAGAATTATAAAAATCAATTCAGATTAGTCACAAAATGGCTTTTCCATTTCTTCCCCATGAGCCACTGATTCTGAGTTAGCATTTATAAGTCAGGAAGAAAGGGCTTCCCAGGTGGCACAGTGCTAAAGAATCTGCCTGCCAATACAGGAGACACAGGAGAGACCTGTTGCATCCCTTGGTCAGGAAGACACCCTGGAGAAGGAAATAGCTACCCACTCAAGTATTTTGGGCTTCCCTGGTAGCTCAGCTTGTAAAGAATCGGCTGCAATGCAGGAGACCCCAGTTTGATTCCTGGGTCCAAAAGATGCCCTGGAGAAGAGATAGGCTAACCACTCTAGTATTCTTGGACTTTCCCAGTGACTCAGTTCAGTTCAGTTCAGCTCCGGTGTGCCCGGCTCTTTGTGACCCCATGGAGTGCAGCACGCCAGGCCTCCCTGTCCATCACCAATTCCTAGAGCTTGCTCAAACTCATGTCCATCGCCTCGGTGATGCCATCCAACCATCTCATCCTCTGTCATCCCCTTCTCCTCCTGCCCTCAATCTTTCCCAGCATCAGGGTCTTTTCCAGTGAGTCAGTTCTTTGCATCAGGTGGCCAAAGTACTGGAGCTTCATCTTCAGCATCAGTCCTTCCAGTGAATTTTCAGGACTGATTTCCTTTAGGATTGACTCCCATGGCTCAGTCGGTAAAGAGTCCTCCTGCAATGGGGAAGACCTTGGTTCTATCCCTAGGTTGGGAAGATCCCCTGGAGGAGGGCATGACAACCCACTCCAGTATTTTTGCACGGAAAATCCCCATGGGCAGAGGAGCCTGCTAGACTACAGTCCTTTGGGTCACAAAGAATTGGACACGACTGAGTGACTGAGCACAGCACAGCACAAGAAAAGAATAAGAATTCACTAAATGGCAATGAAACCACTGCTTTTTTTAGTACGAAACCTAATAAAAGTAGATATAATTATTTTATACTACACATGCAAAGTTTACAGAACAATGGAATCATTAAAATATTAAAAAATAGCTCTGTCATCTGTAGGGAGGGAAGGGTTTTTAAAGGGCACAAATTATAAAAGTAAAAATAGTAGATTAATATTAAAATTAGCAAATAATAAATGTATGTGGAATGCAAAAAGGTGATTTAAAAATATGTGACTAATTGGGAAAATATATTTACAACACAAGGTTTGAATGCATATTTTATTACAATTTTTACATATTAATGAAGAGACAAATAATTCTAAATATAATTGAGAAAAAAGGAAGATTTCAGAAAATAAAAACAGTATCCCATCTCTCTCAAAGAAAATAAATTTTTAAGTTACCATTCACACATATCTGAATGGAAAGGAAGTACGCCTGACAGTATAAAATTTTAGAAAATATATGAAATATACAGAAAATTCTGAAATTTGATGGACATGTAAATATAACTATCATGTAGAACAATTTAATAATCTTTACCAAAACTTGAAATGTGTATTCACTAGATCCTGAAATCTTGTTATTAGATGTATGTAAGAAGAAATTCTTATAAATATTTAAAACAAGACGCTTGTTTTGACAAAAAAAACTAAAACAAAAGTGCACCTCAAAAATAAAATACAGAACTAAAAACAAGTATTCAAACAGTGCAAATGATATTAAACATGATATAATGATACTCTTGTTTTTCTTTAGTCACTAAATCATGTCTGACTCTTTGTGACCCCGTGGACTGTAGCCTGCCAGTCTCCTCCGTCCATATTTTCCAGGCGAGAATACTGGAGGAGGTTGTCAGTTCCTTTGCTGGGGTATCTTCCTCACCCAGAAATCGAACCCGCGTCTCTTGCATTGCAGACAGATTCTTTTACTGCTGAGCTACCAGGGAAGCCCTATAATAATACTAAACATAATTAAAAGATGCATATGCCTCTATGTGTAGTACAATTGCTGAGTTTATAATCTGTGTGACCTTGTGCAATTTAAACTCTCTGTACCTCAATTTTCTCATCTATAAAATTATTTGTTTTGAAAATTGAATGAGTTTATATGTGAAAAGCATTTAGAAACACTTAGAAGAGTCCCTGATTCATAGTGAATGTTCAACAAAAGTAAAATGTCAATACTTTAAAAATATTCCTTCTGCTCTTCCTCCTACACCTCTTCTTTTTATTAAAATATGGACTAAAGGATAGACATAAACTTCTGATAGTAAATGTCTCTGGGGTGGAGGTGAGACCAAGTAATAAAGTATAAATGGACTTCGACTTTATCAGTGATACCTTATTTTATTTATTTAAAAAAATAAAACAAATATAAGAAATCATTAGTATTTGCCTATTTCATGTAGTAAGTACAAGAATATTTATATATTATTATATAAACTTGTTTCCAAAAAAAAAAAAATCCTCAAAATATGATGAGGTATCTGAAACTTTTAAATATTTGTCTCATCATTGGTTCCATTCCACAACAGTGGATAGTTTAAAAAAGAAATTTATGCAAACAACTGGTTAGGGAGTTTGGAAAGAGAATACAGAGATGTGTTGCTTTATTGTGCTTCACAGATGTGTGTTTTCCACACACTGAAGATCTGCAACAATCTTGCATCTAACGAACCTATTGGGGCCAGTTTTCCAGCAGCGTTTACTCACTTCATGTCTCTGTGTCACATTTTTGGTAATTCTCACCACATCTCAAACTTTTTCATTGTTATTATTTTTGTAATGGAAATTTGTGATCAGTCATCTTTGAAAGCTCTGATGAGCACTTTTTCAGTTCAGTTCAGTTGCTCAGTCATGTCTGACTCTTTGCGAACCCATGGACTACAGCATGCCAGCCTTCTCTGTCCTTCACCAACTCAGACTCGTGTCCATTGAGTTGGTGATGCCATTCAGCCATCTCATCCTCTGTTGTCCCCTTCTCCTGTCTTCAATCTTTCCCAGAAGCAGGGTCTTTTCCAATAAGTCAGTTTTTGCATCAGGTAGGCAAAGATTTTTTTAGCAATAAAGTATTTTTAATTAAGGTATGTACATTATTTTTTAACCATAATGAGATTGCATGCTTAATAAATTATAATGTAAACATAAATTTTATATGCACTATGAAGTCAAAAAATTTGTGTGACTCACTTTGCATTGTGAATTGATTGGTTTGCAGTAGTCTGGAACTTGAAATATCTCTGAGGTATGCCAGGATTCATGTTTCTTATTTTTCAAATGAACAGGATTCATTTATGCTTCCAAATCAACCAAGCTAGTGCTTCGAAAGGAAACTAGAGGTTAGAGGCTACCTGATATTTTATGAGTTAAAATTTCTAAGGAAAAAAAATTATTTTTAAAAGTAAAACTAAAAGCAGCAATTGTAGCTATGGGAATTATACAGAATAAATGGGGCTTTTATAGTGATACTAAGGAAAGAGAAATAGTAGACAAAAGATACAAATGAGACATGAAAATAATATTGGCTCTAAAATTTCTAAGAGCTCCAACTTTAACTCTTTCATACTTATCTTTAAAAAGCATTTCAAGAAGAGCTCATAGCAGAAAATAACATGTTAAAATAATAAAGATGTATAAAAAATAAGATGCTTTAAAAGAAAATTCACACAAATCTTGATGCATATTCAACTAAGATAAAAGCTTAGCAGTGAAAGGGTCAATGCACTTAAAATAACAGAATGTCTTACGATATTTTAGAGTCATGAATTGAAGAATTATGGTAGTAGGAAAAAAAATAAAACCTCAAGATAGTGAGATAATTATATTGTGATGGTGAAAAAAAATAACTTCTAATTTCTGGAGACCAATAGAAGTATGATCACTTAGTACTCAAAATGGTAAAAACAAAGAAACAAAAAACCCCAAAATATCCAAACTTACTAGACATTATATAATTAATAGAGTAAAATTACACAATATTTGGATTTTTAAAACTATTTAGATTTTTAAAACTATTTGGATATGAGAAGCCAGGATATTTTATCTTTATTTTAAATTTAATGAGGATTATAACATAGGCCATAAACGAAGTTGAAGGTTATAAGTTTAAAATAAAATGAGTAATGAGAAAAGAGTCTAATTATATTTTAAGACCTCAAATTGCTTAGAACTGATTAATTTACATGAAACTAAAAAGTCTTACTTAGCAGAGTGATAGATAAGATTTGGCCCAAAATTCTTGAATAAATATGTGATAATTCAGCATTAAGGGGTTAAACTCATCTGCCCTAAATAATGAGGAAGGACAGCAGATTTTCAACTAGAGTTAGTTTATGATGACATTATTTCTTTTCCATTTCTCATATTAAGATGAATCGTATTTTAGTTTCGGAGACCGCATGCTACTGGCCTCAAGAGGTGACTTCAAAGGTAATGGAATCTTTGAAATGAGACAACTACAATCATTGGTAGGTGGAGATGAAGTTAGGAGCATGCGTGCAAAATAAAGTTGCTTTTGATCTTGATAATGGGAAACGAAAGAAGAAAGCATAAAATATACTAAATAGTATATCTAATGAGATGAAAATTGAAACAGAAATAAATGTGATATGATGAGACTTCAACACAGAACCCAATTCATTTCAGCCCAAATAACTTGTAGATTTAACACCATTCTCAGCACTGGATTTGCCTTAAAGAGCTTGAAGTCTAAATTAAGGGTCGCAAAGTAAACTACTACAGAGGTTAGAGTTGTTTTTTAAAAAGTAAAATGGTAAATAGGTATTCCCCAGTGAGTGGTAAAGAATCTCCCTGCAATTCAGGAGACACAGAAGACGCAGGTTCGATCCCTGGGTTAGGAAGATCCCCTGGAGGAGGGCGTGACAACCCACTCCAGTATTACTTCCTGGAGAATCTCACGGACAGAGGAGCGTGGCGGGCTACAGTCCGTGGGGTTGCAAAGAGTCAGACTGAAGCAACTTAGCACGCGCACGCACGCAAAATGCTGAAGAACAGAAACAGGAGAAGATCATAGCAAACTTAAGGGTGGAGCTGTGTTGTTTTTTTTTTTAAGGAAAATGTTAAAGAACAGAAAAAAAGAAATTATATTAATAGCAAACTGAAGCCTTTTAAGAGAACGCCTGCTACTCAGAAGGAACCTGTTTACCAAGAGGCTGAACCAGAGGCGGTGTATTTCTCCAGGGCTGTCTTCCGTGCGGCCCTCATCTCCCCTTCTTTCTTCTCCTCTCTGCTCCTTTGCTCTCTGTCCTTTTCTCTTCCCTCCACTGCCCCTCTCCTATTTTCCTCTTCTTTTCTTCTGTGGCTCCATTTCTCAATAGTAGTCAGAAAGCCTGATTTTATGCAAAGTGTCCCAATTTTCAATTCTGTCAATTAGCTATAAGAAAAGAAACACTGGGAGGCCATACAAAAACATGTGTGTGGAGGTAGATATTGTTCATAGACTGCCATTTTCTAGCCCTGATCTAAATAATTTAGCTGCGATAGTTTAGACTACGTAATTAGTTCTGAACTGAGGACAATCCAGAGCACGGCTAAGTGAGTTTCTTGTTCCAACAAGTAAATCTTATTTAAATGGAATGAAGGTAACTTACAGGAGTAAATTTCTCTCTTTATTCGCTGATGACAGATAGAGGCAATAGTACTTGTGGGTGTTCAGTTGCTCAGTTGTATCTGACTCTTTGACACCCTTTGGACTGTAACCCACCAAGCTCTCCTGTCCATGGGATTTTCCAGGCAAGAATACTGGAGTGGGTTGCCATTTCCTCCTCCAGGGTATCTTTCCAACCGAGGGATCAAACCTGCATCTCTTTGTCTCCTGCATTGCAGGCAGATTCTTTATCTGCTGAGCCATCCTGTTTAATAATGTTTTAGTTCACTGACTACTAACAAAAAGAACATGGTGGTCTCTTTCTGTTACCATTATTTAATTTACTGTGTGGCTCAAAATTGGGATTTATCACAGATATATGGTTAAAAGAATGAGGAAATTATTCAGAATATCTTCAAAGATTTCCTGACGGTAAGGTCAATTGTGCCAAGATTGCTTTTTGCAAAGGACATTGTGGAAACCCCACGGTCAGAAACATATGGAGTTAGACTGTACAGAATCAAAGACATTAAATTGTAAAGAACAGTCTGGCTGGTGCCCCAGGATATGGCCTATATAAAGCAATAGTTAGTTTTCATCTTTAATTTAGGTATTTTCAAGACAGGGTGAAATTCATTATTAAAAATCTTCACTGTAGTTCAATTTATTTTAAACTATATGTTTAACCAATCGGTTATTCTAAGTGGGAGCATAAAATTCTATCCATTGTTATCCATGCCCTCGGAAGTCATTATCCTTTGATTAACCTCATATTATGGAAAATAATCATATTCTCAGTCATTATATAACTGCTTCATGTCTAGAAGTGTAAAGAGTTTTATAGTTTAACTTAAGTTTGCTCTTCACAGGCCTAGTTTTCATCTTTTTTTTTTTTTTTTAATCTTCCCATCTATCACAGAACTTAAATATCTAGGGACTTGGTAAATCTTTATCAAATTGAATTAATTAGAACTCAACTTGTGAAGCCGTCAGATGCCACTAGGAGCCATGTATGTCTAAGGGCCGATTAGAGATGAAATAGAAATATATTTCTCCTTACTGTTAGATAAATGTTATTTATAGAAACTAAATAATAGCAAATATATTTAATTTCTCTTTAGAATTTGAAATTTTAAAGCTTCTATTTTAACTCCTTATACAGAGAGGCCTGGTGGGCTACAGTCCATAGGGTCACAAAAAATCAGACATTAATGAAGCAACTTAGCACAGATGCATACTATACAATAAAAGATTTAAAAATATGCTTCATTTTGTAGTTTTAGGGAGAGGAACACATACATGGTGATGAAGTGCTTCATATTTTGTTGATGTTTACTTTGAATGATTTTTCCATTGTAAACTTGACCTCTTAAAGAGACATAAGGAAATAGTTAAAAAGTATTTTTTAAAAAGTAGCTGAAAATGTGGATTCTGATCCTTGTTTTATCATGTTATAAAGATATCGCCTGTCTATGTCAGACATCTTTCTGAAAATTAATCTCCCAGCAGCCTAGAAAAATATTTGCCACTTCTGTGTCCAAAATGGTTGGGATTTATACAAAAGTTGTTTTGCTGTGTAAATATAAGGTTGCACTTTTCCTCCATAGGTTTATCACAAACCTAAGTCATTAAAGAAAATATTTGAGTCATTAAAAAAATATTTGCTAATTATAGGTCAAGATGGCAGAGTAGTAAGACCCTGAGCCCTCTTTCTCCCAGGTCACTCCAAAATTACAGCTACTTATAGAGCAACTGTCTATGAGAATGACCTGAATACTAGCAGAACAGAATTTCCGCTACTAAAGAGATAAAGTAGGAGCCGCAAGGAGATGGGTAGGTGGGGTGCATATGTATAATAAAACCCACCCCTGGGGTGGGAGATCCACAAAAGTGTGGATAATCACAATTGCACAAGTTCCCCCCAAAGGGGAAGGGTTTTGAACCCTGGATGAGTCTCCCCAGCCCAGGGATCCGGCGCTGGTAAGAGGAGCCCCTGGAACATTTGGCTTTGAAGGCCAGCTGGGTCTGCACACAGGAGAGCTACGGAGCGGTAGAAAACACAGACTCTGCCCTTAGAGGTTGAGTCCAAATTCTCACACACTCTGAGTTCTAACAAAGGAGCAGCCATTTGAAAGGAGTCTGAGTCAGATCCATTTGCTGCATCTTTCCAAGATGCAGGAGGCAACTTGAACTTCCCACTGGGAGCACAGACCCCAGAGACAGCCCTTCTTGGGAGCTCCTTCTACCACAAGGACCCTGGTGCTGCCAAGCGCCGTTTCAGAATCCTCCCCCCAGCTTATTAGGGCAGGGGCTTCCCTGCCAGTGTGGTTGGCTCCAGCCTTAGGACCACTTGGCCCTCCCAACCAGCTACCCAGGGGACAAGCCCGCCCACTTTATAAGTCAATTAATCTATCACAAAGAAGGCAAGAGTATACAGTGGAGGAGAGACAGTCTCTTCAATAAATGGTTTGGGCAAATTGAACAGCTACAGGCAAAAGAATCAAACTGGGCTACTTTCTCACAACCATATAAAAAAACAAACTCAAAATAGATGAAAGACTTACATTAAGACCCCAAACCATAAAACTCCTAGAAGAAAACATAGATAGTATGCTCTTTGACATCAGTCTTAGTAATGTTTTTTGAATGTGTCTCCTTAGGCAAGGGAAACAAAAGCAAAAGTGAACAGATAAGACTGCCTCAAATAAAAAGCTTTTGCACAGCTAAGGAAACTATTGAAAAAGGCACCGTTACTGAATAGGAGGAGATGTTTGCAAATAACGTACATGATAAAGGGTTAATATCCAAATATACAAAGAACTCGTATTACTCATATGAAGCGAAGTGAACTGCGCTTCCTTTGTGGCTCGCCTCAGCTGGTAAAGAACCTGCCTGCAACGCAGGAGACCTCGATTCGACCCCTGGGTTGGGAAGATCCCCTGGAGAAGGGAGAGGCTACCCACTCCAGAATTCTGGCCTGGAGAATTCTATGGACTGTATAGTCCACGGGGCCCCAAAGAGTCGGACATGACTGAGCGACTTTTACTTCACTTCACTTCATACATATTACTCATATTACTTAAAAACAACCCAATCAAAAAGCAGAGAAGCTGATTAGATTTTTCTTTTCAAAGAAGATATGAAAATGGCCAACAGACACATGAAAAGATTCTCAGCATCACTAATCATCAGGGAAATGCAAATCAAAAACACAATGAGATATCACCTCACACCCATCAGAAGGTCGATCATCAAAAAGACAAGAAATAACAAATGAAGGCAAGATTTGGAGAAAGGAAAACGCTTGCAAACTGTTGGTATGACTGTAAATTCGTGTAACCACTGTGGTTAACAGTATGAAAGTTCCTCAAAAAATGGAAATAGAGCTTCATGTAATCCAGAAATTTTCTTTTTTGGGTATTTACCTGAAGAAAACAAAACCAATAACTTAAAAAGATTTATGTCCTACCATGTTTATTTTTGTGTTATTTACAATAGACAAAATATAAAAGCAACCTAAGTAGCCATCAATAGGCAAATGGATAAGGAAAATAGTACCTATCCATAAAAAAGAAAATCTTGCCATTTGCAACAACATGGATGCATCTAGAGGGCATATGCTAAGTGAATTAAGTCAGACAGAGAAAGACAAGTACTGCTTGATCTCGGTTACAGGTGGAATCAAAAAACAAAACAACAAAAAACCAAAACCAGGCTCCTAGATACAGAAAACAAGTGGGAGCAAACAGCTGCCGTAAAGGAGGAAGACAGAGTGAGGGGGAAATAAATATAAGGTATTTAAGAGGTATAAGACTCTAGTTATAGAATAGATGAGTCAATTTGCAACAGAAGGAATATGATCAATAATATTATGTAACTTTTGTGGGGACAGATGGTTGCAAGACTTTATTGTGGTGATCATTTCATAACACATGTAAATTTTAAATCCTTATACAGTGCCCCTAGAATTAGCATATTTTTCAATTAAAAATGCTAAAAAAAAATCTGCTACATTTAATTACCACAACAGAGCCATGGAGCAGTCACCATAGCTTGAACAAAAAGAGTTTATTTGTTCCTCATGCCACTGTAAGTCACTAGGACTGTGTTCTGCGTCAAACTCGCTCTGGGCCGCGGCAGATGAGAGGTGCTCCCGGGACGCGGCCAGCACTGCTGGGGGCTGGAGCGCTCCGTCATGGCAAGGGGGACTCAGCGGACAGACCAGCACCTTGGCGCTCACAGCTCGCCGGGCCTGAAAGAGTTTGCTAAAGCTGCCACCACAAACTGCCACGTACTGGGTGGCTTAAACAAAATAAACTTATTTTCTCATGGTTCTTCAAGCTGCAAGTCTGAGACCTAAGTGTCAACAGGGTTGATTTCTTCAAAGCTCCCTTTCCTCGTCTTGGAGATGGTCGTCGTCTTCCTGTGTGTCCCGCGGACTTTCCTAGGAATGTGTCTGTCTCCCAACTCCATCTTCTTTCAAGAACACCAGTCATATTGAACTAGGGTCTATTCAAATGACCTCATTTTAACATAATTATATCTTTCAATACCCTATCTCCAAATACAATCACATTCTGAAATATTGGGCAATAGGACTTTAACATCTAAATTTCAAGGGCCATGAGTCAGCCTGCAACAAGGTATTATTAAATGACAGGAGAAAGGAGGTGAACAGCATCACTGACTACAACAACCATTTTTTCACTGCTATACTTTAAAGTGTCTGGATGTGGTTTGTTCTTAATACCAAAAAAAATATTAACAAATTATTCATATACTAGACATCTTTGTGAAAATATATGTGTCATTTCACATATAATTTTATACATAATATAATTTACTCTAATAGGCAAGAGTTTGAGTAAACTCAGGTAGGTAGTGAAGGACCGGGACGCCTGGCATGCGGCAGTCCATAGGGCTGCAAAGAGTTGGACCTGACTTAGCGACTAAACAGTAACAGTGTACTTCACATCATCTACTTTAATCAAAATATATAAAGTTTTAAGCAAAATAACATTCCCCTCTTTGAAATAAAAGATGTGTAATGTAACCTTTTCTTTTTCTCCAGTGCTAAGTTTCTGTCCTATTATAACTTCTTTTAAATAATGGAACTTAAGGCTTTTGTATAAATCACAAGCCATTGATAACAAGAAATACACCTATTTCAGAATGAGCCCCAAACACAGAAACCCTCAGTAAATCACTCTTACAGACTCATGTATCATTTGGCTCATTAGAATGTGTGTTTGCTCAACTTAGAAACGAAATGAAACTTCCTCAATGGGGTTCGTGCCAGAGAGGCTAGAAGGGAGAACTTCAGTAGGAGAATTTGTTCTCTCAGAGTTCTGTCTCAAATACTAATATATTGCTACAGAGGACAGAGAATGTTAAAGTACATTTTCTCACCTACACAGAGAACATTTTTGATGACTCGTTCCTTCCCTTAAGGAAATTATAATCTTCAGGATATTTTAAAAAATATATCAATGCAAAAGGACCTTTACCTGTCTGTGGTTCATTTACAAAAACATTTTGGCTCCAAACATCAGAGGATGGAAATGGATATTGATCAGTTATTTTAACAGTGGAATAAGAACTTCAATTAAATGATTGTGTAGTAACATTATAATGGCAAAGGCTGCAAACAAGACACATTCATTATTTCATATGTTGGACAAAAAGCTTTGGTTTCCTTAAGTACTAATTTCCATATGATTTAATTATTATGCCCTCTTCAATACTAATGGGCTTTAGTGTGCAGATGACTCAGTTCTTTATAAATAGAAAAGAATGGCCAATTAAGTCAGCCCTGTGGTCAAGACTTCTATTAACTTATTTTATTTGTAATATTAGTCCTTCAACTTGATCATTTACTGAAATGTATTTTCAAGATTGCAAAGGTATCCCAAGAAAGGAAACTTGTTTTATTTCTATAAAACTGAATGTAATTTCTAACTCAAGATCACGTTATGCATGCTGGCAGAAAAAGTAATCTAGCAAATGTCAAATTTTATGTCAGCTTGGGTTTTGTAAATCATTTCAGGTTTAAACTAAGTCAGACCTGGAATCCCCAGGAGGCAGGAGGAAGTTTCCCTTGCTCTGTGCCACTCAGCTGGAGCCTTCGGGGCCCTGAAGCTTTCATCAGGCCTCTTCCCCAACTTACGCCTCACAGAGCCTTCTTGTCAGAGGACAGAGGTCACCGCTAGGGTTAGCACAAGACCACCTCCCCAGAGTTCCCGCGATGTATGCTGCATGACTTCTCCATAGCTCTGGGCATTATTTCCTTGGCCTTATCGGAGGAAGCCAGACGGAAGTTCTCTATTCTCCTGAATGCACCCACATCTTAAAGAGATTCTAGATGAAACCTTGATTTGGGGTCAGAATGTGTGGCCCTCAACTACATTTCACATTTCTTGTCACTGGCTTCATAAACCCCTTTCTTCCTTTCCTCAAAGGATCTTATTTAATCGTGAGTGGGGCTGGGTAGACAAATCTACCAGTGCATCTCTTATTTTTCTCTTAAAATAAACTGAAGTTCTTAAACATAAATGTAAAAATGTGATGTCATTGCTTTCCAGTTATGCAGTAGTACCCTTCTTTGGGAAAGTGACTATTTCTGAATGAATGGGAAGTAGGACAAACCCCTCTGAGAACAAAAAAACATTATTATTAGTAGGATTGAAATGTCAAATCAATACTGTAATATCACTCCCTGCTCATTCACAAGCTAGGAATTGGGAAGGAAGTATTGGTTTTGTGTTTGGCAGCAAGGACTCTGTGATAGAAGTACGATGGGTTCCACAGTTAGATGCTTGCATCAGAGTTTGCCACTTTTAAAAGTCTTTGTCACATGTGAACCTACTGAAAGATTTCAAAACATATTTACCTTTAGGATTAGGTTTAACATACAATCTTTGTGTTAAAATGATTGCTACTATTTTGTTACCTCAGAACTATTTGTTACACAAAATAGCTTTTACTATTTTTTTTCTTCTTAAATCTACTTTAGTTCCTATAATTTTAAAGTGCTATTCCTAATGTCCTTATTTTACTATTTTAAAGTCTATATTTTTCTATTATCATGAATCAGACAGAGTTAAGTAGATTTCCTTGAAGTCTGTTTATTTTCCAGTAAGTTCTTTCTCTTACTCTCCATTTCACTTTCTGAAAATCATGCTGTTATGGTCTAGGACAGTTAAGTAGGTTTCAAATGCCAATTTTCTTTTTATTAATACAGTAGTACCACTGAATTCTACAATCATAGTCTTTCACATAATATTTTGTTTTAATTCTTTCTTTTTCTGTTGATGAAAAATACACAAATGCTTTTGCATAGAATTTGAAGACAGTTTTTCCTTTGGATTCAATGATATGAAGTAGCGGGCAAAGGCTTAACTGAAATAAAGTGATACAAGATTTGATCTCTGCTCTGTCTCAATTTGCTATGCAATTCTGAGCAAACCATGTCACTTTCTTGAGATTTGATGACATTATCTGTTAAATAATTAAGCTGAATTTTATTATCTCCAAAGAGTTTTATAGCAGATCCATATTTGGTTCCGCTTGAATCTAACAGTCTTAATTGCCTTTGTTTTAGCATTTTACTAGCATTTTGTATATAGACCTTATTTGATATTTACTCTCTATATATGTGGCATTATCTGTATTTTGCACACATGCTCAGTGGTGTCCAACTCTTTGACCCCATGGACAGTAACCTGCCAGACTCCTCTGTGCATGGAATTTTGCCAGGCAAGAATAGTGGAGTGGGTTTCCATTTCCTTTTCCAGGGGATCTTCCCCACCCAGGGATCAGACCTGCATCTCTTGTGTCTCTGCATTGGCAGGCAGATTCTTTTCCACCACGCCACCTGGGAAGCCCTCATCTGTATTTTACATATTAGGAAGCTAAAGATCAATGAAGTTAAGTGACTTGCATAGGGTCATACAACTAGTATGCATCAATAAGCAGTGGGACTTTCAACTTGAAACTAGGTCTTCCTGACTCCAGACATTTTTGTTTCTATCTAATGTTGCCATTGGACTGCCCAGTACTCAGCAGTAAAGAATCTGCCTGCGATGCAGGAGACACAGGACACACGAGTTAGGTCCCTGGATTGAGAAGATCCCCTGGAGAAGGAAATGGCCACCCACTCCAGCATTCTTGCTGGGACAGTCTCATGGACAGAGTAGCCTGCATAGAGTTGGACACGACTGAACATGCATGCATGCACACTATTGCCATATTGCTCCTAAAAGAGAGAAATAGATGTCAAAATATCGACTGAATTGTCTGATTCAGTTACAACAATTGGAGAAATAATATTTTGAAAAGGAAATTGTACTTGATCGTAGCTAAATAATTGATTTTTTAAATCTTTTTCTTATCCTATAAATAAATATCAGTGGTATAATTTTGACAAAATTAAAAAATTATGTTCAATAGTAATCTGTCCATAGAAGGACAGTGCCAAAGAATGTTCAAACTACCATACAATTGTGCTCATTTCGCATACTAACAAGGTAATGCTCAAAATTCTTCAAGCTAGATTTCAACAGTATGTGAATCAAGAGCTTCCAGATGTATAAGCTGGATTTAGAAAATGCAGAGGAACTAGAGATAAAATTGCCAACATCTACTGGATTGTAGGAAAAGCAAGAGAATTCCAGAAAAGCATCTACTTCTGCTTCATAACCACACTAAAGCCTTTGACTGTGTAGGTCACAGCAAACTGGAAAATTCTTGAAAAGATGGTAATACCAGCCCATATTACCTGCTTCCTGAGAAACTTGTATGCAGGTCAAGAAGCAACAGTTAGAACTGGACATGGAACAATGGACTGGTTCAAACTTGGGAAAGGACTATGACAAGTCTGTAAATTGTTACCCTGCTTATTTAATTTATATGCAGAGTATATCAGGCAAAATGACTGAGTATATCAGGCTGGATGACTCACAAGCTGGAATCAAGATTGCTGGGAGAAGTATCAACAACCTCAGACATACAGATAATTATACCCTAATGGCAGAAAGTGAAGAGGAACTAAACAGCTTCTTGATGAGGGAGAAAAAAGAGAGTAAAAAGCTGGTTTAAAATGCAATTTCCAAAAAACTAAGATCATGGCATCCGATCCCATCACTTCATGGCAAATAGAGGGAGACCGGGAAAGTGGAAACAGTGGCAAATTTTATTTTCTTGGGAACCAAAATCACTGCACAAGGTGACTGCAGCCATGAAGTTAAAAGACACTTGCTCTGTGGAGGAAAAGCTATGACAAATCTAGACAGTGTATTGAAAAGCAGAGACATCACTTTGCTGACAAAGATTCCTATAGTCAAAGCTATGATTTTTCCAGTATCATGTATGGATGTGAGAGTTGGACCATAAAGAAAGCTGAGCACTGAAGAAATGATGCTTTCAAATTGTGGTGCTGGAGAAGACTCTTGAGATTGCCTTTGACAGCAAGGAGATCAAGCCAGTCAATCCTAAAGGAAATCAACCCTGAATTTTCATTGAAAGGATTGATGCTGAAGCTGAAGCTTCTATACTTTGGCCACCTCGTGCAAAGAGCTGACTCCCTGGGAAAGACTCTGATGCTGGGAAATATTGAAGGCAGGAGGAGAAGGGGGCAACAGAGGATGAATGGCATCACTGACTCAATGGACATGAGTTTGAACAAACTCTGGGAGATAATGAAAGACAGGGAAGCCTGGAGTGCTACAGTCCATGGGGTTGCTGAGAGTTGGACACAACTTAGTTACTGAAAAACAACCCATCTGTGCTAGAAAACCCAGTTTTATTTACTGTTAGCAAATTACTCTCATTAGTTATTACTAAACTTTGTGTGTTGGGGTGAAGTTGGAAGCCAGTGCAGAGAAGGTTAAGGTAGCAGAAGAAAAGATGGTCCAGATCCAGCAATTCCGCTTCTTTGAGTATATATTCAAAGGAAATAAAAACAGAATACTGAAGAGATATTTACACACTCAATATTTTTTGCAGCATTATTCACAATACTCAAGATATGGAAATAAACTAAGTGCTTGTCAAGAGAAGAAGAGATAAAGATGGGCATATGTTTATAGATATAGATATAGAACATAGACATAGATATAGATACAAACATTAGATATATCTGAATGTTATTCAGCCATGACAAAGGACATCCTGCAATTAATGACAGCGTGGATGATCTTGAAGACGTTATGCTAAGTGAGATAAGTCAGACCAAATCAAATACTGTAGGATATCATTTATATGGAATCTAAGTAGTCACACTCATAAAAACAGTGAATAAAATAGTAGTTAGCAGGGAATGGAGGAGGTGGTGGATAGGAAAGTTGTTAAAGGGTACAAACTTGCAATGGGTAGCAAGTCAGCCCTACGGATCTCATGTACAGTATAATAACACAAACCGTACTGTGTTAAATGCGTCAAAGTTGCTCAGAGACTAGATCTTAATTATGTGTGTGTGTGCTGTCATCCAGTTGTCTCTGACTCTTTGTGACCCCATGGACTGTTGCCCTCCAGACTCCTCTGTTCATGGGATTTTCCAGGCAAGAATACTGGAATGGGTTACCATTTTCTCCTCCAGAGGATCTTCCTGACCCAGGATTGAACCCACATCTCCTGTGTCTCCTGTATTGGCAGGTGGATTTTTTTACCACTGTATCACCTGGGAAGCCCCTAGATCTTAATTATTCTAACCATTAAAAAAATTGTAATTGTGAGAGGTTATAGAAATGCTGATTATCACTACAATGGCAACCATATTCATTAATTAATACATCAAACCAGCATGTTATAAATCTTAACTTATACAATGTTATATTTCAAATATATCTCAATTAGAAAGGTAGTGAATTTCATAAATTTAGCAAAATTCAAAAAATGATTTTTATTAAAGATGCTCTGATTTAGGTTGGCTGGATGTCTGTGTACAAGACATTAGTTTTCTCTGCACATTATGCTAACACCTTATTTAAGAAGAAACAAACAGTGTGAGTGAATGTGAGCCTCCATTCAGTAAGAAAAGACAAGGAACTGCTTCTTGGTGAATCCTCTTGATGGACAATAGAAGTGGAAGATGGGACACACAGGCTAATAGAGACACCAGATTCACATACACACAGAAATACACAAATACACATGTTAAGGGGGTCACAGGTGAACGGCAGGCTCATCCAAAGAGCTCATAATTATTGATAGGATGAGCTGATTTCTGTAACCCATTAATAAATAAGCAAACTATCTGCTTGTTGATAGATTATCTTGTTATTAGTTGGTGGTTATCAGTTGTTGATGGGTAGAGTTGGTTTTATATCTAACCTCTGCTCCTTACCAATTGGGTTTTCTGGGAAAAGTTATTTAATCTCTCTTAATAATAGTATGAAATTATGCATGTTGCTATAACAGCATGGTTCTTTTTTTGCTTCTTTATGCCTTAGCATATATTATTATTTTGACCAGAGTACTTTTCCCACTCTTTTTTTTTTTCTGATAAAAAATTCATTTGTCCTTCAAAATTCAGTTTAATATTACCTTTTTGAAGCCTTCCTCAACTCTTCAAGGTTTGGTTAATTTAATCTTACTCTTCTCCTGAGTATCTTTTATATAATTCTGTTATGAAAGTTGTTACACTTGTTCAAAAGTCTATCTCCTTCACAATATTTTTTCACACAAAAACAGAATTTTTATTCCTCTAGGACAGGAACTGTGTCTTGTATTGATTCTTGAGGACCAATATCTAGTGTGGTGTCTGGGCCTCTTCAGTAATATCTGTTGACTGAATAAATAAATTAATTAACGAATGTGTTAGGATATTTCTGGAACAAAGTAAAGGCAATACAAAAAGTTCATATTTGAGAATCAGTGTGAAAGTGCTAGATGCTCAGTTGTGTCCGACTCTTTGTGACCCCATGAACTATAACCTGCCAGGCTCCTCTGACCAAGGAGAATCAGTAGGGTTCTCTAAAAACAAATATATGCAATTAAACTCATTTCCTTTATATTTATAGCATGTTTCTCACAAGATATAGCTGTTTCATCAAATCCATTTTCCTTATTCCATAGTAATAGATTAGTTAATTTTTACTGGGCACACAAACATAAAGAATTTTTTAAAATGTACTTTTCAGCTTTCTTGGCAGTAAGATACAACTGTCTGACTATCTTTTGGACAATGAGATATACATGTCTCATAGAATGTCATGTAGCAGCTGCCAGAATCCTTTCCTAAGGTGAATTTGTATTACCCATTTTTCTTTATTCTTCCTCTTTACTCCTGTCTGAAATGTGAGTGTAATAATTGGAGCTTGGAGCAGTCATCATGAATAATGAGTTAATCTTGAGACTGGAGGCTGTGCATGATGAAGAAACAGGATAGAAAGAACATGGTATTTTGAGACCTGTATGAAAAAGAGCAACCATGCTACCTTTAGACAGCCCTTCTCAGACTTTTAAGTGACAGATAGATTTCTAGTACATTTTATATATTTTATTCTGATTCTCTGTTATATATACTGTGAATTAGTTGGTGGAATTTAAGGTATAACCAACTATTCAGAGCTGAGTATACACTTATTCTGAAATACGTGTACTGCAGAGATATTAAGAAACTTGCTTAATGCTACAGGGCTAATAAGTGACGAGATACAAAAAGCCCTTGGACTTCTTTCCTTCTAGTTTTGGGGCATCGTGTACTTTTCCTTAGCCCTTTGTGTCCTTATATGTGGGAAATTAAAAAGGTCATTTCAGATGGTGGTCATAAATGAGAGGATGCATTTTGAAGGTTTAAATGCTCAATAAATGTCCACTTACTTCCCCGCCAGAACTGACTCTGCCAGATCTTTGAGAGCAGAGAAGTATTATTGACACAGTTTATCAGAATTTCAGTAAAGCACTTTGTAAATTCTCTTGAGTACAGCATGCTTATAGATAAAATAGAGAAATATGTTAAGTGATAGAGCAGTTTAATAAATTCTTAGCTTACCCCCAAGTGTGTTGTTTAATAAATGATTGTCACCTTGGAAGGAGGTATCTTGTGGCATGTCATAAGATTCTTTATTTAGTCTTATAAATTTTCATCAATGACTTGGATGAAGGAACATTTATCAGATTTGTAAGTGATACAGTGTTGGCAAGGGAAGCAATTATTTCAGGTGATAGAATCAAGGTTCAACTATTTTACCCAACAGACTTAACTTATAGACCTAAATTAACAAGAATCTGAACATTAAAAAAAAAACAGAAATTTCAAATACACAATGAAAATATCAATTGCAAAAGTACAGAACTGGAACACCTGGCTTAACAGAAACTCAGATGACGTTTGCTTTAATGGGTACCAGTAGTAATTAGGGAATGCTATGATATCATTTTTTGCTCAAAAATCTAGATTAGGGCTTCTCCAAGTAAGGTTTGTAGACAACTCAACTCATAATTATTTGCAATTTTAAAAAAAGTTCATTTTCAATCCAAATCTACCAATTTCTGAGGAAATATATATGTGTTTCAATACTAAGTGGAATCAGTCAGACAGAAAGACAGTACAGCATGATTTCTTGCACTTTTATGTGCAATCTTAATAACAAAGCAAACAAATAAAGCAAAATAGGAATGAAATCAGACGCAGAGAACAAACTTGTGTTGCCAGAGGGCAAAGGGGCAGGGGTAGGGGTTGAAACATGAAGGGGATTAAGAGGTACAAACTTCCAACTCTAAAATAAGTAAATCATGAGGATATAATGTACAGCATAGAGAATAGAGTCAATACATTTTAATCAACATTTTTATGGTGACTGATGGTAACTCGTCTTGCAGTAGTGATCATTTCATAATATTAAAATGCAGAATCACTATGTCATATACCTGAAATATAGTATTGTATGTTAGTTATAGCTCAATATAAATAAATGAATAAACCCCAAACATTGCATGGGAGAGAGAGGCTTTGGATTTTGAAAATCATTGGTTTGGATAAGTAGAATCCCCTCTTCAGAACATTCTCTTGTCTTCTTGAAACTTTATATTAAGAGACTCACTATTAACTCTGTGTCCATCTAGAATTAGACCTCCATTTCACAAAGGATAAAGAGGGCATGCTGCAAATGAAAACAAATGAGAAGCTGGGAATTTTTATCCTGTGGAAGACTAGCCCAGAAAGGATCATAGTAACAATCTTCTCATAATCTAATTGTTTTCCTTTAGAAGCAGAAGGTGGAAACAATAGCTGGGACCAACACTACAGTGTTACCTAAGAAAAAGCTTGGATTCAGTCGGATCAAACACATGCATATTTATGGTTGCCATTTCCCTGAAATTATTCGGGCAGAGACCTTAGAATATCCTTCAAGAGGACCTCTCATTTTGGCGGGGGGACTCCGTTTATCCAAGCGGTCAGGACTGAGCAACTAACACTTCTATTTCCGTTTCATTAGATGATACCTGGTGTTTCTCCCTTTGGAATATGCTTGGTATTTTTTCTTTTAGCTTTTCATTTCTTTCAATTGTTACTGTCCAGAGTTCTTGGCCACCTTAATCAATACAAATTGATCAGAGGCCAGACAAGAAATTCAGGAAAGGCTTTATCGGAGCCCCTGCTGAAACAGGGGGTGGAAGAACAATGAGCTCCCTTGCTTGCTCCCTGTCTGAGGGGGCCGAGCTAGGTCCTCATATGGGAGTGAGGGGAGGGATGGGTCAGAGAGGTGGCTTTAGTGATCTACCCACCCCTTAGTGACGCTGAGTACCTGCTTTTGCTCTCAACCCCCTGATTTTGCTCCTGGTTCTTTAGTAGCAGTAGTTGGACTTTTTTGGTCTTTTTGCATCTTTTGTCCAGAATTTGCTGGAAATGCTCACGCACACAGTTATTTTTAGTCCCTTATGGTTTCTTTCTGTATAGTAGCTCAAGGAGATGGTTGTCAAGTGCAAACTTTGGAGCACTATGGCAAAGGACCCCGGGTCCCAAAGTCTCACAGTCACTTTCATTGGTAAATAACCAAGAATTCCTATGTTAATTCCTAACAACAGAACAACCATATTTAAGGGAATGGCTACCCACTCCTGTATTCTTGTCTGCAGAATTCCATGGACTGAGGAGACTGGTGGGCTACAGTCCATGGGGTCACAAAGAGTCAGACACAAATGAGTGATCAACACTTTCACTTTATAATTTAGAATTTTTGCACCTAAAGAACCAAACTATGACCTTCCCAATTCACTCTGGAAGATGTAAGGTCGTCTCTACAAACAAAAACTGTATACATTGTGATTTTTCTTAATTAATTAAAAGCACTAGACATTTTAATTTATTGATGAAAAAGTTCTGAAACATGCCCTGTTTTCATGTGGAGTAGCTGTATATTATTAAAAATATGTACTGTTCAATAAACATATGTGGTCCTAAAATCTTGGTAAAAACACATATATCTTGATTTGGAGGCAGAGGGGATGTTAGATTAGTGTTGCTCTTGAAGCTTCCTTATAGATAAGCCTACTGCTGATAGATTTGGTCAGCGTTTGTCAAGGAATTCTACAGTGTGAGCATTAGTGCTGAAAAGAGATATGGAGTATCCGATTCCACAAAGGGTAAAATCATTGATTGGTGTAAGCTTTTTCCTGTTGGTACCTTCAGAACTGACTGAGCTAGCAAGAAATACAAAATCTATCTTACTATATCTTCATATGATTGTGTTTATTGTCCTTGGAATAAGATTAAAAATTAATTGAGCTCTAAGGTCAAATTTTTATCAACATTATTTTAGAAATCCATTAATTCTTAAAGAGTTACATTTCCACAGGATTCCTAGCTAATAATGTTTTACACTGTTAATGGTGTAAGAGAAATGATATTTGCAGATAATAAATCCCAAAGCTATTTAATACTGTTTGCTGCCAATTTAATGCCTTACTCATTGAGCAGATGCCCATAGAAATATACTTTAAAAATTTTCAGTTAATTAACTGCTACTCTGAACAGAGCATGTGCATTGTGACACATGCCTCCTAAGAGTGTAGACATTTGAGCATGAATTAGTGTATTTAAAGGGCTTCCTAGGTACCACTAAGTAGTAAAGAATCCTCCTGCCAATGCAGGAGATGCTGATCCTTGGTTCTGGAAGGGATCATTCTCTGTAGAAGGGAATGGCACCCCACTCCAGTATGCTTGCCTGTAAAATCCCATGGACAGAGGTGTCTGGCAGGTTATGGTCCATGGGGTCGCAAAGAGTTGGACACAATTGAACACATAGGGTAACGTGTTTAAAACAGTGTGGTAAGAAGTAAGTTAAAACGATAAGTAAGGATACAGCTTTTAAATCAGGGTTGACAACTTCTCTGTTTTGAGGTGGTAGAGTTAAAGATATTTCAGGAAGTTGAAGTTAAGTAAATAGAATGAGAAAGTTAAATTATGATAATCATCACATAGGAATTAGAGCACACATTTGCAAAAAATTACCCCTCTAGAGACAGAGTGACTTCCTCACCTAGGAACTCCTCTTTGACAGAATTAACGTAAAGGGAGATTATATTATTTAGCAGAAAAGTGCTAGTTGTCCATGGAAACATAAAAAGAAAGGTCTCAGTGCAAATATCACTGATGTGTATACCAATTGTGTCCATGGATTGAAGGGGTGGGACTGCTCCAGTCTGGGTCAGGCGTGTTTTTATCTGAGGCCTGGAAACTGCATGTTAGATTGTCTTGGCTTATATT
Source organism: Cervus elaphus (assembly GCF_910594005.1). Taxonomy (NCBI): domain Eukaryota; kingdom Metazoa; phylum Chordata; class Mammalia; order Artiodactyla; family Cervidae; genus Cervus; species Cervus elaphus. The sequence continues at coordinate 61,400,968 of NC_057831.1, read as the reverse complement.
AATACTTTTCATCATATGACTAATGGTTTTAAAATTTTTAATCAGGTTGTATGTATACAAACCCTGTAAACCTATAAAGCATTTTACAAAAGGCAGTAGTTTTTTTCCCATCTTCCAGCCAGATTTCATCCAGTCCTTCCCCTGCACCTTTCTTCATCTGATTTTCTTATTGATTCTTTCAGAATTTACATTCACATTAGTTTACATTGGGCTTCCCAGGTGGCGTAGTGGTAAAGAAGCCTCCTGCCAATCCAGGAAACATAAGAGATGCAGGTTCGATCCCTGGGTTGGGAAGATCCTCTGGAGAAGGCAATGGCACCCCACTCCAGTACGCTTGCCTGGAAAATCCCATGGACGGAGGAGCCTGGTGGGCTGCAGTCCATGGGGTCGCTAAGAGTTGGACACGACTGAGTGACTTCACTTTCATTTTTCACTTTCGTGTATTGGAGAAGGAAATGGCAACCCACTCCAATGTTCTTGCCTGGAGAATCCCAGGGACGGGGGAGCCTGGTGGGCTGCCGTCTATGGGGTCGCACAGGGTCGGACATGACGGAAGTGACTTAGCAGCAGCAGCAGCATGTTATATATATGTTGTCCATGCACATTATATGTTCACACATGCATGTTATACATGCATGTTAAATGTATATGTGTTATATGTGTATGTTATATGTTAACTTTCTACTGATGATGTTGATTTAGTTCTCCATCCCTCACCTTACCACGTGCATTTGCCTCACTTATTCTCCAATGCAGTCATATTATGATTTTGTTTTTATAATATATTCAGTTTGTGTAAGGTATTCGGTTGTTATTGTGACATTAAAGTATTAATGGGTGAGCAAAGTAATATAACTACAAGAGCAACAGCAGTAAGAAGCTCTTCCTCAGCATTCCCTTAGGGCAGGACAGTGATGTCACTTCCTTTCTTCTACAGTCTTATTCTGGGAGGTTGTTTCATTAACTGATTTATTTCTCACTCTTTCTCTTTTTTAATTATTCAGGCATTTAATGCATCTGCCTCAAGTGGCCTCTCACATACATCTCCTCTTAGTGCATTAAAAAAAAAATCAAGCATAATGCTAATTTCTCTTTTTCTTTAATCTCATTCCTGGAATCTTCTCTTTATTAGTTCCAACGGCTACAGTCCGGGTCTGCTGGGCAATTCTGTCCTGAATCAGCAGCTACATACACCATCAGCTTGTTTATTCCTTTACTTATTTTCTTGGTGTCATCCCTCTTATGTTGGAAGTTCCATATTTCCATTTTTCTTAATTCCTCACTTAGCTGGTGCACATGTTCGAGTCAGTTTCTGAGAAATAATCTGAGAAATTGTTTCTGATACATTGTCTGAAAGTACATCTTTATTATCATACTGCAGCACGTGGTGATGCTTAGAGTTCTAAAGGGGAATTATTTTTCCCTCACATTTGATGGTGATGCTCTATTGTCTTCTCTCAGGGCTGCCACTGAGAAAGCTAAGGCCAGGCTGATTTCCAAACACCGAGGTCTTTTTATTTATTTGTTTCTGCTATCTCCTTTTGAACCCTGTATTCGTAAATTCTAGTAATTGCTTTAATGTGGATCTTTCTCCATCCCTTGTGCTGGGCACCAAACCTATCTCTACTGAAAACTGGTTCCTTTGGTTCTGTAATGCTTTGATGTGTTATTCCTTTGATAGTTTCTCTTTGTTTCTTTTATTTACACTTGGTATCATTTTAGGATAGATTTTGTGGTGATCTTCTGATTTGTTCTTTCCTACTTTGTCTTTTACCCTATTTTCTAAAAGTCCTCAAATTCATCTTTTTATTCTTGCAAAGAGTTTTCATTTTAATGTTATATTTCTTAAATCTTTCTTTCTTTGTAGGTTCCTCTGTTATTAGTTGTCTGTGCTTGCTTCAGATTGGTAATATCTTCCTTTTGTCACATGGGATATCAGATAAAGCCTTTTGGAGTCTTATTTTCTCTGCTCTCCGTGGTTCCTCTAACTTTCCTTTTGCTCTTCGTTTTAGTCTCTTTCACTTCAAAGGATTTTCTTAAGAGTCTATTGATCCTTGGTTAAATTTTTCCATTTGGACTGATACACTAAATCTTTAGTATCTTTGTATGTGTTTTGGGGGAAAGGAGACTTGTTACCAGATAGGACTCATAGTAAAGTGATCTCAACCTACTGGAGATCCAATTGCTCACGTTGGTTCTCTTGGGACCATTTTTTTTGAGAATGGAATCATCTAGACTGCTAACTGGGAAATATACATCTGGCTGCCGACATTTTTGAAGCTGACAAACAGAAGAGAGCTAAATGTGTCTGATTTTCAACATGCTTACCTTTTGCTCTCAGCTGTGCCTGGGTTGTTCCAAAGCCTAGTTCTTCTAGATTAGTATCTCCAGAAAAGGAATCCTGGAATCCAGTTCCTATTTATGTAGATTTTCAACCACTCCTTTTATTTTTATCCTTACTGCTACTCCTACTTTGAGAGTTATGTTGTTGGTAGTCACTCAGCTGTGTCTGACTCTTTGTGACCCCGTGGACTGTAGCCTGCCAGGTTCCTCTGTCCATGGGATTCTCCAGGCAAGAAGACTGGAGTGGGTTGCCATGAGGTTCCTCCAATTCTTTAATCCTTCTGAATTTCTAAAGGAGATCAGCTTGCTTTAGTTTAGCACATTATATAACTGAATTTCAGCTTTATCAGAGCTGGTGCATTAGTTATCATTTATCCATCTGCTTTACTGTTCTCAATTTTTTCTCCTTGTCTTTGTGGGTTTTATCCTTCCAATTTAGTAGGATGTGGGGATAGAGAAGATGTAAATCAAGCTTCAAAATCTTGTAAGAAGACGTTCTAAATAATTTTATTTCAAGAGTAACAAAATTAATTCCACCTCCTCCCAAGATATATGATTTTTTTAGAAAAAAATAGGGATTTTTGCCATGTCTCATATTATAAAGCAATAGTCAATGACATTGACTATGAGTGAAGTGAAAGTCACTCAGCCATGTCCAATTTTTGCGACCCCATGGACTGCAGTCTGCCAGGCTCCTCTGTCCATGGAATTCTCCAGGCAATAATACTAGAATAGGTTACCATTTTCTTCTCTAAGACATTGACTATGGTTGCCCTTATAATGGTATAAAGCAGGATTTGGATGGAATCATATGCTACCTAATCCAGTTATCTTATGGAAATCAATGTTTAAAAAAGCTGCTTAAAGTTCATAAATTATAATGATTTTTCTGAGTACCCTCTATGTAAAAAGGGAACACATAACGGTTCTTTGGTTTAAGTTTCCATGAGGATCTTTCTTAAGGCAGAAAAGGGGACACAAGTATGGTAGCTTCAGAAGTTAGCATCACTGTATCATAGTTAATTAAATTTCTCCATTTGTATGTCATTTTTATGAGCTTTTTTTTTTTAAGCCTACACTTAAGTAGAGACATTTTGGTATGCTGACAAATTAGGTTTTGAATATGTAATGTTTAAAGATTGACTTTGAGCCTACACAATTTTAGCAAGATGAGTGTGATACTGAGTTAGAGAACAAGGTTCAAAAAATAACTTTAAAAACTGAAGATGGAAAGCTAATATTTCAAACGTAGAGATGGTCCAATGTGTGCAGAGAAGACACTGAAATGGAACAATGAGGGTTGAATCAGTTCAGTTCAGCTGCTCAGTCGTATCTGACTCTTTGTGACCCCATGAATTGCAGCACGCCAGGCCTCCCGGTCAATCACCAACTCCCGGAGTTCACCCAAACCCATGTCCATCGAGTCGATGATGCCATCCAGCCATCTCATCCTCTGTCGTCCCCTTCTCCTCCTGCCCCCAATCCCTCCGAGCATCAGGGACTTTTCCACTGAGTCAACTCTTCGCATGAGGTGGCCAAAGTATTGGAGTTTCAGCTTCAGCATCAGTCCTTCCAATGAACATCCAGGACTGGTCTCCTTTAGGATGGACTGGTTGGATCTCCTTGCAGTCCAAGGAACTCTCAAGAGTCTTCTCCAACACCACAGTTCAAAAGCATCAGTTCTTTGGTGCTCAGCTTTCTTCACAGTCCAACTCTCACATCCATACATGACCACTGGAAAAACCATAGCCTTGACTAGATGGACCTCTGTTGGCAAAGTAATGTCTCTGCTTTTTAATATGCTATCTAGGTTGGTCATAACTTTCCTTCCAAGGAGTGAGCATCTTTTAATTTCATTGCTGCAGTCACCATCTCCAGTGATTTTGGAGCCCCCCAAAAATAAAGTCTAACACTGTTTCCACTGTTTCCCCATCTATTTCCCATGAAGTGATGGGACCAGATGCCATGATCTTAGTTTTCTGAATGTTGAGCTTTAAGCCAACTTTTTCACTCTCCTCTTTCACTTTCATCAAGAGGCTTTTGAGTTCCTCTTCACTTTCTGCCATAAGGGTGGTGTCATCTGCATATCTGAGGTTATTGATATTTCCCCCGGCAATCTTGATTCCAGCTTGTGCTTCATCCAGCCCAGCATTTCTCATGATGTACTCTGCATATAAGTTAAATAAGCAGGGTGACAATATACAGCCTTGACATACTCCTTTTCCTTTTTGGAACCAGTCTGTTGTTCCATGTCCAGTTCTAACTGTTGCTTCCTGACCTGCATACAGGTTTCTCAAGAGGCAGGCCAGGTGGTCTGGTATTCCCATCTCTTTCAGAATTTTCCCCAGTTTATTGTGATCCACACATTCAAAGGCTTTGGCATAGTCAATAAAGCAGAAATAGATGTTTTTCTGGAACTCTCTTGCTTTTTTGATGATCCAGCAGATGTTGGCAATTTGATCTCTGGTTCCTCTGCCTTTTCTCAAACAAGCTTGAACATCTGGAAGTTCACAGTTCACGTATTGCTGAAGCCTGGCTTGGAGAATTTTGAGCATTACTTTACTAGCGTGTGAGATGAGTGCAATTGTGCAGTAGTTTGAGCATTCTTTGGCATTGCCTTTCTTTGGGATTGGAATGAAAAGTGACCTTTTCCAGTCCTGTGGCCCCTGCTGAGTTTTCCAAATTTGCTGGCATATTGAGTGCAGCTCTTTCACAGCATCATCTTTCAGGATTTGAAAAAGCTCAACTGGAATTCCATCACCTCCACTAGCTTTGTTCGTATTGATGCTTCCTAAGGCCCACTTGACTTCACATTCTAGGATGTCTGGCTCTAGGTGAGTTATCACACCATCATGATTATCTGGGTCGTGAAGACCTTTGTTTTACACTTCAGTATTCTTGCCTTGAGAACCCCATGAACAGTATGAGAAGGCAAAATGATAGGATACTGAAAGAGAAACTCCCCAGGTCGGTAGGTGCCCAATATGCTACTGGAGATCAGTGGAGAAATAACTCCAGAAAGAATGAAGGGGTGGAACCAAAGCAAAAACAATACCCAGTTGTGGATGCGACTGGTGATAGAAGGCTACTCTATTTCTTCTTAGGGGTTCCTGCCCACAGTAGTAGAAATAATGGTCATCTGAGTTAAATTCACCCATTCCAGTCCATTTTAGTTTGCTGATTCCTAGAATGTCGATGTTCACTCTTGCCGTCTCCTGTTTGACCACTTCCAATTTGCCTTGATTCATGGGCCTAACATTCCAGGTTCCTGTGTGATATTGCTCTTTACCGCATCGGACCTTGCTTCTATCAGTACCTAGCTCCATTATGGTTCCTGGAAAACAGGCACATCCATTTGGAAACATGTAGCAAAAGAGAGTCTGTATGAAGGATTGGGAGAGCCTGAAAACCAGACAGGGCTATCAGTGAGGCAACCAGTGGTTAATTGCTACCATCCATGGGGAATGGGGAGATATAGAGAAAAGGTGACTATGGTGCTGTAGGAACTGAGGCTGCCTGGCAGGAGCTGAAACTACTCTAAAGAAGAATCTGTTCCTGTTGATGCCCCTGGAAGTGGAGAAAGAAATACTCCAGCTTTTCTTTTCCTCCTGCCATCTAATATTCCACCAATGCTTGCCACTGACAGACTCCAACTGGAAGCCACTTATCAGGGAACCTTAGAAAATAAAATGTTCAGGACCAGGGCAGGGAATGCTAGGAGATTTTAAATGAATTAAAATCTGTCGTTCAGGGTCTACATACTCTCTGCACAGGGCTTGACGAGGCAGCAAATCAGCTCTGGGGTGGAAAAGGGCTGCGACACTAACTTTCTGGCTGCATCTTTTTGAACCTCTGAACATTCATAACTTTCTCTGCAGTGGGATCCTTAGTAAATGTTCATGTGGGACAAACTTATTCTCACAGTTTGGATTCATTCTTAAGCTATGTATATTTTTACAACTCTGTCAAAGTTTCTTGCCCCCAGAACTCCAATCTTGCTTCCCCCAAGTCCCAGAAACCCAGATAATCTGCTAGCAATTAACCAGAAATTAGAGTATATTTTAACTTCAGCGTGTCTCGGCATCTTGTAAAAGAGACAGCAGGATATACTACAAGAACTTCATCCAAGTGGGTAAATATCAACTTTCATCTACCCTTTTGAGTTTACTGATTTGCTACAGTTCCACATATGGAATAACAGCTGCAGTCAGATACCCCACCTAATTAAGCTTACAATAATTCAGTCATTCTCAAAAACCCATCTGTCTTTAAAAGTGGTCAAGTCTGAGCATTAAATGAACTGTGATATAAATCATTACTCTTGCATCTTTAGAGTCTTTGATGGAGGTACTTATGTCTTTGACTTTTCTGGTGATACACTATTATTTGCTGTTTTCTTAGATGGGACGAACTATAGAACCTTGGCTTCTCCTTCCGTAACAGCTCTTACGCAGGATCCTGTCGATGGCTTGCATTATTTCCAGAAACCACACACCCTAAAACTGGGAGAACCAATGCAGGTATCCTACTATGTCTATGGTGAGGTATATATAGGCAAAAATTACATCATTTTCATTTGATCTGCAACAACACCTTTGTGTATTTGCCCAAGAAGTAGCAACAACTCAGAGTCAATGCTCGATATTAAGTCTGACAGGATCTTTTGGAGAAAGTCAAGAGTTTTATATTAGTATTTCTTTATTATTTTCATTATATTTCCTCATGAATACCTAACATCTTCCTAATTCAAGGTAACAGGCCTGTTAAGGGATGTAGTTCTGAAAATTCAATAAGCTGTGACTTTCCACTGAAATAACTCACTCCAGACTTCTGCCCATCTCATCTGGAGACTTTTTTTTTCCATTTGTGTAAATCAAGTATATGGCCCTAGGGCAGATTCTGTATTAATGTTGTAGTTAAAGACCTTGCCACTGAGGTCACTGGGGATTAAGCGATGTTGATAACAATGTTCAGCTGCCTGAAAAGGTTATCACCGAAAATCTTCCTGGGGTATTTATATCACTCCCTTTGACTTCCCTATCCAGTAATTGTCCATAGGAATCAAAGAGTTCATTTCAGCAATAGCATCAAAGCATCTCTAATCAACTACCTACCTACGTACCTAAGTGAGTGCTTAGTGTTGTCTGACTCTTTGCGACCCCATGGACTGTAGCCCACCAGGCTCCTCTGTCCACAGAATTTTCCAGGCAAGAGCACCAAAGTGGGTTGCCATTTTCTTCTCCAAGGGATCTTCCTGGCCCCAGGACTGAACCTATGGCTCTTGCTTCTCCTGCATTTGCAGACAGATTCTTTATCAACTGTGCCACCTGGGAAGCCCATAATCAGCATCCTAGTCCAACAAGAATTACACGTTCTCTCAAAGACTTTTAAAGCTACGAGGCATTTCTGGCAACAATGCATTACCAATATAATTAAGGCATGGCTTGCTTTCCGGGAAATAGAAGATAGCTGAGTGGTCAATAACTGACAAACCCACTCTAACATTCCTCTTCCACAGAGCATTTGGTTTCCTTCTTTAAATCATAGTGAGTTGTTTCTTTGGCATCTCAACTCAGTTTAGCAAGGGCACCTCAACTCTTTGAGTAAAGATTTCAGTAACTTAACTGAGAAAGCCATTAGAATCACGTTCAAATACTGTATAATGTTGATCTTGATTTCTGCAGTAAGAACACTCATATTGAAGTTATATCTCATTTGACATTGTATTCTTCCCTCTTTCTAGTTTTTAAATTAATTTCCTTTCTGATTATCGAAATTTTTGCTGACATAAAGTTGGAAAAGTTTAAAAAATTTTGGCATGTACCTCAGCTTCAGTGGACTGGCTTTTTGACTTCCTCCTTATCATGGAAGGATTGAGCTGTGATATGTCTGTGATTAGGGATCTGGTGATAATAAACAGAGCAAGGATGGAACCCAGAGAGAATTTTCTTTCTCTTACATGATGACATTGTTGGCTGCACAAAAGAAAACCTCAGAGGAAACAAGAAAAAGGACTGTTTTGGCTGATCGGGTTTGTGGATGTATGGGCTGAACCTTCAAAATTCTCCCATATAAATTTATCCCAATTCTGGTTTTCTCTTTCCCTAGCAGTGTCATAGTTTTAAAATGATAATCTTAAAACAACTGTGAATTCACTTGATATCAAACTTCATCAATCTGTAGGATAATTCTAAGTGTGCTTATTAATTGATACAGTCATCTTTTATTTTGAAAGTATGGTTATTCTTTTAACATAACTATACTCTCAAGTCTGCCATTTTTTCCTTGAGCCAAAATTATAGATAGTTTGGATATTTTTCCTTATCATTCTCTTTTCTTTTGCTATTCAGTGCCATAAAGGCAGCTACCTCATCCCACAGTTCTTAACTTCCCAAAAAACTTTATGTTTAGTAGTAGCTATGCAGAATCCTAGAGACTTGCCATCATTTTATGGAGACAATTTAGCTGCGTTATTATCACACACCATGGGATTGCAGGTTACTATGCCCCATTAGTGGATTTTCACTGTGACACTTCAGCGAATTAAATACAATCACTGTCATTGGTTGAATAATATCCCCCAGGAATTCACATCCACCTGGAACCTCAGAATGTGATCTTATTTGGAAACAGGGCCTATGCAGATGTAATTAAAGAATGACAGAGATTAGAAGAATCTCTATCTAAAGTAGAAGAAATCTAAATTAGAAAAAGTCTAAATTAGAAGAAGTCTAAATCCAAGGAGAGTGTACTTATAGGAGAAAAGGCACACACAGACATAGTGGCCACATGAAGATAGAGATGAGGGTTGCAGCTATGTTACCACAAGCCAAGAAATCCCAGGAGCCAGTAAAACTGGAAGAGGCAGGGAAAGTTTCTCCCCTACAGCTTTTGCGGGGTGGGGGTGGGGGAAGGGGGGATGGAGAGTGTGATTCTGCAAACACCTTGATTTCAGCCTTCTGGCCTCTAGAGCTGTGAGAGAATAAAGTTTTGTTGTTTTAAGCCAACAGCTCTGTGACAGTTTATTAAAGCAGCCCTAGGAAACTAATACGGTTACAAATTAGTTTTCTTTATTTGCCAGAGTCATGTTCAATATTCTGATTTTATCTATTTCTGTACAAGTCAGGATTTTTAGCCGAAAGAAAAAATATGAAATTGCTTCTTTCTAAAATTTTTTTTTTTAAACAGCAATCAATTTATTGAAATGTGGAACACTCACAGGATCCCTGTGAAGGCTTAGGAATGGATCTCAGAAAATGGATGGAAATGAGTGGCAGTCTAGTCAGTCAAAAGCAGGCCCAACCAGGCCCCCGAGTGTCACAGGCGTTGGCCCAGGCTGAGGAACCGTCCCTCTTCGGCGGCTCTGGACTCCACACAGCGCCAGTGCCGCGGCTGCCCCTGCTCCCAGGCTCCTGGACACTGGATGCTTCCACCACAGCCATAGTGAAGCCTCTCTCCCTGTTTCTTGGCATCGTGAGATGTAAATCCAGTGTTAAGGGGTCATAGTAGATTATCCTAGCCTGGATCACTTTTCTATGACCTAGTGTGCAGAAAGGCAAATGAGATGCTGAACTTGCAGGCATCTGTCCTAAGTAATGGATGAGGACTCTGCCTCCCCCAAAGATTACATACATCTGGGGCATGGGGTGGGTTTTCGCAATCACAGAAAGGAGGTTTTAAGTGGGGAGGCAAAATAAAAACAAAACAAAACAAAATCAAGCAAAATTTCTCACAAATGTGCATTCTGCATGTTTCGGTAAGGCCAGCTCCAATAACTGTAGAAAAAATTCCTCCTAGACTGTCAAAATTTGACATAGTAGTCCTAGTTAGAAGTTGGGAGAAGTTGCATTAAGTTCTTTACTCAAATAGGTATTTTTCTAGTAGCTGCTGCTAAGTCGCTTCAGTTGTGTCCGACTCTGTGTGACCCCATAGACGGCAGCCCACCAGGCTCCCCCGTCCCTGGGATTCTCCAGGCAAGAACACGGGAGTGGGTTGCCATTTCCTTCTCCAATGCGTGAAAGTGAAAAGTGAAAGTGAAGTCGCTCAGTCGTGTCTGACTCTTAGCGACCCCACAGACTGCAGCCCACCAGGCTCCTCCATCCATGGGATTCTCCAGGCGAGAGCACTGGAGTGGGCTGCCATTGCCTTCTCCGTTCTAGTAGAAAAAGGAGGAAAAGTTCGTCTATAGTTGTTCCCTGGATCTCACTAACAACAGTTTTTAAACTACTTAGAACAATAGTATACGTGCCTTTTGTGTTTATCCCCAAGAGATCTTTGCTCATAATTAAGCATCATAATGTCTTGTCGGTGCCACATTCAGAATTAAATTCAGGTAACTAAGTGACAGTTTAAATGAAAATGAAATTTTTATTCACCTACATGCAAAAATATTACATACAACATTAATAAAACTCAAGGTCTTGATATTGTTATATAAGGAAAGCCACTTTAAATGTTAATTCATTATATTATTTCAAAGGAAATTTATTTCACATTGATAGACCAGAAAAGAAAATGTTTAGATCACATTTAATGTGTTTAATAGATCACATGAGACGAAGCAGTATTTACAGACTATGGCAATTTCTTACTGTCCGGGAAAGTCAGAGTCATTGCCGTCACTGGAAGTGCCCGAAAGAAACATATTAACCAATTAAAAAAATCAATTTTCATAGCTTATGCTGTCACCACTGCTGAAGTTTAAATACACATGACTGAAGGGCTTGTCTGTATTCTTGTCGTGTAGGATGTGAAAATAAGACACCAGTGTAGCATATATAATATTTATCAAAGATTCGGAAATTGAAAGAAGCACACTGATGTCATGATAGTTTAGTCCAGGCCTCTGCTGCGGTGTACATTTCTGGTAAATTTCAGAGACGGATAGGGATCGGAAAGACCGTGGCAAACATTTTCAGCGTATGAATGCACACAACCTAAAATTAAAAGCCCTTTCTTACACTGCCTTTATTTGGAATGTGTATTTGCTCTAAAATCACATTTGTGGCAGGCATTGCAGTTTGCGTAGCTCCTCATTATTCCATCGGTCTTCTAGGATATCTTTCTAAGGCAGATGTTGGAAAACTAGAAATTACATTTCCAGTACTCCTTTATTGCTAAGGATCTGAATGCTAATTGATTCCCACCAAAAAGATCCATCCACACGAGCACTGGAAAATCCAAGTGAGAATGAAGACATTCTCCTGCCAATGGTTTTATTGGTAGGCGAGGTCTCGCAGATGTGAAGTTTTTCTGCAGCAGTACAGCTCCTCTTCTCCTGTTTCTTGGTTTTAGAGATTGTTATCATTTTCTAGGATCCAGGCACCAGTTTTGTGTATTGCGAGACATTTCTGGTAGTGTTGACTTCCCGACGTCTGGAATACAACCATGAATCATCCTCATCTCAATAGTTTCAGCGGTGGAACATCAGTTTTAATGGTAGGAGCTCCTGCTGGCTGGCAGGTTCTCATGGTTTGGAAATTCCTGAATTCCTAGAATAAACTGCACTCCTCCAACCCTTCCAATGATTATTAAGGGCACTTACTCCCTTACATGAAATCCCTTTCTAAATAGATGCAAGATGCTTTAGTGTTTCCTATTTCCTGTTTAGAGCATTAACTGATAAAACATCTAAAAATAATCTCCCCAGAAAATGTCGTCTGCCTCCTAAAAATGAATTATGGAATCCAACAAAAAAATTATAGCAGCTCTGTTTGAATATGGACTGATCTTGGAGAAGTAGTCAGTCAGAACTCTCCCAGAAGAGGTTGACTTTAATTGAACCATAACTTCTTTACAGACGTAAGACAAAGAAAAGGACATAATCTGCCAGTCCCACTCATGTAGTTAGTTGGGGTTATCATCATCCTCTCTGTGACCTTGAACCTGGATCCCCCAAAGCTATCTTTCACCAACACATTCGCATTCCTGTTGCTATTACACCTTCATTTGAAACATGGGCAGCAAGATATTTACTATGTAATGACAGAATTGTTTAGAATTTCCAAGAATAGAAAAATCACAGAAGGAAAAATATACTCATCAGTCTAGTTTTCCAGTTGGGTTTCCCTGGTAGCCCAGCTGGTAAAGAATCCGCCTGCAATGCAGGAGACCCAGGCTGGATTCTTGGATCAGGAAGATCCCTTGGAGAAGGGACAGGCTCCCCACCCCAGTATTCTTGGGCTTCCCTGGTGGCTCAGATGGTAAAGAATCCGCGTGCAATGCAGGAGACCTGGGTCATGAAGATCCCCTGGGGAAGGGAATGGCCACCCATCCAGTATTCTTCCCTGGAGAATCCCCATGGACACAGCTGCCTGGGGGGCTATAGTCTGGGTTCACAAAGAGTTGGACACAACTGAGCGACTAAGCACAATTTTCCAATTAGACATCATTACATCCGTCATGAAATGCTTTATTTGCTTTCTTTTATTCTACTCAAAATAATGAAAGATCTACTTCTCAGAGATGACTAAATTTCACTTAGTGATTAAAAAAAAAGGAAAAAAATCATTGTGACTGCATTCCTAAACACTTGTTTTCTGTTCGTTTGTGTTCAGTTTTATGGTCGTGGTAATTAGTGAATTACTTACTTAACCAAAATATCTTCTTAGTAATCAGGAGTTCATATTTTACAGTTATCACTAGGTTCTTCAAAATAAATGGTGGCAAAAAAGCATTTGGAGCCATAAAAAATGTGCCATTTAGTGAAATGAAAACTCTGGCTTGCCAGAGCATTACACAAAATGACATGTTGCTTAAAGGAAGTCCATTTTACTAGGAATAAATAAACACTGGTGGGAAATAAATCTCTGTTTCAGATTTCAAATGCAGTTGTTCACAATATTGCACCTAAGGGTGAAAAACAAATGAGGTAAATGAATTTGTGTCTACATTTCATGATTTTCCAGCAGTGTTATAATTAAAACTATAAAACGTCGCCTTTAGCGAACAGCCATTGTGGGAATTCTTTCACACAGCCTTGTGCATGGGAGCCTCGTTTTGTTTGTCTTGACTTCCTCTGACGATGATTGCAACTGTCTGCTGAGAGAAGGGAAAATGTAATTTTTATGTAGAATGATTCACAAGAAAGACAAATGTTATCAGGATTAACTCACCCTGATTAGCCTCTGAAAAATAGACTCTTCAAAATCAAAATTGAAGTTTCCATCATAGAAAAGAGAAAACCCATCTCTGTTTTGAATGGAACCACTAAGGCCCTAATAGTTACTGGTTAGAGTCTCAGAAAATCAGAAACCATACATAGAACTGCACAAACTCTAAGGCAGGTGGGTGGGTTTAGTTGAATCTCCACACTGTCAATATCTCCGTCAGTCTTTTGTACATAATCCCTGATGTCACCATATTTATTTTATCTTTAGCTAAAATGCAGGCTACAGCCATATTTTCTTCCAACATTAATAGACCACATCCAACCCCTGATAACATCAAGTCGGTTCCCACCTCACCTTGTCTTTCACCCAGCCTTGAGCATGGCAGCCCCGTTTTGTTCGTCTTGCCTTCCTCTGACAATAACGTGAAGGCTGGGGTCGGTTTCCGGAGGCTCATGTGTTATTTCCGAGCAGATCTGTGTTTCCTCCTGTTCTGCACGCTGCTCTTTCTCAATCTCCCACTGGTCATTCCTTTCCTTTCTGACACTGAGTTACCAGCATTTTCTAGAGCTCACTCCTTGTGCTTCTTTTCTTCATTTAAAATTGTATTTCAGATAATTTTATTATGACCTATGGCCATAAATGGGACTTCCCAGGTGGTGCTGGTGGTAAAGAATCCGCCTGCCAATGCAAGAGACATCAGAGACATGGGTTCGATCCCTGGGTTAGAAAGATCCCCTAGAGGAGGACATGGCAACCCACTTTAGTATTCTTGCCTGGAGAATTCCATAGACACGAGAGCCTGGCAGGTTGCAGTCCATGGCGTGGCAAAGAGTCAGAGGCGACTGAAGTCATTTAGCACACACCCACGCACATGGCCATAAATCCCATCTTTATCCTACTAGCACCAAATAAATATCACCAATCTAGACTCTCCCTTGGTTCTAGACTTCTCTATTTCACTGCCTACTTATCAAGGCATATCTATTTTAACATGTTCAGTAAAGAACTGATCTGTATTCCCAAACTCACTCCCTCCCCCTGAGTCTTCACTGTTGCTTTTCACTAGGAGCTCAGTCAACACTCAAGGCTCAATTTAGTTTTTCTTCCTTTTTCTCAACCCAAGTCCAGTCCACCACCAAGTCCTGCAAAGATACCTCAGTATGTATCCAGAGTCTAACCGCCTCTCTCTGCTTCCCTCACTGCTGCTTGGTTCAAGTCGCCATCACGTCTGCCGAGAGCCCTGCGGAGTCTTCTGACTGGTCTCGCCCCTTCCCTTCCTTCTCTCTCCCAAACCCACGCTCTTGACCACGCTCACCGCCAAGTCCACTGTACACGTAGTTTTAAAATGTTTATCACAGCACACAAAACTAATACTTCCATGCAAAACAGACAAAGAGACACAGATGTACAGAGAAGACTTTTGGACTCTGTGGGAGAAGGCGAGGGTGGGATGTTCTGAGAGAACAGCATTGAAACAAGTATACTATCAGGGGTGAAACAGACCACCAGCCCAGGTTGGATGCATGAGACAAGTGCTCGGGGCTGGTGCACTGGGAAGACCCAGAGGGATGCGATGGCGAGGGAGGCAGGAGGAGGGATCGGGATGGGGAACACATGTGAATCCATGGCTGATTCATGTCAATGTATGGCAAAAACCACTGCAATATTGTAATTAGCCTCCAACTAATAAAAATAAATGAAAAAAAAAAAACCAACAACTAATACTTCCAATGATTTCTATAGCATTTAGACTAATTGAAAGTCTCTTTCACAGCCTAAAAAATCCTCTGTCATCTGCACCATTACTATTTGAGTGACCTGGTCTCTGAATTCTCTTGGTTCACTCACTCCCAGACTCATTGACTGTTTGGCTGCTTCTTAAGCACTAAACCAGCTTTGGAGTCTTTACATTTGCTTTTCTTCTCTGGTGTCATCTTTTCTAAGACACTAGGCCTGATTATCTAAATAGCATAAGAAGCATACATACTCTGTCTCTTATTCTGCTTTCTTTGTCTTCATAGCTCTAACAAATTTCTCTTTAGGAGGAGTTTTACATTTTATATTTTCTTTTTTGTTTGTGAATGTCATTACTTGTCATTCTCCTTCAACAGAATGTAAGTTCTGTAAGTACTTATTATTTTTCTTTGCTACTTTCTTTATGCCTCAATCACAGCCTGGCAAATAGTAGCTGCTCAAACATTATTTACTAAATAAACAAGTACAATTTCCTTTTCCCCTCTTCTCTAAGCCAACCTTATCCTGAATATACAACATTAGCACACAATTTAATCCCCTCCTTAAAAAAGGACCATTAATCTTTACTTGTTTACTCTGAGGCACTGTCAGTCCTAAACCCCCACAGATATATCAGCTGAACTTCACTCTCCTTTTGACTGACAAATATTTAACATTAAAGAACAATTACAGCTCATTCTTTTATTTTTATTTTGAGACAATATTCTTATCGAATAGTATATTGATGCCAGGAAGTGAAAAAAATAAAATAATTTTAATAAGAGCAAAAGTTTCTGAAACAAAAACACAGCTTTAGTCATAATAATTTTGGTTCAAAATGACTGTCCTTTATTTTCCCTCTTATGCTGAACATAATCTTATGTTTGTTTTCATTACAGTTATAGAGTGCAATAAAAAATGGAAATCTGTTATCAATATTTTAAGACTGATCTATTTTTTACTTTTTTTGCATCCATTGTCTTTTAATGTTTGGAATTCGGTACTTGCACAAGCAGCGAAATGAAGATGATGTATTTTGTTCAAGTTTATAGTCCTCAGAGCTGAGGTCAGTGTATTTGTACTCAATTTTTTTCTTCCAGTTTTGTTGAGATATAATTGGCACACAGTGCTATATAAGTTTAAGGTATACAGCATGATTTAATTTAAATATGTCATGAAGTGATTATCACAATATATAGTGAACATCCATCATTTCCTGTAGATACAAAATTAAAGAAACAGAAATAAATGTTTTCTTCTGATGCTAACTCTTAGCATTTACTGTTTTAAAAGCTTTCATATATAGCATATAGCAATGTTAATGATACTTATTTATGTTGTACATTAATATGTGCATGTTGCCTGCAATGTAGGAGACCTGGGTCTGAACCCTGTGTTGGGAAGATCTCCTGGAGAAGGGCATGGCAACCCGCTCCAGTAGTCTTGTCTGGGAAATCCCATGGACTGAAGAGCCTGGAGGGCTACAGTCCACGTGGTCGAAAAGAGTCTGACATGCCTGAGTGACTAACACTCACTTTCACTTGTACATTACATCCCTAGTACTTATAACTGGAAATTTGTACCTTTTGACTGCCTTCATCCAATCCCCTCTGCCCTCCCTCTAGTGATGACGAATCTGATTTCTTTTTCTTTGAGTTTGTTTTCAAAGTGTAATTGATCTATACATTTTTAGTTCCACATACACAACACAGTGATTCGTTACTTTTATACATTTCAAACTGATCTCCATATTAAGTCTAGTTATGATATGTTAAAATACAAAATTATTACTTATTGACTATATATTCTCCTCCCTGTTCATTTCACTCATTTATTTTGCAACTGGAAGTTTGTTCCACTAAATATCCCTGTCCTGGCTTTTTACTCCCTCCCTACCATCTTCAACTCTGGCAACAGGCAGTCTGTTCTCTGCATCTATAACTCTGCTTCTGTTTTGTTACGTTCGTTCATTTGTTTTGTTTATTAAGGTACCATATACAGGTGGAATCCTGCAATGTTTGTCTTTCTCTGCCTGACTCATTTCGCTTTTGTGCCCCAGGTCTATTCATGTTGTCACAAATGTCAAGATTTCATTCCTTTTTAAGGCCAAGTAATATTCTACACCACACCCCAAGGTCATACAACTAAAAGAGGCAGAATCAAAAGTTTAGGTTCAGTTCAACTCATTTTGGGCTTCCCCAGTGATTCAGTTGGTAAAGAATCTGTCTTGCAATGCAGGAGACTCAGTTTTCATCCCTGGGTCAGGAAGATCCCCTGGAGAAGGAAATGGCAAGCCAGACCAGTACTCCCTTGCCTAAAGAATTCCATGAACAGGGGAGTCGGGCAGGTTACAGCCCATGGGATCACAAAGAGTTGGACACGACTGTGCAACTTTCACTTTTCAACTCATTTCAAATCCCAAACTGTCTTTTGTAAAATTTTAGGAGACACTATATTAACTGCTATTTCCATTTTTCCCTCCTGATTTTCTTTCTGCTCTAGTTAGACTTTAACAGGTTATCAATCTTTCAAATTAACTTAAACAATTCTCAGTGTGATTAAAATTAAGCTCTCCATCAAACCCTTGCTCATGGGAGAATATAATTGGAAAAAAAAATCTGCTCACCAAAGCAGGAGATGCAAGAGAGACGGGTTCGATCTCTGGGTCAGGAAGATCCCCTGGAGTAGGAAATGGCAACCCACTCCAGTATTCTTCCTGGACAGAGGAGTCTGGTGGGTTACCATTCCTGGGATCACAAAGAGTCGGACACAATTGAGCATGCTTTTGAGCAGGCAGGGCATTAATGATTTTCTCTGCAGAAAGGCCTAACTAGAAGTATGAGTGAAAAGCCCAATGTGTAGATTTGCATCTAATTATAAACTTTTCTGACAGATGCTTAACTGTGTTCAGCCTTACGCTAAAAAGAGCATATGATACTCCTATCCATCATACTAGTACTTTATTTTTTTTAAGATATGACAGCTTTGGTAGTTTATCCCCCCATAAATCAGAAGAAAATGAGAAACAAAAAATACTAAATCATTTCACAGACATTAATGCAAGCTCTTATTCATATATTTTTAAAATGACCCAGATAAATTTTAAGGTAGTTTCTCCCATCAAACAGCAACATGTGGAATCAGGTTCCTTGACATATCTGAACTTTAATAGGAGCAAGTAATTAGGAATTGCTTACTATAATTATTTCTAGCAATCTGAAGTGTGTCATACATCAATGGAAACAGACAACGTGAAGGGCGATGGAGATAAATTATGTTCATAAAATGTTCAGAGTATTAGTAAAGAAGCGATGATAATTTTAAGTACGGATGTAAAAGCAAAATTCTCACTGTGAGCTGACTTTTCCACATGGTGTAGGTGTTGCACCGCCACAATCTCTATAAATAGTTTTCCAGTAAGTGCTCCAACTCACTAATGGGGTTGTTTAAAGGTTTTTAAGACACAAAGTTCTTATAGCATTGCAAGTATAATCTTTAAAGCTGGAGGAGACTTTTCCAAGAAACCACACTATTGGTTCTGTGTTTTGCCTGAACAACTGAATGATAGGAAATACTACATGTTATTTATAAGCAAAGATGCCTTTCTCATGATAGTGTACTCCAAAGCATTCTTTGCTGAGTGGTGTGATGAGTGTGTGTGTGTGTTCAATGGGGGGGCCACAAACAAAATTACTCTGTATAAAAAATGAGAAAAGTTACCAATGGTTTGGTGGGGAAAGTTATGAAATAAAGGAGAGCAGGGGCTTGAGAAAGGAGACATCGACTGAGATTATGTGTGTGTATGGTAATATTCTTCTGGGTCTCCCTTAGAAAATCTTCAGTATAATATAACTGTTCTCTGTCATATAGATAGGCCATGACCAGAGATATTACACTGAAATTTCAAATAGACAAATTACAAATAGTCAAATTATAAGTGTGTTGTTGTTCAGTCACTCAGGCATGTCCGACTCTTTGGGACCCCATGGACTGTAGCACATCAGGCTTCCCTGTCCTTCACCTTTAATTCTATTTATAACTCTTTCTATAAGTAGAATTAAAGTGAAGAAATGTGTAAGGCTGGTTGGGTAAGAAGTTTCTTCACTGGAAACAGCCTGACCCTTTGAAGGTTGACATACTCCATCACCCTAGTTTAAAGTGATATAAAGAGAAAGTGAACGTGAAGTCGCTCAGTCGTGTCCGACTCTTTGCAACCCTAGGGACTGTAGCCTACCAGGTTCTTCCGTCCATGGGATTTTCCAGGCAACAATAGTGGAGTGGGTTGCCATTTCCTTCTCCAGGGGATCTTCCCGACTCAGGGATTGAACCCGGGTCTTCCGCATTGCAGGCAGACACTTTACCCTTTAAGCCGCCAGGGAAGCCCTAAAGTGATATAAAACCCTTGTTTATTTCTGATCTGGCTGATTCCCATTCTGTGCCACGTACTGAGCCCATCCAATTACTGATGTGCCTCCCTGATGAACATTAAGAGGCATCGAGGGACTGCGTGCACTCTTTTCATTCTTAACTGTAGGCGCTGTGAATTGCTTTTCACGAAGTGGAAGTGGTGAGTCAAATCTAAGTCATCCCTCTGGAGCGCGTCAAACCTGCACCTGCCTTTGTGGCCTGGCCCATTTCACGCTTGAATTTGACATTCTCTGGGGAGATATAAACATGGATGCTTGCTTCAGTTTTAGTAGGTGGGTGAAAACAGGATACAGCTGAACTATGGGAAGAACCAAGGAAGGCCTTATTCACTAAACTGCTATAAAGAAAGGTACAGAGAAATAAACAAGAGTTTATTGACAGTGTGACTCTGTCCCAACTGATGAGTTTGCTCCACTGCTCAGCTGTGTCCGACTCTTTCATGACCTCATGGCTGTAGCCTGCTAGGCTCCTCTGTCCATGGAATTTTCCAGGCAAAACTACTGGAGTAGGTTGGCATTTCCTACTCCAAGGGATCTTCCTGAACCAAGGATGTAAACTGTGACTCCTCATTGGCAGGCAGATTCTTCACCACTGAGTCACCTAGGAAGTCTACACACAGAAAGTTATAAAGATGGAAAAGGATGAGGGGAAAGAAATGGGAGGTAAGAGGAAAAAGGGAGGAGGTGAGGATAGGGATTGAAAAATTAGTGATGTTTAAACTTTTAAATCTCACCATGGTCCGTATCAGACTTGCTATATGTCTTATCATCTATAGGCCATTGACTTCCACGTTTGTCTCCAGCTAGAGTGCTTCTCATGAATTCTAGGCTAACATATCTGTGTATAGGTGACACTCTATATCTCCGGCATGTCTGATGGGCATCTTACTTACCAGTTCAAAACTAAACTTTGGATATTTTCTCTCCAGTGAAAGATCTCTGTTGGGAGTTCTTCCACCACTCAGATGTCAAAACAGTATAGAGTGAACTATTGCGTTGACATGGACAGAGACTGGATGCTTTCGAGTGCTTTCCTTTACTTGCCTTTTTATACTCTTCACTATTTTCATAGTTCATTGAGAATTCTGTGAGCCTAAAATATTATAAAGCCAATGGAATGTAAACTATCTGAGGGCAAGGATTTAGTAAACTTTGTTCCCTGTTGTATTTCTGATACACAGAATAGTGACTTAGTGCTCAATCAACGTTTATTGAATGTTGAATGTCAGTTGAATCCATATATTTTTATGATTAGGTTTACAAACTATAGTCTGTTGCCATTGGGATATATGTTGGATGGGAACTGGACGAATAAGTAAATTTTCTAAGATGTTATAAGTTTGGCATGTTTTCACTGAAAGATATTTAAAATTCAAGGTAGTGTTATGAATATACATGTTATACATTTAGATTAATGTACATTTCTGACATTTCAACTACTTACAAAACTTTTTGTTTGCTTTCATATTTTTTATTGAAGCATAGTTTATATAAAATATTAAATGTTACACATGTACCATATAGTAATTCTCAATGCTAAAGGTTATACTCCATTTATAGCTATTATACAAAATATTTGCTTTATTTTCAAAATTTTAATTTATTTAAACTATCAAAAACCCTATAATTCACTGATTTCTCCCATCTACCACTCCCTGCCTCTGGCAATCAGTCTTTTTAATCTATGTCTTTTGATTGAAGAATTTAGTTTATTTACATTTAAAATGAATATTGACAAGTAGGTGCTTATTGCTATTTTGTTTATTGTTTTCTGTTTTTATAGTTTGTGTTTCTTTTTTCTTCTCTTGCTCTCTTCCTCTGTGGTTTGATGACTCTTCCGTGGAATGCTTATATTTCCTTTGTCTTTTGTGTCATTACCATACATTTTTGATTTGGGTTACCTTTAGGATTACCCTTGGGGCTTCCCTGGTGACTGAGGCTCAGCGGTAAAGAATCCATCTGCAATACAGGAGATGTGGGTTGACCCCTGGGTTAAGAAGATCCTCTGGAGAAGGGCATGGCAACCCACTTCAGTATTCTTGCCTGGAGCATCCCATGGACAGAGGTGCCTGGCAGGCTACAGTTCTTAGGGCTGCAAAAAGTCAGAATAACTGAAGCGATTGAGCACACACACACACAAGAATAACCCATGATGATTTACAACAGATATTTTAAGTTGATAACAACTTAAGTTTGATTCCATTATAGAGCTCAATATTATTACTTCTCCCTCCCTATGTTTTATTAAAAAGGTAAGTATGAATGATTTAGAAATAATAATGAACATTATAACAATCAACTTGAAGGCAAAATAGATTAAAGTAGCTTCATTTGTAAAGTCATTACAACATATCATTTAGGGTGGATAATTACTTATACTGCATCATTTTCGATAGTTAATTGCTATGATTTGGCAAGAATGTGAGTATGGATAGTTTGCTAAAATGAAACATCATTCACCACTGCTTTTCACTGATCTATTTTGAAATAAACATAGAACTTCTTGAATTAAGTCCAATGAAAAGTTAATTATTTAAAATGACTGTAGGGCTTTGTCCAATCCTTATAAACAAGTAGAAAATAATGGAAGAAGGTTCATATTTCCTGGTTTATAATAGCATATAGTTTCATTAAGAATATTTCCCTCATGTTTATCAATAAATATGCATAAATTTGAAGGTTAGTCATAAGGCCAGATTCCTAGCCAAGTGTGCTTATGTAACAAGAGTGGAGAAGGAGGAAGGAAGAAACCACATTTGACTGAAGCTTGAAAATCTACATGCAGAAAAATTGAGACATTTCACGCTCTAAGTCAGCGATAGTCACTGTTCATGCTGCAAGCAGTCAAATAAATGTAGATGCTTTTCTTTGGGCTATTTCCTCAAAATAGTGAGGACCAATAAATTATTTATGTTATTTTATAATGGTTTCATAACCAAAACTGATAAAACTAAAACATTTCAGAGTGAGATAGATGTAAAATTCACAAAGCTACACTAACCGTTGTTGCATTTTGGCGTTTACTTGGGTGCTCAGAGATGATACTTGATACCACGTTCAGGACTGTTGTCAGTGTACGGTGTTGATGAATCTATATTTGCCATCTCTGAAACATTGTTCACAGGGTTGGGAAACACTTATGGGTGTTCACTTCCTCCCTTGGTTACATAAAGCCATTTAAAAATATTCTCTCCTGAACATGATATTTCTTTCTCATTTTATTTTTGTCCCCTCAAATTAGGACAGTGCTAAGGGAGAAATATCAATAACCTCAGATATGCAGATGACACCGCCCTTATGGCAGAAAGTGAAGAGGAACTAAAGAGCCTCTTGATGAAAGTGAAAGAGGAGAGTGAAGAAGTTGGCTTAAAGCTCAACATTCAGAAAACTAAGATCATGGCATCTGGTCCCATCACTTCATGGCAAATAGATGGTGAGACAGTGGAAACAGTGTCAGACTTTATTTTTTTGGGCTCCAAGATCACTGCAGAGGGTGATTGCAGCCATGAGATTAAAAGATGCTTACTCCTTGGAAGGAAAGTTATGACCAACCTAGATAGCATATTAAAAAGCAGAGACGTTACTTTGCCAACAAAGGTCCATCTGGTCAAGGCTATGGTTTTTCCAGTGGTCATGTATGGATGTGAGAGTTGGACTATAAAAAAAGCTGAGCGCCAAAGAATTGATGCTTTTGAACTGTGGTGTTGGAGAAGACTCTTGAGAGTCCCTTGGACTGCAAGGAGATCCAACCAGTCCATCCTGAAGGAGATCAGTCCTGGGTGTTCATTGGAAGGACTGATGCTGAAGCTGAAACTCCAATACTTTGGCCACCTCATGCGAAGAGCTGACTCATTTGAAAAATAAGACCCTGATGCTGGGAGGGATTGGAGGCAGGAGGAGAAGGGGATGACAGAGGATGAGATGGTTGGATGGCATCATCGACTCAATGGACATGGGTTTGGGTGAACTCCGGGAGTTGGTGATGGACAGGGAAGCCTGGTGGGCTGCAGGCCGTGGGGTTGCAGAGTTGGACATGACTGAGCGACTGAACTGAACTGAACTGAGCCTGTGAATTACTTTTATTGCATTTATTTAGTCTCTGACCAGCATTAGTTTCCTTCTCTCGTCGTCCCTCTTCCCCTTTGTCTTCATTTTGTGGCTGCTCCTGTTTCCCCTCAGCTGCTCCAGGGGAAATCATCAAATGCTTACAAAATCTACTCTCTGGCCACATTTGACCTATCAAAATCCTATTATAAGTTTTCTCTGGGGTTGTGAAACTGGGAGCTTGAAAAAGGAATCAGCTTCCTGATGACACAAACCTCCAGATGTGAGCGTCTCAAACTCTTTGGACCTGTGTTCCCACTATGAGGAGAAACAAGACTGATATCCTTTAAAGAGAAAGGGAAGGAAGGAGAGAGAGATGCAGAGAATGTTGGTGAGTTTGTCCTATGAAGGTTCCCGTGGTGGGCTCTAGCTGTTCCCAGCCTTCTGCCACTCTTACAGTATCCTTGTTCTCTCCTTCCACAATCTCTGTAATGCAATAACTCCTCTCTATTCCCCATGCGAGGTTGAGTTCAGTTTCTGTACCTTGCCATCAACACTCTTCTGACTGATATGCTCAATCTTTATGCAGCAGAAATTGCGAACATCTAATTATGTGATATTTCATAAAGCCACCTTGGCTCAGCCAATAAATTATCTGCCTGCCATGCAGGAGACTGGGGTTTGATCCCTGGGTCAGGAAGATCCCTGGAGAAGGGCATGGCAACCCACCCCAGTGTTCTTGCCTGGAGAATCCCCATGGACAGAGGATCCTGGTGGGCTACAGTCCATGAGATTGCAGAGTCGGACATGACCAAGCAACTAACACTTTACTCTTCACTCATAAAGCTAACCAATGGTCATACCTAAGGAGAAATAAGTATACTGTCTAGTTCACTAGTTTGAGCCCAACTGAGTGACATCTATTTCAAATAAGAGATCATCAATCTGCTGGTCCAATAGAAGCCCCACATGGAAGGTAGGAAATCAGAAACAAACAGTTACACTTTCAAGTAAATACAGATGCAAATAAATAATAAATAAATACAAATAAACTGTGTTTGTGTATATGTGCTTTTGTTTTCTAGAAGCTTAATAACCCTCTAAATCATCATTGTCATTAATCAAGAATCTGACCAAGAATTATGAATCAAATCCTATCTGTTCCATTTACCAGGAGAGAAACTTAGACATATTACTTACCTTTTTCTGAGCTTCATTATCATCAACTATTAAATAGCAACAATTTTAGTAGATTTTTAGAATAATCATGAGGTTTAAATGACTAGATGCATAGATGGAGATATGGGTAAGAATGTAGGTATATATTTATCTATATCAATTAGAGCAATGTCTTAGAAAAGGAAGTGCTGTACAATATCATTTATTATTTTCAATCATTGATAAATGCTACCTCTGTGTTTCCCTCCTATGACAGGAGCCATATAAGTATCTAGTAATTCCCATTATTTTTCTTAGAACACATTTAGAATTCCTATCAATAATTATTTCCTTATCTATACCCTATCACCTCTATCTGAGGTGAAACTCATTAAAAAAACATAGAAAACCAACATTGACAGTAATCACCAAAATTGTCTTTTTTGTGATGGCTACTAGAGGGTACTTATTAACTTCATTTTTAACGTGGGATTTTGTTATGACACTTTCTTGTATCTGCATACTGTGACTTGCATGATTTATGCTTCTAAAACATATTAAAGATGAGCTGTACATATATATATATATATATATGTTTTATAAAATTGCAAATGTCACGTTTAGCTTTCAGTGTATGATGTCCACTGCAAACAGAATTGATGGATATTTACTAGGCTGTACTTAACAATGAAAACAAGCTAGTGCTATTTATTACATTTCTTAAATCAAGTGGAAAGTAAACAGAACTATAAATTCCCTTGATATGTGTTACTTAAGGTGTATAACATATTTTGAAGATGTTAAGAATAAGTAAGTTTATAATAAAATTTCAGAAGGTCATCTTAGTCTCAGAACATCAATTTTTGTAAATTAGAGGATAATTACTTAACAATATTGTGACGATTTTTGCCATACATCAATATGAACCAGCAATAGGCATACATTAATCTTTTATTACATGAATCAATCAGAGAAGGCAATGGCAACCCACTCCAGTACTCTCGCCTGGAAAATCCCATGGATGGAGGAGCCTGGTAGGCTGCAGTCCATGGGGTCTGAAGAGTCCAACACGACTGAGCGACTTCACTTTCAATTTCCACTTTCATGCATTGGAGAAGGGAATGGAAACCCACTCCAGTGTTCTTGCCTGGAGAATCCCAGGGACGGCGGAGCCTGGTGGGCTGCCGTCTATGGGGTCGCACAGAGTCGGACACGACTGATGCGACTTAGCAGCAGCAGCATATGAATCAATATATATTTCTTTCGCTCTTGTCAAAAAGTAGCAGTAAGAAAAGATTGAAGCTTTATCACTACAAGGAATTTCATTAATTTTACAAGAGTTGAAATAGAGTATGAGTGTGTTCTGTGTGCACATGACCTCATATGTCCAAAATATGAGCTTATATCATTTAAAATGCACATTTATATATTAAGGATGTGTATTTCTATGAAGTAATTTTAAAACATTTAATATAAATATGTGCTGAAGAATTGATGCTTTTGAACTGTCGTGTTGGAGAAGACTCTTATGAGTCCCTTGGACTGCAAGGAGATCCAATCAGTCCATCCTAATGGAAATCATTCCTGAATATTCATTGGAAGGACTGATGCTGAAGTTGAAGCTCCAATACCTTGGCCACCTGATGAGAAGAACTGACTCATTGGAAAAGACTCCGATGCTGGGAAAGATTGAAGGCAAGAGAAGAAGGGGATGACGGAGGATGAGATGGTTGGATTGTATCACTGGCTTGAAGGACATGAGTTTGAGCAAGCTTCAGGAGTTGGTGATGGACAGGGAAGACTGCTGTGCCATGGTCCATGGGGTTTCAAAGAGTTGAACATGACCGAGCGACTGAACTGAATATAAATATGACTAAAGAAAGCATTAAATGATTTTTTTAAATGAGAGAAACTAAAAGAGAAAAATATAGGTTAAAAACCTTAAGTGCATCTGGGAAATTAAAAGGGAAATAGAATCAGGGGAATTCAACAAATATATGACAAAATTGTATTATGACTAATGTTATAACTTTTGGAGAAGGGGCTCATGGAGTAAAAAAATTGAGGCTTTAGTGATTAGAAAACAGTGATCTGATTTATGTCATTCTCAATATAAGATTTACAGTGAATTTTGAATATAGAAACATGTGACTAGAGAAAATATCATAAAAAGACTGAGCAGATCAAATCAGTGCCTCACAGATTTTTAATGGAGTCCTAGCTGAGAAATGGGTTCTATTTTAAGTCCAGTGAAATAGTCACATCTTCTTAATTCATATTCTTAAAGTAAAACCCTCTAAGACCTTTAGACCCTCTCTTAATATTAAATAGTATTCAAGTCTCCTCTTTTAAACCACATAATCCCCATTAGTTTTCTTCAAAATTTAAAAAGAACTTTTGATATATATAATCTGATTATTTTAATTTGAAACAATATTCATACATGAGAGAAACACTGTGGAATGTCCCTTTTGCTGTTAAAATTATATCATCTTCAGTAAATTTTTAAAAATTTAATTATTAATATTCTTAAACAGGCAGATGCATTTCTAATTTTCCCAGTATACTTGACATATCTGTAATATCCCATGTGATGAGAAAGTGGAACAGTGACTACAAACCTAAATTTAAATACAGCCTGTCAACCTAATATACAGTCCAGGAGTGAAGATAATTGATGTGTGTAGGGCAATCAGAATAAGCCCAAATACTAAATTATGTATTTGTTGCTGCTGTGCCACCAAGACCATTATCCGGTATGTTTATAAATTTAAAATTTTCCTTGCAGGAAAGATATGCTTCTAATAACTCTGGCTTCATGGTGAAATTAGGCTTTAGAAACATGATTCCAATGTGTACTTACTTTTGACCCTATATAAGAAGATTATCTTTCTGTATTCTGGGCTAAATATTTTCTGAGTATTAAGTATTTAAAATACTGTATTTCTCAATAACACAGCCAGATAGGAAACTGTCAACAATCCTAGAATATTTTCATATGAATTTTAGTCCCTTTTTCATCATTAAATTGGAAATTGGCATTGGCATTGGTGCATTTAAATGTTAACTGGTGAAGATATGGAGGTGGTGAAGAAAACACACAAGGGCAAATGGCTGAAAGGGAAAGAGAAGAGATAGTATATAACTTCAAGGTATCTTAGCGCTAACTCTCCTTCTAAGCTGTGAATTTTTAATTAGAAATATGGGGCAGAGAACAGCTAGAGGGGTGGAGAAGCTACTGTTTAATTTGTACATCCCTAACAGCCACTACTGAAATCTCTTCAAAATGCATTACTGTCAGCCTGCCTCCAGCTTGCAAACAAGTTAGATTATCAAAGTTCATTTTGGTATGTTTGAGGATTTTGAAACGTTGAAATATATTTTCTTATGAAAATATAATAATGGCATCATAATGCTAAAAGTGACAGTTTTCTAAAACAAGCAGTGTAACCTACTGTATCTGCTATACAGTTTAGCAGATGGGCCAATGAAAACTATAGAACCTGGCTAAGATTTATAATCTGTCTGTGATGCAGAAGACCCAGGTTCAATCCCTGAGTCAGCGAGATCCCCTGAAGGAGAGCATGGCTACCCAACTCCAGTATTCTTGCCTGGGAAACACCATGGACAGAGGAGTCTGGTGGGTTATGTGGTCCGTGGGGTCACAAGGAGTTGGACTTGACTGAGTGATTTTCACTTTCAACTTTCAAGATTTATAAAATTAATTCCATGAAATGTGTTTTCAATTTCTAACCTGGTCTTTGACTTGGCAGTGAGACGTCTAAAACTCGTAGTTCCAGTGAATGATCTACAGATTTGTATGGTCTATAGATCTGACTATTTAATGTGATTTAGAACTGGAAGTAATTGTGAATGAATAAACTCAAAGGCAAATCATAGCTTCCTCCTGCTACTGTGTGTTCCAATCAAGATGATTTTCAGTTGGCATCACTGCATAACAGAAAACATAAACCACAGTTTACAGATGAAGAAACAAACACAGATGAATGAAGTGATTTTCCAAGGTATACAGAGCTTGTAAAATGGTAGATCTGAGGTCTGAGCCAGCAGTGCAGTAATTTGAGGGGCCCAGTGGAAAATGAAAATGCAAGGTCCCTTATTCAAAAATCAGGAAGAAAAGATTTTTCCCTTCTTCCACATCTTGCCTCTCCAGGTGTTGTGGTGGTTTTCATTTGATATTTGATGTTATTCTCCTTAGGGCATGGGAGGATTTGAGGGGCAACCGTCCAGTTCAGTTCAGTCACTCAGTCGTGTCCGACTCTTTGCAACCCCATGAATCGCAGCACGCCAGGCCTCCCTGTCCATCACCAACTCCCGGAGTTTACTCAAACTCATGTCCATCGAGTCAGTGGACTCGATGCCATCCAGCCACCTCATCCTCTGTCGTCCCCTTCTCCTCCTGCCCCCAATCCCTCCCAGCATCAGGGTCTTTCCCAATGAGTCAGCTCTTCGCATCAGGTGGCCAAAGTTTTGGAGTTTCAGCTTCAGCATCAGTCCTTCCAATGAACACCCAGGACTGATCTCCTTCAGGATGGACTGGTTGGATCTCCTTGCAGTCCAAGGGACTTTCAAGAGTCTTCTCCAACACCATTGTCCAAAAGCATCAATTTTTCGGTGCTCAGCTTTCTTCACAGTCCAACTCTCACATCCATACATGACCACTGGAAAAACCATAGCATTGACCAGACAGACCTTTGTTGGTAAAGTAATATTTCTGCTTTTTAATATGCTGTCTAGGTTGTTCCTAACTTTCCTTCCAAGGAGTAAGCATCTTTTAATTTCATGACAGCAGTCACCATCTGCAGTGATCTTGGAGCCCCCCAAAAAAGTCTGACACTGTTTCCACTGTCTCGTTTCCCATGAAACAGGAAGTATAGGAAACCCTTATCAGAGTGTGGGGTCACATGCCTAAACACACTATTCCCCCTCCATGGGTGGAGGGTGTCAGTAGTTTCTGGGTCAGGGCAGATGATGGAGAACCCTCTCAGGAACCCACTCAGGAGAAGCAGAAAGGTGGGATGTCCATGGAAGCAGGATGTGGGTGTCAAGGCATACAGGCTGCATTGCTCATCAAACTTCATTTACAAAGCACAGATTCAAAGAGAAAATTAAGAATTTCAAGGCAGCTACTAGTAGAGCATCAGCTCCCAGGTTTGTGAGCACGGGTTCCTGGGAAGATCACATGGACTTAAAGCTGATCTATCCAGGACACTAAATCTGATTATTTTATTTCAAGTTTCTTATTTTTCCACCATAGTAACTGCCTGTCTATGTTGAAGATTATTTGTAGGATGACTTTCTTAAAATGTAGCATTTCCATGGAGAGGGCCTGAAATCTGAGGTCTTAGAAGAGAGAGGCTTGAATGAACAGTTCACAAGGTTTTGCCTTTTGATTTTACTCTGAAGGCATGCTCTTCATATAAAAGTGAGTGCTTTTTACAGCCTTGCCATCAGTAACCACTGACCTCTCTTAGCAAAGCAGCCCCTGTGCTTTGACATAGTAAAACTCATCAAGCACAAAATATATATTTCACTGGGGACTTCTTGACAATGACTTATTGAAAAGTCAGGAGCAGAAGTTAGCTTTCAGTTTCATGTATGGTGCCTTTTTTCTTCCACCAGGCAAACTTTGCCTCATCTGGCTTTTAAAATTTATAGGCTGGTTTATTGTAATATATTAGGTGCACCAGGTACCCATCCATATTGTAGCTTTTAGCTATATTTTTATGTGTGATGGGAGTTGGTGCAAATTGAGAGAAGGAATATTATTGGGAGAAGGAAACACTATTCATATCAATCTTAATAAATGAACCAATTAACACAGCATCTCTTATAAGAAGATATGGATAAAATGGACATGGCTATTTTTGTTTTATCAGTTAGCATTCACATTCTGACAGAAAGGGTTTAAGATAAGCGTGCTTGGTTCCATTAATGGAAACAGATGTTTGCATTTCTTCTAGGAAAATTTTTGGGGTTTGAAATATCAAGTGTCTAAATATGCTGTCAATGTGCTTACCGACAGTGTCTCAGCGACATAGGCAGTTTGTGATCATCTTAGTTTTTATCTTAAAAGTGACAGGCATTTTAATGTTCCCGTCTTGATCTAGAATAATAGTTACAGCTTTTTTTCCTGTCTCTCAAAAGCACTCTAAATCTTTGTAAGTAAAGGAAGATAGTTAAGATTGACTGTGTTTTCCAAATTTGCTGATACAGAATTTTCTAAATATTTTATATGCTCAGGTACATGTGAAAAGTTGTGGATCTACAGTATATATTTGGAATGGATAAAAAATCTGACTCATCTATGATTGATTCTTATTGTTTTTATTTGATGGAGGTAGATATTTGAAGGTGGTGAATCTTTTCATCTTTCCATAATTTTTCCTTCCAGTTGCCCAATTGATCTATCTTAATTATATAAAAAGGAAGCCTCCATTTTGAATATCTCCTCTGTATTATCTTTGCAGATTCACCAAAAAAAAAAAAAAGTTCAAAGGAGAGTGGAAATGAAGTATAAATGAGTCTCACTTCTTCAGATTTATTCAACAAGAATATTCAAGAGTAGGTAACAAAGCATCTGCATAAATAATTCATTTCATTAGTGATTACTGTGTAGTCAACCCAAATCTAGCATAGTTTTTCATTCAAACTGCTGGAATCTTCCTTCTTTTCTTTCTGAGACTATCACATGATTGCTTTCTGATATCATTCAGGTCTCAAAAGTCCCTTTGTTGAAGAATTTTTCCTGAACAATCTAGCTAAACAGGCAATTTTTCAATATTCATATAAGGCAACCCCAAACATTGATTTGTCTTCCTGAAAAACAGTGACGTAAGGACAGCAAGTGTTTTCTCTAGTGTCTTATCTTGGAGTTAGAGTTCTGCATTAAATATAAAATAAAGGCCAGATAAAATATGTGATTAAAATGGAGATTGTTAGAACAAAGATGAGATTATTTTGTGATATTTCTTTACTTAATGAATTTTCAAATAGATTCAGAATGAATAAATGCCTCATTCAAAGACACACTGTTCTATAGGAGACCTAAGCCCAGGATGAAATTTTCCAATTTGCTAACCTGGCAAAAAGTATTTCCACAGCTTCCTCTTGTTTAATGAGAATTCTTTATGTTAGAAAATCAACCCAAGCAAAGGGAATTTGTTTACCACACGAAAAGAAGAGAAAGCTGTCTTCATTTCGGTTGTGAGCCTAGACAAGGTTGTGTGTGCTTTTTCTTTCTCCCTGCATCTCTTCTCTGCTTCTCTCGGTATGTTGACCTTAGTTTCTCTAGCTGGCGATGAGGTAAGGTAAAGGTAAAGTCGCTCAGTCGTGTCCGACACTTTGCGACCCCATGGGCTGTAGCCTACCAGGCTCCTCTGTCCATGGGATTTTCCAGGCAAGAGTACTGGAGTGGGTTGCCATTTCCTTCTCCAGGGGGTCTTCCTGACCCAGGGATCGAACCTGGGTCTTCAACATTGCAGGCAGACGCTTTACCATCTGAGCCACCAGGAAGCCCCTAACTGGCAATGAGCTTTCTTTAATGTGGCTAGAGATAAGACCCACCCTCCCACTATCCTATAAGATTCTAGGTTAGTAATTAATCTCAGTGAGAGACAGCCAGCATTTTCCCCCAAAACCACAGATACAAACAAAATACAGTGTCTCCAAGAGTTTCTGCTTGAGTGTAGACACTTCTCTGAATAAATCACTATAGGAGACAGATTGACTGTGACTAGTTCACAGAGTTATAAACTCAATTTTGTTTTCAAGACAGCAAGGTTTATTACTAAGGCTCAGTTCAGTTCAGTTCCATCACTCAGTCATGTACAACTCTTTGCAGTCCCATGGCCTGCAGTACACCAGGCCTCCCTGTCCATCACCTACTCCCAGAGCTTGCTAAAACTCATGTCCATCAAGTTGGTGATGCCATCCAACCATCTCATCCTCTGTCATCCCCTTCTCCTCCTGCCTTTAATCTTTCCCAGAATCAGGGAATGAGTCAGCTCTGGTGGCCAAAGTATATTGGAGATTCAGCTTCAAGATCAGTCCTTCCAATGAATATTCAGGACTGATTTCTTTTAGGATTGACTGGTTTGAACTCCTTGCTATCCAAGGGACTCTTAATAGTCTTCTCTAACACCACAGTTCAGAAGCATCAATTTTTCGATGCTCAGCTTTCTTTATGGTCCAACTCTCACATCCATACAGGACTGCTGGAAAACCATAGCTTTGACTAGATGGACATTTGTTAGATAAGTAATGTCTCTGCTTTTTAATATGCTGTCTAGGTTGGACATAGCTTTTCTTCTAAGGAGCAAGGGTCTTTTAATTTCAAGGCTGCAGTCACCATCTGCAGTGATTTTGGAAGCCAAGAAAATAAAGTTTCTCACTGTTTCCATTGTTTCCCTGTCTATTTGCCATGAAGTGATGGGACCAGATGCCATGATCTTGGATTTTTGAATGTTGAGTTTTAAGCCGACTTATTCACTCTCCACTTTCACTTTCATCAAGAGGCTCTTTTGTTCTTCGCTTTCTGCCATTAGGGTGGTATCATCTGCATATCTGAGGTTATTGATATTTCTCCCAGCAATCTTGATTCCAGCCTGTGATTCATCCAGTCTGGCATTTTGCATGATGTACTCTGCATATAAGTTAAATAAGCGGGGTGACAATATACAGCCTTGATGTACTCCTTTCCCAATTTTAAACCAGTCCATAGTTCCCTGTCCAGTTATAACTGTTGCTCCTTGACCTGCAAAGAGATTTCTCAGGAGGCAGGTAAGGTAGTCTGGTATTCCCATCTCTAAGAATTTTCCACTGTTTCTTGTGATCCACACAGTCAAAGGTGCAGTCAATGAAGCAGAAGTAGATGGTTTTCTGGAATTCTCTTGCTTTTTCTATGATCCAACAGATGTTAGCAATTAGATCTCTGGTTCCTCTGCCTTTTCTAAATCCAGCTTGAACATCTAGAAGTTCATGGTTCACATAATATTGAAGCCTGGTGTGGAGAATTTTGAGCATTACTTTGCTAGCATGTGAGATGAGTGCATTTGTGTGTTAGTTTGAGCATTCTTTGACATTGCCTTTCTTTGGGACTGGGATGAAAACTGACCTTTCCCAGTCCTGTGACCACTGCTGTGTTTTCCAAATATGCTGCCATATTGAGTGCAGCACTTTCACAGCATCATCTTTTTAGGATTTGAAATAGCTCAACTGGAATTCCATCACCTCCACTAGCTTTGTTCATAGGGATGCTTCGTAAGGCTCACTTGACTTTGCACCCCAGGATGTCTGGCTTTAGTGAGTGATCACACCATCATGGTTATCTGGGTCATGAAGATCTTTTTGTATAGTTCTTCTGTGTATTCTTGCCACCTCTTCTTAACATCTTCTGCTTCTGTTAGGTCGATCCCATTTCTGTCCTTTATTGAGCCCATCTTTGCATGAAGTGTTCCCTTGGTGTCTCTAATTTTCTTGAAGAGATCTCTAGTCTTCCCTATTCTATTGTTTTCCTCTATTTCTTTGCACTGATCACTTAGGAAGGCTTTCTTATCTCTCCTTGCTATTCTTTGGAAATCTGCATTCAGATGGATATATCTTTCTTTTTCTCCTTTGCCTTTTGCTTCTCTTCTTTTCTCTGCTCTATGTAAGGCCTCCTCAGAAAGCCATTTTGCCTTTTTGCATTTCTTTTTCTTGGGGATGGGTTTGATCATCACCTCCTGTACAATGTTATGAACCTCCATCCATAGTTCTTCAGTCTCTCTGTCTATCAGATCTAATCCCTTAGTATAACTAGGAGAAGAAAATATTATACAGAGGGCAGGCAAAAACCAGTGCTACCACAAGCAGTTATTCACAATTTATTTTTTACATACACATGACCTTCCATATATATAAAGTTTATACAAAATCATTCACCAAATGCCTTCTTCTTGATTAGTTATCAGCTCTAAAGTCAGTTATTTCTGTGTATGTAAAACTTCTGACTCTTCATTTGAGATTATCATATATTTTCTTGCTCATCTTTTCTAAGAAACATCTTAGAAGAGATATAAAATTTTGTTGTTTGAATATACATTATAATTCAAAAGGAGTAATTGAATACCTTAATAGAAGAGAAAAAAATGTAAAAACTAATTTCAGATAATAAGCATTAATCAATTTAAGAAAAGTTTTATCAATAGCTATTATGAACAGTTTTCCATATTATTCTAAAATAAACTAGGGCCATCACCTGGCCAAAATATATTCACAGTATTTAAGAAAAAAAATAACTTACTCTTTTGTAAGAATCCATCTATTTTTAATTTCTTGCCATGCTGAACATCTATGCTTGATCCCTCTACAAGCATTGCCCTTTCCGTTATTAAAGGTGTCCTCACTATTTAGAGAAAAGAAACTGCTCTTTTGTGTCAACCTTACCCCCAGCAAAGGATTCACGGTCTCCTTAATTCTTCACAGGATAGTCAGTTCTAGGCATCACAGCTGACAAGCATTACATGAAGGTGGAGAATTCTGAATAACTAAATATACCTGGTAACCACTGCAGAGTTTATGCTTTCAGAGATCCTTCGTGTGTTACGTCCCTGATCTGCTTCTGTACCATGACTGCGGCGTTGGGAGGGATCTATATGCTGCCATGTTTCAGAATCCAGAGAAAAAAATGACTCCAATACTTAGAAATGAAGTTCTCTCACTTTAGTTGAAGCCCAACCCCCTGAGTCCTTAATTCCTGGATAATTTCCCAGATAATTTGCAATAGATAAATCTAATATTTTTAAAAGATCTTTTTATGTGGGCCATTTTTAAAGTCTTTATTGAATTTGTCTTTATTGAACTTGTTACAATATTGCTTCTGTTTTATGTTTCGGGTTTTTTTTTTGCCATGAGGTATGTGGGATCTCAGCTCCCAATCAGGGATCAAATCCACACCCCCTGCATTGGAAGGTAAAGTCTTAACCACTGGCCCACCAGGGAAGTCCGTTTAATCCCTTTTTGAAAAACCTCAACTCCCACAAGACTGTAGTCAGAGCTTCTGCAAGTATATCCGAGTTTATGTTTGAACTGGAAAAATGTATCTTGTTAAGCCAAAGAGAAAAATGGTGCCTCTCAGAGGATCCGCGCCACACGGTTCACAGCTCCTTGAGTAGATTCTACTCTGTGCAAACAAAACAAAATCACACAAACAGAGACAATACGGATGCTCCTTCTTCTCTTGTGAACCAGTTCTTTTTTTTTTTTAATTTTTTTTATTTTTTATTGTGAACCAGCTCTATGCTAGACTGCATTTCAGTGCCTCTCTGTTCCCAGACAGGCTGCATTTTCAAGGTGTGCAGATTGCACAGCTGTGCATAGCAGCTTTGCAAAAGTTATCAAAACAATAATTCAACAGAGCAGTGTTTCCCATTTTGTAAGAAATTCAGTCAGAAATAATAGCACCAGGTCCTCTGAGCCTACTAAATCATCATTCTGAGGCACGTTGTGCTCAGCATCCTAGATCCTGCTTGTTTACATCGACTCCTCTACGAGAGAAGGTGAAGAGCATATCAGGTCTGGAAATCCTATCGTTTTTAAGGGTCTACATTTCAGCTCCCCCAGGAGCAGCTGTTTGAACAATAGCATGCCCAACTCTGTAAGAACAAGTCGTTGATAACTTAAATTCTTCTTTAGAGAAAATCATTAATCTAAACGAAGCCTATGCCGGAATATAAATCTGCCATAATAAACAGTAAATTTACATTACTAAATATAACCCTTAAATGTTTGAGCCATAAATTCTTCCTTTCAGTTGCTTCCCTGCATGAAGCTCTTGCCTAACTCACAAAGTTCTACAGAATGATTTATCTTTCACCATCCAAGGGGAAATAGCCCAGAGATAAATCCAAGTTTCTTAGTAAACAGAAATTCCTTTCAACTTTTATTAATAAGTGACAGTCTTCACAACTTAAAATAAGAGTCCCTTAAACTGATTTTCCAACTAGGGAAATTCCTCCACTGTCGGAAAAGACTCAGTCGTGTCTGACTCTTTGTGACCCCATGGACTGTAGCCCGCCAGGCTCCTCTGTCCATGGGAATTAATCAGAAATATAGAGAAGTAATGTAGGAATGGATTCACCAAGTTTCTAAAATGATCTTGAGAATAACAGAGCTGTTCTTTCTCCTTCCTCCTCCTTCTTCTCTCCCTCCTTTTTAATAGAGTAGTTGTGAAATACTCTTTTCTAAATTTTGTCAGCTTTCATAAATGTGTATCTAGGGAAAAACAACCAGGACAATATTGAATTCAGTAAGAAGTAAGAGGATGATCCCAAGATGTGGATTCAGTTATCTCCCTATTTACAACTAATTAGAACCCTGTCTTTGGTCTAAAGTTAATCTCTTGGGAACTGATCCCCATAATGAGTGTGATTTGGCATCCATGGGATGGAAAGGATTTTTTTCTAATGTGAATTCTGCACAAATACTTTTGCAATAAAATCCAGTTTTGCCTCAACCCAATTTTGATTCATCAGCATGCTAGGGTGTCCAAGGAAAAAGGGATAGAAAAGTCTCTAGCACCTCGTTTTATGTAAGAACCCTACCTGGAACAAATGAAAAATATTGTTGGGGATTTTGAATTTCCTTAAAATATAATCATTTCCTTCTCTTTAAATGGATGAATCTTGCTAAATGCCAAATTTGTGCAATTTGATTAGAATTTAATATTTTTTCCATATTCTTTCAGAGAGTATAATTATGGCTATCTAGAGTAAACTCTGGAAGTTGGGAGGCCTGGCATGCTACGATTCACGGGGTCACAAAGAGTTGGACACGACTGAGTGACTGAACTGAACTGAATTGAGAGGAGGCCAAGTTGCTGGAATTTTAATCCACATTTCAACTATTTAAAATGGGT
Source organism: Cervus elaphus (assembly GCF_910594005.1). Classification (NCBI taxonomy): domain Eukaryota; kingdom Metazoa; phylum Chordata; class Mammalia; order Artiodactyla; family Cervidae; genus Cervus; species Cervus elaphus. Next base: position 61,363,235 of record NC_057831.1, on the reverse strand, counting down.
GTCACCTCTATCGGCATATCAATAGAAGAGAGGAAAATATAATATTGAAGAGACCCTTGATGATTGAGCTAACATTGCTGGCTGGATCCATATAAAATTATTAACCTAGTTTTGTGCAGAGAAGTCAGTAGCTTGTTTTTCTAATATTTATTATGCAAATTGGATTATTATTTATTAATATAAAGCAATACTCAAAGAGCACCACTAAATTACTTCTAACAGGACCAACCATTGAGGATATGCCAGTTGCAGCATATTAAATTCCAATCAATTTTGATGAACTCTTATTGATTCATAATCTGTTATAATTATTTTCCTTATCTATGGAATAAGAATAGTTATTTTAAATTTGCTAAATAAAAAGACAGAAATAGAGTATAAGCCCCAATTATTTTCTTGACTATTATTCCCATTTGTTGCCTTCACAAATTTTTCATGAGCTGAGATTGTTTTATTTATTAAGTTTCTATTTGTTTACATTCTGCCTTTACCAATTGGAATGTAAACTAGCACATCAGTTTTTTATTCTCTTTAGCAGAGTGTCTGTAGCATCTGCTGCAACTTTGACACATACTTATACACCTCAGAGGGCTTCCCCCAGTGGTTCAGCAATAAAGAATCCACCTGCAATGCAGGAGACACAGGAGATGCTGGCTGGATCCCTGGGTTGGGAAGATCCCCTGGAGGAACACACGGCAACCCACTCCCGTATTCTTGCCTGGAGAATCCCATGGTCAGAGGAACCTAGCGGGCTACAGTCTATGGGGTCACACAGAGTCAGACACGACTGAAGTGACTCAGCACACACTCATGCACACACTTCATAAATGTTGTTTAATAAAACAATGGATAATGGATTACACTAAGTTTTGCACACATAAAACATTTTTGAATTAAATAGACACTTATTTTCACCTATTAGATGGAAAGTATTCTTATGAAAAAATTATGTTGTCTTGCAATAGACATGCAGAAAAAATAGATATGCAGGCTTAGCTTTCAATCATGCTGTATGCTGTGTTTTCCAGTGGTCATGTATGGATGTAAGAGTTGGACTATAAAGAAAGCTGAGCGCTGAAGAATTGATGCTTTTGAACTGTGGTGTTGGAGAAGACTCTTGAGAGTCCCTTGGACTGCAAGGAGATCCAACCAGTCCATCCTAAAGGAAATCAGTCCTGGGTGTTCATTGGAAGGACTGATGTTGAAGCTGAAACTCCAATACTTTGGCCACCTCATGCAAAGAAACTGACTCACTGGAAAAGACCCTGATACTGGGAAAGATTGAAGGCGGGAGGAGAAGGGGACAACAGAAGATGAGATGGTTGGATGGCATCACTGACTCAGTGGACATGGGTTTGGGTAAACTCCGGCAGTTGGTGATGGACAGGGAGGCCTGGCGTGCTGCAGTTCATGGGGTCGCAAAGAGTCGGACATGACTGAGCGACTGAACTGAACTGAACTGTGTCTGACTCTTTGCGAACCCATGGACTGTAGCTTGCCAGGCTCCTCTATCCATGGGAATTCTCCAGGCCAGAATACTAGAGTGGGTTGCCATGCCCTCTTCAAGGGGATCTTCCCAACACAAGGATCAAACCCAGGTCTCTGCCACTGCAGGCAGCTTCTTACTCTCTGAGCCACCGGGGAAGCTTTCAATCATACTGAAATTTATTTTACTTGGATTAGAGTTTAGATTTTTGGTTTAAGGATCAATAAGAGATCAAGAAAAGCAACAACAGTAACTGTTACTGCCAGTTAACAGAGTATTAGACTTCAGAAAATGTAAACAAAATGGAGAAAATTTTAAACCACAGATTGCTTTAAGAAACAATGATAAACTATTTCTTTGAAATACTTTAAAGTGATAAAAATTTCGCCAAGAAAAGAAATGTTTTGACTTCCAATATTTAAAAAAGAACTAAAAAGCTATATCTATATTAAAATATGGAAAAACAACACTTTCAATGGATACATTTGGTTTGCTTTCAATCCATTGAAAACTCTGGTCATTCGTTGAACCCACATGTAATAAATGTTACCCTTACTAGCCAACTAACTAATGAACTAACTCTCCTATGAGTAATTGTTTTTATGTATATATCTGTAAACTCTCTTAACAGAAGATATTGATCCTCTACTTTCCAAGTCTACAACCCAACTAAAAGCAATTTCATGCTGACTTGAGAGTGTCACGAAAACAGTGAATATATATAGCGTACGTAATTATCTTTGCGTTGTCATTCATCTTTCAGTCACATATTATTCATGCATTTGTTGAGTGCCTGCTCTGTGTCAGTCATTTAAAAGTTTGCTATAAGCAATAAATACAGTAAGTGCATCCTACAAAAAAATCCCAAACCTTACATATTGATAATTAAAACAAACCACTTAGTATACTCTAAAATGAAGAAGGAATATCCATTTACAATTGACTATGTTTTCCAATGTGTTGAAATATAGATGAAATTTAACTCTGAATATTTTGGAAAAAACTGGTCAGTTGATTATTTCTACAATCATGAAAAAATGAGTATACATGAAAACCTACAATATCCACAATGTTGAATTTTTGTTCTTCATTAGCTACTCTTCAATTAATACATAATACAAAAACTCCCATCAGTAAAACATAGATTTATATCTGTTATATTTCATTCAGTATAAATAAGAACTCTCTCTCATCAAGGTTCAGGATTAGCCATGAGTTACTGAAAGATAAAATTGATGTAATTGGATATCATTATCAGTAGGATTCTCAAGAGATAGTTTGTATGTGATGCTCAGGAGAGGAAAACATCAATGTTATTTCAAAGGTCATGTCTACTCTCTATGTATGGCAAGTACTTTTGTAATATACCATTACTCTAAAAAGTGCTGGATCAAGGTTTTGTCAGGTCACAATTCCATCATCCAAAGTCAATGGGTGCTGTCTAAAGATTTGCAACTACAGCAGAGACATTGAAATTTGTTACCAATGTCTTAACAGTTCCCATTCCAGCTTCTGCCATATAAAAGGATTAATGCTGTGCCATTTAAAAAAAATGTTTTATCTTTCATTAACTTTCTTGAGGATTAGTGGAGGTTAAATCAAATAGGATAGAAAGACCAGCTATTCAAACTACTGAATACTGAAAAGGTCACAGCATTGCAGCACATGCCCATAATTTATTGTCTCCCAGTACATACTATAAAAATGATCACATTCCCTTCTCAAAGACAAAACACTAACTATTTGACATAAAGTCACCATACTCATTGAATTCAGATCAATTTCGGTCAAAGCTTATAGCACTATGCTGCCTGTATCAAGCACTGAAGAATATAACAGCAGAATTATATCAGAGCATACCAAATTCAATTTACAGCCATATATTAATAGTATTAGGAAGGTAAAATTGAAAGTATTGTGTGCTTCTCAACACAAAAATGTTTTTAAAAATCCTGATGACACGTGTTAATGACTAGAAATTCCCACTTTTCCAATGCAACATTCAAGAGATTCCCATATGTCTTTCTGTTAAAGTTGGACTTTTCCAACCAGAGCATTGGAGATTCTCCCAGGATCCTATCCTTGGGATGATATCCTGAACTTTTTCTTACTTTTGCATTGTTCACAGCTTTACTTATATAATAGTAGAGTACAACTTGTAAGTGTGATTAATTTCCATGTTCATGGTCTCATTTCTCAGGCACACTAATCCAGGCCGTAAGCATTACCTTTTTATTTTCACTCCTAGAGTAGTTGATTTGTTTTACTCTTCTCCAGAGCACCGTTTTTGCTCTTCCATTCTCCAAGTGTGACATCTGCTTGTAGCTGCTTTTTTCTGCCATATTATTGACCCAGGAGTGGAAAACTCTGCGCTTCCCTTGGTGCTTCCCAGACACTTTATTTTACCTCTCTTTCTGAGAAATTACCACCCTGTATCTTAGTTGAGAAGAAAAAAATTTAACAAAATAAGTTTTAAGAAGAATCCTAAGTGTTCATCTTACATTGTAAGCAGATTTTTGGTAGAGAGTGATTTTTTTTAAATGATTTTGTTTTCACCTTTATCAAAGGATCACAGGTTTATAATGAAACATTTCAGTGTCCTCCCCTATGACAATCTCATATGCTGAACAAATTTTCAATCCTTTTCATTCTTATTTTTTCTCTGGCATTTCTCTAAATAATATGCTGGTCTTGCTTTTTCTCCTTGCACTTTTTACTGCTTTTTTTCTTGGATGATTAACCTTAGAGGTTACTGATTTTTTATTCTAGTAAGTTAAGATTAGGGCTTCCCTGGTGGCTCAGATGGTAGAGAATCTGCCTGCAATGTGGGAGACCCATGTTCCACTCCTGGGTCGGGAAGGTCCCCTGGAGAAGGAAATGGCAACCCACTCCAGTGTTCTTGCCTGGAGAATTACATGGGCCGAGGATCATGATAGGCTACGTCCCTGGGACAGAGCGACTTTTACTTTCACTTTTTCAGGTTAAGATTAAGAATACTTCTAAACCTTCCCTCTACCTTTCTAACAATATGTATCATTTTAATTTCTTTATTGGATATTTCTCTCAATTTGAATAATACACTTATTCAAAATATATTCTGCCATCATCTCGAGACAGCATCTCTTCACTCCTATTTTCAGAATATATTCTGAGCTCTTGGATCCCTCCAATTCTTTTTGCTTCACTGCTCTCAACTTTTTTTGCTTTGTGTCTATGTATATATTTTTATCATCATGGGTTAATGTCTCATATATCCATATTCATATTTTGACTATACATCAATTCTGAAAGTTAAAAATTATTAGATGAGGTTTTTTAATAATGGTCATTTAAATACAGTTTCTTGTATATTCAAATAGTATATCTGTATTTCTTCTTTGATATTTTTTTTTCCTGTACTGTAAATTAGTAAGAATAGTAAAATCTTCCTTTCCCTCTCTGCCTCTCTGTCTTTTTATCTCTCTGTCTCTTGCTTGCATTCTCTCTCCTTTTTTCACCTCATGGACATATATCTTCCTCTTGCAGTTTTCCATTCTGTTGTTAAAATCTGGATTATTTGCATTTTAGCCTAGCTGCACAACTATACTATTTTCTGGACTAGCTCATCTTTTCTCTCTTTAGATGGATCCATTATTTTCTAAACCCCATATTTCATCTTTCCTGTTTAACCTCAATTTGCCAGAACATATTTTTAGCATAGCATTTTAATAAACAGGTACATGAAAATGTGCTTGTTGGAAAGTCTTTATTTGAATGTCTTTAACTGATAGCTTAGTTGAATATTGATTTGGCTCACTAAGTTTCCATACTGTTTATGCAGACCCTAAATATCATTAGGATTTGTCTGGTTATGTCTTTTTCCTTTGTTCAGAGTGTGGTAGGGCCACTCCAAATTGAAGACTTATCTTTCAACATTATTTTTTTAACTTACACTATTAATTATTTACATCTTAATTATAAACTGTCTAATCTTAACATGCTACACTGTGTCTCTTCTGGGTAGTATTTCCATGACAAAATTTTCCCATCTGTTTAAAGCTTTCATATTATATTTTTAAATGTGCCTTTTAAAAACTATGGAGAGCTGGATTTTCATTGCACTCAATTTGAATCCTATAATTTTAACATGAAATCTCAATTTGAATACATTTATTGGATTACAAATATATTTTGACTTATGGTTATCTTTTTATTTTGTTTTTGCTTGTATGGTTAACTTTATCTCACATACAGAGATTAAAAAATATATGGTATTTGTGATATATTCTTCTAGGGCTGCTGTAACAGGATATCAGAGACTGGGTGGCTTAAACAACTGACATTTATTTTCTTGTAGCTCTAGATGCTGGAATTCTAAGATCAAGGTACTAGCAGGATTCATTTCTGGTGGGACCTCTTCATGACTTGTGCGTGGCTGTGTTCTTGTTGTCTCTTCACTTGGCCTTTCTTCTGTGCACGGGCACTTCTGGTGCCACTTCATCTTCTTTTAAAGGTACCAGTCCTATTTGTTTGGGACCCACCCTTACTATTTCATTTAAATTTCATTTTCTGCTTAAAAGACCTACCTCCAAATATTGACACATAAGTGAAAGTGTTAGTCGCTCATCTCAGTTCAGTTGAGTTATCAGTTGGATCTGACTCTTTGCGATCCCATGGACGGCAGCATGCCAGTCTTCTCTGTCTATCACCAACTCCCGCAGCCTACTCAGACCCATGTCCATCGCATCAGTGATGCCATCCAGCTGCTCATCCTCTGTCGTCCCCTTCTCTTCCCGCCTTCAGTCTTTCCCAGCATCAGGGTCTTTTCCAAGGAGTCGGTTCTTCGCATCAGGTGGCCAAAGTATTGGAGCTTCAGCTTCAACATCAGTCCTTCCAAAGAATATTCAGGACTGATTTCCTTTAGGATGGACTGGCTGGATCTCCTTGCAGTCCAAGGGACTCTCAAGAGTCTTCTCCAACACCACAGTTCAAAAGCATCAATTCTTTGGTGCTCAGCTTTCGTTATAATCCAACTCTCACACCCATACTTGACTACTAAAAAAACCACAGCTTTGACTAGACGGACCTTTGTTGACAAAGTAATGTCTCTGCTTTTTAATATGCTGTCTAGGTTGGTCATAGCTTTTCTTCCAAGGAGCAAGGATCTTTTAATTTCATGGCTGCAGTCACCTTCTGAAGTGATTTTGGAGCCCAAGAAAATAAAGTCTATCACTGTTTCCATTGTTTTCCTATCTATTTGCCATGAAGTGATGGGACAAGATGCCATGATCTTTGTTTTCTGAATATTGAGTTTTCAGCCAACTTTTTTACTCTCCTCTTACACTTTCATCAAGATTCTCTTTAGTTCTTTGCTTTCTGCCATAAGTGTGGTGTCATCTGCATATCTGAGGTAATTGATATTTCTCCTGGCAATCTTGATTCCAGCTGTGTTTCATCCAGCTCAGTGTTTCTCATGATGTACTCTGCACAGAACTTAAATAAGCAGGGTGACAATATACAGCTTTGATGTACTCCTTTCCCAATTTGGAAACAGTCTGTTGTTCCATGTTCAGTTCTAACTCTTGCCTCTTGACCTGCATACAGATTTATCAGGAGGCAGGTAAGGTGGTCTGGTATTCCCATCTCCTTCAGAATTTTCCCCTGATTCTTGTTATCCACACAGTCAAAGGTTTTGGCATAGTCAATAAAGCAAAAGTAGATGTTTTTCTGGAATTATCTCACCTTTTTGATGACCCAGTGGATGTTGACAATTTGATCTGGTTCCTCTGCCTTTCTAAATCCAGCTTGAACATCTGGAAGTTCATGGTTCACGTACTGTTGAAGCCTGGCTTGGAGAATTTTGATCATTACTTTGCCAGCATGTGAGATTAGTGCAATTGTGTGGTAGTTTGAATATTCTTTGGCATTGCCTTTCTTTGGGATTGAAATGAAAACTGAACTTTTTCAGTCCTGTGGCCACTGATGAGTTTTACAAATTTGCTGGCATATTGTATGCAGCACTTTCAGAGCATTATCTTTTAGGATTTGAAATTGCTTAGCTGGAATTCCATCACCTACACTAGCTTTGTTCATAGTGATTCTTCCTAAGGTCCACTTGACTTCACATTCCAGGATGTCTGGCTCTAGGTGAGTGATCACACCATTGTGATTATCTGGGTCATGAAGATCTTTTTTGTACAATCTTCTGTGTATTCTTGCCACCTCTTCTTAATATCTTCTGCTTCTGTTAGGTCCATACCATTTCTGTCCTTTATTGTGCTCATCTTTGTGTGAGATGTTCCCTTAGTAGCTCTAATTTTCTTGAAGAGATCTCTAGTCTTTCCCATTGTATTGTTTTCTCCTATTTCTTTGCATGGATCACTGAGGAAGGCTTTCTTATCTCCCCTTTGGAACTCTGCATTCAATGGGTGTATCTTTCCTTTTCTCCTTTGCCTTCTAAATCTGCGACCCCATGCAGCCCACCAGGCTCCTGTCCATAGAATTCTCCAGGCAAGAACACTGGAGTGGGTTGCCATTTCCTTCTCTAGGTGACCTTCTTGACCCAGCAATCGAACCTGGGTCTCCTGCATTCCAGGCAGGGTCTTTACCATCTGAGTCATCAGGGAGGCCCTCTAAGGAAAACACATAAGGGGCTTAACACAATCTGGGAAGGGACACAGTTTGCAGTTCTCAGTCAATAGCACCCTTCCTACCTCCATCTATTGCTTATCATGCTCCATAATTTTTTGTTTTGAGCATATGCCTCATTTCTTATATCTGCCCCATGTTTGATGGATATTTGAGTTGTTTTTAGTATTTTACTATTACTAGAGTAAAATGCTCTCAGGAACTTTCCTATAAATCTGTCAAATGCATATGTGCAAAATTTTCTCCATAGCACACACCTATTTTAGAACTTCTGAACCTTCAAATTTCCTATAAAATGCCAAATATCTTCCATATGATTTACCAACTTTCCTCCACACCGAAATTTCTAAGCTTTTTTTTTTTGTTGTTCCATATTTGTTAAAACTCTAGATTGTTCAACTTTTAAAATATCATCACCATTCTGGTGGAATGGTAAAATATCATTTCCATTCTGACGGATGTATGAGAATATCTTATTGTGGTTTTAATTAGCATTTTTGATTGCTAACATAGTTGAATCCCTTTCATATTATTGGCACTTTGGATTTTCTATCTTGTGAAGTACATAATTAAATCTTTTGCCTATTTTTCTATTGTGTTTTCTTTTTCTTAATAATTTATAAATTTGTTTATTTAAATTATATTTTGCTTGTTAGTCCTTTGTTGGCTAGATGTTTGGAAAATATCTCCTCCCATTCTGTGATTTGCCCATTTACTCTCTTAAAGATGAATTTTAATGTATGTAAGTTCTTAAATTCAACTTAATTGAATTTGAATCTTTTACTTTATGGTAAGGTCCTTTTTATGCATGCTGATAACACAAAGTAATTCCATGTTATCTTCTAAAAGCTCATGGTTTTGATTTTATGTTTAGATATTCCAATTGCCTAGTGTTAATTTTTGTGAATGGTGGGAGGGGAAGGTATGGGATTAATTTTATTTCTTTACCCAATATGTATGCCAAAACATTCTAGCATCATTTTTTAAAACTTTGTACTTTTGCCAGTAATCTTTAATCTGTCATGCCAGTTCTGCAATAAATCATATATTCGTTCATGTGTTTCTGGGCTCTTTAGTCTGGTCCTTTGGTCTGTTTTATACTAGATCTATGGCAGATCTAATATTCTTTATTTCTGTAAACAATCCTGCAATCTCTAGGTCAAATTGTCCCAATTTTTTATTTTTCAGGAGGGACTTTGCTATTCCTGAAATTAACATTTTAGAATACAGATTAGCATTGGCTTGTTAGGTTTTCACACATGCACACACACACACACACACACACACGTACATCTTGTTGGGATTTTATTAAATTTATACATAATTTTAGAGAGAATTGGCAATTTTAAAGTATTGAGTCATCTAATCCATAAACATGGTTGATAGCGATATCATTTTAACCTTTATGGTTATTCATTCAATGCATTTTATAATTTTCTTCATACATGTCTTGCATATTTGTGTTCTTAACATATTTAGTCCAAGCTATTTTTGAAGTATTTTTGCTTTACATTTTTGAGCTATTTGAAAAAATATACTCGATGTTTTATTTTCTAATTCTTTTATGCCGTTAGGTAGACATGCAATATACTATTGCTCATTAATAATAACTGGTACTTGTAACAGCAATCTTAATAAACTTATTAATTCTAACAATTTATATAATCCATTTGATTTTCTATGTATACATTCATATCATCTGTGAATAATGAGAGTTTTGTGTCCTCATTTCCAATCCCCATACATTATAACCCCAATTATACGTCTTACTCTTCACACTAGAGTCTCCAGGGTGACATAGAACAGAAGTATTGCTACTGTGATCCTTGTCTTTTCCCTGATATCACAGAGGATGCTTTAGAAGTCTCACCAAATGTTCTCTATGTTTTGTAGCTTCCTTGTATCAGGTTAGCAACATCTCTGTTTTTCAGTTTGTCTCCTGAATTCTCAACTGCTGCTATTAAATGCATACAGGGGTGAGAGAGGAGAGAGTCTTATAACCTGAAGGATCACTCCGCTCTGTGGACAGTCCTTTTGTTTATTAACTTGACTTCCACACCTGTTCCTCTTCTTCCCTCTGTACTTGCTTGCTCCAAGTTGGGAGCCACATCACTGCTTTATCAGAAAAGAGACACTTATAATAGCTGACAACTTCTGTGTGTGTTTTGGGCTGTGCTTATCCATATGATAACAATCATTTTCTATCTCCCCAAAAGTCATCAATATCCCAATCCAGTAATAGTGACCCCTTCTGTTTCTTAGTGACATCATGAATGATTCTTTTTATAAGAATATCACTAACAATATATAACCTTTCTAGACCCTTAATAAGACTATACTAAAAGTTTTGTATTTATCAAATCATTTAACTTTTGCTCATTTTTATGACTTTGTGTGATTTTAATTGGATTCTGGCATAGTGGAGTATGCTTAAATCATCTCTTAAACTGGAAGCTCATTTAAGTTATAAATTGTAATTCTATTTTTCCTATACATTTTTACTTCTGATTGTTTCTCATTATTGATACTTTTAATGTAAAAGCTATTCTGATATACAGTTGACCTTTGAGCAATACAGGTTGGGGATACCAAAGCTTCCACAGTCCAGAATCCACACATAACTTTTGACTCTTCCCAAACTTAAATTACTAAAAGTAGTTTAACTACTTAACTACTGTTAAGGAAGTTAGGTTTTTTAAATACTATTGCTCCTCTAAAAAATATACCTTCCAAACTTTTATGGCCATATGTTATAGAATTTATATAAAGAGAACAAAGTGGGAAGGTGTCCAATGAGGAGTGTTAACTCCTCTGGGCCCGCCAGCATAATAAACCTGAGTTCTCCAACACTCCAAGTGCTGCTTGGTTTCTGGATTACTGGTTTCTGCATCATTTCAGCAGTTTTAGTAGTTAAAATTTTAATTTTTAAATGGAAAGCATGAGAGAATAAAATGAAGAAGAAAAGATCAAGCCATAATTTTAAGTAATAAGAAGTACGGTATGGTGGGATACATTTATGAATATTAAATACCCATTAAAGTAAGTAAATTCAAGAAATCTTAAGGATATCAAGGCATATTTTTATTAAAAATCTGAGACTGTATAGCAGTTGATTTTTATTGTAACAGTAGGAAATGCTAAGGGTTACAGTTATGAAAATGAAAAAAAATATTCTTTGGTTTACCTAGATAATATACATACTAAATAAATAATTTCTAAGCTTCTGCTGATAAACATCTCAAAAAACAGCAGCACATCTTTATGACAAGGCAATTCAAAGATCAGTAGATTATTTTCATCTTTTTATGTCATTGACCATAGTTATAAAATATAATTTTAAATTATATAATGTGCAAAGTGGGTAAAATAATCCTTTGAGCTTTATTTTGAATCCGTTTCAACTAAATTGGCTCAAAAATAACCATTTGTGTTTATGATTGTCTCTGAAGTGTCAAAATTTAGTTCACACATTGGAGAATTTTTTAAAGATGAAACTGCATTCAGAACAAGATCAGTCATTGTGATGTTGTTTTTAGTACCATCTGAATAATATTTTAGTTTGAACAGTTAAGCTGTTTATCTGCTTTTGACTTTTCTCATGAATCAATGGCCAAATAACTGGTCCATAGTTTTGAAGTGCTAGAGTTTGAAAGTCGTTCAGTGTCTTTTTCAATAAATCTCTTATATCACTTGAGAGAGATTGACAAACACAATTTCTCAAATTCCTGATACTGTACTTTTTCTTCCAAGCAGCTTGTCTTTGAGAAGGAATATGGGTGAAAAAAGCTCATTTATTTTTATGATTGTCTAAGAATTGTAGTTGTAGAAATTTGTTAGGTGCTTTACTATGTTATTTTATTTGAAAATATTTCTGCTTACAAGCAGTTCATAAATTACTATTATCCATAAAACTTTTAATAGGAATTTTAAAGGAGCTATTTCAAAGAAGACAGTTGAATGGCAAGGTGGGATAAACAATGGACAGGAATGCTGAGTGCTTATGAATTATATCTTAACCTGCTTCTGTATTAGTCAGACCACATAACTGCCTTAAGTTTTGCTTATTTCACCCCCATTTTCCTCTAGCATAGTAAAGAGAATGCACTGAAAATTGAATGTCATAATTAATAGAGGAAAGTAACCACCATGATTATAAGAAGAAACTTATTAGCAGAATTATTAAAAGACAAAGACGAGAATTTGAGCATCTACTAAGCTTCAGATACTCTTTTGACATTTTTAATAAATTCTATTTTACTCAAATAATAATTGTGTGGATAACCATGATTTCTATTTGAGCTATGAAGGGGGGAGAAATGCCTGATAGGTAAATTTATTGGCATGGATAAACTAGTAAGTAGGTACTTTATCAATATTATCAATGCTTCCAAAGACGGAGCTTTTTCATTTTATTTGTGAAACTGCTATTTTTAACTTATTCATATCTACCTTTATTCTTTCTCTTATTTTTCTTATTTGCATTAAATTTGCTTTTTTTTTTTCTTCCTAATTATTTAAAGTGAAAGTGTAGCTCATTGGTTTTAAACCAGGGATTGAAATACTAAGGCTTTCAAGAGAAATTTGAGCCGTGCTTATTTTTCTATGACCCTTGAGATGAGAATGGATTTTATATTTTTAAAGAATTAAAACAAAACAAAGAAAAACATGTGACAGAGATTATAGGTGGATGACAAGGCCTGAAATATTTTCTATTAGACTCTCTACAGAAAGCAATGAACCAGTCTCTGGTTTAGAACATTTATATTTTATGTGATTATCATATTGCTGATATGAAATCTACTTTCTATTTGTTTTCTATGTGTCCCATCTACACTTAGTCCTTTTATCCTCTTTCCCTACCATCATTTATTTGAGTATTTTTATGCTTCCATTTACTTCACAACATTTTATTTTTATAAACTATAGCTATAAACCTTGGTTTTAACTTTTAGTGGTTGCCCTAGGGTAATTAAATATGTCTTTATTTGTCACAGTTCTCTTCCAAATAATATTTCATGCATACGATTTTTACAAAAATTTTGCAGAAGTACACCCCTCCTATCCTTTGCCTATTGTGATATGCTACTTTACCATACTAGGAAGCACACAGTAAATTATTATTTTTCCTTTAAACTTTCAATTAATTTTGCTCATGGTCATTCTCGGTTGTTCAGACATGTCTGACTCTCTCTGACCCCATGGACTGGAGCCCACCAGGCTCCTCTGCCCATGTGATTTTTTTAGGCAAGTATACTGGAGTGGGTTGCCATGGAATAGATTAAAAATAAAAGTATTTTGTGGTTGCCTATAAATTTACCAATTCTCTCACTATTCACTCATTTGTATAGAAACACATTTCCATCTGGTATCATTTCCTTTATTCCTAAAGAATCTTCTTTAACATTTCCTTCAGTAAATGTCTGATTTCAATTAATTTTCTCAATTTTTTTTTTTGGTCTAAACTATCTGTATGTTCTTCATTTTTGTAATATTTTTGCTAGTCAAAATTTCTGGGTTGACATTTATTTCTTTGCAGGATTTAAAAAATGCTACATTGTATTCTGAATTGAATAATTTCAGATGAGAAATTTGCTGTAATTCTTAGTTTCTTGGTACAAAAAGTGTCATTTATACAGTGGATGTTTTAAAATTTTCTCTTCATCAGAGCTTTTAAACAATTTTTTTTTAATAATGCAGCTGAGTATAATTGATTTACATTGCTTTTACTTGCACACATTTCTCAAATAATTTTGGTTTTAAAAACCTGTCAGTTCTAAGAACTTCTTTATACACATGTTGTTTGCTTGGAATCCAACATTAAATATTTTCTTATACTTTAATATCCTTTCTTTTTACCTTCATTTGCTTTCATTTTCAACTATTTCTTTTTTTTTTTCATTTATTTTTATTAGTTGGAGGCTAATTACTTCACAACATTTCAGTGGGTTTTGTCATACATTGATATGAATCAGCCATGGAGTTACATGTATTCCCCATCCCGATCCCCCCTCCCACCTCCCTCTCCACCCGATTCCTCTGGGTCTTCCCAGTGCACCAGGCCCGAGCACTTGTCTCATGCATCCCACCTGGGCTGGTGATCTGTTTCACCATAGATAATATACATGCTGTTCTCTCAAAACATCCCACCCTCGCCTTCTCCCACAGAGTCCAAACGTCTGTTCTGTACATCTGTGTCTCTTTTTCTATTTTGCATATAGGGTTATCATTACCATCTTTCTAAATTCCATATATATGCCTTAGTATGCTGTAATGTTCTTCACATTTCTGGCTTACTTCACTCTGTATAATGGGCTCCAGGTTCATCCATCTCATTAGAACTGATTCAAATGAATTCTTTTTAATGGCTGCGTAATATTCCATGGTGTATATGTACCACAGCTTCCTTATCCATTCATCTGCTGATGGGCATCTAGGTTGCTTCCATGTCCTGGCTATTATAAACAGTGCTGTGATGAACATTGGGGTACACATGTCTCTTTCAGATCTGGAAGACATACAGATGGCTAACAAACACATGAAAAGATGCTCAACATCACTCATTATCAGAGAAATGCAAATCAAAACGACAATGAGGTACCATTACACGCCAGTCAGGATGGCTGCTATCCAAAAGTCTACAAGCAATAAATGCTGGAGAGGGTGTGGAGAAAAGGGAACCCTCTTACACTGTTGGTGGGAATGCAAACTAGTACAGCCACTATGGAAAACAGTGTGGAGATTCCTTAAAAAACTGGAAATAGAACTGCCATATGACCCAGCAATCCCACTTCTGGGCATACACACTGAGGAAACCAGATCAACTATTTCTTTCACTTCCTGTATTTTTCTAGTTTCAAAATATCTGTTTACTAGCTTTATAATTCAATGATAACTTGTATGAGTAAAGTAATTTTAGACACTTACTTTCCCTCAAAACTTGTCTTTCAAGTTTTAATAATTCTGTTCTATCAATATTATTTTATTAATACTATCTTTCAAATTTTCCTGAAATTCATGTCACTTTAAAGTTGTCTTCCTTTATGTTGTGGTGCATGCATGCATGCTAAGTCACTTGAGTCGTGTTGACTCTTGGCAACCCTGTGGACGGTAGCCCATCAGGCACCTCTGTCCATGGGATTTTTCAGCCAAGGACACTGGAGGAGGTTGCAACGCCCTCCTCCCGGGTATCTTCCTGACTCACGGATCAAATGCACATCTCTTATGTCTCCTGAATTTTCAGGTGTTTTTTTTTTTTTTTTTTTTTTTTTTTACCACTATAGCCACTGAATTATGTAATTTTGGCTTAAAAACTGATAGTGTGTGTGCTCCTCTTTTAAGTATGAAACACTACTTTTTAAATATAATGATTGCTTTTCAAAGTGAGCTATTGAGAGCAACTCCTCTCAAATTTGATTAAAGAACTTACTGTGCAAATAGTATCAAAAATTCTCAGAGGTAAGAGGTTAAGATAAAACATATCACAAGCTAAGACAGCAATCATGTTTAAATCTATAACCTTGGGTTGAATTGAAGAGGGATGCCTCAGATGAGATTTACTCTTAAGATCCAAAGGACGTGAAGGAAAATCTGTTTAGTTAGTAATATTTAACAGGCTCTGCTTAGAACTTTTCCATTTTTGTGCACAAGTTATTAAGCTTTATTCTCTTATCTGGTTTTCACTTTTACCCCTTTTTATCCATTTTATGTATTTTCAAAATCACATGGAATCTTTTCTTCCTCTGCTAGACCCTTTGAGATTGTGCTAAATGGTTAATGTTTTAATTAGTAATAAAATATTACTGAGAAAAATGTAACTGGATAATTATTTACCAACTAGTTACTGAAAAAAATAACAGCACTTATTTATTACCGTTACAGGCAGTCCCTGTGCTAGGAACTTGACATACTTTGTTTTATGAAACTTTACTTAAATCCTTCAGCTATTAGTATCTCCACTCTAAAAGGGAGAATCCTGGCTCAGGTAATGAAGTAACCTGCAAAGTCTTACATCTAATTAATGGCTAGCTGTGTATTCAAAATCACATTTACTTGGTTGCAAATACTATACTCTTTTCATAATTCAATGTTATCATTCAAATACGAATATGACATAGTTCTTACTACTTTTTCTTTTTTCCAGGATTTGGTAAGTTAGAATATAAAGTAGATTTGAAGGAAGATCCTGATAATTGGATCAAAGAAAGACACATTTCTGCAGATGAAAGAATTGCCTAGATCTGACTGATTCGAAAACTTCCGAGAAGAGTTAAAGATAGAATTTAGTCTATACAGATCTTAAATTATAATTATTTTTATTAGTTTATCTGCTACTTCTAATAACTAAAGCCTACTTGATGACAGGGACGGTGGGTGTTCAGGTCCTCTTTAGAAGGTAATGTTGTATAGAGACTCTAACATAGAATTTGTGCGTAGCTAGCACCCCTCTCCAGTTCTTTGATGGAATACTTTTCTCTTTGGATAGTAATAAAATCTACCACTAAGGAAAAATATGTTTTTAGACACATGTGTTGAAATTCTGGTTTCTCTTTTTCAGAACAGTACCCAATATAAAAATTTATTATATTTTCTGATTTTCTGCAATGTACTATTTTTGAAATAATTCAGAAAACTCTAGTCATAGCCTTTACACACACTAACATAGATTCTCAGGTTATCTCTCCATTCACATCAGTTCAGTGCAGTTCAGTAGCTCAGTGGGGTCCGACTCTTTGCTACCGCATGGACTGCAGCAGGCCAGTCTTCCCTGTCCATCACCAACTCCCAGAGTTTGCTCAGACTCATGTCCATTGAGTCAGTGATGCCATCCAACCATCTCATCCTCTGTCATCCCCTTCTCTTCCTGCCTTCAATCTCTCCCAGCATCAGGGTCTTTTCCAATGAGTCAGTTCTTCGTATCAGGTGACTAGAGTATTGCAATTTCAGCTTCAGCATTAGTCCTTCCAATGAATATTCAAGATGTGATTTCCTTTAGGGTTGACTGGTTGATTCTTCTTGCAGTCCAAGGGACTCTCAAGAGTCTTCTTCAACACCACGGTTCAAAAGTATCAAATCTTCTGTGCTCAATTTTCTTTATAAGTCCAATTCTCACATCCATACATGACTACTGGAAAAACCATAGCTTTGACTAGACGGACCTTTGTTGTCAAGGGTAGTGCCTCTGCTTTTTTAATATGTTGTCTGTGTTGGTCATAGCTTTTCTTCCAAGGAGCAAGCGTCTTTTAATTTCATGATTGCAGTCACCATCTACAGTGATTTTGGAGCTGCAAAAGATGAAGTCCCTCACTTTTTCCACTGTTTCCTCATCTATCTTCCATGAAGTGATGGGACTGGATGCCATGATCTTAGTTTTCTGAATGTTGAGTTTTCAGCAAACTTTTTCACTCTCCTCTTTTACTTTCATCAAGAGACTCTTTAGTTCTTTGCTTTCTGCCATAAGGGGGGTGTCATCTGCATATCTGAGGTTACTGATATTTCTCCTGTCAATCTTGATTCCAGCTTCCCTTAGGAAGATTCAAGTTTCCTATATGGAGGCGGAGGGGCTAAAGTCATTTACTAACTTTCCTATTTAAACAGGAATCAGGAGCAGGAAGGGGGTGCTAGAGAGAAGACTGAACAGGCCTTGGGACATCTTCTATCTAAAATGAAACCAATTATGGGAAAATTATAGCCATTTAAAAATATGTTTGGGGTGGGTTTGTGTTTTTCAGAAGGTAAGAGGCACAGTAGTAGCTATAACTTTAAAAACACTGGAAAAATTACACAGACCAGCAAAAATCAATAGTCATGTTTTATTCATAAGGTAAACAGTATAATTACTTGAGAGACACTTTCTCTCTATCACAAATTTCATGTTCCACTGAGGACAGGCCGATTAATTGCACAGAAATTTGGTCAGCAGATTCTCTTTCCATGAAAAGTTGTCTGAGAGACAAACACTTCTTAAATGTCCTCTTTTTGTTAATTACTTTTAAAATTAAACTGTAGTTAGGATGTCAACATTAATGCACTATTAATTAATTTTAATGTATTTTTATGAATATGCTTTTAAAAATATTTCTCTTGGTTACATCAGAGAAGGTGATGGCAGCCCACTCCAGTGTTCTTGCCTGGAGAATCCCAGGGACAGGGGAGCCTGGTGGGCTGCCGTCTATGGGGTCACACAGAGTCAGACACGACTGCAGAGACTTAGCAGCAGCAGCTTGGTTACATATTTTCTCATTCATTTTCTCGGGGAAAGTCATTGCACTCAAAGGAATTTTCAACCAATTTTTAAGTATAGATTAGCCTATAGGGTGCACTTCAGTCAGTTCACCCTTAAAAAAAAAAATATATATATATATATATATATATATATATATGTGGTTAAATGAAGCTATAAACAACTTTGACATACAAATGACACCTGGAAATAAATGAAATGCAGAACACTTGCAAGTAAAATATGGGAAATTTAAGAGATTAAAAGGTGAAAGCTGGTATTATTTATGGCCCTTGTCCTGGATACCTCAGGATCACATACGGGAAGCATTCAGCTTTTGTTACCACCTGGCCCTGCATCTGAAAAGATTCCCTTGGTTGATGGAATCCGCAGACATCATCATCGAAAGCTGAAAGCACTCGCAGCGCTAAGTAACCACCTTTGCAGATCATAAAAAAGACGCGATCCTACTTAGCATCTGAATTTCATCTGCTTGGTTTCCGAAGGTCTTACCCGGGGGTTGCAGAAGGGATAGGCATGCAGTTGCATTCGGTAAAGTCTACACCTTAGGGCTGATTCTAAAGGCATCTGGTTCCATTATATTGGCCTAAAGCTCTTTTTTATTTTCAACAAATGATTGTTTATATTTGTCCCCTTGAGCCCACGGTAATGGTTTATAAGGTGTCACATTATTTTTGTTCACTTGAGTGGATATTTATACATATATTCTTTGGCTTCCGGTATTTTCATTTTATGGTCAGGAATTTGGTATGCATATGCAGAGAAATGCTGACGAGTCACTACATTCATCTATTGCTCAGAGAGATGATTATGGGTCGTAATCCTAGATAGTAAAACAAATAGCTAGGAGAGTTCATTCTTTTAGGTTTAATCCCTGCATGTTTTTCCTACCTGCAAATAAAACAGGTAGCAGGAAGGAGTTAGATTAATAACCCCTGACACATTATATTTTCTTATATCATTACTATGCCATCAAGTAGAACAAAAATCAATGCAATTGCTTATTTTTATTGAGTCCTCACTCTGTGGCAGACAGTTCTCTAAATGCCATATATAAATCTATGCATTTCATCCTCAACATCACCCTATGAGGTAAGTACTAGCATTATCTTGATTTTGCAGATAAGATAACTAAAGCACAGAGTGTAATAATTTGCTCAGCATCACACAGTTGGTAAGTGGTAGAGCTGAGATTCATGCCTAGGAAGCTTGGCTGTAGAATCCATATGGTTAGCTACCATGCTGTGCTGTCTTTCAGGGTCACTTGACACCTGAAAGTGCAGAATGATTTATTTTGAAGGAATGAATTCTCAGCTTGGAGAAATTTGTGAGAATAGTCTACCCAAGTCGCTTATTACAAACCTTGTCTGATTTATAAAACATCATAAAATGCAGGAATTGGTAAATCTGAGAACAAGGTCCAGGAAATAAAAGGAGAAAAGAAGCCAAGCAATTTCTTTTTAAAGGCTGAAACATTTGTAGTAAATACTACAATCAGATACATTAATTGAGATTGCTTGTTTTTTATGAAAAAGTTCAATACCACACTGATATAGCAGAATTATGAAAAGTAGCAGACAATAACTCTTGGAAAATTTTTCAAAAATATGAAAATACTACATCAAAATCCACAAGGTATTCACAAGTTCACTGGTGAAACTTCAAAATTTGAGGAAAAATACAGTGGTCAAGTTACATTATCTGTTCTAGGCCACAAAAGCAATGTGATATTACCATATAAAGTTAACGCCTTCTTAGTCCCAAACTTATGATAATTAAAAATGATCAGTTTCACACATGTGCATGTGCGCATAGTCATTCAGTCATGTTGACTCTTTGCGACACTTTGGACTATTTGGACACCAAGCTTCTCTGTGTTTGGGATTCTTCAGGCAAGAACACTGGAGTGGGTTGCCGTTTTCCTCCTCCAGGGGATCTTCCTGACTCAAGAGATCGGACCCGTGTCTCCTCTGTCTCCTGCTTTGCTCATCGCCTGCTGAGCAGTTTGGCAGGTGACAGTCCATGGGCTCACAAAGAACTGGACATGACTGAGGGACTAACAATTTTTCACTTTCACTTTCAACATTACCAGAAAAGACTGGATCCAAGAATGCAAATAAAGGTGAGATAATGAAGTATATTAATTACTAGGTCAAAAATTAATTGTATCAATTTAGCATATGCCCAAACTAATAAAAATGATTCATCTCAAATTTTAAATTTGAATTTAAATATATTAGAGAAAGATTCTTATTTAATAACACATTTTAAACCAAAATTTTAAAAAAATCTTCTTATTTTTAGGAAAAATGATTTCTGCTTTACCATTACTGTTTAGTATAATTTGGAAATTTTGGTACTGTCAATGATATAAGTAAAAAAGAAAAACAATAGTAATAAATAATGGGAAAAAGAAAGATAACTATATTATGTAGAGATAAAGTTTTATTTCTAAGAACTCCAAAAGACATCAAATTAAATTTAACCTATGTTTAGTAACAGACTGGGTGATTTTATCGAAGTCAGTATGCTAGCAATTACCACTGATAATGGGCAAGCAAAGATGTTAGAATTCATATAATATTTCAATTGCTAGAGCAGCCTTTCTGCAGGAGAGTACCCTGAAATTTAAAGGGACATATGAATGAGCTAGTTAAACCAACAATGGAGAGTGTGTGTAAAATTTGGCATTAATTGAATCTCTCTCTCTCTTTTTTTTCCTTAGGTTTTTATGATACTGCTTTCCTTTCTCTGACTTTCCTGTGATAGTGTCTCCTATTTGTTCTTATATGTGAAAACAGTTTGCCAAATTCTGCATTCTGCTCTTATCCCAATACTGTTAAACCTGACAGTAAAGTATTTCGAATCAAGAAATATATTTTTATCTTGTAATTATTTTGAAATACTGTAAATTTCTCTGAATCTAAGTTCAAATAAAGTTTCCTATATCTTCACTTTCCTGGCTGTGAGTAGGCAAGGGCAACCTAGTTATTCTTGGAACAGTTTCAATTAAATTTTGTAACTCCTGAGTAAAATTTCTCCATTTTGTTTCCTGTCTGTGACGTAGGTAGGAGTGAATAGACTGAAGATACCTAATCTAGTCTCGCTTCTATCTTTCCCTCTTTGTGTATTTCAATCCAGTGCTATTCTGAACAATATTTTTCCCCATCACTTTCAGGCAAAGAGCAATTTATGAAATAGCAGAAAACTCTAACTTCTAAAGTAAAAACTATGTGCACACATATATGTGTGTGTGTGTATGTGTGTGTATTTTAGCAATCCAATTCAACTCCAGAAAAGAGACAGCCTGGGAACCATGAAAAAAAATCCAAGTACCAATAAAGACTTGCAATAGTTTGTCCTGCTACTGTATTGGGCCACATAGGGTGGTGTTATATACTGAATGTTTGTGTTCTTCATCAATTCACATGTTGAAGCTATAATTCCCAGTGTAACCATATTTGGAATTGATGAAGGTTAAATGAGGTTATACAGATGGGCCCTGAAATTCATGATGGTAGAGAAGCCAAGATTGTTGTAAAAAGACTGTGGGTAGAAATAGGGATGTTAAAAGCAATTTTGCTGAAGGCTCAGAGAGAGACCTGGAGAGATATGCTTTTTCTTAGAGAGTACAAAAATTATCATAAACAGAATGTTGGTAGAAATATGGATGTTAAAGTCCAATCTGGTTAAGTTTCAGATGGAAATGAGGAACATATTTTGGAAGCTGGAGGAAAGGTGATCCTTGTTATAAAGTGGTAGAGAACTTGGCTGAATTGCCTTTATGCTCTACTGTTCTGTGGACGGTAGAACCTGTGAATAATAATGTTTAGCAGGGGATATTTTTAAGCAAATTATTGAAAGAGTTATTTGTGTTCTCCTTACTACTTATAGCAATATGGAAAAGGATACAGATGAGCTAAAGAAGGAATTTTAAGCCAAAAGGAACAAGACTTTAAAACATCCTCAACTTAGCCATATTGCAAAAAAAATGAAAACACACACACACATACACACGCACACACACACACTTATTTTGAAGAGAAGATAGAAGGTGTTGAACAGCAATTTCAACTCAGGGATTCAACCAGCCACTTCAGCGGAGGTCAAGAGTAGAGATGGGATTATATCATCTCTGTCAGCTGTGAACCTGCATTATGTCTCAGGAATGACCCTGAGGTCTGTTCAGAGATCATCAAGACTGTCATTCCCATCATAAATGCAGCAGAAAAGGCTCCCTCTTACTCAGCTTCAGAAGTCCGATCCCTTGCAGAGATCTATATGCATTAGACTATTCCACAGATCCAAAGGGGTGAGAATACCCGGGCAGCCTGTAGGAGTAACATATCTACCCCAGCAGCTACGGCTTGGAGGGCAGAGCACTGGTCCAGAGAGGACTATTCTCCAGCCTTAAGATCGAATGATATTTGTTTTGCCAGGTTTTGGACTTGCTTGGAACCCATCACTCCTTCCTTTATTTCTATTTCTCCCCTTTGGAGTTGCAATGTCTCTTATGCCTGTACCACTGTTGTGTATAAGTGCACATAATTTTTATGGTTTTACAGGTTCACAGCTGGAAAGAAATTTTCCCTCAGGATGAATCATACCTCCAGTCCCACCCATGTTTGATTTAGATGGTATTTCGATGAAACTTTGGACCTTAAACTTTAAAGTTAATACTGGAATGAGTTAAGTATTTGGGGATTGTTGAAATGGAATCTATTCTTCATATGAGAAGGACATGGATTTCAGGAGTCAGGGGTAGAATGTTATGGACCATGTCCCATCAGATTCATATATTGAAATTGAAGCCTTTGGGATGTAGTTAGGGTTGGATGAAGTCAAGAGGGCAGAGCGCACGTGATGAGAGTGGTGTTCTTATAAAAAGAAGAGGAGATACCAGAGTTTTCTCTCTGCCATGTGTGGATTCAAGAAGACAGCCGTCTGTAGGAAAGGAGCTCATACAAATAACTTCTGGCACCTTGGTCTTGGATGCCCCAGCATAGAGAACTATGAAAAATAGATGTCAGTCATTTGAAACTAAGGTATTTTGTTATAGTAGCTTGAGCTAAGACACCCGTCTACAAATTTCAATGGGCAGAAATGAACCCACTGATAGATAGACTTGAGATCACAGGAGTGATAAGGTTTAGGCTATTAAAAGAGTCACCAATATTCCAAGAAATCCACCAATATTCCAAGAACACATTTGGATAAATATAACATTACTCCATGCAAACTCTCTAGTAAGATTTCATTTGGCCTTGGAAAATACTTTATGCTTACTTTTTTAGATGGAAACCCATTTGAGCAAAGAAGTGGCATCAGTTTATTTATGCTTTCCTTTGAAACATTATCATGGCTGGCTGTTCAATATCTAATAAAGTGGCAGGAATGAAACAGAGAATTTTTCCTTAAAGTGGCTGTGTATAACTCAGACACAATGATTGGTGTATGTATACTTCAATCACATAAAACCTTGACCAAAATCAGCATATACAACTAAACAACCTGTATATAATGTTTAATAACAAAAGAGTTCTTGATTTTTATAAATGTATATTTCAGGAGGATATTAATTATATCAGGAAACTTTCATATTCATACTGAGTACTTCTGTGTGCCCTTATAAAGTTCAAAAATTATCACTGCTATTTTTGGTAAGTTCCTTTTACAAAGAGTTCCATGTGCACTAAATGAATGACCTATTCATCTCATACTCATTAAGAAATCAATTTTTTAGAGCAAATGTTACAAATGAATATTTAATTTAGTTGCAATTAAGCATGTGTATTTACAGAACATTTCTTATTAATTAACACAAACCAGATTGGCTAAACATAGAAAAGTTTGACCTTCTACTACAACTATTCACTTGGCTCGGTATTATTTTCAAAAGCACCAGAACTGGATCCAACCTGATCATGTCTCCCTCTGTAAACACATCTCGCCTAATGAGGTTCCAGTCCCCAGGTGGTCTGCAGAGGTTCAGTTCTTTGCATTTCTCTGCAAAGAGTCAGATGCCTAAATCTCCAGTTGACACTGAGAAGCCATTCCTAAAAGCTCTTATGAGAGCCATTCTAATAAGTTCTTTCCATTCCTACTCTAAATAAGCAAAAATGAGTGACTTTTCTCAAAATGAGGTCTTTAGTGCAAACATGAAAATACGTTTAGCTTAGATACACACTTGACCTGTAGCCCTAAGAATCACAAATCAGAGGGAAAACTGCATACTAATTTAACTAGGCCTTTATCATCTTTTTCTCCTTGGGCTTTTCTTTTAATTAAAAGCCAAGATTGACATCAAATAGTTGCATAAATATGTTATAAAATCTTTACTAAACTAATCAACTAATTTCTGAATGCACATGTTCACTAAAACTTGGTAAATATAAACAGGTCACAGCATGCTCCTAGAGGCTTAAGAAAATCACCCCGTGTTCTTCTTCCTGATCTTAAATGACAAAAAAGAGATTATAAACATATTCTTCCATGTTACACTTCACCATGCATAAGCCACCAAGCTCCAGACAGAGACTGCAATGATTTCACAGTTCATTTCAACCCTGTAAAAATAAACAACTTGCCACTTAAGCCACAAGGATTGCTTATAATTTTGTTAAAATTGTAGTCATTTTCCTAGACTTGTGAAGAAATAAGAGAGTTTCATCTACCGTTTTGTCACCACTGATGAATGTTGCCTGGGATTTAGAAATGGATATTTGTCCGTTATACACTAACCATGGGAAGATGATTAATAAGGCTATAGTTATGTTCTTATTAGTATTATACATTATTGTTTTGAAAAGGTTGGCAGAGGATTGGTTCCTAACATTGTTAGAGCCAGTAAGCAGTTATTCATTATAGATTTATGCCATAAAATAGTTAAGTGACAGCAAGCTGTTTTCTTAAATGTTAATTAAGGATTGTCTTGATTTATAAAAGTCTCTGCTATCTCTGTG
Source organism: Cervus elaphus (assembly GCF_910594005.1). NCBI lineage: Eukaryota > Metazoa > Chordata > Mammalia > Artiodactyla > Cervidae > Cervus > Cervus elaphus. The sequence goes on along the minus strand of NC_057831.1, from coordinate 61,337,920 downwards.
CAACATTGAACTAGAACACTTATACAGTCAAATCAGCTCCTCTGAATAAATCAGGTCTCAGTAATGATCATTTGCATTTTACCCATGCAGGATAATTTAGAGAACATGCCTGAAGACATTGTGTAAACTGGACAACCACAAAAGATCTCTTCCAACTTTGTGACTGAGAAGATTTAGCAATATTGTCTTTGTGTGTGTGTGAGTGCTCATTTGTTTCTGACTCTGCAACCCCGAGGACTATAGCCCACTATGCTCCTCTGTCCATGGGATTTTCCAGGCAGGAATACTGGAGTGGGTTGCCATTTCCTACTCCAGGGGATCTTCCTGACCCAAGGATCAAATTCATGTCTCTTGTGTCTTCTGCTTTGGTAGGTAGATCCTTTACCACTAGCATCACCAACTTGCAGTTCTGCTGGTAACTTATTTTATGAGAATTAGTATTGATTTGTGTCTTTCTTTTATTGGGGTAATAATATCCTTTTACCAAAAAAAAAAAGATGAAAGTGAAGTCACTCAAGTCGTGTCCAACGTTTTGAGACCCCATGGACTGTAGTCTTCCAGGCTCCTCCATCATGGGATTTTCCAGGTAAGAATACTGGAGTTGGTTGCCATTTCCTTCTCCAGGGGATCTTCCCAACCCAGGGATCGAACCCTGGTCTCCAGCAGCAGGCAGACTTTTTATTATCTGAGCCACCATGGAATCCACTCCTATTATCCAGGTCATACGCATTTTCAAATATATGAATGAATCATATAAAAGCGGCTCTTTTTGGATAGTTACATAATCATTTTTGTGATATGTTTTCTTGGTGGGCACAAAAATCAATCTTAAGGGGAGAAATGAAGAGTGCAACCAAATTTTTATATTGGAAAACTCAAATAGAATCCATGGTTACTTATTTTCTGTAGGATTCTTGTTCAAAATTGTGGTAGGAAGCACTTTTCTAATTGCAACATTCTGTGTTAGGTGTATGTGTGTGACATAAATTGATGCAATAATATATTTTGCCCCTAGTTTTCAACCTTTACATAAAAGGTACAATGATTACACATAGAACAAATCGAAATGCAATCATGTTTCACAACTTAAAATGTTTTTGTATATTTTAATGCTCTATTGTCTATCAGATTTAAGATAGTTATGTTTCTTTATGTTCATATTTTACTATTAGTGAAAAGATTTGGCGGTTTCGTTTGGCAGTCCCTCAGTTCTAGGTTCAGTGCTTCTGTCATAAAGTTTTGAACAGAAGACAGTACCTGATTTCTCACTTTAACCAATATATAGTGGAGACTAGGAAAATATTAGTGGTACATTAATATAAGACTTGGTTTCCAAGTCTTAGTTTTGTATTTTTTTTGTGTATGTTTTGATGCTCTCTGAATTCCCCTTTTAATTCTTGGAATTATTTTAAAATCATTACATAGTTTCACCACACATTTCTGTATGAAGTATAATTTCCCTCCTGAAATAGGGTCACATAACTACCAACCAATGAATTTCAAAACCCCTTCCTATTCACCAACCTCCATACTATCAGTCAAATCTTCGTTTAGTAGTATGAATTCTTCTTTTAAACCATCTTATTGAGGTATGGCTGACATACAGAAAGCTGTACATGTTTAATGTGTACAACGAGATGAGTTTGGGACAAGTATACACCTGTATAACCGTCACCACCATCAAAGCTATAAAATTCCGATCACCTCCAGATTTTACTCTGCTCCTATTTTTCTTCTTCTTGTTGTTGTTTTGTGCACAAATATAAAGCTGAGCAGATTTTAAGTATGTAATACAGTATTATTAGCTATAGACATGTCACAGTATAGTGTTTCTTTAAAATATGGACCCTTTAAAATAACTTTTGTCAGAAAAATTTGGACATTTTGGGGCTAGTTTTTACATTATAGATGAGGAAAATGAGTTTGTCATAAAAATGTATGAAAATTAAAAGGACATATAATTTCTCTGTTTTTCTGTCTTCAGATATATCAGCATTTTGGGGGTGGGCAAATTCTGTTTATTTATTGGGGTATACATTTTGTATCCAATTTGGTTACATAGACTAGCACTCTGAAGAAGAATTTGGTCATGGGGAAAATTCTGTAAGATGGAAATAGACAGTTTGGTTTGGATATGTTTGAACAATAACGGCAGCAATATCAATGTCAACCAGCATTTATTGAGGGATTACTAGTAATAGTACTATATACAGAACAAGCACTTGCATTTAGTTTTCACAGCCCTACAAAATCAAAGTGCAGTTATGACCTCAGTTTCACAGATGAAGTTATTAAGACAGAAGTTCAGTGATATGACCCAATGGACTCAACAAGTGGTAGAACCATGAAGCAAACCTGGACCCATTCTGTTTTTTTAATTGAAATATAGTTGGTTTACAGTGTTGTAAAGGACCCATTCTTACATTCTAACCCTTATAGAATGTTCTTCCTACCTGATTATTATAGTTTTGGTATGTCCTATTGTTTTATAGAATAGCAATACACAGACTTCAAATTTTTATTGCCTTTTTTAAAGGAAAAATGAATAAAAGAGATGAAAAACATTATGTGCAGAAGCATGCTAATGTTAAAAACAGCCAGCTATGACCTAGTAACTAAATACCAGACTTAGAGTTGAAAAACTGAATTTAAATATTTACTATAACCCTTATTTTAAGACATCTTGAAATTTCTCAGAGTTCTGTTTCCTTTTTCTGTAAAGAAGGGATAATAATTTTTACATTATGGGTTTTTGTAAATATCATATTCAATATACATTTTAAATGAAGCTTTTAATAAAATGTGACAATACCATGATGCCTTTTGTTTTGTTTTTTTGTTTGTTTTTTTTTTCATTTATTTTTATTAGTTGGAGGCTAATTACTTTACAATATTGTAGTGGTTTTTGTCACACACTGACATGAATCAGACATGGATTCACATGTATCCGGATCCCCCCTCCCACCTCCCTCCCCACCGGATTCATGATGCCTTTTTTTTTTTAAAAAAAAACATAACCATTGTTCTATGTTATCTTGTCTTATCTAAGACTGGTATTAGACAATCGGCTTGACATATCTTCCTGTCTTCCTATTACGCACGCGCACTGACATGATGCACAAGCGGGGTTAGACTGCGATCTGGGCGATTTTGCCGGAACAGCTCCCTGCTCTGCGGTCATCCTTCCCTGCATCCCTTGTGTTAGTGATGTGCATACGGGAGAACCTGGAACACATTTCTGTGAAAATGTCGTCTACACCCTCCTTAACAGACAAAGAAATAGATCTTGGGAAATAAAGTTCAGTTCAATTCAAACCAGTCACTTAATTGTGTCCGACTCTTTGCGACCCCATGGACTGCAGTATGCAAGGCCTCCCTGTTCATCATCAACTCCTGGAGCTTGCTCAAACCCATGTCCATCGAGTCGGTGATGCCATCTAGCCATCTCATCCTCTGTCGTCCCCTTCTCCTCCTATCTTCAATCTTTCCCAGCATCAGGGTCTTTTCCAATGAGTCAGTTCATTGCATTAGGTGGCCAAAGTATTGGAGTTTAAGCTTCAGCATCAGTTCTTTCAATGAATATTCAGGACTGATCTCCTTTTTTTTTTTTTAAGTGTAGGAATTTTTCTTTTTATTTTTTTTTTTTATTAGTTGGAGGCTAATTACTTAACATTTCAGTGGGTTTTGTCATACATTGACATGAATCAGCCATGGAGTTACATGTATTCCCCATCCCGATCCCCCCTCCCACCTCCCTCTCCACCCGATTCCTCTGGGTCTTCCCAGTGCACCAGGCCCGAGCACTTGTCTCATGTATCCCACCTGGGCTGGTGACCTGTTTCACCATAGATAGTATAGATGCTGTTCTTTCGCAACATCCCACCCTCGCCTTCTCCCACAGAGTCCAAACGTCTGTTCTGTACATCTGTGTCTCTTTTTCTGTTTTGCATATAGGGTTATCATTACCATCTTTCTAAATTCCATATATATGTGTTAGTATGCTGTAATGGTCTTTATCTTTCTGGCTTACTTCACTCTGTATAATAGGCTCCAGTTTCATCCATCTCATTAGAACTGATTCAAATGAATTCTTTTTAATGGCTGCGTAATATTCCATGGTGTATATGTACCACAGTTCCTTATCCATTCGTCTGCTGATGGGCATCTAGGTTGCTTCCATGTCCTGGCTATTATAAACAGTGCTGCGATGAACATTGGGGTGCACGTGTCTCTTTCAGATCTGGTTTCCTCAGTGTGTATGCCCAGGAGTGGGATTGCTGGGTCATATGGCAGTTCTATTTCCAGTTTTTTAAGAAATCTCCACACTGTTTTCCATAGTGGCTGTACTAGTTTGCATTCCCACCAACAGTGTAAGAGGGTTCCCTTTTCTCCACACCCTCTCCAGCATTTATTGCTTGTAGACTTTTGGATAGCAGCCATCCTGACTGGCATGTAATGGTACCTGATTGTGGTTTTGATTTGCATTTCTCTGATAATAAGTGATGTTGAGCATCTTTTCATGTGTTTGTTAGCCATCTGTATGTCTTCTTTGGAGAAATGTCTGTTTAGTTCTTTGGCCCATTTTTTGATTGGGTCATTTATTTTTCTGGAATTGAGCTGCAGGAGTTGCTTGTATATTTTTGAGATTAATCCTTTGTCTGTTTCTTCATTTGCTATTATTTTCTCCCAATCTGAGGGCTGTCTTTTCACCTTACTTATAGTTTCCTTTGCTGTGCAAAAGCTTTTAAGTTTAATTAGGTCCCATTTGTTTATTCTTGCTTTTATTTCCAATATTCTGGGAGGTGGGTCATAGAGGATCCTGCTGTGATTCATGTCGGAGAGTGTTTTGCCTATGTTTTCCTCTAGGAGTTTTATAGTTTCTGGTCTTACATTTAGATCTTTAATCCATTTTGAGTTTATTTTTGTGTATGGTGTTAGAAAGTGTTCTAGTTTCATTCTTTTGCAAGTGGTTGACCAGTTTTCCCAGCACCACTTGTTAAAGAGGTTGTCTTTTTTCCATTGTATATCCTTGCCTCCTTTGTCAAAGATAAGGTGATCTCTTTTATGAAGGACTGGTTTGATTTCCTTGCAGTCCAAGGGACTCTCATGAGTCTTCTCCAACACTACAGTTCAAAAACATCAATTGTTTAGCTCTCAGTTTTCTTTATAGTCCAGCTCTCACATCCATATGTGACTACTGGAAAAACCATACCTTTGATTAGATGGACCTTTGTTGACAAAGTAATGTCTCTGCTTTTTAATATGCTGTCTAGGTTGGCCATAGCTTTTCTCCCAAGGGGCAAGTGTCTTTTAATTTCATGGCTGCAGTCACCTTCTGCAGTGATTTTGGAGCCCAAGAAAATAATGTCTGTCACTGTTTCCACAGTTTCCCCATCTATTTGCCATGAAGTGATGAAATTAGAAGACGCTTACTCCTTGGAAGGAAAGTTATGACCAACCTAGATAGCATATTAAAAAGCAGAGACATTATTTTGTCAACAAAGGCCAATCTAGTCAAGGCTATGGTTTTTCCAGTGGTCATGTATGGATGTGAGAGTTGGACCAAAAAGAAAGCTGAGTGCTGAAGAATTGATGCTTTTGAACTGTGGTGTTGGAGAAGACTCTTGAGAGTCCCTTGGACTGCAAGGAGATCCAACCAGTCCATCCTAAAGGAGATCAATCCTGGGTGTTCACTAGAAGGACTGATGCTGAAGCTGAAACTTCAATCTTTTGGCCACCTGATGCGAAGAGTTGGCTCATTTGAAAAGACACTGATGCTGGAGGGATTGGAGGCAGGAGTAGAAGGGGACGACAGAGGATGAGATGGTTGGATGGCATCACCGACTCGATGGACATGGGTTTGGGTGAACTCTGGGAGTTGGTGATGGACAGGGAGGCCTGGCGTGCTGCGGTTCATGGGGTCGCAAAGAGTCGGACACGACTGAGCGACTGAACTGAACTGAACTGATGGGACCGGATGCCATAACTGTGGTTTTTGAATGTTGAGCTTTAAGCCGACTTTTACGCTCCCGTTTTTCACTTTTATTAAGAGGCTCTTGTTCTTCTTTGCTTTCCACCAAAAATAAAGTTACTTGCAGCAAATTTGATTAGAGGCAGAATGAAGATTAAGCCGTGGTCCTGTCAACCAGTTCAAGGATTCTCTCTAACTGTCCTCTTTCTCATCAGACGATGGACAAGGAAGATGTTAATTGGCCTTTAAAAGTGATAGTAATGATTTACTTGACAAAATTTCTGTGGTGGAAAACCTTTACCATCTATGAATTAAAACGTGGCTTGGGACTATTGAAAATATCATAGACTCCCTTCTGGGAATTGCCTTGCTTAAATGCCATTTATCAATTCATGTGACAGAATCATTATTTTTTCTGAAACATTATTCTATAAATGTGTTCAACAAATAAAATTGTGTCAGGCATTATTTTAGATGCTTAACTATATAAAGAGAGGATGATGTGTTTGGACATTAAATCAAGGTGGGCTTTCATGTTTAAATCAGATCTAAGTTTTAGGACTATTTCCAACATCAATTACCTATACAGACTTGAAAATTAGAATTCATTGTGTTAAATAGATTCTTATTGGATCTGTACATAATTTACTGAGCACCTGTTATAAATCAAGTATGTTTTCTGTAAAAATTTATTTAATCCTACAACTTCCCATCATGGTGAGTATTTTTACATCTGCTTTGTGGTTGAGGCTACTGAGGAGAAAACAGTTTAAGTAACCTATTCAAAATCCCCCAGTGAATACATGTAAGATCTGGGTATCACTGTGTAAGACAGGTTTTTTTTTTTATCATTACATACACTCTGTCATTCTTATATTGCATAATTCTACCATTTAAAGATAGACTGAGAAAATGCATGCAAAAGCACTTAACACAACACATGTCTCATTGTGAGGGCTGGACAAGGAATGTTGTTGTTATTTAGTCATTCAGTCATGTCCAATTCTTTGCGACCCCATGGGCTGTAGACCATCATGCTCCTCTGTCCTTGGGATTTCTCAGGCAAGAATACTGGAGTGGGTTGCTATTTCCTTCTCCAGGGGATCTTCCCAACCAAGGGATATTACAAGGATAATTTATTATTGTTATATACTAAGGTAATCTCACTAGGTCTTATGCATCATTGAAAGCCAGTTGACAACCATATAGGACCAGATGTATTCTGTGTCTCAGCTTTCAGTATGAGAGTGGTGATAATCAATGATTTAAAGTGATCTTTTTTCCCAGTGGATTTTTTTATTTCCACTGCAGCCTTTTCTGTCACAAATGCACTCTTCATTGACACTTTCATGAGAGGGTGAGCTAAGTCAGGACACCTTTGTGCAAGCTGCTATTTAATTTGGCAGCACTTATGAAAGATATGAGCTACCTAGGTGGTGCAGTGATAAAAAGAATCCACCTACCAATTCAGGAGACCCAAGAGATATGGGTTCCATCCCTGGATCAGGAAGATCTTCTGATGTGTCCATGGAGTCACAAAATTTGGATGTGATTGAGCACATACTTAGACCTAAATGAAAGATATAGATTTAAGACAAGGAGGCCATGGACATGACATCCTGTTGAAAATTAGGCTTAGGAGCTTAAGGTTTTGATTTCTCTTCTGACCTGTTTCCTTGAAGGATTTGTATAACAGAATCTCTATCTGTCTCTATTCCACTTTATTATTCTCAGCAACTTGAAATATAACCTGTCAAAAATATATTATTTTGATGATTTCATGAGTAGAAAATTCAGATTCAGAAAATAGAAAAATAACCAAACCCATCTAAGCATTTTAGAAGCTCAGAAAACTTTGATCTTTCAGTCTGTTTTATAGGCTTTCATTTTTTCAATGGTGGTTCTTTCCAATAGCTACAGAATATTAATTTCCCTTAGTTTATTGTGCATTTGAAAAGTGCTGTGATGACTAAATGGTCTAGAAATATATTATTTTGTTGATTGCTGTAATCTGCCATATTCCAGGGGATGATGCTGCTCTTTTAGAGTATCAGTACTCTGTTTATTGAGGATCAGTCTATTTGGAATGGAAAAAAAAAACTGTGTGAGATCCAGCTTTTTTACTTTAACCCCCACTTTAAATATGTTTTGAAGACGGCTCATCTTACTAACAACAAAGCCATTTTCCTCTATATATGCATTTGCAAATAAATGAATAAATAAATGAAGTTTTATAGCATTCTCATCAGGAGTTCCCTATTGTTTCTAGTGAAAACTAATTAGCTGAATTTAGATTTTCAATTAATGCTAGAGTAGAACTGTGCAAGAAACCACATTTTAAAAAAACATGATATTTATATAAAAGCTATTATTTCTTTTTTATGTTGATTTCTAGGATAAGCTTGTTAAAAAATAGTTCTAAAAATTATGTTCCAGCTCAGAAAGTACTGCTCCACTCTGCAGGGGTTTCAGGAGAAAGAAAGGAATAATGTAATTTACCTTTCTTCCTTTTAGTGTCCTAACCTTTGTAATATATTGGTGAAAATTACTGGTTAGAGCAGAGAATAGATATAATCTGTGCATCTAAATCTTGGGGCCATATTATATTTAGATGTGCCTGCTAAAATGTGATAGAGACCAGATATGGTTTTCTCTTATCCAAGCAGTGACATGGGGGAGGATTGCAGGCCTGATATATATTCTTATTTACAAGTCAGAGACTGCCTCTGTGGGCTTTCTGCTAGGAAGTGTGAAATCATGCTTTTCCTTCACTCATGGAAAAGAGAAGTTCAAGAGAGTCTGTTGTGTCAAGCCAGAAGTGTAAAGAATTAACCAGAACACTAACTTGCAAAAAATTAACTTAAAGGGCCTTTTAATACCTGCTTTTAAGACTTACTATAACCTTACAGTAAACAGCAGTGAATTGTCTTAAATGTAGACCAATGAAAAAAGATAGGAATTAAAAAATAGACTTCAATTATATAATCAACTGACTGATTTTTTTTACAAAAGTTGCTAAAATGATTTAATAAGAATAATAGGATCTTTTAAACATATAGTATAGAAAAATTTAATATCTGCATAAAAATAAAATGATTACATTTTATATCAAACACAAACATTAATTGAGATAGATTGGATGAGATGTTTGGATGGCATCACCAACTCGATGGATGATTTTGAGTAAGCTCCAGGAGTTGGTGATGGACAGGGAAGCCTGGCATGCTGCAGTCCATGGGGTCACAAAGAGTCAAACATGACTGAACAACTGAACTGATAGACCTTAAAGAATATTTGCTGGATCATTGAAAAAGAAAGAGAGTTCCAGAAAAACATCTATTTCTGCTTTATTGACTATGCCAAAGCCTTTGACTGTGTGCATCACAATAAACTATGGAAAATTCTGAAAGAGATGGGAATACCACACCACCTGACCTGCCTCTTGAGAAACCTGTATGCAGGTCAGGAAGCAACAGTTAGAACTGGGCATGGAAAAACAGACTGGTTCCAAATAGGAAATGGAGTATGTCAAGGCTGTATATTGTCACCCTGCTTATTTAACTTATATGCAGAGTACATCATGAGAAACGCTGGGCTGGAAGAAGCACAAGCTGGAATCAAGATTGCCGGGAGAAATATCAATAACCTCAGATATGTAGATGATACCACCCTTATGGCTGAAAGTGAGGAAGAACTAAAGAGCCTCTTGATGAAAGTGAAAGAGGAGAGTGAAAAAGTTGGCTGAAAGCTCGACATTCAAAAACTATGATCATGGCATCCGGTCCCATCACTTCATGGCAAATAGATGGGGAAACAGTGGAAACAGTGGCTGGCTTTATTTTTGGGGGCTCCAAAATCACTGCAGATGGTGATTGCAGCCATGAAATTAAAAGACACTCCTGGAAGGAAAGTTATGACCAACCTAGACAGCATATTAAAGAGCAGAGACATTACTTTGTCAACAAAGGTCCGTATAGTCAAGGCTATAGTTTTTCCAGTGGTCATGTATGGATGTGAGAGTTGGACTGTGAAGAAAGCTGAGTGCCAAAGAATTGATGCTTTTGAACTGTGGTGTTGGAGAAGACTCTTGAGAGTCCCTTGGACTGCGAGGAGTTCCAACCAGTCCATCATAAAGGACATCAGTCCTGGGTGTTCATTGGAACGACTGATGTTGAAGCTGAAGCTCCAATACTTTGGCCACCTGATGTGAAGAGCTGACTCATTGGAAAAGACCCTGATGCTGGGAAAGATTGAAGGCAGGAGGAGAAGGGGATGACAGAGGATGAGATGGTTGGATGGCATCACCTGCTCGATGGACATGAGTTTGAGTAAACTCCGGCAGTTGGTGATGGACAGGGAGGCCTGGCGTGCTGCGGTTCAGGCGGTCACAAATAGTCAGACACGACTGAGCAACTGAACTGAACTGAACTGAAAGAATAAGTTAAAGGAAATAAACTTCCAGAAGAGAGAAGGAAGTTCTATCATGATCTTGGAGCAAGCAGTTTTTTTTTTTTTTTTTTTTCCTGATGGAACATGGCTGCAGTAGATATATCAGTTAAAGGCTTCTATTCTGAATGTATAAATAAGTCCTACAATGCAATGATAAAAAAGGAAGCAGCTGAAAAATAACAATAGATATAAATGGGCATTACAAAAATAAAGACATACAAAAGATGGTTAGTCATCAGAGAATGTAAATTAAAACCACAATGAGATAATTCTCTCCACCCATAAAAATCCCTGAGATTTAAGTCCTGACAGCACTAGATGTTCATGCATATAGCACAACTAGAACTTTTATACATTACTCATGAATGATAGGTTGTATCAATACAACCACTTGGAGAATCATTCTGGTAGATTCTCAAGTAGTTAAATTGTAGAAGTGATGAAATACATCAAGCCTATGACCTACCAATTTGATGTCTAGGTATTTGCCAAAAGAACCTAAACTATATGCAAGGAAAGACTTCTGTAAGATGTTTACAACATCCTTATGCATAACAACCAAAAACTGGAAACCACGTAAATATTTGTCAAGGAAGAAAAGGATAAGCTCATTATGTCAATTCCATATAGCATTTAATGTCTTCTTAGTCAGCTACACTTACTATAATAAACTACCATAGACTAAGTGGCTTAAACAACAGACATTTGTTTCTCATAGTTCTGAAGGTTGGGAAGACCCGGATCAATGTGCCAGCAGATTCAGTTCTTGGTGAGGGCCTCTTTCTGACTTGCGGACACCCACCTTCTTGCCATGTCCTGTCCTGGTAGAGAGAGGAAGCTCTGGTGTCTTCTCATATAAAGGGAGTAATCACATCATGGGTCATCACACTCAAGACCTCACCTAATTACCTCCAAAATCCCCATTGGGAGTTAGGGCTCCAATACATGAATTTTGAATGAACACAAACACTGAGTTATGCTCTTAGCAAATAAAATATGCTCTTAAGGTATGAAATAACTTGTGTGAATCTCAAAAATGTTATACTGAATAAAAGGAAACATAAACAAAGAGTGTATATTTTATGATTAAGTTATAAGACAGGCAAAGCTATTCTATGGTGGAAGAAATTAGAACACTGTCTATTGGTTTGGGGCGCCTGGGAAGGAAAGGGCCACAAAGGAAAATTTAAGGGTGATGGAAATGTTCTGGAAATATTGATAAAAGCATGAGTTATGAACCTATTTATTTGACAAAACTCATTTTAAGATTTGTTCATTATATGTAAATTATAATATTATTCAAAAATTTAAAGCATTACCCATTTAGTGAAAAATTTCTATGGACAATGAAAATAACTAGGTAAAAAAAAAAGTGCTAACATTTTTTATTCAATCTTTCACCCATGGTAAACACAATTTTGTCTTCAAAATATACTAGGATCTACTTGTCACTACTTATATGATTATAACTCTATCAATACAATATCTTTCTTAGGCTATTTCATTAACCTTTTGATTTGTTTCACTATTTCAATTCTTATTACCCTATAGATATTTTATTCTTCAAGTACTGTCAAAGATAAACAAAGCTAGATACCAGTTAAAGTGGTAAGAGCAGATGCATTCGGTAATAACTATTGCAATAGGGTAGGAGGTTCAGCATGAACAGAACTCAACTTTAATTTGTGTGGAGGTGACTGAGACTTCTCAGGGGAGAGTGAGGAGAGGGGGACAATTATTGAAGAATTCACTAAATCCTATTTCTAAAGTTTACGTTGACCATTTGAAGATATGAATAAGACCTATTGAATATGATAAAAATCTAATAAAGAACTAAAGCATATGTTGGTTAATAACACATTGATTAGAAAAATAAAGAGTGATACAAACACATAAGAATGGCAGTGAGTGGAAAACATTTAACTTACCCTTGTTCAGCTGTATATTCTACTGAATTTAAAAGTCCTTTCCACTGAATCGAATTTATACCACTACTTGACCAGAATTTTTTTTTCTTATCTGATACTTCCTTGATTAGTAAATTAGTAGAGACATTTCTACAGAATGTCCATCTTTGGCCTTTTATCAACTTAAAATAAAGTAAGCACTTACTTGAAAGAAAATAAATGCCATTTGATGGTAGTGATAATAACTTCTGTGCATTACATCTGTATAGGATTAATGATTAGATATCCTTCCTGGGACAAGGATGCCTCCTGAATGATCATTCATCTCCAGGAAACTACCTGCTCTTTGATTCTTATCCTTAAATTAAAACTTGGGTCAACACTGAAGACAAGGCAACTGATCACAATTCTCTCAAATTCAAGTACAAATTATGTTCCAATAAAGAACTCTAGTCTTAACAGGGTTTTATAATAAATGATAGAAAAAAATAAGTGGGTGTATTTTTTAATAGCCTTGGCTAGATAACTGAGAAGTCTTGGTACAATTTATCATATTCACTATGAAATGTATTTTCAGATATTTTAGAACATATAAAATTATTGCATATATACTTTCTTGCATATATATATATAAATATAATTTTAATTAATAAAATTAATTTATTAATATTAATTTCAGGCTTTAATAAAGGGATATCTCCAATGACAAATATGTTTTAATAGTAAATAAAAGAGCAGAACTGCAGGGTGGATGAGAAAGGGGAAAGGTGGGTGAAAAAAGATGGTAATGGTTATCTTCCTGTAAGTTCTCAGAACTAAAAGGTAATAGTTAACAGGAAGGCAAGGTCATTTCTCTATGTGATGAACAGTGGAAAGCCCAGACACCAAAATTAGACTTGTGAGTCTCATATACAGGCTATATAGATGGGCAGGGAGGCAATGAGGTTTCCTTAAATCATAAATAATGTTACTAAGATTTCTTGAGGCAAGGTACAGTGGTGGTGATTTATTTGATTAATGTTAGATGCAAAAGTGTCTTTAGGAAACCTAAGCTGGTAGGTTAAAAGTCATCTATGGGGATTTCTGTGGTGGCCTAGTGGTTTGGAGTCTTTACTTCTGCTGCAGGGGATCCTTAGTCAGGGAACTATGATCCCACCTGCCATGAGGTGAGCAAAAAAACCAAACCAAAACAAAAACTGTGCAAGGCTCAGGACACTCCTCTGCTCAGAATATTCCAAACTTTCCTCACCTCACTCAGAGTATGACCAAAATCCTTCTCAACTCTCTATGGGAATCTGACCACCGCTCTTGCTTTGACTTCATCATCTATATTCTTCCTTTCTCTCACTGTCCCAGCATTGTTATTTCTAGACCACACCAGGAATATCCCTACCTCGGGGCTTCCACCAGTACTGTCTCCACTTTTGGAAAGTTCTTCCTTCATGTCCTCAAATCATCCCCCTTTGACCTTCTTCAGGGATTTCACTGAATCAGTCAGTCTGTCCTTGAGACTCACTTTGTGAGTCCCTATTTCCACCTCTGGGCTTCTGCAGTGACCCAGTGGGTAAAGAATCTGCCTGCTATGCAGGAGACACATTAGGAACAGGTTTGATCCCTGGGTGGGGAAGATCCCCTGGAGGAGGAAAATGGTAACCCGCTAAGTATTCTTGCCTGGAGAACTCTATGGACAGAGGAGCCCGGTGGGCCACAGTCCATGGGATCACAAAGAATTGAACACAACTGAGCAATTAAAAAAAAAGAAAATTCCACCTCTATGCTCAGAACCTTATCTTACTTTTTTGTTTTACTTTTTTCCCAGAATGTTTGCCACCCTCTGCACATTATATATCCTATTATTTACTTTGTTTTAAAGGAAGCTACTTGGTTGTGATATTTGTTTGTTCCTGCTTTTTCTTAGTTCAGTTTGGTTCAGTTCAGTTCAGTCACTCAGTCGTGTCCGACTCTTTGCGACCCCATGGACTGCAGCACACCAGGCCTCCTTGTCCATCACCAACTCTCGCAGCCTACTCAAACTCATGTCCATCATGTTGGTGATGCCATCCAACCAGCTCATCCTCTGTTGTCCCCTTCTTCTCCCACTTTCTATCTTTCCCAGCATCAGGGTCTTTTCTAATGAGTCAGTTCTTCGCAGCAGGTGGCCAAAGTACTGGAGTTTCAGCTTCAGCATCAGTCCTTCCAATGAATATTCAGGACTGATTTCCTTTAGGATGGACTGGTTGGATCTCCTTGCAGTCCAAGGGACTCTCAAGAGTCTTCTCCAACACCACAGCTCAAAAGCATCAATTCTTCCGTGCTCAGCTTTCTTTATGGTCCAACTCTCACATCCATACATGACTACTGGAAAAACTATAGCCTTGACTAGATGGACTTTTGTTGGCAAAGTAATGTCTCTTCTTTTTAATATGCTGTCTAGGTTGGTCATAACTTTTCTTCCAAGGAGTAAGTGTCTTTTAATTTCATGGCTGCAGTCACCATCTGCAGTGATTTTGGAGTCCAAAAAAATAAAGTCTGTCACTGTTTCCACTGTTTCCCCATCTATTTGCCATGATGTGATGGGAAAAGTTGCTTTTTCTTAAGCAACTAGAATCTGACTGGCACATAATGGGAGCTCAATAAATATTCTTTGGATAAATTAATGAGGGATGATATTTGTCAGCAACTACTAACTGATAAACTCAGTGCCACAGTTTTGTCTTAAAATAATATAACCAAATAATTCGAGGAGACTTCATCCTTTTATTACATTAAGCATGGTTTGATTACTTTATAAAAATGAATGTCAAAAGTTTCATCATTTGGTCACTTAAAGTTTCTTACTATTTTCTTATTCTTTCCCTTAAGAAAAAAAATACATCTCTTTCTAATATTTTTGCTTTCAATTAATTTGTCACAAAGACAGTAAAGATATGAAAGATGATAAACATGATATATAGCCATGGAAATTCAAATAAAAAAATAAATGGAAGACCATTTTTATCCCCATTATTGATTAATAACTAAAGGCAGACAAATAGCCGATAGAAACGTACATTGATAGGACAATTTTGGAGAAGTCAGCAAACATTACTTTGTGATGTTGGGGTGTACACCTGGCGGTCTATTTCTAGGTGTAAATGCCCCAAAGGGACCCGTGGCTGCGGAAACCAGGGCATGTTTACAAGTCATTGCGTTGCTTATGATAGCAAACCTAAAAAGTTACATTGAAACCGATGCCAGTTCCTTACATCTTTCATGTGTAGCTGTTCTCCTTCTTGCCCTGGCCGCATCCCCTCAGGGTAGGGTGTACTTCCCACACTATTGATTTCAGGCTTTCTCATGCAAGATTACCCAACCAATGGAATGCAAGCATGATGCAAGTTTTTAAATCTTTTCATTTAAGCCATCTGAGGTAAATTATCTTCCCTTATGGGACTTATGATTGTTCACATACAGCATTCCTGAGATGTCTTGATTTGTTTACTTATAATAATTATTACACAATTCATTTTTTAACTAAAAGTGAATAAGCTTTAATGAAGTACACCAGATGCCCCATTATATAAGGCTTGTTGTTAGTGATGAGCAGGCAGAAAAGACAGACAAACATATCAATGACTTTTTGCAAAGTGGTTCTTAGGCCCCAAATCCTAAGAAGTTAAGGCAGATCACACAGATTCTCATCTCTCCTCATAACTCTGTCCCCCCTCTCTTTTTTTTTCTTTGAAAGTAGCAAGTCTGAGACCTGAGCACAAATTTAGCTAATTGGTTTTCTTGCCTTTTTTCATCTAAACTCATGGAGAGCCCTCAGTATTCTGTTATCTTGTTTACCCAGATTGTGAGGTAATGTCATTTCAAACGAGATGAAACCAGTCAATGAGTATAATAAAAAGTTTTTGTCTCTAAGGCCGAAGAAGAGCTGTTCTTGGTGGCAGAGCCTGAGAGTTGGCAACTGCCCTGTGTGTGACCCGGAGAACCTATGTAAGAGAAAGTTAAAGACATTTAACCCCATAGGCAAGTGAGTGGGAGGAATCCAGAGAAGGCTTGAGTCATCTCTGATCTATAACAGTAACTCTGCCTATTCCTAGGTCTTCAGCTCAGTTCAGGTCAGTCTGTCAGTCACGTCTGACTTTCTGTGGACCCCATGGACTGCAGCACGCCAGGCTTCCTTGTCCATCACCAACTCCTGGAGCTTGCTCAAATTCATGTCCATCAAGTCAGTGATGCCATCCAACCATCTCATCCTCTGTCGTCCCCTTCTCCTCTTGCCTTCAACCTTTCCCATCAACAGGGTCTTTTCCAATGAGTCAGTTCTTCGCATCAGGTGGCCAAATATTAGAGTTTCAGCTTCAGCATCAGTCCTTCCAATAAATATTTAGGACTGATTTCCTTTAGGATGGACTGGTTCTAGGTCTTCAGGGCTAAGTATATAGTTAATGAACTATCAAGCAAGAATGGTACTTCCTTCAGTTAAACAACTCATTAGATGAGTTAAAAAAAAAAAAAAAGACCAGGAGATGAAAAATTCTGTAAAGATGGAATCTCTCACTTTTTAATTCTTTGCATCTTAAAAAAAAATCCACACAGGCCAATAAAAGATTCGAGAATGTTCAGTAGAAGTGCCAGCCACACAGTGGAACCTGCCATGGACATTTGACATCTACTTCGATAAGGAACAAATCAGATGCTGCTGCGACTGCTGACTTTCCGTACCCCTCGAAGGAGTTTAGGGTGGACGGCTGAAATGAGGCACTCTGTGCTCTGGGAAAAACGGGCAAGACCAGCCTTCGGATACATATCTTCAGGAGCTGTTTTCAATGAGCCCAATTCTTTTACTGCCTCATATCTAAAAAAAAGCACTAAAAATCCTTCACGGTAATGACTGTTCCTTTATGGTAACAACTGCTTCTCGTGACTAACATAAACCTGCGGGGGGAAAAAAAGTAGCATGCGTGTACTCCCGCCCACCAAAATAATATATACACTGAACTTCCCTCTTACTCTTTGGAGCAGTTTCTCAGCTGTCTAAGTGATGTCTCCTGGGCTATAGTCCTTGTGCATTTTTTTTTTTAAGTCGGCAGAAGAACGATGCTAATCAACTTTTGTAGGCATCAGAAATCAGATAATCAGGCAAATATAATATTCAGTGTAGTAGTCTGGGTTCTCTCCAGAAACAGAAATGATTGGTCGTATCTTCATTATCTTTTCTCGATAGCTCTCTGTCTTATTTGTTGCTGTTCAGTTGCTCCATCATGTCTGATTCTTTGCAACCCCACGGGCTGCAGCAAGCCAGTCTTCCTTGTCCTTCACCACCAGCCGGAGTTTGCACAAACTCATGCCCATCGAGTCAGTGATGACATCCAACCATCTCATTCTATCTATCTCTATATCCGTCACTGTCTCTGTCTCTATATATCAGAAATTTATCACAAGGGATTGGCTCACATGTTTACAGAGGCTGAGAAGTGTGGCGATCTGCAGTGAGTAAGCTGGGGACTCAGGAGAAGTGAGGATGCAAGTTCCACACTAAAGACTGACAGGCTTGAAACCCAAGAGGAGTCGATTTTTCAGTTTGAGTCTGAAGGCAGAAAAAGACCAACGTCTCAGCTCAAAGATAAGCAGAGAAAGTGAATTTTTTTCTTACTTTCCCTTTATGTTCTATTCAGGCCTTCAAAGGCTTTGATGAGGACTACCCACACTGGAGAGGGAAATTACCTATTCAAATATTAATCTCATTCAGAAACACCCTCACAGACACACTTAGAATAATGTTAAGTCAAATACTTGGGCATGCCTGGCCTGATCAAGGTGATTAACCATCATACTCAGGCATCTTTGAACACAGAACTTTTTTAGGAAGCCTCATTTTCTGTGTGAAAAACCCTTGATTTCTGGCTTCATCACTCCTTTTTCTTTGTATTTTTCTCTATTTCTTTTCATTTCTAATATGAAATGCTTCTTCATATGTTTTTTTTAACAGCTTGCAAGTAACATATTATGAATACAACAACAATAGTAAAAAAGGAAATAAAGACTAAGTCCTAGGGTTAGCAATATTAACCTTGCCATACATCAATTAATTTGGATACTATGGGAAGTTTAGTAATCTTTTCAGGTATTATTGAACAGTTTGTAATTTTTCCTGATGGCCAGAAAGATCATGATTGACACATAAAGGACACACAAATTCAGATATTAGCCTTTAATATTTGCCTTTAAGGCTGATATATAAAGCCTTCCATAATCTGCTGCTGCTTGTGTTTACATCCTTATTTCCTAGTTCAATCCTTGCAAGATGTTTCTCAAATTTGATTGTCTCACTTCCATAGTTGGCATTGATAGCAAAAAAGAATTCATTATAGGTTCAATAATATAAGGAAAAAAGATGAAAACAAACTAAATTTGAGAATATAAATGTGTCTGCATTTACTGTCTAAGAAAATTCAAAGAGTGGTGACTATATCTTCTTCTATGTACAGTACTGTACTTACTGTATTAATAAGACTCAATAAATGTAGCAATAAAGTGTTTGGTTTATGTGAAAGTGTAAAAGAATCTTCTTGGAACAGAATTACTTGATTATATATCTTAAAATTCTATAGAATATTGGAAGAATTATATCTCCAAAGTGAATTTCACAAATCATTAGGACCTTGAATTATAAAATGGTCTTGCATGAATTCATGCATGAGTCACTTAAAAAACAAAGTTAATATATCAAACATTTCATTTAAAAAGCCGCTATTTGCACAAAACAATAATAATCAAAACTGCAGTACTGTGAGAAGCTACAATACTAAAGATGTTGCAGAAAGAATGCAAGTTTATGTATTAATAGATATAATGGTTCTGGCAAAAAATAAAGCCACAAATCACCACAAAAAGTTCAGTTCAGTTCAGTTCAGTTCAGTCGCTCAGTCATGTCTGACTCTTTGCGACCCCATGAACCGCAGCATGCCCGGCCTCCCTGTCCATCACCAACTGTTGGAGTCTACCCAAACCCATGTCCATTGAGTTGGTGATGCCATCAAGCCATCTCACCCTCTGTCGTCCCCTTCTCCTCCAGCCCTCAATCTTTCCCAGCATCAGGGTCTTTGCCAATCAGTCAGCTCTTTGCATCAGGTGGCCAAAATATTGGAGTTTCAGCTTCAACATCAGTCCTTCCAATGAACACCCAGGACTGATCTCCTTCAGGATGGACTGGTTGGATCTCCTTGCAGTCCAAGGGACTCTCAAGAGTCTTCTCCAACACCACAGTTCAAAAGCATCAATTTTTCGGCAATCAGCTTTTTTTATAGTCCAACTCTCACATCCATACATGACCACTGGAAAAACCATAGCCTTGACTAAACGGACCTTTGTTGATAAAGTAATGTCTCTGCTCTTTAATATGCTGTCTAGGTTGGTCATAACTTTCCTTCCAAGGAGTGTCTTTTAATTTCATGGCTGCAATCACCATCTGCAATGATTTTAGAGCCCCCAAAAATAAAGCCAGCCACTGTTTCCACTGTTTCCCATCTATTTGCCATGAGGTGATGGGACCAGATGCCCTGATCTTTGTTTTCTGAATGTTGAGCTTTCAGCCAACTTTTTCACTCTCATCTTTCACTTTCATCAAGAGGCTCTTTAGTTCTTCTTCACTTTCTGCCATAAGGGTGGTGTCATCTGCATATCTGAGGTTACTGATACTTCTCCCAGCAATCTTGATTCCAGCTTGTGCTTCTTCCAGCCCAGCGTTTCTCATGATGTACTCTGAATATAAGTTAAATAAGCAGGGGAACAATATACAGTCTTGACGTACTCCATTTCCTATTTGGAACCAGTCTGTTGTTCCATGTCCAGTTCTAACTGTTGCTTCCTGACCTGCATACAGGTTTCTCAAGAGGCAGGTCAGGTGGTGTGGTATTCCCATCTCCTTCAGAATTTTTCAGTTTATTGTGATGCACACAGTCAAAGGCTTTGGCATAGTCAATAAAGCAGAAATAGATGTTTTTCTGGAACTCTCTTGCTTTTTCGATGATCCAGCGGATGTTGGCAATTCGATCTCTGGTTCCTCTGCCTTTTCTAAAACCAGCTTGAATATCCGGAAGTTCACGGTTCGCATATTGCTGAAGCCTGGCTTCGAGAATTTTGAGCATTACTTTACTAGAGTGTGAGATGGTGCAATTGTGCGGTAGTTTGAGCATTCTTTGGCGTTGCCTTTCTCTGGGATTGGAATGAAAACTGACTTTTCCAGTCCTGTGGCCACTGCCACAAAAAGTAAATTTATGTAAAAAAAATACCTGGTAATTCAGAATGTATATTTCCTTTAGTGCCACTGAAAATATGACAATACTTAGGAACTCAAGATTGAGAAGAAATAGTTTCCATGTTCATAAGCACTATTGCCTGTATCTCACCTCTCTTCTATGTTAGATATAGAATTAGAATTTTTTATTGAAAATATTTATTTGGAAAATAGAGAAGATGATCTCTTCTAAATGAAATATAGAACATCATGTGTTTATAATTATGTAGTTTATATAAAACATTATTATATATTATTTGAAAATCATAAAATAATTTTCAAAATATTAGATATTAAAACATAATCTTTAATATTAGCCTCACTCCAAATGTGAATAAGTAGATGAAGAAATTCATTACTAAATGATAAAGTGGTTTCCTAAGTTAAATCACAATATCATTTATAAAGTACATCATGTTGGTTTGTATTGTAAAGGAAATACAAAATATTTTTCGATATGACATTTCTGAATTAGCCAAGCATGGAATCTACACAATTATTTCAAATAGGTTTCCCGAACACTGGAAATTATATTTTTATATTACATGAAATAGCAGTGTTTTTTCCAGAGACAGTGATTCGCCAAAGATAGTTACTAAAATTGACTTTAATTATTGAACTGAATGGTTCAGAAAAACAAGATCATTTTCACCCCAGTATTGTATGGCACTTGTTATTCTTATTTATAATGGTGCAAGTACGTTAGGTGCCCTATTGAACATAATTGTATAGATTAAAATTTTATTTATTTATATTATTACAATTTCATAAATTAATCCTTGTCTGGTCTAGTGAATAACTGTAAGTAAATATAAACCAGCTAATTCTTGAAAAAAGTTATTAAGCTTCTGGCCATTTTCTAAGCACAGCATTGGAATATAGACCTAAAATTCTTGCATAACTTGGATCTTGCAGTTTTCTGTCTTAAATGGCTGCAGCTCTTATTCTACCTCAAGTTACACATGACCTAAATCTGAATAATCCTCAACTTCCTGGAGCAGATTTGTTGCTTCTTCCTATGTTGCCCTTGTGAATATCTGATCTATTAAATATTGCTTTAGCATTATTTTGGCATCTATATGTTATATTTCTGTTTTATTTAAAACTCTGACTCTGTTAGGTTTGAACATCTTAAAGGAAAGAACCCTATTAAATTAACATTTGTAGCCATGATGCATAATAAAGTAAAAAGAAGGTTATCCAATAAATAATGCTTATGTGCCCGTGTGTCCTATTTGTTGTTATATACCTAACAAATAGGACATTTATTAGGGAAGGAATTCAGAGTACAGGGGAAAGATCTACTGATGCTACAAGAAAGGACCTTTCCCCCTTCTGATAAGAGGAGGGAAAGAAGTGAAGTGGCCACTGTCTAGTTCGTGAATTAGTGTCTAGTTTGTTCTGCAAATATTGAGATGGAAAAGGTAGGAGGTATGCCTGGGGGCTTATATTTTTTCTTTGAAGTACATGGATTCCCAAACCTTGACTTACCAGAAAATAGCATGGGACACGAAGTTCTTCCTCACATTTCTTTCAACGATGAGTATTGTTAGGCTTTCAATTGCTTGCTAACTGTGGACAATGTATCTCATTTCATTTGCATTTATTTGGCTACTCCTTTGGGAAGTGTAGGCTTCCCTGATAACTCGGTTAGTAAAAGATACACCTTCAATACAGGAGACCCTGGTTTGATTCCTAAGTCAGGAAGATTTCCTGGAGAAAGGATAGGCTACCCACTCCAGTATTCTTGGGCTTCCCTGTGGCTCAGCTGGTAAAGAATTCACCTGCAATGTGGGAGACCTGGTAAGATCCCTGGTTGGGAAGATTCCCCCCGGAGAAGGGAAAGGCTACCCACTCCAGTATTCTGGCCTGGAGAATTCCATCAACTGTATAGTTCATGGGGTTCCAAATGTCTGAGGGGCTGCAAATGAGTCTTGTCTAACTCAGACATGACTGAGCAACTTTCACACTTGGGAAGCATCTTAGTTTTTCCCGCTGCAGTAACAAATTACCCCCAACATAGTGGCGTATGCCATACAAAGATATTATTTTACAGTTCTGAAGGTTAAAAATCCCTTATAGGTCTCACTGGGCTAATGTCTGGTATTGGATGGGCTACATTCCATTCTGTAGACTGAATAGAATCCATATCCTTGTGTTTTCCAGTTTGGAGTCGGCACCGACATTCCTTAGCTCATGGCCCCATTTCACCCATCTCCAAAGCCAGCAACATCTGGTCATGTCCTCCTCATAAAACGATGCTCTGAACATCTCCTCTACCACCTCTTCTAGTTCTCAGCTCAGTTCAGTCACTCAGTCGTGTCCGACTCTTTGCAACCCCGTGGCCTGCAGCACACCAGGCCTCCCTGTCCATCACCAACTCCCGGAGCTTACTCAAACTCAAGTCCATCGAGTTGGTGATGGCATCTAGTTATAAGGATACTTTAGTTCTTCTGGTTCTAAAATACTTCTAGTTCTAAGTAAGCTTTAGATTAAATTGGGCCCAGACATAATCCAGGATAATCTCTCTACTTTGAGGTCAGTTGATTAGCAACCTTATTGCCATCAACAACCTTAATTTTCTTTTTGTGTGCAATATATTAATAAATTCAGGGATTAGAACATGAATATCATTGGAAAGCCATTATTCTATATACCACAAAGAAGACAGTTTAACATAAGGTGTATGAATGCGTGTGTTATTTCTTCTGTTTACATCTTTTACCTTGAGTTATTCCCCTTTTTATTGATTTGTCCTTGAAGTTACTATATGATTTCTTCACACAAAATCATTTTAAATTTTGATATCTATCATGAAATTACTTTCTGCCAAATAGAAGGAAATCTCCACATCTTGAAATAACATCCAGTGTTAGTGAAATAGAAGTAACTTTTCCAAACTATACTAAACACTCAGTGTGTGTGTGTGTGTGTTTAATTCAATTTAACCCTTTATGGTCAGACATCAAAGCAGTAAATTCGGAATTAACTCAATTTTCATTTACTGTGTGACTAAATATCTTTATAGATGAATTATGCAATTATATAGACCACACTATCTTGCTCTTTTAATCCTTACTGTGTTCAGGATAATTGATGAACTGGTTGATTGTGATAGATATTTTCTCAATGTGAAGTATTTTTTTGATTCTATTGTTGTAATAGTCAGCCATGAAGACAGTCCCAGTTATCCGAGTGCCTTGGAATTTACTTGCGTGTGTCATCCCCTCTCCTAGTTTCCTTGGGCAGTGTGACTAACAGGATATGTCAGAAATGATGGTATGTCACTTCGGAGATTAGGTTATAACAGTCACTTAGCTTCCGTCGTTCGCTCATATTTCTTTCTCTTTTTCAGATCACTTTCTCTGGTGAAACCAGCTGCTTTATCTTAAGGATACTCAACTGTCGCTATGAGAGTCCCACTTGGACAGAAATGAAGGCTTCCAGCCAAAATCCAGCAAAGAACTGAACACTGTTAATAACAGTCACGTGAGGGAGCCATTTTGCAAGCAGATCCTTAAACCTCAGTCAAGACTGGAGGAGATGCAGCCTTATTGACAGACTGACTGCAACCCCATGAGACATGCTCAACAAAGACCACTCAGGTCAGTTGCTCCAGGATTCATGAGCCTCAGGAAATTTGAGATAACAGATGCCTGTTCTTTAAGCCATTAGACACTGACATGATTTATTATATAGCAAACAGCAAGTAGTATGATTACATCCCTGTAGTCACAGATAAACAGACATAGAATTTGCATTTCCACCATAAAGTGAGGATAAGTATAGGCAGCACAGCATTTTAAGGTCAATAGATAAAAAATCTTTTTAGTTAGAATATATTTATTTTAAAATTTCAGCCCATTCTGCTCGTTTTATTAGAGTCCAGTATATTTCAAAAATATTAAAGGAAGAAAATGAACCAAAAGTTAATTGACTAAATGGTTTGCATTTAAAAATATTTGGATATTTTTGACCATTTGATCTCTGTATAACTCCTGGCAGGTGAGACCGGGTCTGTGGCAATCCTCATACAATATCAACTCTCAGTTACCCCAAGAGCCTGGCAGGTCAGGCTATAGGGATGATTTTGGGCCATTCTTAGCACAGTGCAATAACAATAATGGCTTTTCCATTTCTGTATTTTTTGTTTTTATCCTGCCATGGTGGAAATCAGTCTCTTCCTTGTTTTCCTTCATTAATCATAAGTACTGTTCAAGCTTCTGCCGAGTCTCAGACTGATTTTAATTCTCTTTCACATTCTGTTTATCATTTGTTATATGTTCAGGTCTTCATGGACTCAGACTCACAGCAAAGCTCATGCATTTATTGACCAGAGGATCCCCTTCCACATAGTTTCCCTGTTTCATTGTAAACAATGATCTTTTTATATTTATAATCCAACTCTTGATATTTATCTTCAAAGGCTAGCAAATATAGATGAAAAAAATGCTGTGTTTGGGCAACAGCAATTCAGTAACACAGATTTATTCTAAAAAATGCTTAACTAAATTCTTGGTCTCTGCCAAACGAGCAATTTGACAATTTTTAAATTTTGTGTTCTTAAGTGGTGAGTAATTTTGTACTGAAGCTATGAAGCATAGTTTTCAAATTTCATGGTCCTCTAGTGTACAAATATGATCAGTAATCTATGTTATCATAAACTTCCAGGATTTAGAAGTTATTTTAGGGGTCATTCTAAATTTGTAGTGATTTATTTACTGTCATTTATCTTCATATTCAAGAAAATGCATGATATCCATGAGTTTATCAACAGCTTTGTTTGCACAAATATAATTCTATTATGGGACACCCCTGACAAAAAAGAAAGGAAATTTAGAAACGCAGAACCATTCATCAAGTTCCAGTGGCCCTACACAGGAATTAAAAAATAGGCTGCAATGCCCTCTTCAATGTCAAAAGTTCATTTGTTTGTAAGTTTTGTCTCTCAGGGACTTTTCATCTGAATCCTATTTCCCATCTTACAACTTCAATATGTATAATGTTGATTCATTATTTTCTGGCATTTTGTTCCATAGTGAGCAGATGGAACTATAAAATGGCATGTAAAAGCAATTTCTATTGTGTTTCTAACACCTAAGAGGCTATCTATTTTTCAATGACTCATTTGAATGCAGAATCTCAGGCTTGAGGTTCTGAACTGAGGATTTCATAAAAATATACATAGTTTTTATATTGCTATTGAAAGGGGTTGATGACTTAAAAAAAATCTCCTCTAATTGTGTGAATGTAAATTATTTCTGTGAGAAATTAGAGAATACTCATAAACATATTGGCTCACATGGACTTGGGGAGGTCATCACTGTTGCTCTGAGCATTTTAGTGAACAATCCTGAATTTCATAACCTTGCCCAAATTTCACAGATTACTGAGAATATGGAACATAAAGCAAATCACATTTGATTAAATATCAAAATTAAAATAGTGATTGCTATTTAGTATGGTCAAAAAAAAATTAGAACTTGGAAATTATAGGCAAAGGGGAGATAGCATGCACTTTCGGTATCACATATGGGCATTGTTTAATAGACTCATCTGGGCTTATTCACTGCTTAGGAGGATGCATCTGTGTTTGACCTCACCACTTACTCTGGAGTAAACCCCACACTCTACGGAATTATAAGTTAATTTGTAGATTTTTGTCTACCAGTTATGCAAATGATCTGCTTCTGATAGAAATCATAATATCAAAGGTTATCATTCTGATTTCATTGCTTTATAGGTTATTAACTAGTTATATGTATAAGGTAATAATTTTATTCTCATGTTTATTTTTATTGCTTATGAATTACTCATTTCAACAAATAATATTTGAATAAGGTTTACCATCTTGATAGTTTCTTCATGTTAGTTAAGAGGAACTATTAAATGTGTCTTCTTTCATGTTAAATAAGTAAAATAGCTGTGTGACAAGTTTATGAAATAAGTTCAGTGTGGTTCACTAAAAATCAGTAGACATTCTTCAGGTCATGCTATATTTATATAATAATCTTTTAAAATTTTTTGGAAAATTATAATTTGGCATTTTTGATCATATTCCATTAATTAAATCTCTTTAAATTTTGATGCAGCCTTTCTGAACCTATTTCACCATGGAACCTTTACATGTAATATGCATGAAATTTCATACTATTAGTAATGTAAATTGCCTAGAATATGGTTCAAATGACAACCTACTGACCCTGTAGTTTTTGTGACACCATCATTGATCACCATAGTGACTAAATGCCTTGGTCATCACAGTGTATCTCCTAATGCTTCGCTTATCATTTGCCCTTCATTCAATGTCATCCTACTAATAATTTGTTTAATTATTCCCACACATCCAAGGATTACCAGTGTCTCATTTCCCTTAGCAAGCAAGTTATGAGCAATCTTTAAAAATGTGATGTTGTCAGATATTACTAGGAATAATTGGTACTCCTGGTATTAATTATGTTTTAGTTTCCTGGCAGGAAAATGATAGATACTTAAGTGAGATAATTAATGAGAGAATAAATTAAGGAGCTATTAAAAAACTAGAGTCAGGGTTTAAAAAGACCAGTAAGGAGTGTTGAAGCACTCTAGGACTTACAGTAACTAGGAACCACTACCTAAAATCTAGTGGTAAGAAGGCAGAGAAGTGAACTTCCATCTTTTGCTGGTGAGTGTCATTGGAGGTCAACAGTCAAGAGGATTCAGTTGATGTAGACCACAGAAGCCAGCTTCACAGGGTATGAATATAAAGGAGTGGAGAGAGAAAAGGTCAAACAAAATATCTAGGACAATTCTCTATTTGAAATTTGCACAAAATTCTCTTGCCAGACCTGTTTTATTTCAGGTCATCATTACTAGAGAAGACCATTCAAGCTCAAGCTATAGTTTGATAGTCTCAGCATTTGAACTATGACTGCTTGATTTACAAAAACACTTGTCAGGTTCAGAATGAATAATATTTGATTAATTTTTGGACCAAGTTAAGATCATATGTTTTGCATGGTGACCTTAGTATAAGAATCAACAAGTATAAAAGCAGCTGAATTGGCAAGAAGCCTTCCCTCGGAATCCTACATTTTAGAGTATTCTAGAAAACAGAAGGAGCAGGGTAAAGCTCCCGAACCCTCATAAAATGGCTCCTTACAAGTGGAGAGGGGAGGAGAGGGTGAGCTGTGTGGAAAGAGTAACATGGAAACTTACATCACCATATGTAAACTAGACAGCCAATGGGAATTGCTGTGTGGCTCAGAAAACTCTAACAGGGACCCTGTATCAACCTAGAGGGGTGGGATGGGGAGGGAGATGGGAGGGAGGTTCAAAAGGCAGGGGTTATATGCATACCTATGGCTGATTCATGTTGAAGTTTGATAGAAAACAACAAAATTCTGTGAAGCAATTATCATTTAAAAAACAAACCAAAAAATTTTTTAAAAAAATCAAAGAGAAGTAGAAAAAGGTAAAAATCTTTTTATATTAAGTAGGCTTCAAAAAATACATCATAAAATAACAAGACAGTAGTTAAGGAAGTCAAGTGTCAAAAAAAACAAAACAAAACAAAAAAAAATGGCCCCCTTTCTCAGATGGTAACAGAACTTGCCAAAAATAGCAAGATATTTGCTGGATTGGTTTTATGAAGGCCCTTGGTTGATTTCTGTTTCCTGAACGTTTTGTTTATTTGCCACTTGATCTTTCTCGTTTTACAGATAACTTCTCCTTGTTGAAATTTTAATGATTAGAATGCTCACTGATTTAATGAGGAGATGCCAGTGGGATAATAATGAAGTTGTAATAAAGCTAGCTTAAATCTTAGGAAGAAATCCCATGAAATGTCCTTCATTCTTTCTTCTTTTTCATTCATGTCTCCTCATACAACCCTTAATCACGCTACATCTTTAGATCTTCTGTGACTCTGTCGTCCCACAGTAGCATCAAGCTCTGTCTTGTACCACTAAGAAGTCTCCTAGTTTCCAAAATACTCTTGACGCCTTAGTGTGTGCAAAGTGAATAGTATCTACATGTAATTCACACCTGTGAATGTAACTTTCAGGATTTCAGAAACGTTGTTCGTGAGAATTCTTGGTAGGGAAACGGTATGCATTGGAGAACTCTGAGCAGAGGCTTGTCTTCTACCATCTCTTTAATGGTCCTATAGTCTGTCCCTACTCACCCTTTCTAGCACATTAGCAACAAACAAGCAAATACATAGAACAAAGCTAGGTTAAATAACTGTCATTTGTGAATTCAGGGGGAAATTTTGGATCAGTATGAGAGTTTTATTTCCTTGAATTACACTGAATGTTCACTGTATCCTTTGAATACATATGAAATGAATATGAAAAATGAAGTTGGATTCTATAAATCAGCTGACTAAATAGTTGATTTAGATCTGTAGGGTTATGTATCACATTTTTGAAAGTTGTTCCTTAAAATATTTATACTTGATTTTAGAGCTATTGAGATTTGAAATTTTATTTCTTTTTAATTTTTAAGAATATGCTAAAATAACTTTACTGATAATGGAAAGACAAAATGTAAGGTTCTAAGAGTTCTTTTTAGATTAATATAGCCAGAGTCATGGCTTCTCAGGTGGCACAGTGGTAAAGAATATGCCTACCAATGCAGGAGACACGAGAGATATGGGTTTGAGCCCTAGGTTGGGAACCCTGGGTTGGGAAGCTCTCCTGGAGTAGAAAATGGCAACCCACTGCAGTATTCTTGCCTGGAAAATTCCATGGACAGAGGAACCTGGTGGGATTGCAAAAGAGTTGGACACAACTGAGTGACTGAGCATGCAGGCAAGAACAGCCAGGGTCATAACAAATATGATGTTATCCAGTTTGAGCGGAACACAATAAAGATATCACAGAGTTATAGTTACTTCCTCTTGTTCCTCTGACTCATTTTTGCTAGTTGCAATATCTTATGTGTTCAATACACAGAGGAGCTGACGTGTGGGAGTGGGTGGATCAGCTTTCCCTAATGCAGCAGTAGAGGAGGACTTGTTCTCCCGAAACATACACCATCACCAGCTGCCAGTTGTATCATCTTGCTTTCCTCAGTGTATCACTTCCATGGGGAACTTTTCAGGGCAAGTGTCCGGATAGAGAATACAAATTTTTTAACCATTTCTTTTAATATTTGGTATTGTGTGCATGCGTGCTTAGTCACTCAGGGGTGTCCCACTCTTTGCAACCCTATGGACTAGCCTGCCAGGCTTCTCTGTCCATGAGATTTCCCAGGAAGGAACACTGAAGTGGAAAGCCATTTTCTTCTTCAGGGGATCTTCCCCACTGAAGATAGAACCGTGGTCTGCATTGCAGGCAGACTCTTTTCCATCCAAGTCACCAGGGAAGACCTATTTGGTATTGCTTGTGTGCTAAGTCACTTCAGTCTGCGTCTGACTCTTTGAGACGCTATGCTCTGTAGCCCACCAGGCTCCTCTGTCCATGGGACTCTCCAGGCGAGAATACTGGGGTGGGTGCCGTGCCCTGCTTTCGGGGATCTTCCCCACCCAGGGATCGAACCTGAGTCTCTTTTGTCTCCTGCATTGGCAGGTGGCTTCTTACCACCAGCGCCACCTGGGAAGTGTGTTTGGTATTAGTTCATGATATCTGTTCTTATTCCTACTAAAACTGAGTTTTTTTAAAAAAGTTACAATTTAAATGTAGGGAATTGATCCTTTGCGTAGAACACACTGACTTTAGCAAATACAAGAGCCTGATTTAGAAGTCCTCACTTCCCACAGGCAGACAAAGGTTGTGGTTTATATGCTAAGTCGTATCTGATTTGTTTTGTGACCTCATAGATTGTAGCCGGCCAAGCTTCTCTGTCCATGGGCTTTCCCAGGCAAGAATACTGGAGTGAGTTGCCATTTCCTCCCCCAGGGGATCAAACCCAAGTCTCTGGTTTCTCTTGCATTGGCAGGAGGAATGCTTACCACTGAGCAACTATGGAAGCCATGCAAACTAAGTTAGGTAGTCAGTAGAAAAGGGATGTATCAATTAAGGTTATTTTGCTAATGTACAGTTGAAAGTCATCTCAGCTGTTGGCTTATTACAACTTTATTGAAGCATTTACATACCAAAAAATTCATCCATTTTAAGTATATGATTGACTGTTTTTCAGTAATTCTAAAGAGAGTTATACCACTGTCCCTGCAATAGTTTTATAACATTTCCACCACCCCATAAAATTTCTATGAGGACTTTTATAATTAATCCCCCCTCCCAACCTAGACCCTGGCAATTGATGATTTTATTTTTCTCTGTATTCATCAATTTGTATTTTTCTGGATAGTTCTTATAAATGGACTCTTTCGTACCTGGCTTCTTTCCCTTAGCATACTGTTTTTGAGGTTCATCCATGTTGAAATATGCATCCGTACTATGAAATATGCATCTGTATTGCCTATTAGTGGATCATTCTCACAAGCCTGAAA
This sequence comes from Cervus elaphus, assembly GCF_910594005.1. Lineage (NCBI taxonomy): Eukaryota > Metazoa > Chordata > Mammalia > Artiodactyla > Cervidae > Cervus > Cervus elaphus. The sequence goes on along the minus strand of NC_057831.1, from coordinate 61,306,874 downwards.
ACATGATGCAATTTCCCCAGTCTTCAAAAAGAAACAAGCAGAAAGCCCTCCCTTGACACATTTTGTCCAGCTATAGTTCTCACCACACACAAAAGTCTTCCAAAAAGATGTCTACACTATTGCTTCCATATTTTCCCTTTCCTTTTCTCTTGAAACCCTTCCAACCTGGGCTTTCCTTCCTCCTGTCCAAGTAACTACTGTTTTCACAATCTGCAATGAATTAAATTTCTTGTTTTATTTTACAAGTTTACTCTTAATGCAATAAGTAGAAAAAACTCCTTTTTAAATCTGTCTAATCTCTTTATTCTTCTCATAAATTCCTCCAATTCTTTATCATTTCACACAGCATAAAAGTTAAGACCCTCAAGATGATCTATTTTGCCATATCTGATATGAGCTGATATTATAGCTATGTTCCCATCTCCTCTTTGTGGCCTCTTTGAACAGCTATAAAAGCCACCATGCCCTTCTTGCCATTTTTGAAAAACTTTATTTCTGCATCCACCTTTCAATTGGCTATATCATCTTTTTGGGAGAAAATTCATACACATATTCTCACGGCTTACTCCTTTCTTTCTTCTTATCTATGAGGATTTCACTGGAGCAAATATTCCATTATCTCCTTCTTAATTTTTTCCTTAACACTTATCAACAGCTGACAAACAGTATATTTTACTTACTTATGTCTTGTTTTTTTCTCCCCCCGTCCCACTACTAGAATGTACTCTCTGATGGTACATATTACTAGGTGCTTAATAAACATATGATGATTGAATTAATAAATTCCAGTAATTTTTTTCCAGTAAAAAGGTACTCTTAAGGGAAACAAGAAGAAATAAAAATCCTGTTGGAAAATAATAACAAGGTCATGGGAGACCGTTCTCATTAATGTCAGTGCTTTTCCATGCTCCTCTAAATTTCCCTTTCTGGTGGTCGCCATCCCAGATTGAATCTGCGCTTGGCCATTTGCATAGCTATGGCTGATGGGGTGGAAGCCCACCTGGTATAAGGAGACATAGAAAAGCACTCACATGCTTTTATCTCCTACTTTGCTCCACTGCTTTCTCCACCAGAACAACCTCAGTCCAGACCGTTGGAGGGTGAGACACAGAGAGGAGAGTCGAATCAGCCCCAAAGCCCCAGCTTAAGACTCCAGACACATGACAAACTCGAACCAAGATCTTCAAAACTACTCAATCAAACCACAGCTTGGAGCAATTGCATGAGGGAGCCAAACTGAGCCCAACCCGGAGAGAAACAGCTGACCAGACAATCTACAGACTAGGGAGCAAATATACGCATTTATTGTTACATGGCACTAAGACTTTATGGCTGTCTGCTACACATCATTATAATGGTAATAGATGGGCAGCTATTACAAGGATGACTTTATACTAGAGTATCTGAGATACAGCTGAATATACCAAATATTGATGTGAAGATACTGACACGCTACATATGAATATGTGAAGAAAAGAAATAAAATATAAATTGAAACACATAAAGTCCAACACTTAAAGAGAGCTTTGAGGGCTATGCAATAATAAGGAACAGACTGAAACATAACTTTTAAAACTCAAAACTAAAATGGAAGTATCTATTTTTGGACAAAAAGCTGTTCAAAAGTGCATAGATAAAGTATTTGTTCCAGGAGATATACAGTACCCTTAAAATGGACTATAATGCTAATATACCAAATTAACAACACAAATTATGTTTTCTTTACAAAAAAGTAGGAATCCAGCTTTCAATTTAAGCATTTGTCATACCATTTAATGTTAAAAACAGATTAAAATTTCTTTATTAAACAAATAAAAATATAAAAGATGAGGCTATAAACTTGAATTGATGTTCTGATTTCTTAATCAATGACAATGCATATACCAAAATCCCAAATGTCTTAAGACAGTAATACAGATTGAGAATTGTGAATATAACAGCACTATATGGGCAATATTTTAATCATAAATATCTACCAACAGAATTCTAATCTACACCAAAATTGCTCAGATAATGAGTTATCAACCATGGAGACAAAACCACAAACCTATGCTTTTGTTGATTAACCTTTCTCACATGCAAACAAAAAGAATATCAAGGACATCTCTGTTTAATAGAACAGATATGCTCATTTTTCATAGCAATATTCTGCCAATGGATGACAGAAGATAAATGCTTACCCATGATCTAAACCAACATGTTAGCTAAATTAGGAAAGTTATCACAATTAGTGTGATTTGATCTCCCTATAAAGGTTGGCTAGAGTGGGAGACAAAAGAAGAAATGCAGAAACTGAGATCTGTGGAATCACTTTGAGGTCTTCTTACTAGCTATCTCTTTGTCAATAAAGCCTTTAGAGAGTTAAAAGATTGAGGAAGCTCTATGTCAAACCAAGACCCAGAGGGATGAGGTGGGGAGGGAGGTGGGAGGGGGGATCAGGATGGGGAACACATGTATATCCATGGCTGATTCATGTCAACGTATGGCAAAAACCACTACAATATTGTAAGGTAATTAGCCTCCAACTAACAAAAATAAATGAAAACAAACAAACAAACAAACAAAAAAACCACCCAAGACCTTCAGGCCAGTAGGCGGCCATGGTCTCTGACTTTCATGGAAGAGACGCCACTTGTCACCTCCATGAATCATGTGCAGACGCGCTCAGCTGCTCAGCCGTGTCCGACTCTTTGCGACCCCATGGACTGTAGCCCACCAGACTCCTCTGTCCATGGGATTCTCCAGGCAAAAATACTGCAGTGGGTTGCCTTTCCCTCCTCCAGGGGACCTTCCTGACCCAAGGATCTAACTCCCCTTCTCCTGCATTGACAGGCGGGTTCTTTACCACTAGCGCCACCTGGGAAGCTCTCTATGAATCATACTTAGTATCAAGTAACAGAACAAATTAAAAATTCACCAAGATCCTACATTGTGACCAAATTAGCATTTGCAGCTAAAATAGTGACATAAGTAAGATTTACCTGTAGGACTCATTCAGAGTTGTCCATCTTTCCCTAGCTAGAGCTTTTCTCTATTTTCATCCCCATATTAGTTATTTCTTGTCACTTTATTTTTTAAGGCTTATACATGTCAAATAGTCTGATGCACAAAAGGAAATCCAAACTAATATGTTTAGGGACAAAGGGCAAAGTTAGTTTTCTAGATGGTTATTTTTCTTTATAACATATTTGTATTTTGCTATTGGGCTCTGATGGGTTAACCTGAAGCACAAATTTGGGGGGATGTATAAGCACTTTGGTGGGGATAACTGCTTTGTGGTTAGGCAATGTTTCTCCCCATGAAACAGAATGTGTAGACATTTTGAAAATTGGGTGATTCTAGGTCATACACCAGTATGTATAACTAATTCCCAGTAAACAATACAGTGCTTTATATGGAGAAGTTTCTTTAGAAGTAATAAAGAAACACTGTTTTAATAATGGCATCATTACAATACTCTTAGAAAACAAGTGATATTTAAATTTGTCCTCCCTTCGTTTTTATCTTAATTTTTTCCTCATTAAATTATTAACTTTTGTTTCATTTATTAACTTTTGTCACTTTACTTAGTAAAAATATATTAAATGAAAAGGAAGGTCAGAGCTGCCATAAACTTTCACATAACTAGGTCATTTTATTTACAAACTAAAATAATTTGCACTATACACCATTTATTTTAGAAATTGCTATTTAAAAATAAAACTCCAGAAAAAATGGCAATATAAAAAAAGTAAAAAAAATGCACTAAACAAATGAGCAGAGATATAAATAATTCACTTCGTATGTACCTATGTATATTTTAATCAGTTTAAAACTATTCAGACTTATAATGTACCTTCCTTTGCATAATGAAAAGCACTTTGATGATATAAGAAATGTATAGTAAGTTATTAACTCAAATTGTGATTTATAAACATAATTTTTATATACCTATGTATGAAAAAATTATTGATATTGATATTCCTTTTTGGATTTCTACATAATATAATACAATCATTAGCTTATAATTCAGAACAATATGCATAAGAAGATTCTTAAAAAGGATAACTTCTTGAAGGAAAAATATCTTACAAATAAAATGGAGATGTTCACATTATAAAAATGTTGTTTTGCCATGGCTGATTCATGTCAGTGTATGACAAAAACCACTACAATATTGTAAAGTAATTAGCCTCCAACTAGTAAAAATAAATGAAAAAAAAAATATATGTGACTGAGAAAGAAAAAAATGTCATTTTGCAGGACTCCACCACCCTACATAAGACGGTACCTTTTATTATCACTTCTTTAAAACTTTCTTCCAACATTCTTCATGTTTAATAAGCTAACTCTTATTTTTTACAGTAATTAAAATACATACGTTTGCATATGTGTATTTAAAAACTCAGAAATATGCCCCCAAACCAACCATTTTTAAAGAAAACTTCTTTATATGACTGAGTCCACATTTGTTTAAATTCACTGTTGAAATGTTCGAGAAGAACACAGCATGTGCAAATCGGAAAGGAAGTTTGTTCTAATTGGAAAATATAATAAAAAATACTAGTTCCTTTCGTCAAGATAAATTAATCTTTCAATACACTTCAAAAAATTGTATTGGGAGCTAATCTTAAACTTGAAAGTTAGAAGAATAGAAAAATTGATATATCCTTTACGTAGATTCCAATGAGTCAACTCTCTGACTGAACTGAACTGAACTGAACTTACATAGATTCACTACTGTAAACTTCGGATGCCATTTGATTTTAATTGTGCTTTCTTTCCTCATTTTCACTTGTCTGGTCTTTGGTCATGATTAAATTCAGTTTATTTATTCCTGACTGAGGTATTAAAACACAAAACTGTGCCTTTTGTGGGTATTACATCTGGGACACACTATGTCCATCTGGCATTACTGGTGATATTAATTGGTTATCTGATTTATCATAAGTACTATTTTTTTCCCCTTATAAATACTAAGCAATCTATTGGGACAGAAATAACCTTCTCCTCATCAGAATTTCACCCTAGATTTGTCATCTATCCCTGATTCCTTTCTAAATAAAATTTTAAAATGATGCTTGGAAGATGATAATTTGCCAGTCCAATTTCTTCCTTGTTAATGAATTAGCACTCAGCATTCTATAGTCAAGGGGATCTTCCACTTCCCTCTGTCTATCTACTTATCATTTATCTACCTCTTGTAGCAATCATCTATCATCTATATAAACTCATGACACATTACTTTTCCAGTTGCTTATAATTTATTTCTCTAACTCATGATTTTGATGCTAAAATTAAATGTCTCATAGGAACTCCTTTAAGCTAGATCCTGCATCCCTGTGACATTTGCCAATCATTTTTTTTTCTTTTTTTGAGCACTTCCCTTATTTCTAGTAAAGCAAAATACAACCAGCTTATTTTGTACTTAGCCTTTCATAAATCTGCAAGCAGCAAATTCAAAAAGCCTTCATTCCTTTTTGTTGGAAATAATATTAGAGACCTAGATCTGAGTGTTAAATTTGCTCATTATATGCTGCAAGAATTTGCCCATTCAGTTGACAGTACAGGGAAATAAGTGCATGTATTAATATAAACTCTATAAATGCATGTTTATGTGCACATTGTTAAAGGATGCGTTCTTTTCAAAAGGCATATTTAAGTTTCCCATAAAATACAAAATGAGCACATGTCAAAAATTTTATGTAATTTATTACATAATGAGGACACAGTGTATTACAGTTTGTTCAAAAGAGAATTGAAAGAGCAGAGACAAATTGAAAATAAGCTATTTTTACAAATGGGGAAAATATATCCATCAATAAGGCAATACTCAAATGTGTATTCCTTTGGACACTGATTTGCACTTCCATTGATAAAAATCATTCACATCACTATCAGTTTTCAGAAACTTAGTTTCATCTTGTAGTGGGCATGAGAATCTGGCTTCTGCTAATGGGATAATCTCTCTCTTAAAGCACAGAAATAAATGCAGAGAAAAACATGAAAGTCTACACCATTCTAATCAGACTAAATTTCAGGACTTCAACTTGAAAATTGGTGGCAAAAGTATGCTCTTTTCTGAGACAAGAATGAAGAAGAATTTATGCTGAGTCATTGACAGTACTCATGGGTCCAAAAATGCAGATATTATATTTGATGAGTCTGGATCCTATGCTACAGCAGACAAGCCAAAAGTATAAAAGCATTGGTTCAAAGTCAGTATTATTGCTGATAATTCTACTACTATTTCTAACTACTCAGAATCCAAACAAGTACAAAATATAATAAGATATTTAACTAAAAGTTTTCCCTATCCAGGGTTATTAGATATTGCTAGTGCTGTTGTTAGTTAATACTATGATATATTAAAATACTGGGCTAGAATTTTCTCAAGCATATTTTCAGTCAATGCATAACATTTCCTTTGAAAGTTTTGTGGAATAAAAATGTATTCCAAAGAATCAATGAAACTAGAAAAAATGTTTTAAAGACATTTAATAAGGAAGTAAGCCCTTAAATTTAGCTTTTAATGAACTAAAAATATAGCGTTGAAAATTTCTCTTTCTCTCTCTGTAAATACATTTAGAAAACTTGAAAAGAAATAGCAGATCAATATACTTATTACAAAATTTACATCATTTTAAAACTGTCCCAATTGTCCCTCAGCATACAGGCAATCATTGATGAATTAAGATTTTATTTTTTACTGTCAATGGCATCTAATTTTTTATTCTCAGAAAAATTTTCAACTTGTTTTAATATTCACTGACAGTAAAATTCACTGGCAGAAAATTCATTTCTTTCAAGAGACTAAATATCAATTATGCTTCTAATATGATTTGCTGCTTTTTAAGAGAGTATTGTGCTAACCATAATTACCACATTTTTGCTCCAGTTAAGGGCAATCTTACTTTGCTATTACTCTTCTCCATGTAGTTTATACAAGCACAAGTTTCAAAAGAAAACCTTGCTTGTAACTGAAGCAGGTTTCCTCACAAAAATTAGTATCATTCTTGATTTGAAGAATTCAAGTCATTATACCTAACTTATTGCAAAGTTTCAAGCTGATTAACTGGTAAAAGAAAATGTACCATGGCCTTAAGGAAAATTCTTTGAACAGACTTCTTTGTTTCTTTAATTCTACCTGCACTACAGAAATTTCAGTAGAGGAGAATTGAATATACTATTGACATTGTGCATATCTCATAAAAAGATACATATTTGAAATTTGAATAAACCACAGTGGGCTTCCCTAGTGGCTTAGATGGTAAAGAATCCACCTGCAATGCAGGACTCCTTGGTTTGATCACTGGGTTGCGAAGATCCCCTGGAGGAGGGCATGGCAACCCACTCCAGTGTTCTTGAGAATCTTGAGAGGAGCCTGGCGGGCTGCAGCCCACGGGGTCGCAAAGAGTCGGACCTGACTGAGCGACTAAGCCCAGCACAGTGCAAACCACAGAACTTAACTTCAGGGCCACGAGGTGAGGCTCAACAGGAGCAGAGCACACAGAAATACCTCCACACGATCAGAAAACGGATTTTCTAAAGCACAGACACTCAAATAATTCTCCTTAGAACTGCAGTGTAGTAGGATGCTGGAGTAGAATCTGGCTTTCTGCCAAAGGAGCTTTTAAATACTCCCATTTTCATACATGAAAGAAAGCAAAGAGAACATGATTTCCAGCCCTGGAAAGATACCATCAATGCAGAGATGTTTCTGCACTTTTTAAATTAAACCTTAGAGCACAAGGACACAAAAACATATCAGTAACAAAAATCTAATCTTTCAGAAGAATGTGAGATGATATAGAAGGAAAAGACTGGTTAAAATGATGCTTCCCTGAAAGGTGAATAGCATTTTAATTTTAACTCCTTCTGTTCTGAAATGTGAATTTTATTTATGAGTAGCTGACATCTTTTGTGAATAACAAAGATAGACTTGAAGCCTGATCTTCTTATGTCCTTTCTGTTCTTTTTCTTAATTCCTAAAGAAACCATGAAAACAATCATTTTATTTAAAAAAAAATCTAAGGGCAAAAAACTTTATATATATGGTTTGAAAAGTTAATCAGCTTTAAGTTTGGTGAAGTACTCTCACAGAAAAGACTTAACTTAAAAAAAAAGACTATTTTCATGGTATAATATAATTTTATTGTACTGAATCAAAAAAAAAGAGAAAGTCTGTGAAACATTTTAAAATACTGTTACCTTTATGTGTGGTACAATGTCACTGGAGTTATGCTTAATTCTTTCGAACATCTATTCCCATATCAGAATTTGATATAACTCTAGCTCTTATTTACTGGGTTGGTTATTAATTTATTTATTCATTTATGGTTTGGTCCCTGATTCCCAAGACCTTTATTCCCTTTCTTCCAAGTGTATAAAATCAGCATTTTTACTACAGTGAATTATCACTGCCCTTTTGCTTCTGAAAATTCTGATCCATCCCCTGGGGTGATCTTTAGATATTAAAGAAAATATATATTCATCATTTTTTTTCAACAAGGTATATTTTAATGGCCCTTATTTTATGAAGTTTTGCTTTTCTCCTCATAGTTTTTCAGAGTCTGACTCTGTCTCTATGTCCCAGTTTCTTCCCCTGTAAAATAAATGTAAATAATTGCCTCACAGGGTTGATATGTCTCACTTGAAGGTACATAAATCATCTAGCACAACGCCAAGTAAGTATTCTATAACTCTATGGCTGATTCATATCAATGTATGACAAAACCCACTGAAATGTTGTGAAGTAATTAGCCTCCAACTAATAAAAAATAAAAAAAAATAAAAAATAAAAAAAATAAAGTACATGCTGTTGCTTTTAACATCAGGTTTTGGAGGAGGATTATTTGAGAGGTATCTCAAAACAAAGTATGCACTAACATCTGAAACTCTAAGAAAATAAATTGATCTTTGTCTTTCTAACATGTGATATATATTTTATTCTTTTCTGAGTCAAACAGCATATATAATAAAACAGTTACAATTGTTCTTGATGATGAGATCTTTTATGAAGAGTAAAATTTATGGGTATCTTTAGTAGCTGCTTATAATATGCCACACCTTATACAAAACAGCACAGATTTACTCATTCAATCATCCTCAAAAGCATACAAGTCAGATACTGATAATGCACTAGTAGGCAACATAAATGAAGGTCAGAAAAGTTAACTCTTCTGGCCTCCAGTGATGGTAACTCACCTAGAGCCAGGCATTTTGGAGTGAACACAAGGGGGCCTTAAGAAGCATTACTATGAACAAAGCTAGAGAAGGAGACAGAATTCCAGCTGCACTATTTCAAATTCTAAAAGATGATGTTAAAGTGCTGCCCTCAAAATGTCTGCAAATTTGGAAAAATCAGCAGTGGCCACAGGACTGGAAAAGGTCAGGTTTCATTCCAATCCCAAAGAAGCACAATGCCAGAGATGTTCAAATTACCAGATGATTGTGCTCACTTTACATGCTAGAAATGTTCTGTTCAAAATCCTTCAAGCCAAGCTTCAGCAGTACATGAACCAAGAGCTTCTAGATGTATAAGCTGGGTTTAGAGAAGGCAGAGGAACCAGAGATCAAATTGCAACATTCACTGGATCATGGAAAAAGACAGGGAGTTCCAGAAAAACATCTACTTCTGCTTCATTGCCTACACTAAAATCTTTGACTGTGTGCATCACAACAAACTGTGAAAAATTCTTAAACAGATGAGAATAGCTGACACCCTTACCTGTCTCCTGAGAAAACCTGTATGAGGGTCAAGAGGCAACAGAACTGGACATAGAACAAGGGACAGGTTCAAAATGAGAAGACTATGACAAGGCTGTATATCATCACTCTGCTTATTTAGCTTATATGCAGAGTATATCATGTGAAGTTCAGGACTAGATGAAGCACAAGCTGGAATCAAGAGTGCCGGGAGAAATATCAACAACTCCAGATATGCAGATGGTACCACTCCGATGGCAGAAAACGAACTGAAGAGCCTCTTGAGGGTGTAGAGGAGAGTGAAAAAGCTGGCTTAAAACTCAACGTTCAAAAAACTAAGACCATGACATCTGGTCTCATTACTTCATGACAAATAGAAAGTGAAAAAGTGGAAAAATTTATTTTCTTGGGCCCCAAAATCACTATGGACGATGACTGCAGCCATGACATTCAAAGACACTCCTTAGAAGGAAAACTGTGACAAACCTAGATAGAGTATTAAAAAGCAGAGACATCACTTTGTTGACAAAGATCCATTAGTGAAAACTATGGTTTTTCCAGTAGTCATGTATGGATGTGAGAGTTGAACCATAATGAGGGCTGACCACCAAAAAACTCATGCTTTCTAATTGTGATGCTGCAGAAGACTCTTGAGAGTCCCTTCAACTGCAAGGAAATCAAGCCAATCAATCCTATAAGGAAATAGGAATTCACTATAGTGAATAGTCACTGCAAGGAGTGTTGCTGAAGCTAAAGCTCTAATACCTTGTCCACCTGATGTGAGGAGGCAACTCACTGGAAAAGACACTGATGCTGGGAAAGATGGAAGGCATAAAGAGAAGGGGGCGGCAGAGGATGAGACGGTTAGGTGGCGTTACAGGCTCAGTGGACATGAATGTGAGCCAACTCTTGGAGACAGTGAAGGACAGAGGAGCCTGGCGTTCTGTAGTCCATAGGGTTGCAAAGAGCTAGCAACTGAACATGCTTAGCAACTGAACAACTTTGTCGTAAAGCATCATTGTTAATTTGGACTCTATTGAAACATATATAATGTGTGGGTTAAGGAAGTCTTTTGTTCCAGTGTCCTAAGGATACTACTTACTGCTGTTGGTACAATCTCAGTAGGATACAGACAATGAGGACAAATTAAGAGCAGTGTGAACAATAAAATAAAATGTTGGTAGCTCTTGTCTTTGAAGAACATTGGCAAGTACTGAAGACATTCAGCTTCAGAGAAGTTGGCAGAATGATTTTTTCTTTCATGTATTGGAAAATCTGAAACATGGAAGAGGAATTGGAACTGACATTCCCTGAAGCTACAGGAATGAGTCAGAACAATTGATTGGAGACATACTTTGATTTCAGTATAAGGAAGAGTTGCCTGGCTGAGCTATTTAGTAATGTAATGAGTTGCTTATATGATTAGGAGGGTCTCATCCTTAAAATGTTTTGTCTTCTCAATAAAATATGTTGAAGTTATGTAAAATTTAATAGTCAGTAAAATGTATGCTTAGATGACAGTTTGATTTTTTTTCATCCTGAACATCAAATATGTGTTCATTACTCTCAACTCCCAATAGAAATGGAAGGTAGGTATAGCACATTAATGAAATCTAAAGCAAATCCCCAAATCTCATTTGAACAATTAAATTCCAACCTCATTCCTTTATCAAAACCTTCGTGGAGTTGTTAACAAGCAGGCCTACCAAGTTGATTTACATTTTAGAGCTTCTTCATTTTCTGGTTTCAGCAGGGATGGAGGGAAATGAAGAATAAATAAGCAGAGAGAAAGAGGTACCTGAAGTTTTTAGATGATACTTTTAAAGAGCTAATTTGTTTGCACATTGACTCTCATTAGCAGAGTCTACATTTTCCTATTTTCTCTACTAGTGCAGGTGTGGGTGCTCCATGGTTCAGTCCTATCTGATTCTCAGCATCCCTATGTACTGTGGCCTGCCAGGCTGCTCTGTCCATGGGATTCTCCAGGTAAGAATATTGGATTGGGTTGCCATGCCCTCCTCCAAGGGATCTTCCTGACCCAGAGATCAAAACTGCACCTCTTATGTCTCCTGCATTGGCAGTCAGGTTCTTTATCACTAGTGCCACCATAGATGTTTGCACAACCCATTGCAATTATTTTACCCATCTTCCTCTTTGAAAACAACTCTCCTTTCCTTTCATCTTTCCCTCCTCTGAATACTCTTCTATTTTTCCATGCCATTATTCCTCAGCAGGTGACCTCATATGTTAAAATAATTCAATGAGAATATTGTCAATTCTTTCATAAGTTCAATTTAATCTCCCAGTCGTGTCTGACTCTTTGTGACCCTATGGACTGCAGCACGCCAGGCTCCCCTGCCCATCACCTACCCCCAGAGCTAGAAACAGTTAATTTCTACACTTACAATTTAAGTTTCATCTATATATCTTTGAGTTAAATACTCTATGCCATTGTCTTTCATGGGTAGTCCCAGGACCAGTAGCCTTGACATCTTCTGAGCTTGTTAGAAATTCAGAACTTCAAGTCCTATCTCAGAACTTACTTAATCCTTACGTCCTTTTAAGTCTTCCAAAGCTTTAATTTTCACGTATGCTGATTCGTTTGTTTCTTAGTTTATTCAATCACTCTTTCACTAGAGAAATATTTTTTAAGGATCTGTTATGTTCATAACACTATCCTAAATGCTAGACATACAGCATTTAAAAGTATAAATAAGACACTGGCCCTCTAGTAGCTTATAGCAATGAACAGACAAATAAAATTATTTCAGGCATATGTTGACAACTATTTTTCTGAGTCTGTGGTTTGCCTTTCCATTCTCTTATATTGTTATTTTTTGAAGGGCAGCAACTTTTTAATTTTGAAGAAGCCTAGCTTACCAAATTATTTTTTTATAGATTATCCTGTACAGCTATTGTGAAGAAATCTTTCCCTAATCCAAGGCAACAAAATTTTATTTCATTTAGGAACTATACAGTGCTGAGTTTTATATTTAGATCTATGATTCATGTTGAGTTATATTTGTTCATGATACAAGATGCATGAAAGTTCATATTTTGTTTTAAATAGAAATATCCAATTAATTCAACACCATTTGCTGAAGAGTCTTTCTACATTGAATTAATTGCCTTTGAACTTTTGTCAGAAATCAGTTGTCCATAAATGTGTGTGTCTATATTTGGATTCTCTATTCTGCTCCTTTGATCTGTTTCACTACTTTTGCACCAATATTGGATTCTTTTGATCATGGCAGCTTTATAATAACCACGCCACAATTTCTGGGATCAGGAGTCTTAGCCCTCCAACTTTGTTCTTATTTTCCAAGAAAAAGATATTTTGGTTTTAGTTATTCCAGGCCCTAAGCATTCTGAAATTTAAAATTGTTTGTTGGTTTCTTTCTTTCTTTTTTAAAAAATTTTACAGGAATTTTGATTGGTATTGTGTTGAATCTATACATCAGTTTGAGGAGAATTTATATGGTAATGATATTGAGTCTTCTGACTCATTGAACAAAGTATATTTCTCCATTTATTTAAGATTTCTTTAATCCCAACAAGGATTTGCAGTCTTCATTGTATATCTTACACATATTTGGCAGATTTATATGTAAATATTTCATATATTTTGATCTCTTTAAAATGGTATGTTTTTACTTTCAATTTCTTATAGTTTATTACTAGTATATAAAATAGACTTCATTTTATACTGCATTTTGAAATGCTACTAAGCTCACTTTTTGTTCTATAAGCTATTTTTATGGATTCCATCAGATTTTCTACCTAGAAAATCATGTCTTCTTTAAATAAAAATATTTTTACTTCCTTTCCAATCTGGATGCCACTTTTTATTTCTTGATACTGAGTAGAATCTTTAGTGCAATGTATATATTTTGGACTCAGTAAAATATATTCTTAAAACTCACTAATAAAACAATCATTGCAGTTTAAAAATGGGCAGATTTAAGCATTTTGCCAAAGGTTATGTGTGGATGGCATATAGATATTTGAGAGGGTGTTTTATATAATTTGTCATTTGGGAAATGCAAATGAACAGCATACTAAACTATCACTGGCTTTCCAGGTGGCTCAAGGGTAAAGAATCCGCCTGCAATGTGGGAGATGCGGGTTCAATCCATGGGTCGAGAAGATCCCCTGGAGAAGGATATGGCAGCCCATTCCAATATGCTTGCCTGGGAAATCCCATGGACAGAGGAGCCTGATGGGCTATAGTCTATAGGATCACAAAGAGTCGGGCATGACTTAGAGACTCAATAACAACAACAACAAATCTATCACTGCATACCTATCAGAATGGCTACAACAGAAAAAACTGACCATGCTAAGTATCGACAAGGATGTAGAGGAACTTAAAGTCTGATACAACACCATCAGGAATACAAAAGGGTACACCATTTTGGAAAATTTGACATTTTCTTTATAAAGCTAAAATGTACCTGCCTTGTGACTCAGGCATTTTACTTGCAGGGTATTTACCAGAAGAATAGAAAGCATATGATCATAAAAATCCTTTAAATGAATATTTGGAGCAGCATTATTTATAATAGTCAAAACTGGAAAGAATCAAATATTCATCAACAAGTGATAGGCTAAACAAACTGTGATATATCAGTAAAGGGGAGTAGTACTACAAAAAAAAGAGTGATAAGCTTTTGATGCATGCAGGACAGTGAATGAATCTCAAAGTAATTATGCCAGTTGGAAGAAGCCTTAGACAAAAGAGAGTTCACACATAGCGTCAAGCTATGTATATAAAACTCATCTACCGATGAAAACAATTCAGATGTAGGTGGGAGGGGCTGGAGAGGGTATTACAAATGTCAGGATGAAATTCTTGGGAATGAAAACTATGTTTATTATCTTGCTTTTGGTGATGGTGTATATATATATATATATATATATATATATATATATATATATACACACACACTGTTTTTTATTAATTCACTTATCAATTCATCCATATATTCAGTCAATGTAGTGCATACTCCATTAATTATTCATTAATTCCTTATATCATAATATCTAATAGTGCTGGTTCTGAACTCACACTACCTGGGCTCACTTCTGATTCTACTACATAATACCGTGTGGTGTAGAACACACTGTTTAACCTCTCAGGTTTCTATTTCTTTACAGTGGGTCTGAAAGTAGTAGGTATCTCATAGAGAGCTTACAGGTTTCTAAAGGACATTAACCTATGACAAACCTAGATAGCACATTAAAAGCATAGACATTACTTTGCCGACAGAGGTCCATCTAGTCAAAGCTATGGGTTTTCCAGTGGCCAAGTATGCATGTGAGAGTTGGACAATAAAGAAAGCTGAGTGCCAAAGAACTGATGCTTTTGAACTGTGGTGTTGAAGAAAGACTCTTGAGAGTCTCTTGGACTTCAAGGAGACAAAACCAGTCAGTCCTAAAGGAAATCAGTCCTGAATATTCATTGGAAGGACTGATGCTGAGGCTGAAGCTCCCATATTTTGGCCACCTGATGCGAAGAGCTGACTTGTTGGAAAAGATCCTGATGCTGGGAAAGATTGAAGGCAGGAGGAGAAAGGGACAACAGAGGATGAGATGGTTGGGTGGCATCACCAACTTGATGCACATGAGTTTGAGCAAGCTCTGGGAGTTGGTGAAAGACAGGGAAGGCTGGCGTGGGGTTGCAAAGAGTCGGACACAACTGACTGAAAGGGCGTTAAATGGTTCTGATACAAGTTAAGCATCAAGAGTGCCAGGTATTACACAAGTAAGAGATACTTTCTTCATTTAATACTCAGATGCAGACAATCAATCACCTTTCATAGTTTCACCCTTTTCCTCTTTTCTTCCATCTATTTTCCCTTTAGGTACAAAAATTTAAGGCTCAGAAAACATGTGTATAGGATCTAAAGGGAATCATTTTCAGCTGAATGAATTCAAATTCTCCGTATACACTAAAGGGTAGAATGATATAATCAAATGGGAAGGACTGTTAGTAGAAAAGCTCATCCAGTCTCTTTCTTCATAAAAGCCCGTGAATGTAATAAATGATGCTTTCACAGCTGAAAAGCAGCAGGCATGATAAACACTTACAAAATGGGTTAAGAAAATGTTTTTCTTCTTATGGGAGCTGCAGTTTAAAAGACCTAATGATGCAGATTATAATAAGTAGCTGGTAAATGTTTCATCAAAAACACTGACCCACAGTCTTAGCAGGTGCTTATTAAATGTGGTAGATTTTTCTCTTAATAACAATTTACTCTCTTATAATATTTATATATATAGTAAAGGGAAAGATAGAATTAAATACTTTGTTGGAGAGACTCATAAGCTGTGCTGATAGTAATACTGTTACAAAATATTTTAATTTTCAGGCAAGATACTGAAAGTTAAGTTATATGTGCATACTTTTCAGCTACAAAATGATATTAAGAGAATGCCATTTTTAGGTAATGTATTTAAAAGCTCTAGCTTTCTATAATTCTAAAACTATATTATTGAATACTTGATTCAACAAGGAACATCTTGAAAGTAATGACTCAGTTATTTTTTTATTTATTAGGATTCACAGCACAAATTCTTCTGAAAAAGAACGTAAGGGCTGACAAAATTTACTGTGTTTAATGTAGACAAAATAAAACTTTTTAAAATAATACAGTTGATTAGAAAATGAAATCATATGCAAATGTTCAAAGTGAAAATCCTCACTCTTAATACTGCCCCCTCCTACTCTACCACTTCAGTAACTCATTTTATTACTGTCTCTGTTTCCAAGGAAATATGATCATAAGTAATCTTACATTCCTCCCATTTCTTACAAAAGTTAGCATAACATGTACATAGTCTGGTTTTCTATTTGTTAGTTTTAGAATGAGTAATAAGAATTAAATAAAGCTGCCCAAGTACTATTATATTTGACTCGTCAGTTTCATAGTGTTCAACTGAATATCTTGGAAATCTGTTCACATTAGCACATGGAGAGTTTCCTTATTACTTTTTTCCTTCATATTTTCAACAGTTGCAGGCATTCCACTGAGAGACTGTTTCCCAGCTGACTTAATCAGTCCCTTATGAGCGAACACCGTATGTGTGTTAGTTGCTTGGTCGTGTCTGACTCTTTGTGACCCCGTGGATTGTAGCCCGTCAGGTTTTTCTGTCCATGGGATTCTCCAGGCAAGAATACTGGAGTGGGTTGCCATGCCAATCTCCAGAGAATCTTCCCAACCCAGGGATTGAACCCAGGTCTCCCGCATTTTAGGCAGATTCTTCACAATATGAGCTACCTGGGAAGCCTATGAACACTGAGTTGCTTGCTACCAATTCTTTGACTTAAAAATAAAGAAATCATCGAATAAACTCTCAAATACATTTTAATTATATGCCATGATATTTGAAAGATGTACTCTAAGAAGTGGGGTTAGATAAATATATTTGTAATATTAAGAGAAATGGGTAAGATTACTGAAGATTTTCTGTGAATTATTAACTGTTCACTAAATTATTAACTAAAGCACAAGTGTCGCAGCATCCCTCTGGCCAGCACCTACAACTCCTCTGTTAGAATCTTTCAGATGGAACCAGAAGTTTATACTTTATTTGGCCTCATAGGTTATACTTTATTTGACCTCATATATTTTGAGAGTCTTTCCTTGAAAAGCAGCTAAAATTTCTGAAAATTTTCCTTCTGTTCATTTGTCTGAAGTGAAACTTTTCTAAACTATTAATATATTTTCTTCAGGGAACAGTTCATAAGAAACAGAATATTCTTCAGATTCTGGTCACATAGGAACTCAGGCATAAATAAGTACTCTCTAAATTAGGTGTTTAGGGATTTGCTTTTAGCAGAAATTAGAGTATCTTTGCTTACATATAAAATGGCACATGAAAATCAGTTAACTTAGTTTATATTGTCAAATTTAAAGTCATTTTCCCTAGGTAATGATGAGTTTCTTTCAAATTATCACAAACTCTGACTAAATGGGGTTCAAATTAATAACTTCTATTCAAGGAACAGTCAAATGATATACCACCTACACTATATCCACAATGACTTCTGAAGTACATCTTCAATTTATAAATTATATTGCATAAGATTCCAAGGGAGGACTAACTTTTATTTGAAATGGAGACCATTTTTTTGCATCTAATAATGCCAGATATTTTATTTATTTTTATTCCCTATCATTTTCCACACAATGAATTTCTGCTGATACATTTGTAAACAGAACAAAAATAATTTACAAGATATTAAATTATAATTCAAGAAATATAAATCCTCTTCATATTGCAACTCAAGAAATTAGACTTCTTCAACCTTGCTGCTCAATGATACTTCAATAGCTTAGTTTAAGAGAGTGACTTTACATCCCAGGTATCCATGTTCTAAACATCAAGATGGAGGATCAGTTGAAAATAAAGAAGTAAAATTTATGCCAGTGTTCTCCCAAGAAAGTTTTCTGGAATCTGCTACATGATAAGTTTTACCTCCTTCCCATTGACTGGAACTTAATCTTTTGGCCATGCTGACAGAAAGGGAGGCTGGGAAATGTAAGTTTGTTGTTGAGTAGCCATTTTCCAAGATGAATATTAATATAATTGACTGAAGAGCCAAACAAGCCTAAATAATGCAAGTATATCTTCCAAAATAAGATGTTGTCTGACTAGACATCTCTGAAGTTCTGGAAAAACAGGGAAGGAAAATAAAAAGTGAAAACATTAAAAAGAGAGAAACTCACAAGAGCATCAAAAATTAACATGTCTAGTTAGGCAAATTCTTAAGAGTCCAGAAAGACTTTCCATGAACAAAAGAGCTTCCCTGGAAGACAACATGGCAAGCTGAAACACATTTTTTTTTGTTTCCTGCCACTTGGAACTATTCAGGAAAACTTGCCATCATTAAATGAGATTTTGAGTATTTAGGTTCTGCTTTTGGGTCTCCAAACTTTCAAACTACAGTTTCCACAAAAATCAAAGTTATGGACCTGCCGATGGCACAATGTGAACAGGGGAATGAAATCCTCAAAGTGAAGTCTTATAGGATTCAGGGAAAGCCTTGCTGGGTCTCCGTGGTAGGGATTGCTGGTTTTCTGTGTGTGTGTGTGTGTGTGTGTGTGTGTGTGCGCGCGTGTGTGTGTGCATTTGCTAAGAAGGTGGTTTTGTTTATTAACTTCATGTGGTCATAGATCTATTCACTGGGAAAAGTCTACATCAGATCAGTAAAAATCTTTATCTTTAATGATAGATACTGTTAATTAGACCAGAAGCTATGTGTATCAGCTGATTTTTCACTTAAGTATCTAAAAGATTTTATTATTCATCTATTCAAGAATATATTGAGCTTTTTTCCCCTTAACACTAGGTATACACAGTGATGATCAAAATAGTTACGGTTCCCACTCAGGTAAAAGATGTCATCTATTTGTTGGTCAAGAGATAATTTACCTACACCCTCCCTTTCATTACTTTATACATTGGCAAACTCCCAAACCAAATAAAATGTTCTTAGTTTGAGGAAAATAACCACCATCAAGTCTGTATCACAAAGAGTACCTTATACATGAAGATACAGAAACAGATGCATGAGGATATCGATAAAGGGAAATCTTTTGATATATTTTTCTAAAAACCTAAGGAGAAAACTGGAGAAAGCTGTATGATGATCTCACTAGGATGGATAAAGAACTGTAGAAAGCAATTAAGAGAAAGCAGATTTGAAATCCCTTTCCATCTAAAGTGGAGAAATTTGCTTAATATTTAAGACAATTCAAAATTCACTAAATACAGAAAATGTAAATGAGGAATCATGGGCTATAATTAACTGCAGAATATAAAACAAATACGTGTGGGTTAAATTATGAAATTTTCTACAGAAATAGTGATAAAAGAAATATTAGGAAAATGATTAGGCAAGAGATACAATGAAGACACAGACAGCAAAGTCAACATATGCCTAAAATAGACTTCAGGGTTTATTTTATTGGGGACAAAATTAACAAAAATGACATGATTGTCATTATTTGTAGACTGCATTACTTGATGTGATGAAGCAAGAACAAAGTAGTGCTAGTAGATAATTTTAAAATCCTATCAAAATATGATATGTTCTGTAGTTTTGTGTTTAGAATATGTGGTACCAGAGCAAGTGCATCATGTTGATAAAATAGCTTTTATCAAGCTTTAATTCCAGAGGCATTTGTGTCTTCTGTAGTGGTTATCTCAAAAAGAACCAATATTCACAGATTTAGTTATGGACATGAGTTTGAGTAAACTCAAGGAGAGAGTGAAGGACAGGGAAGCCTGGTTTGCTGCAGTTCGTGGAGTCGCAGAGTCGGACACCACTTTGCGACTGAACAATAGCATATCATGGGAATTCTGTTAAATCTAGAAACATTGAAGAAAAGTTTGTATTAATGAAAGGTAAAGATATGCTGTGAATGTCCCCTAAGGATAATGTGTGTTATCCATATTTAGGTTACTGGCATCAAAAGGTCCCTTAGAGAAAAATGTATATGAGGCCAAAGTAGTGAGGCCACTACTGCTCAATGGTTCTGGAAGAGCAACAACTGCCCCTGATAAGGAATTAGTGTATATTTCTCAGTTTTCTTAGGGCTCAGAGCACTGCACTCATGTAGGAATAGGAATCAAGCAGTTGGGAGTAAGAAACAGTCAAAACAGTTAATAGCACTTCGGGGGTTTTGGAGTTTAACACTGCCAAATAAACTTGAAAGTTTTATTGCTAACAGGTTGAATTAATTATAGTGCAACTCCTGATTAAGGAAACTGTGATCAATTCAAAATTAAATAAGATCATCATAATTACATGATATGGACATAGAGCTGTATAATTTTAGATAGAATACTTTAATATATATATATGTATATACTTAAAGACTAAAATAATTGACATAAGTCTCCCTGTAACACTATTCCTCAGTCTCTCACACTGGAATGTAAGTTTCTTAATAGCAGGGGCAATGAAATTCAATTCATCTTTAAATCTGGATCAGTGGACACACTGAAGGTGCTCAATAAATGTTCAATTGATGAATAAATCTAAGGGTGAATGAAAAGCAACTGAAAGCAGTTATTTACGCCATCCATGCCAGTGTGATGGGATTTCTACTTTTAAGGAATCAATCATTCCACTTTTGAACCATGCATTGATTTTCTCTGCATTTTCTAAACCTAGCTTGAACATCTGAAAGTTCTTGGTTCACACACTGTTGAAGACTCACCTGGAGAATTTTGAGCATTACTTTGCTATCATGAGAGATGAGTGCAATTGTATGGTAGTTTGAACATTCTTTGGCATTGCCTTTCTTTGGGATTGGAATGAAAACTGAACTTTTCAACCCTGTGGTCACTGCTGAGTTTTCCAAATTTGCTGACATATTGAGTGCAGCACTTTCAAAGCATCATCTTTTAAGATTTGAAATAGCTCCGCTAGAATTCCATCACCTCCACTAGCTTTGTTTGTAGTGATGCTTTCTAAGGCCCACTTGACTTCACATTCCAGGATGTCTGGATCTAGGTGAGTGATCACACCATCGTGGTTGTGTCGTGAAGATCTTTTCAGTATAATTCTTCTGTGTATTCTTGCCACCTCTTAATATCTTCTGCTTCTGTTAGGTCCATCCCATCTCTGTCCTTTATTGTGCCCATCTTTGCATGTAGTATAGCCTTGGTATCTCTAATTTTCTTGAATAGATCTCTTGTCTTTCCCATTCTATTATTTTCCTCTATTTCTTTGCATTGATCACTCAGGACGACTTTCTTATCTCTCCTCTGATTCTTTGAAACACTGCATTCAGAGGGCTGAATCTTTCCTTCTCTCCCTTGGCTTTCCCTTCTCTTCTTTCCTCAGCTATTTGTAAGACCTCCTCAGCCAACCATTTTCCCTTTTTGCATTTCTTTTTCTTGGGGATGGTCTTGACCACTGCCTCCTGTACAATGTCACGAACCTCCGTCCATAGCTCTTCAGGCACTCTGTCTATTAGATGCAATCCCTTGAATCTATTTGTCACTGCCACTGTATAATCATAAGGGATTTAATTTAGGTCAAATCTGAATGGTCTGGTGGTTTTCCTTGCTTTCTTCAACTTAAGTCTGAATTTTGTAATAAGGAGTTCATGAGACATGGTCAGCTCCCAGTCTTGTTTTTGCTGACTGTATAGAGCTTCTCCATCTTTGGCTGCAAAGAATACAATCATTCTGATTTTGGTACTGACCATCTGGTGGTGTCCACATGTAGAGTCATCTCTAGTGTTGTTGGAAGAGGGTCTTTGCTATGACCAGTGCATTCTCTTGGCAAAACTCTGCTAGCCTTTGCCCTGTTTCATCTTGTACTCCAAGGTAAAACTTGCCTGTTACTCCAGGTATCTCTTGATTTCCTACTTTTGCATTCCAGTCACCTATGATGAAAAGGACATCTTTTTTTAGTGCTAGTTCTAGAAGGTTGTGTAGGTCATCACAAAACTGTTCAACTTCAGCTTCTTCAGCATTACTGGTCAGGACATAGACTTAAATTACTGTGATATTGAATGACTTGCCTTGGAAATTAACAGAGAAAGCAAGAGAGTTCCAGAAAAATATCTACTTCTACTTTACTGACTACTCCAAAGCCTTTTAACTGTGTAGATAATGACAAACTGTGGAAAATTCTGAAAGAGATGGAAATACCAGACCACCTTACCTGAGAAACCTGTATGCAAGTCAATAGGCAACAGTTAGAACTGGACATGGAACAACAGACTGGTTCCAAATAGGGAAAGGAGTATGTCAAGGCTGTATATTGTCACCCTGCTTACTTAACTTATATGCAGAGAACATCATGTAAAATCCCGGGCTGGATGAAGCACAAGTTGGAATCAAGCCTGCCGGGAGAAATGTCAATAACCTCAGGTATGCAGATGACACCACCCTAATGACAGAAAGCAAAGAGGAACTAAAGACCCTCTTGATGAAAGTGAAAAAGGAAAGTGAAAAAGCTGGCTTAAGACAGAACATTAAAAAAACTAAAATCATGGCATCCGGTCCCATACTTCATGTCAAATAGATGGGGAAACAATGGAAACCGTGGCAGAGTTTATTTCTTTGGGCTCCAAAATCACTGCAGATGGTGACTGCAGCCATGAAATTAAAAGATGCTTGCTCTTTGGAAGGAAAGCTATGACCAACCTGGACAGCATGTTAAAAAAGCAGAGACATCACTTTGCTGACAAAGGTCCATCAAGTCAAAATATGGTTTTTCCAGTAGTCATGTATGGATGTGAGAGTTTAACATAAAGAAAGCTGAGCACTGAAGAACTGATGCTTTTGAAGTGTGGTGTAAGAGAAGACTCTGAGAGTCCCTTGGACTGCAAGGAGATCCACCCAGTCCATCCTAAAGGAAATCAGTCCTGAATATTCACTGGAAGGACTGATGCTGAAGTTGAAGCTCCAATACTGTGGCCACCTGACGTGAAGAACTGATTCGTTTCCAAGACTCTTGGTCCAAGACCTTGTCTTCAATCCAACCAAATATGGTTGAATCTCAGTATACTTTCCTGTTTTATCTCAGATTTAAGTTGTCAGAAAAAAAAATTCCCTCCTTATTATAGACTAATGGTTATAATCTCCAATTAGATGCTCCATACTTGCCCATCTATTATGATAGCCACTAAGCAAATGTGACTATTTATATTTAAATTAATTGAGTCAAAATGCAATTTAAAAGTTTCTCAGTTGCTCTGGACACATTTCAAGTGCCCAGTGGCCTCAAGCTTAGTGGTTATAGTTTTGGACAGCAGAGGTATAGAAACTTTTCATTACTGTGGAAAGTTCTGTTTGACAGCACTGTTTCATGTAATTCAGCAGTCCTTTTCTCGGTCTCAAATCTTCTCCTATTTTCTGTATTTATTTAAAATGTTCTCTGTCCTTCCCAAATCTGTTATTCCTTCTTTATGCCCTATGTACTGGACAGATTTTTTTATACTTCCTAGGTGCACCTTTCAGTCTTCCCTACAGCTCAGCTGGTAAAGAATCTGCCTGCAATGCAGGAGACCCTCATTCAATTCCTGGGCTAGGCAGATCCCCTGGAGAAGGGATAGGCTCCCCACTCCAGTATTCTTGGGCCACCCTGGTGGCTCAGAGGGTAAAGAAGCCGCCTGCGATGCAGGAGACTTGAGTTCAATCCCTGGTTTGGGAAGATCCCCTGGAGGAAGGCATGGCAACCCACTCCTGGAGAATCCCCAAGGAGAGGGGAGCCTGGTGGGCTACAGTCCATGGGCTCAGAAAGAGTCGGACTAAGCCCAGCACAGCACAGGGAAGAGAATGCAAACCATCACTCATAATCTTTTTCATCTTCTCCCAAATCTACAAACCTATGTGAATCCATAGCCAGCATCTCCTTCTAATTGGAGCTCCTCTCAATGTCCATTTGTTTTGAATTTTCATATCTTTCTCCCTTATTAGGATACTGATACTTAAAATGTTTCTCATTTCTCTATTTTATCTTCAGTTTGTCTCTCCCAATTAGCTCATTCCAGCAATATTTTCATTTTTTTTAGGTTCTCTATATTTGAAATAGAACAAAAAATTTTTTTTTTACTTTATGTAAGTGCTTTTATCTACCATTTTTAAGGAGTTATATTCATTGTAATCCTAATATAATAAGAATTTCACACTTCTTTCCTTAATATCTCTACTAAATCCGCTCCTATTCAGCATATTAATTTCCTGGCTATTGAATTCAATATACGTATTTCAGTACTTACCTTACTCAACATGCACTGAATACACAGCTTCCCATTTTTCTTTCATTCTTCAAATACTGTATTTCCTTGGGTTCCTTGACATCAGACTTTTAAATTATACTTATCTCACTAATATCAAGCCCTGTGAAGATAGGAAACTTAGTTTTTCTTGACCATTACACTGGACACAGTTCCTGGTGCATGTCAAGCCCTGTACAAATATCTACTGAATTCTAAAGTTTAATGTATGGGGCTTCCCTGGTGGCTCAGACGGTAAAGCGTCTGCCTGCAATGCAGCAGACTCGGGTTCAATCCCTGGGTCGGGAAGATCCCCTGGAGGAGGAAATGGCAACCCTCTCTAGTACTCTTTCTGGAAAATTTCCATAGACTAAGGAGCCTGGTAGGCTACAGCCCATGGGGTTCACAAAGAGTCGGACAAGACTGAAGGACTTCACTTTCACTTTCAAAGTTTAATGTATACCTCTTCATAGGTTAAGTTTTATTAGAAATTCCTAAAGGAGTACTTCCAAATCACCACTTAACAATGGGATGGACTTTAAAATAATCATGGAAAAAATGATCAAACATGAAGTCTCCCTGATGGGACACTTACACAACTCTTTCTTTGGGAAAGGAAGGAGTAGTATAGCCTATGATGATCTTTAATATCTATCTATACTCCTTTCTCTCTCTCTCTGGCAAACAAACAAATACTAAAGATTGCAGTAGATCTTCTGCAATCAGAAAGTGACTAAATTTCGATTGCCTTTTATGTGC
The DNA here is from genome assembly GCF_910594005.1 of Cervus elaphus. Lineage (NCBI taxonomy): Eukaryota > Metazoa > Chordata > Mammalia > Artiodactyla > Cervidae > Cervus > Cervus elaphus. Next base: position 61,281,681 of record NC_057831.1, on the reverse strand, counting down.
TAGACTCTTTCTTTGTTGCTAGAATAGAAAAAAGAAGAACTCACAAAACATTTATAATATAGAGTGAGATATAGTTAATGGACATAAAAACAAATACATGTGTAAGATATTGGCAGATAATGAGTGTTAATAAGAAGATTACATACAGTGTTCACAGTGATGCTTAGAATAGGTAGCCAGGGAAAGCTCTGTGAGAAGGAATCATTTGAATTGAGTCTGGATTAGGAAATGGAGGAATTTCCTAGAAAGAGCTTGAAAAATAGGAAACTCAAATTCATAGATCCTGGATGGCAACATGCTTTTCATGATTAAATAGAGGAAAACAGAAAAAAAATTTAAAAATTCAATAAAGTTACTAACACATAATGGCTGATGGGAGGAAAGGAGAAAGAATTTAGAGAAGCTATCAGAGGCCAGATACAGCTCAGGCTGTTGTAATGGAGTTGGATTTTATTTTAAGAGTAATAGGAAAACTTGTGACAGTGTTCAGTGAAATTGTCAAGCTCTGATTTATATTTTAAAACCATCATGCTGGTTCACTTTTAAAGAGACAAGGAGATCAAATGAGAGGCTATTTTTATGTTAGATGTCAAAGAGGATGGTGACTTGAACTATAAAATTAATAGCTGAAATTTTGAGAAATGAATGCATTTTGAAGATATAAATAGTATGATTTGCTGATATACTGGAAACACTAGAGAAACCATTGTGAGAAAAGTATAAAAATCAAAGATAAATCATCTAAATGAATAATGGTATCATTTACTGAGTCATAGAAGAATTAAGTGAAAATTATTTCAATGAGAAAAGATTAAGACTTCTGTATTCATCATATTTAATTAAAGATGATTATTAAGCAATGACATTGAGCATTAAAATCAATTAAAATTAAATAAAATAATGAAAATGCATAATGACAGTATACATGTTTAAGAGCTCAAGACTCACGGTAGAGGCCAGAATGGAGATAAAATCTTAGAATCATATTTGAAACTGCTGAACTGGATAAGATAATTTAGAATGCACAAAATGAAATAAAAAGCAGATTCAATATATAGGTAGAACATTAAAGATAATATCCTAGTTATCATAATATTTAGAGGCCTAGTAGGGACAAGGAGACAATAGTAAAAGCCATGTAAAAGAAGGAACCTGATGGAAAAAAAGAAGACATTTCATAAGAATGTGATATCCTGGAATTCCAGAGAAGAAAATGTTTAAACCAGGGAATGATCATCTGTGTCAAATGTTGAAGAGCATTTGAGTAAGATGAGTCAGAGAATTAACTATTGGCTTTTGCAAGGAGTTATAGGATCCAGAATCACAGCAACAGCAAAGGCAGAAACACCTCTTGCATTGTTGCAAGTGGGAAAACAGGGTATGTGGTTTGGGTATCAATGACTTGTTGGGATTCATACTGAGAAAAGGACATCTCACCTGATATTTATATCTTTCTATGAAATATAGAAAATGCTGCTTGGGATTCAGGAGAACAGGAAGTGAGGGAGGGTTAAGAATGAGATTGTGTAAATAGCAGTCATGAAAAGAAACGTGTTAATCACTCAGTCGTGTTCCACTCTTTGTGACCCCATGGACTGTAGCCTGCCAGCTTTCTCTGTCCATGGAATCCTTCAGGCAAGGAGACTAGAGTGGATTGTCTTTCCTTTCTCCAGGGGATCTTCCTGACTCAGGGATTGAACCCAGGTTTCCTGCATTGCAGGCAGTTTCTTTACCATCTGAGCCACATGGCTGTAGTCACAGGTTGTGGGAAAATTAAGTTTTAAGGAAAGGATGCTAATATTTTCTGTTAATGTTATTTTCAGTCAAAACTTTTATATATCTCTCTACAGCAACGTTTGGCTAAACAGAGATGAGATCCTGGCTTTCACTAGGATTGGAATTTTGTCAGGTGATAAAGAGAAAGGAGAAATAAGGAAAGAGCTCTAGGTTTGCAAGGGAATGAACACAGTGCAGCACCATAGAATTTGGGATGGGTTTGGAGGAAACAGAACTTGAGACTGTAGTGTCTTCCATAGGAGTCATTATGTTTATAATGATCAGAGTGGAATAGCAATGCAGTGAGATGAAGGATGGGGGTGAAGATAAAAAAGCCCACGTTTAGAAATGGATCAAGTTTAGAAGTGATGTAGTTATGGAGGGTGCCACTGAGATTAGGTAGGTGGTTAACTGAGGAGGTCAAGAAACTATGAGTGATACTAAATGGATCTTCAGTGGATCTCAATGTTCAAATCATCATGGACGTTGATCTTAGTAGTAGGGCACTAGAGGGAGGATGTCCATGATCCAGGTGTGGAAATCCTTAGTGAAGGATGGAGAATGACTGGAAAGTCAAGGGCACAAACAGTCAGAGAAGAGGTAGCTTTATTTGTGTTGGGCTGGGAAACCATCAACTAAATTTCTGCCTCATTCTAAAAGTTGTGAGTCTGAAATTTTCAGAGAAAGATGGATGCCTATTCTGGTATCTGCTACTAGTTATAATCTGATGATATGTTTTAATCACGTATATATAGAATTTCAGACAAAGGGAAGGAAGCAGTTAACTATTTTAAAAGTACAACTATAAGCAAACGTTGGAAACGCTTAGGAATTCAGACTCTACTTTCTTGATGATCTCTTGTTAACTGATTATTATGCAAGTGTGACTCTCATTCAGCCTTGACTAAAAGCTCTCTAAAGTATATAAAGGTACCTGTTCATCTTAGTGGGCTTCCCTGGTGGGTCATGTGGTAAAGAATATGCCTGCAATGGGGGAGACTTGCATTTGACCCCTGGGTCAGGAAGATCCCTGGAGAAGGGAATAGCAACCCACTCCAGTATTCTTGCCTGGAGAATCCCATGGACAGAGGAGCTTGGTGAGCTACAGTCCATGGGGTTGCAAAGAGTCCAACATGACAGCATGAAATGCCAAAATACATCTTTAATCACTAAGAATGTTTCAGTGCCTGCAATTATGATTCTGAGCATGAATTTACTTATACATCATAATGAATCTGAATCAATATAACTTTTGAAATTCTTTTTCTCAAATTATATTTGCTGTAATTAAAAAAAAAATTATCATTTTAGCAAACCCAGCAAAACTCTAGATTATTGACAGTCCTGTTAATATTTTTTAAGGGATTATATTGCCTTTGAAAACAGAGGCTTTTAGAAGGCAAGAACCTTTTAAAACGTTGTGTCAACTTCCTAAATTTCAAGTTCATTCTATGAAAATGTACCAATCACAGCACATAAGGATGAAGAGCGATTTTCAGCTCTAGTCTTAGAACATTTTGTTTTGAAGCAATCTAAGTATCAAGATATTGTTATATTTACTAGGACAACAGAGTAGCTTTAATTTTTATTCTGAAAAATGATAGTGGTACCTGTGTGATGCCACTGGTGTGTAAGTGAGAAATGCTAATGCAACTATGGTGGAAGAAAGTGGAAAAATGCGTTAGAGCTGGCAATCTCATTTCATAGTAAGATACAGAGACTGTCTTCAGTTTAGTTTTGTTGACATGGTCAAAAGGTTTTATTTCTAAAATGTTTTCATATGTTCAATTTTAATGCATGTTTTTCACTCCTGATATTATCTATCCTTAGACTTCTTATTTGAATTGATACCGCAGTTGTTATGCCAGATGTCCGAATCCCCGAGCGGGAAGAGAGAAGGCTTCCAAGACAATGCAACTCGCAGGAAAGGAAGTTTATTACTGACTGGAGCCAGGACTCTTCGCCTGCAACCAACACAGTGGTGCGGGTCAGAGAGCCCCGAGCCCAAGCTGTTACACAAATTTATAGGGTGAGAAGCGGATTGGTTACACGTTTGCCAAGCAATTTCATTGGTCAATACTTTAGCGCCCGCGGGACTTTCCTGGGGGTTTCCGCCCCCGTTCCTAATTTCCTAATTGGCAAACAGCGGTCAGTATTAAGTGAAAGCTAATTGGTCCTAATTGGAAAACAGTGGTACCAAGTAGGAAGTTCTACTCCTTAATCTAAGCTGCATTACTTCTGCTCGCCTCTCACAGTAACACCTTATATTGTTACAACTGTCTTTCTTAGTGAATTCCATTTTTCATTGGAGTGTGTTCAAAATTCTGTTAGAAATTATTGGTTCATTTTTCTTCTAACTGTAGAGTTTGAAGAGAATGAAAATCTGAAATCTTGCCTGGAGAGTTAATTTACCATTTTAATTATAAATCTGATGTGAATGAAATAAGAGCTTTCCAAAAATAACTGGATTATTTCATTGAAAATAGAAATTAATTTATCTCATTATTAAGCCTGGTTTCTTAATTATGCCCACTTATTGATCCATACAATGTGTCAAACAAGCATTGTGTTAAACATGGCACATATTAGAGAATGTCTCCTTTGTGGTTCCTGTAAACCAAGACAAAAAATTTATATTATCCACTAATAGCTTACGTTAAAAAACTGTGTTGCAAACTAGAGAAAAGAAAATGTCACGAGTATGCTTCAAAGTAATATGAAAATAATTTGTGTTCATCAAGAAAAAACAGTAAATTTAGGCAAATTAGGGCATTTCTGTCTTAAAAAACAATTGTTGCTTATCCAGTTTATAAGAATGCTTCAGAAACACTGAAGTGATTACTCCAAATTCCTGAAATTAAAAGTACTACTCAGAAAGCAAATAATTCAAATAGAGAATGTACTACATGTTACATACCTCTTTTTTGTTAAAGGGTAGCTGATCTACAATATTACATTAGTTTCAAGTGCATAACAGACAAGTGATTCAATGTTTTTATGGTTATACTCCATTTAAAGTTATTACAGAATGACAACTATATTTCTCAGTGCCGTATAATACATTCATGCTGCTCACCTGATTTCACACAGTGGTTTGTGCTTCTTAGTCCTGTGTCCCTGTTTTGTGCTCTCCTCTTCCTACTGTTAATCACAAATTCCCACTTTATTCTTGTGAATCTGTTTCTATTTTCTTATATATATATATACATATATATATATAATATTTTTAGATTCCACATAGAGATGATAATATTGAGTATCTGTCTTTCTCTGTCTGATTTTACTAAGTGTTTTACTCTTTATGCCCACCCACATTGTTGCAAATGGCAGGATTTTTTATGGCCGAGTAATACACATGAATATTATTGAATAGACTTCCTCCTGCTGGTTCAGGTCATTCACCTTCTTGGTTAAATTTATTTCCAGGTATTATATGCTTTTTGATGCAATATTAAACAGGATTGTTTTCTTGCTTTCTCTTTCTGATAGCTCTTTATTAGCAAATGAAAAGCAACAGATTTCTGTATATTAATTTCATATTCTGCAACTTTACTGAATTCATTTATTAATTCTATTCACTTGTTGTTTGGTTGCTTTCTTTTTCTTTTTTTTTGGTGAAGACTTTAGGATTTACTATGCACAGTATCATGCCATCTACAAATAGTGGCAGTTTTATTTTTTCCCTTCCAGTTTGGATGATTTTTAATTCTTTTTGTTATCTGATTGCTGTGGCTCGTACATCCGGTACTATGTTAAATAGAAGTGGTGAGAGTGGGCATCTTTGTCTTATTCCTGATTTTAGAACAAAGGCTTTCAACCTTTCATCACTGAGTGTGATGTTAGCTGTGAGTTTGCCATCAGTTCAGTTCAGTTCAGTCGCTCAGTCGTGTCCGACTCTTTGCGACCCCATGAATCGCAGCACGCCAGGCCTCCCTGTCCATCACCAACTCCCGGAGTTTACTCAAACCCATGTCCATTAAGTGAATGATGCCATCCAACCATCTCATCCTCTGTTGTCCCCTTCTCCTCCTGCCCTCAATCTTTCCCAGCATCAGAGTCTTTTCCAATGAGACAGCTCTTCGCATGAGGTGGCCAAAGTATTGGAGTTTCAGCTTCAACATCAGTTCTTCCAATGAACACCCAGGACTGCTCTCCTTTAGGATAGACTGGTTGGATCTCCTTGCAGACCTCTGATATTTTTAGATTTAATCAAATTTTTATATTTTACCAATTTTATAAATCATGTATCTCAAAAAAGAATAAATCTGCCCAAAGGAGTGAATACCCATTACCTGAAACAAGTAATTTGAGGAAGAGTATAATACTCATGGAAATCTTAGTAGTGTTAAAAAAACCTCAAAATATAAAATCACATAAAAAGTATATACAAATACAGGTAGATAAAGCATTAAATTTTTCCAGGATAATGATTCATGTTTATTTACATAAAGCATCAGGTTAGCCTGCCTATCTGAGCTACGTGATATGTTGATCAGGCCCCTACCTTACTCTACCCTACCTCTAATTCTACCTACTGCATTCAATTGCCTGAGGCAGAAGGTAAATGAAATGAATGAATGAAGCCAATGCTTTTTCTCTCTGCCTCTATGTTCTTTATCCAAATTCAAGATAGCTACCTCAGAACAACATTCACTGATGCTCATTTCTTGACTTCTTTGAACTCACTGGGGTTTTGATTTTCAAATTTCTTAATTTATAATATTACACTTTATTTAAGTAGATTCTCATTATTTACAGATTCCATATTTGCAAATTTTCCAACTTTCTAATTTCTATTTATAATCCCCCTCTTAACAAATATCTTTTTGTGATCATTTGCAAGCATGCATAAAGTAGTGAAAAGTTTAACTTTCCTGATGCTCATGTTTCCAGCTGAATCTGAACAAGGTAATACTTTGCTTTGTTTTTAAATCTGAGAATGAAAACTCTTTTTGTGTTCTATTTAATGCTGTAATTTATATGTTTTTGTGCTTCTTAGCTGATTGTGTTGCTTAAAATGGCCTGCAAGCATAGTGCTGAAGTACTATGTAAAAGTTAAAAAAGTCTATGATAAGACTTCTAGAGAAAATGTATTTGTTAGATAAGCTTCATTTAGGTTTGAGCTGCCTTGCTTTTGACTGTGATTCAATAAATTAGAAATATATATTAAATATCTTTAAACAGAAATACACACAAAACAAAATTATATATTGATTGACAAAAGTGTGACTAAAGCCTCTCAGAACCTAACTATGTATTTCCCCTGGGAACAGTGGGTCAGTATTTACTAATTCAGCATTCATGGTGACTATATAGACCATAACTAGCATAAATAATGAGAAACAACTCTACACTGTTTGTATATCACTATTAATAAATACTTCTCTTTATTTTTCTAATTCTTTTAAAATTTTAAAATTTTTAGTGCTTACATTTTTGTCTACTGTCAAATATTTTAATCACTTACTGTATTTGTTCTGTTGTTACTGTGGTTTATTTTCATTTTTGTAAATGTTTATTTGAATGTTTATCTGTCTTAAATTATTCAGTCAGTGAAAACCTGTCAAAGTTTTGAATCATTTAGTGTGTGTAGGTAGGAAAAGAACCCATTGATTTTCTTGGGTGCCAGTGTTCCTTGGGGGAAAAAATTAGCCTTGTTCAAAAATAAGTTTCTCTGAATAAGTTACATTTAATGGAATTGAGGAGCAGAAGATAAATCCTAAAGGAAAGTAGATTACTGAGCAAAGGAATTCATAATACAAAATCTGCCAAGATGAGAAAAGGTGTGCCTTAGCTTTAGTATGCTTGTATTGTTGTTGATGAGGGATTGGAATAACAGTACAGACACTTACTTAAATCAATTCCAACTCAATCTTCTGTCAACAAGTGTTCCTATATACTCTACAAAGGAGATGTTTATGAAGTAAAATTGAAAGAACAGTGACTTTAGCTGTCCCAGAAATTCTATGGTGGAACTCTCCTAGTTCCATGTAACAAATTTAGTAAGTGCTAAATTACTAGAGTGAAAAGATGTTCTAGATATCTGTTCCAAAAAACATCAGATCCTCTGGAGCTTTCCCCTTTTATATACCAGCCATCACTGACATAACCAGCTAAATGAAGGCATCGATCAGTGTCCTAAAGGTTACCCTGATGGTAGATCACCAAAAGTGTTTACCTCTGATTTAGAAGACTTCCCTGTTGTTAAAGAAAAACCAGAGCCTGACAAAAAAAATGGTGAAAACAAAGTTCACTCAGGAACTATTGCTAAAGGGGGAAAGAGACATTAGTACTGAACTGGGCTTAATTCTGAAATCAATTTACACCAAAGGAGAAGGGGTTGTGGTCGATGGATAGAAAATCACTAAGAGGAAACACCAGCGGTAAGGAACGATTTTGGCTGACCTGACCTGACGGGATCCTTGCTGCCAGCAGGCCACAATAATCAGATCTCCCCTGAGGCATTTGGGAATTAAGAACTTGATCATCAGGACATGAAGGGTGACCAGATATTGAGGGTGGAAAATTCATCCCAAACTGACTCGGCAGGATGCTCGCTCTCGAGGTCAAGTGCCAAGTATAAAACCTAGGTCACAGAGGGCTTAGAGGTGCCTGACTGAGGTTTGGTTAAGGGAAGTGTTTTTATCAATGTAAAGGCTGGGATACAATGGAACCCTGTCTGGACCCCATGTTTTTCGACCCTGAATAACTCTCTTGGGCTGAAACTCTGACCAATGGAAAATAAGATCTGATGGTCAGGTATACCATCCACACCCTCCATCACTGTAGACTGTTATAAGATAGAGTTCGTAGGATAACCTCTAAGAAGAAGACACCAAGTTATTAGAATCAGTCACCCAAGTGGCCGCAGGTTGGTTTCTCTCTTTGTCTGTCATTTTCTTTTTTCTTAGAGTTTCTCTGACAGCTCAGCTGGTAAAGAATTGACCTGCAATGCAGAAGACTCCAGTTCGATTCCTGGTTTAGGAACATCCGCTGGAGAAGGGATAGGCTACCCACCCCAGTATTCTGGGCTTCCCTTGTGGCTCAGCTGGTAAAGAATTCATCTGCAATGCAGGAGACCTCAGTTCAATCCCTGGCTTGGGAAGATCCCCTGGAGAAGGGAACGGCTACCTACTCCAGTATTCTGGCCTGGAGAATTCCATGGACTGTATAGCCCATGGGGTCACAAAAAGCTGGATACAACTGAGCGACTTGCACTGAATTTCACTTCTTTGTTCTGGACACTTGTTTTCTTGGGTTTCACGTCTAACGAGATGGTGGCAAATAAGCATTTACCTTAGAGTTGGCCTTCTAAATAGCACAGGCTAAGGCACTCAGAACTACTTTTTGTCACAAGTTACATATTAGCCAGGCCAAGCTATCTGGTGGTGGGTAGGCTTCAGAAATGACTCAATTCCAGGCTCAAACATTATCATCAGACAAGATTTCTTTCTGATTCTTGATTCTCTTTTGCAGTTCCTTAAGTGTCATGTGCAACAGAATAATCAAGTGTCTTTGATTCTTACGCTCCAGGTTTCTAAGAGAAATCAAACCCTTTCACATAATTTTCTTCCAAAAACTTTTGGATTTTATTGTCTTTATTGAGTAATATTTCAATTGCAAAACCATACACTTTTGTAATATTAGGTTGTTTCAGTCTTGTTCTCATTCTGTGAGTTAAAAGTGGTATCAGCTTTGCTTGCTCCTTACTGGCCTGAGAGTGGGTGAATGTTTTTAACTAGAAGAAAATCGAAATTTGTTTGCAAGTAGATGCTGCAAAGTCAGTGCTTTGTTTTCTACACAGGACATGTGCTATTCTGTTGCAAAATACTATAAGAGGTAGGAAAGGCATTTTCCTAGTCCAAACAGCTTCTGATAAAAAAGCAGCTAGTGACATAGCTGTAACTGGTGAAAAAAGGAAGAGACACTTCTAGGTGAATCAAAATTGGGCAGATCATTACTTTTGTGCATGGTTGAATAAGAGCGTGGAGGCCCAGTAGACTGGTGTATTGAAGATAAGAGAAGAGAAACATCTGCCAACAGTCAAGAGAGGCACTGGAAGGAGCAGTTGAAATAGGTGTAGAGGCAATGTCACCAGTATGAATTATGTATTTAAAGATATTACTGATTTTCAGATTTTTTTTTTAAAAAGTAAGTCAGCTTAAATTATGTGGAAGATGAAAACTATTGAGTTATAGTTAGTTAGTTATAAGCTGTAAAATAAACTTACCTACACTTTTAATATCACCAGATGCAACTCATCAATTTAATTTGATGAAACTGATCAAAGGCTTAGTTTTCATTATTTTTTTTTACATTTATTCTAACTTGCACTTCAAATTCTCTTCTATATTTTTCTTCTTATAGTGTTTAGATTCCAGATCTCCACTTATTTATACTAATGAAAAAATTATTTAATCTTTCTATTTCAGTTTCAAATTTTTAAAATGAGACTAATAATGCTTATCTTAGAAGAGTGCTTGGTTAAGCAAAAGTATTTTGTAGGCAGACCACTGCTTTCAGATATCTATTATTTATTCACTATATGATCTTGCACAGTTGATTCTAAAATGTTTAGGTTTTCTTCCATAAATAGGGATTATAAAAGTATCTATTTTGTAGGTTGTTATAGTGATAAATTGACATTAGTAAAATGTTTACAAGAGTGATTGGCATACATATATACTATATTGCTTGAAAATGATCAATACACATTTGCTTCCATTCGTCTCAAATTAGGTAAATTGAATATTTTTAATGGAAACATTCTCTTTAAAATATACTAAGTATTTGGGAAACTTTATTATAGACACTGTTTTTGGTATTTATATGTGCACTATTAAGAATTCTAAAATGTAGTACTTCTATTATATATCATTTGAGATCACGTGGGAAAATGGTAAAATAATTCAGATTAAAAATCAAGACATTATTTTGAAATGTGAAATGAGTGTAACTCTATAATACAGAAAAATATTAGATCTAGTGGGATTTTTCTTTAAACCTCAATATTCAATGATGCTGTGGATTTCTTTGACAAACAGTAAGTTTGCCCTCTGTTAAATTCAGTTCAGGTCAGTTGCTCAGTCGTGTCCGACCCTTGCGATCCCATGAACCACAACACGCCAGGCCTCCCTATCCATCACCAACACCTGGAGTTTACTCAAACCCATGTCCGTAAAGTGAGTGATGCCATCCAACCATCTCATCCTCTGTTGTCCCCTTCTCCTCCTGCCCTCAATCTTTCCCAGCATCAGGGTCTTTTCCAATGAGTCAGCTCTTCACATGAGGTAGCCAGGGTATTGGAGTTTCAGCTTCAGCATCAGTCCTTCCAATGAACACCCAGGACTGATCTCCTTAGGATGGACTGGTTACATCTCCTTGCAGTCCAAAGGACTCTCAAGAGTCTTCCCCAACACCACAGTTCAAAAGCATCAATTCTTCAGTGCTCAGTGTTCTTCACAGTCCAACTCTCACATCCATACATGACCACTGGAAAAACCATAGCCTTGCTCAGATGGACATTTGTTGGCAAGTAATGTCTCTCCTTTTCAATATGCTCTCTAGGTTGGTCATAACTTTTCTATCAAGGAGTAAGCGTCTTTTAATTTCATGGCTGCAATCATCATCTGCAGTGATTTTGGAGTCCACAAAAATAAAGTCTGACACTGTTTCCCCTGTTTCCTCATCTATTTGCCTCATCTATTTCCTCATCTATGAAATGATGGGGCCAGATGCCATGATCTTAGTTTTCTGAATGTGGAGTTTTAAGCCAACTTTTTCACTCCTCTTTCACTTTCATCAAGAGGCTTTTTAGTTCCTCTTCACTTTCTGCTATAAGGGTGGTGTCATCTGCATATCTGAGGTTATTGATATTTCTCCTGGCAATCTTGAGTCCAGCCTGTGCTTCTTCCAGCCCAGCGTTTCTCATGATGTACTCTGTTAAATAAGCAAGGTGACAAGATACATCCTTGACGTACTCCTTTTCCTATTTGGAACCAGTCTGTTGTTCCATGTCCAGTTCTAACTGTTGCTTTCTGACCTGCATATAGGTTTCTCAAGAGGCAGGTCAGGTGGTCTGGTATTCCCATCTCTTTCTGGATTTTCCACAGTTTATTGTGATCCACACAGTCAAAGGCTTTGGCATAATCAATAAAGCAGAAATAGATGTTTTTCTGGAACTCTCTTGATTTTTCAATGATCCAGTGGATGTTGGCAATTTGATCTCTGGTTCCTCTGCCATTCCTAAAACCAGCTTGAACAGTTCACAGTTCATGTATTGCTGAAGCCTCGCTTGGAGAATTTTGAGCATTACTTTACTAGCCTGTGAGATGAGTGCAATTGTGCAGTAGTTTGAGTATTCTTTGGCATTGCCTTTCTTTGGGATTGGAATGAAAACTGATCTTTACCAGCCCTGTGGCCACAGCTGAGTTTTCCAAATTTGCTGGCATATTGAGTGCAACACTTTCACAGCATCATCTTTCAGGTTTGAAATAGCTCAACTGGAATTCCATCACCTCCACTAGCTTTGCTCGTAGTGATGCTTCCTAAGGCCCACTTGACTTCACATTCCAGGATGTCTGGCTCTAGGTGAGTGATCACACCATCGTGGTTATCTGGGTCATTATGATCTTTTTCGTACAATTCTTCTGTGTATTCTTGCCACCTCTTCTTAATATCTTCTGCTTCTGTTAGGTTCATACCATTTCTGTCCTTTATTGTGCCCATCTTTTCATGAGATGTTCCTTTGGTATCTCTAATTTTATTGAAGAGATCTCTAGTCTTCCCCATTCTATTGTTTTCCTCTATTTCTTTGCACTGATCACTGAGGAAGGGTTTCTTTTCTCTCCTTGTTATTCTTTGGAACTCTGCATTCAAATGGGTAGATCTTTCTTTTTCTTCTTTACTTTTTGCTTCTCTTCTTTTCACAGCTATTTGTAAGTCCTCCAAAACAGCCATGTTCCTTTTTTGCATTTCTTTTCCATGGGGATGGTCTTGATCCCTGTCTCCTGTACAATGTCATGAACCTCCAACCATAGTTCATCAGGCACTGTCTATCAGATCTAGTCCCTTAAATCTATTTCTCACTTCCACTGTATATCATAAGGGATTTGATTTAAGTCATACCTGAGTGGTCTAGTGGTTTTCCCCACTTTCTTCCATTTCAGTCTGAATTTGGCAATAAGGAGTTCATGATCTGAGCCACAGTCAGCTCCCAGTCTTGTTTTTGCTGACTGTGTAGAGCCTCTCCATCTTTGGCTACAAAGAATATAATCAATCTGATTTCGGTGTTGACCATCTGGTGATGTCCATGTGTAGAGTCTTCTCTTGTGTTGCCCTCTGTAAAGGTATGCAAACATGAAATAAATTTTACATGGTTATTTTTGTGGCATCCATTCACAAACTCTTGGAGAATGGTTCAATAACTGTTTTTCATTCTTTTCTATGTTAAAATATTTATAATAATGTAAGTTCATTCTTTCTAAATTTAAATTTGTTATACCTTTGAAAAAAGTAAAGTCAAGAATAGGCAAATAATCATGTTTAATAAAGGAATTGAATTGAAAACTAATTCTTGAGCATTGATGTCAAAGCAAGCATTCATCTGTTTCTTTGAACTTTTTGAGTGATCCTAGCTATCCTTTAAGGTAAATTAAGCACTTAGACACTAGGAGGACAGCTATGTCAATCAGATGCTATTTCTTACCATTGAAAGTGTTTTACCTCTTATGCTTTGCTGAATTTTAAACGTCTCACGTTACACAGCTCTAGTGATTTAAACCTCTTTCTCTGTGACATGCCAGTAAGGAAAGCCATTTAATTTTTCTTTAAACAGAGCCGGGAAAACTCTTGGTTTTAATTTTCTTTTCTTCATTTACATAGAGCCATAATCTGCTTGGAGACTCCTAGGCTTCCCATGGGCTGCAGACACACAAAGATAATAAAAGCAGGTTTATGTTTGAACCCCTGCAGTTATTTTAAAGAAAGTCCTTGAAAATCTCTTCTATTGTTAATGCATTTTACTTTTTCTATTGAATTTTGTACAATTTAAGATATAGGGACAATAGACAACTGTGAAATAAATTTCAAATATAAAATATAATATGCTTATCCATGAAAACAGTCAGTAATATCCAAAAAAGTTTAGCAATTTCATCAGCCCTCAAAAAGAGAAAACATTTATAACAAAATAATAAAAGTGAAAAACAAGAAAAGATCAATTTAATGAGTGAAATGTGTACAAATATTGGTTGTTGTTCAGTCACTCAGTCATGTCCAACTCTGCGAGCCCATGGACTGCAGCACGCCAGGCTTCCCTGTCCTTCTCCATCTCCTGGAGTGTGCTCAAACTCATATCCATTGCGTTGGTGATGCCATCCAGCCATCTCGTCCTCTGTCATCCCCTTCAATCCTTTTTGCCTTTTGTCTTTCCCGGCATTAGAGTCTTTTCCAGAGTTGGCTCTTTGCATCAAGTGACCACAGTGTTTGGAGCTTCAGCATCAGTGCTTCCAATTAACATTCATGTTGAATACTAATATTGAATGCCTACAAATGTACCAGTTAATTTACAAACCAATCTTCATTGCAATTCTCCAAATGTATTGTTTATTAAATAAATATTTATTGAGCACCATTTATGTGCTGTGTTGGACTCACAGCAGTAAATGAGAAAGGCCTGGTGTCTGTTACTATGGAGGTTCTAGGCTTACAGTCTCAGCTGTCCCACGACGACTAATAGAAGTAAGACAAACGTAAACCATTGCCCTCACTTTCCAGTAAGGCCACGAAGGCTCAGAAAAGCATTGACGTTTCCTGATGTAACACAGCTATTGAGTGTGAGTATCGGCGGTGGTGTTTAGACTCATTTTGGATGGGGGTACACAGTCCAGCTGCTTTCATTTTTTCCCCTTAGTTTGAGATTTCTACCTCAGCATCATTTTCTTTTTTGTCTTTCTTTTTGATTTTAGATTAGAAAATATGATCTTTATGAAAATTCAAAAAGACACGTGTCTATTTTTTTTATTTTCCATGAATATTTTACCCTTAAGAATAGGAAACTAACTACTCAATGTTAGATAAATAAAAATGCGAAAGAGGAACTGAGTTTTAGATCAGTATTAACCTTCACTGAAAAATTATAAACATAGACTGTAAACGATAGCCATTGAAGAAAAAGACAGACCTACATAAAGTCAAGAACATGATAAATGTTTGTTATTTAAGCTTACAAATTCTAAATTGTACTCTGATTCAACGAGTGAATTTTAACACGTAGACTGTAATTTTACCTGTTCATGAATCTTCAAAGTCCAACAATATCAACCAAAAATAAATCTAAAACTATACTTTGAAGCAAACTACATATGGATGTGTATGTGTGAACAAATGTACCAAAATAACTTGAAATTATTTTAATTTTTTAATCATTTCTATTAATAAAAACATGTCTTAACTTGACTACACACAACTAAGTCAAGCATATTTCTTTGAAGGGTGGCAGAATATGTCACCACAAAATATGCTAATTAGACATGAGAATTATTTGACATTCAAGGAAACTGAGAAAAAGCAGATAAATTAAATTCTCCCTGATTTCATCCTATTTGCCTTCCTCCAAGATAAGAACTTATATTTTTCAAAGACATTCCCCCTCCCTTCTCTCCCAGCACGGACAAAACTTAATCACCAGAGACAATTTTACCTCAGCAGCCTGGAGAGGACACCAGCAGAATCTACATAAGAAGCTCTACTCACTGAGGTTTGTCCAGAAAATGCTTATGTTTGCTTTATCACAGTTCACTGACCCTGGAGAATTGAGGCTCTTTTCCCTTTTCTTTTCACGTCTCTAAAAATGTATTATTATTTTGCTAAGATACTATACTTAAGATTTTGTAAATTCAAGTTCCAACCAAACTTTTGAGTTATTCATTTTTCCCTGAATCTTTCATATGAGCGTGAATTATACAATGCTAATAGACTTCTGTTTGCTTTTCTCTTGTTAATGTGTCTTATGTTATAGGGGTCCCAACCCAGGACTTAGAAAGATAGAAGAAACTTATTTCTTTCTCTCTCCTATACTTATTTATATATAACTGATAACTATTTTCAACAAGCCTTAAGTGTTGTGCCAGTGTGACTGTCGTTGCCCCTCTAAAATCCATCACAGTGCCTTCCAGCTCTAGATATTGGTTAAAGGAAAGACCTTTTCAACATAAACTAAGAAAAATAAGAAAGAGTCACACGAGTACACACTGACATTGATATTACCTCTGATATTCTAAAAGATGAAGTGAAACATTTGTTACCATCTGGTATAACTTTTTCAAGTGCATATATTCATATTTTAGTTTATTCACACCTTACTGATTCATGCATGCTTAGAAATTTTGTTTGACATATTCATGAGGCTCTTCTGTCTACTAGGCACTGTTCTTTTGTTATAAATAGTAAATAAGAACAACAACTAACATTATATTTTGCTTATTAAGTTTCAAGAGTTACATATACAAAATTCATTTCTAAGCCCTGAAGAATTCCGTTGTTTAGGAAAAAAACCAGACAAGACATTGTGATTCAACATGTCATGTTAAAATGGATATTCATGGCGGGAAAGGTTTTGGAACAAAGGAGTGATTAGCTCTCTTTTGGAAGCTGATTTGGCGGTTACATAAAGAGTTTTTCTTTTTTTTTGCTTGTTATGAAAATGGGAACATTCTCAGGCTCAAAACAGAGAAATAAAGGTGTCTTTGAAGAACAGCATGTAGTTTAGTATATTTGTTGCATAAAACATGAGGAAGTTATAGAAGAAAAATAAAACTTTTGAGTTCTACTTAAGTAATTTGGATTTTTTCAAAACTGATGTGGCAAGGTTTAGCCATTGCATAGGACTGCATAGGATGACACTTTTGTATGGCATTTTAGAAAGATTATTTTGCTTGTAATATGGTGAATTTAGGCAAAAAGAGGTGCAGGAAATTAATCTACTGTTATAAATCTGCTGTTATAGCCAGCCATGAACTGGAAATTGTCTGAACAGATAGTAATAACCTAAGTAACCCAAAACGTTATTTGCTTCTCCATGTAACATCCAAATCTGCTTTGAAAACTTTAAAATAAGTTTAAAGAGTTACATTTGAAGGAATTAGTGGTTTTGGGGGGCTTCCTTGGTGGCTCAGACAGTAAAGAATCTGCCTGCAGTCCGGGAGACCCAGATTCAATCCCTGGGTCTGGAAGATCCTCTGGAGGAGGGAATGGCAACCCACTCCAGGATTCTTGCCTGGAGAATCCCATGAACAGAGGAGCCTGGTGGATTATAGTTCATGGGGTTGCAAAGAGTTGGACACGACTGATTGACAAACACACACACAGTGATTGTTTAGAAATGGGAATGAACAAGAATTGAATGCTGACTGAGTGCCATGTGCTCATCTGTTGGAAAAAAGAGTACAACTTGAAAAGTTTAGAATTAGGTTTTATCCAGAGACGCTACTGAGGACTATATCCTGGGATATAGTCTTTCGCTAGCCCAGAGCAGTCACAAAGAGGTAAGGGAGGAACCAGGATATATAGTAGTTTTTGCTGGAAAAAAAAACAAAAAAATGTAGTCAAATTTCAAACGATTACCACTATTCACAAACAACAGACACCATGTTAAAGATTTTAGTGCATTTCTGGGTATGGGAAGGTGCAAGATCCTTGGCTCATTGAAATTATTCCTTTGATATGCATCTTAACTATCTAGGACCAGTAGCCTGTATTTCTCCATTCGGAATTCCCCTCAGGGTGCACCATCAGAGGCAGCTGCTATGGCTGATGGCTAATGGTGGGAAACATATTTTTTACCAGAATGTTTGGTAGTGTTTGCTTACTGAAATGCCAGGCAACATTTTTTTGTCACACACTGTTCTTGGCAGAAAAGGAAAATCAAATGAACAAAGAAAAGATAATTAAAAAAAAAAAACAAAAACAGAGTAATGTAGTAGACTGTTCATTATTAATAGTAAATTCACTGAATGTAAAATACTGAACATTTTAATTAAAAAGCGACCTATCAGAATAAAAACAAAAAATAGTCTGTTTGTATGAGACTAACTTTAAATTCAAGGGCACAGTCATAGGTTGGGATATTTAGATGTTACAGGTGGGAGAGAGAAAAATGAAGCCAAGTGGGATACATTTTTTGAAATGTAAACTTGTGTCTTTTTAAAAAATATTTCCTCCTACATGAATTTTTATTTAACTAAGTGCCTTGGTTGCCTTGAGAATAAAGAGTAATCTAAAGAGAAAAGAAGAAAAGAAAGAATAGTTAACTGTTTTCCAAATATAAGACTAGATAAGGTGTTGACATTCACATACCTCATAGAGAAGTGGACTCCAGAAGGACAACAAATAGAAAGGATCAAACCAGGCAATGACTGGCATCTTCCAATAAGGTCTGTGACCCCAAGGCTCTTTCCTTTATTAGAGACCTTATGAAATTAATTATATTAGAAACAGTGAAACTCCTCACACCAACCTGACTGACACTCTTGATACCTATGGTCATCTGCCATAACAGTGTAGCATTGTATGGTTAAGAGTTTTTGAAAGTTAATCTCCAAAATATAAATAATAATGCTAATCATTTAATCCATCAAAATAAAGATAACCTTATAACACCAAAATTCATATTAAAAAAAAAAATGGATGAGAGTGAAAAGATTACTGGACCGGAAAGCAAACAAATACTGATTCTTGATTTGGGCATGGTTAGTGGGTTCTAGAAAATCTCTAGGCCTGAATATTCTCATATAGAATTAAGAGAATCTGAAAAGCCAAGGCCTTCAAATAAACATATTGTTTATAATGAAAACTAAACTATCTAAAATACCCATACAAATATAGTTAACTGATCTTGAACAAAGGACCAAAGAAAATACAATGAAGAATCGATAGTCTTTCAACAAATGGTGCTGCAAAACTTGACAGCCACCTGTAAAAATACTGAATGTAGACACAGGTCTTATACCTCTCATGAAAATTAAAACCTAAATATAGACCTAAATGTAAAATACAAGCCTTTTAAACTTTAAGATAACAAAAGAAAATATAGGTGACCTTGGGTTTGGCAATAACTTTTTAGATACAACACTGAAGTAATGATTCATGAAAGAAATCATTAACAAAGTAAACTTTACTAAAATGAAGAATTTCTACCCTATGAAAGACATTATCAATAGAATGAGACGACAAGTCACAGACTGTGAGAAAGCATTTACAAAAGACACATCTGATGAAGGACTATTCTCTAAAATATACAAGCAACACTTAAAATTTTTAAAAAATTAACAAATGGGTTATAAATATGAACAGGCACTTTCTAGACAAGTGAGAAATAAGCATATGAAATGATGTTCCGTATTGTATGTCATCAGGGAAATGTAAATTAAAATAACAATGAAATACTACTATAAACCTATTAGAATGGCCTAAACTAAAACACTGACAACATCGAATGTTGGTGAAGATGTGGACCACAGGACCTCTCATTCATTGCTAGGGGGAATGAAGAATGGAACAGACACTTTAGGAGAAGGTTTGACGGCTTCTTACAAAAGAAAATATATTCTTACTGTATGATCAAGCAGTTATATCCTTTGATAATTACTCAAAGGAGTTGAAAACTTATGTTCACACAACAACATGAACACAGATGAGGCTAGGCACATATTGGAGTAGAGAATAGACAAGAAATCTCTATGTGTTGTTTAATATTGTTGTGAACCTAAAACTGCTCTAAAATAAAGATATCAAATGGTAAAATTTAAAAAAAGATAGATTTGCTGATGTACAATCACTTCCATTCTCTAATTGTAGAAATTCTGATTTAGGTTTAAATTTTACTGCTGTTGGCTATGAATTATCTCACTCAAACTCACCTATCAAATAAACAACCACAATATCTTAGCATAATGCACATTGCAGTGATATATTTTTGATTAAATGTAGATTAAACTGAGGAATAACTTTTTATTATAAAATTACATTTTATATATTTTTTAGATTTCCATGCTTAGAAAATGTTATTTAAGTACACACATATTTTTTTTCTACCTAGTCTCTTCACTATCTAATTCCAATTACCTGAATCACTTAAACAGTTCACAAAGAGTTCTTAACTAATTTAGAAAATTATCCAAAGCATATTTGGGATGCAGACACATATGACCAAGCATCTTGAAACAACATGTATTCTTTAGGGTCTGTTAGTAAGTGAACCTATAGAATATAAAAGAATATACAATCACCAATACTAGGTAGTATATTATATAGAGGTCAGGCTTTCCTAAACTGGTTTGCTTAATGTCATTGTACAAAAACCAAAGAAACTGAAAAATCATTCAAATTCTGTATGCACTTCTTCAGAGTAATCTTATTAAGATTCAGTATTATTATATAGAGGTCAGGTTTTCCTAAACTGGTTTGCTTAATCTCATTCTGTTGCAGGAAGGGGGACTCTTCCAGGGCCCCAAACTGGGCTCTTGTCTAACACTCAGAAATGAATTGTCCGAGGAGACACATGTGCTGACAAAGCAAGAAATTTTATTGGGAAAGGGCGCCCGGGTGGAGAGCAGGAGGGTCAGGGAGCCCTGGAGAACTGCTCTGCGCGTGGCTCCCAGTCCCGGGTTTTATGGTGATGGGATTAGTTTCCGGGTGGTCTTTGGCCAATCATTCTAATTCAGAGTCTTTCCTGGTGGCTCACGCATCGCTCAGTCAAGATGGATGCTAGCGAGAGGGATTCTGGGAAGTGTACGGACACGCGGTGTCTCCTTTTGACCTTTCCCGGACTCTTACGGGTATTTTAATATAGGAGACATTTTCACATAAATACACTGGGAATCGATCTAAAGACTGTGAAAAAATATTTTTTGCTTTGTCTTGTTCATTCACAGCATATTCCCTCCTCATTCCTGAGTATTTTGATGTTAATTCCAAATACTATGACAAAATATAAAGGAAAAAAGCTTAGTTTCCTTCATGCCCTATATTTTCTCTTCCATTTAAAAATCACAATAATCCTGCTGTGTCCATAGGTTATGTTTCTTATCTTCATTTTTCAGTTTAGGGAAGACATGGAGAGACTTCAATAAGCTTCTCAAAGCCTCATTATGGGTACATGGAATACAACTCCAGATTCTACACAATCTGACTTTGCCTCTCCTGAGTCCCTCCTACTTCACTGCTACACTTGGCAGCTGGAGTAGCCTTTCTTATTAGGATTCCCACTTGTATGCTAAATGTCAGATCACCATTTCTTCTTCATTAGTAAGTCCTTAATGGGAAAAGAGGCTAGGATAAAGGAAAGAGAACAAAATTCCATGTAAGTGAAAGAAAGTATTCCTTTCTTTTTGAATTTCTGAATCAAACTTTTTCCTTTTATTCTTCCAGGAAAAAAGAATGAAATATATTTAATAATCCAAGCATTATTCAAATGTTTGCACAACATTATTCTCTTATTAGAGACTCAATCCCTCACCCTTATTGTGTATTACATAAACTACAAAACATTTGTAGTTTACAAATATTTTATAATTTTGTAATCATTTCAATTAAAAAAATCTGAGTGCACACCTCAAATACATGTGTAAGTATCTATTTATAAACAACATATTTACATGTTCCATAAAAGTAAACACTGAATGTTTTATAAATTATACACAAAATATATATCTTAAAAACTAGTATCAAATTATAGGCAAAAATAAAAACTTCATAATGAAAACTCTTAAATAATGGGTGAAGTATGATTACATTAATAGAGGCAAATTTATATATACATTGATATGTTGCTCACTACTCAGTTGAAAACAGTCTGGGAAAGGGAAACGTGGTGTCAGTCAACCTAGAGAAACGTTAACTACTTAAGATAAACAGACTTATTCATTACTTACATATTACATATTAAAGAAACAGGTACCTGATTCTGAGGGGAATAAGCAAATCTCTTCTCCAAAAGCATACTCCTAGAAGGTGTTAGGTACGTGGAGGTGCTTTAGTTACCCCATCATGTCCGACTCTTTGTGATCCCATGGACTGTAGCCCACCAGGCTCCGCTGTCCATGGGGTTTCCCAGGCAAGAATACTGGAGTGGGCTGCCATTTTCTTCTCCAAGGGATCTTCCAGACCGAGTGGTTGAACCTGGGTCTCAGGCATTACAGGCAGACTCTTTGCCTACTGAGCCACCAGAGAAGCCCGTTAAGTACATAAATATCAGTTATATGAAATTTCAAGAAGAGTGTGTGAGGGAATCAAACATCATGCCATGGAGACATACAGGAGTCCTGGGCCGAGTGGGGACCCTCATTCCCTCCTGGTGTCACCCCAGATGGTGTTAAGAATATTGCTTTTTTTTCAGGGTGAGTTTGCAAACTACATCAGAGACAAGTAAGACTCCTTTAGGAGCAAAGACTATACTGAGAGAAATCATTGCCATATTAAAATTAGGAAGAGAGCCAGAAGATAAGATAATTTACCAAGGAATATATTTTTCTAAACTGCTTTCTCAAAATGTGTGCCTGGAGTCAGGGAAGGAACTGGATTAAAAATAAGTAAAGCATGCAACATTACTGCTTTCCCACTCCTACACTATACTTTGGTGAGGATAGCCAACACACACCTAACTCAGGTTTAGGGCACTTAGGGGCTTTAGAAACATATATATGATTTAAAGATAGATTTGCATTCTTACTTTATAAATATTGACGTTAAAGTTTTTGCACATCTCAAATATGAGGGTTCTCTTCTCTAACACAGGCATTTTGACATTCTGGCAGGGTCTTGATAAAAGCTGTGAATTGCCAGATGGATAAATATGTAACATCTTGACTGCAGATTATCTTTACTATGTAGATAAAATTTAACACTGAAAATGGGAAAAAGATGCTTCTGATTTCCTATTGATCTACAAAAACAATTAGTGAAATCAAATTGTAAAATATTTGTATTTCAGAAAAGATCTGAAAAAGTCATCATAATGCTCACGGGAGATTTCAATTACCTAAATATTTTCTGTGTAACAGTTAGGCAGAAAATGTAAGAGTGTGCTTCTTAGAGAAAATTTCATTCGTTCGTAATTCAATTTGATGAACAACTATTCTGACAGAATAGAAAGAATCATTTTATTATATATTGTGAGACTCTCAGCCAGGAATTATTGATAAATAAATACAAAACCAGGATCTTTGACTGCATGATAACAACCATGATACAGTTCACACACACACACACACACACACATGTTACAAACCTGTAGATTATAAAGTGCTGCATCATTTTCTCTGGTTCTTACAATACATTTGCTGCCCAAGAAAGACTATATTCAACTAATGTCCTCAGTCAATCTTCTTTCTCTATGCTTCCTAATTTTGTGTGAGATATAATGTGGAGTGAATTAGAAGGAAGGAAGGAGAGAGAGACCAAGAGAAAGAGAGGAGGAGAGAGAAAATTGAAAGAGAGATTTCAAGTCAAGTTCCTTGGGCAGGATTTCTCTTGATGCCATCAAGCATCTTTTCTATGCTCTCATTTCATCTTCTCTCCAGGTATATGCCTGATACTCTTGGCTTTTCATATTTAGAAATCTTATTAGAAAATATATCAATGGGTTTATTTACTTATTTTTTGCAAAGGCTGATTTGTTGCAAAGGAACCCCCATAAGGATATTTAAATCCTAGGTAGTCAACAAAGCCCTAAGCCAATGAGAGAAAGCTGGAGAAACGGAAATGAGAAATCAGAATCAGAGAACACTATTTAGAATAATAGCAGAAAATGAAAGAAAGGAGAAATTGAATTGGAGCAAAGCCTGATTCAGGGCTGATTTGCTAAGCAGGTGTCCAGGGCGCCAACAAATAAATAGGATTAACTACATCATTGGGAGTTACATGGAAACTCTCTTATGATAAGAATGATGCAAATTAAAGCTACACTGAGATGCCATTATTCACTTATCAGATTCCTAAATATTTCTGTTTGGTAATATACTCTTGGCAAAGCACTTAGGGACTTAATCCATTGCTGGTGGGAGTGTGAATTCATACAAGCCATGTAATCATAAACGTAGCAATACCTATCAAAATTTTAAACACAGAGACTTTGATCAAGCAATTCTGCTTCTGGGAATTTAGTTTACATATGTGGTTGTCCATATCCAAAATGTTTTATGCCATTTTCATTTATTTTTATATTAACTTATTATGTTTGTTGGTTACAGCATTGTTTGCAATAGCAAAAGAATAAAACCACCCAATGACCACCAAAAAGAGAGGGCTTAAATAAATTATGATACATCCATATAATGGATAATATGTGGCTAAAGACCAATGCTCATCTAACTGCATTGATTTGGAAAGTCCTCCAAGATAAATTGTAAGTAAAAAGACATGTTCAGAGCAATGGGCGTAATACATTATCTTAGGTGTGAAAATAGAGAAAATAAGAATCTGTATTTGTGTTTATTTGGCATATATAAGGGAAGTCTGAAAGATGCATAAAAATATAATAGAAATAATTTTCATGGTTGGGGAGGCATGGATATAGGAACAAGCAGGAAATGAGGTAGACTTTTGACTATAAACCAGTTAACACTTAAAGATATGTTCACCTATCAGAAAATCAAATGCATAAAGCTTTTCTCAAGTATCATTAGGATAAAATTGGAAATGTGGAATCACTTAACTTTTACATCTGCACATAATGTAAACAGATACTATTCCCACTGACTTAATTGTACATTGTTGTTTACAGGAAAGAAAAAGAAGTGTTCAAAGAATAATTGCATTACTCAGGGTTCAGTCAAGATAGCTTAGGTTATATTACAGCAACAAACCATCACAAACCTTAGTGTTTTGCAAAACAAGTTTCCTTATCATGCTACAAGACTTTTGAGGATCTACTTTTGTTCCTATCCATATCTTCTGCATTCCAGATTAACACTGGTAGAAATTCTCCTACCTGGGAGTCTCGTATCAGAAAAAAAAAAAAAAGAGTAAAGGTGAATCATAAACTCTTAAAGCTTCCTTAAAAGTGATACACAATACTTAACAGAAACATTTTATTGGTCAATACAAGTCATATGACTGCCACTGAATTCACCAAAACAGGACGTATAATCTTCCTGTCAAGAGGGAAGCATCTCAGGAATATAGCCAAATCTAAATTAATGGCCAAAGCAACTATAAATCTCTCTAGGGTAGGAAATACTTTGAGATATGATACAAATTGCCACATATCATTTGTTAATAACCAATCTTCATTTTCTTCCCATCCCTATGCTGAGCCAATCCTAACATTAACTTAATGTTAATTCTATTATCATATAAAGAATATAAGCTGTAAGGACTCTGACTAGAGTTTCTACATATCTCACTGCTCTCTAGACAGGAACAGACCTTGAAATTATTAAAATTTCCAGAAAAAGTTTTACTTTGATATAACTGAGTTGGTCCTATTTTTTAAGTTTCCAATGTTTTCTAACAGATCACATCACCTGGTTAAGCCTTCCAATGTCTAGAAGCAGCATTAAGAAGGTGTGTCATTCAACAAACTGGAATCTATGTGAAAGATTATTTTTAACTGTGGATGAGCAGAGTTATTTTTAACCAAATGAGTGAATAAAGAAATTTACGTTTTAACAATTATTCCTGAATACACAAACTTTTTTCTTATACTCAAGTATGTGATTGGATAATATCCACAATTAAAATTTTAGTCCCCTTTAGGCCCTTTTCAGTTACTCTCCGCCATCCTATACTTTATTCAGATAAGTATAATATAACATTTTCTGTAAAAATGAATACTATTTGAATTCTGGATCTTTCTACAAAATTATATCATCTATGACCTAAGCAGGTAACATCTATATGGATCTTATTACCAATAAAAAGTATAAACTATTTTTTTATTCTAACAAAATCTTCATTGGGAAGCAAATATCAGTCCTAAACAAAAGGAACATTTTTTCATTTTAAATCATCACCTAAGAAGACCTACTTGATCCTGATTAGAAAATGGCCAGAGACTTGAACTTCTTTTTTAATGCTACTTATAAAATTGTCTATGCTGCTGTGATTGAAATTGAGAGGTGGATGAAATTGCATGACTAAAGGAGCATAAAGTCAGGAAAATGGTATGAGTTTAGGCTTAGAGGTAAGATCTAAGAAGGCGTATTGAATAATGAGAAAAGCAGCCCGGCTGAAATAAAGGGATTATGATGTTAAGTATTGAGAAGCAGGTTTGGAAAAATAAATTGGGATAAGTTGTGGAGGACTGGGATCTCCAGCTAAGGGTCCTAATGTAAACGAGCAGGTAGGACAAGTTTTCAAATAGGAGACTGAGAGAAAGGATGCAGAGGGAACATGTAAAGCAGATTGGAAGGACCTGATTGGAGGGTGAGAATATCGCCTCCCTGTGCAACCATTAGAGATAATAAGGAAGCTCGGTTAGACAATGCCATTATGAAGGGATATAAGAGAAGAACTAGAAGCAAAGTATAAATAAACAGAAATTGAATAATTTAACATGAAAGTAAAAGGAGAAAGAAGTCTAAACCGACTGATTTAGATGTTGGAAAAATTAGACAATAGGTGATTATGATATTGGATCCATGGGAAAAAGAAACCTGAGGCTCAGACTTGGAAGGACAAGAGCAGTCATTAGTCCAGTGCTCATTTCTCCCCACCACGGACAAAAGGTCCTTTGTTGTACCGCCCAATCCTGCATGAACTGTTTGCTTTTCCAGTCGGAGGACAGCAAGCACTGTCCCGGTACCGTGTGACCTTGAGGTGCTCCTCTTTCTGATAGACTGGGTGGCTCTCTACATGACCTCTGGCGGTTTCTCAGAGCGCACATTGAACAGTTCTCTGGCTAGTGTTAGAGAAGGGTCCACAGCAGATTTTCAGCGTTCTCTCTCTGCTTAGATCTCAACTTCTAAGTAACCTTCCCTGCTCACCACAGCTGCTGTTGCCTCCCTGATCTATCCGTTCTGGGTCAATAAACTCGGAGCATCCACTGGTCTCTCTTTGGGCTTCTCGCCCCTGGGACCACAGCTTGGAAACTTTCTCACAGAAGTATGCCCTGGCTACAGCTGAGCTTATCTCATTTGGTTTCATGTCTGTGAAAGTAACGTGTCTTTATTGCCTAATGTCCAATGTCCTGAATACAGTTATTCCATACATTTTGATGGGATATTTTCTTTTCAAGTAGATTTGTAAAATTCTTTTACGATACTTCCATTGTATGCAGAAGTCTCTTTTGGTTTTAAGTAATACAAATCCACAGAAGGAAACAATTAAAAATTGAGTACACATAGGAACACAGTGTAGAATTTGAAACTAGACTTCCTGGGTTTAAATCCTGGCTCCACCAGTGTAATATTTAGGCAATTTTCTTGAATGTTTATGATCATTTAACTTATAGGAAACAAGGGCTATAGAAAAGACTACTTAACCAAGTTAACATGAGGATTTAATCAGTTAGTATATGTGAAGTGCTTAGAACACTACCTGTTTCATGGCAAACGCTCAATAAGTACTTATTACTGTCATTGTTAGTTGTAGAGGTAAGGAAGCTTTTGCTATCATTTTTAATAATTTTTAAAATAATGTTATTTATTTATTTATTTTTGGCTACATTGGGTCTTCGTTGCTACACACGGGCTTTCTCGAGTTGTGGGGAGAGGGGGCTACTCTCTGCTTGGGGCGTGCAGGCTTCTCATTCTGCGGGCTCTCCTGTTGCAGGGCACAGGCCCTCTGGCCTGCAGGCTTCAGTAGTTGCAGCTTGTGAGCTCGGCAGTCGCGGCTCCTGGGCTCTAGAGCGCAGGCTCAGTCGTTGTGGTGTGCGGGCTTAGCTGCTCCACAGCACGTGGGATCTTCCCGGACCAGGGATGGAAACTCTGTGTCCTGCATGGGCAGGCAAATTCTTTACCACTGAGCCACCAGGGAAGCCCTATTATTACTAAGGGGAGAGTGTATGAAAAGACTTCTTCAGGAACAGGAGAACTGAAGGAAATAGTAGCAACCTCAGTAACCAAAGTTACTTTCTCTTTCTTTCCAATAATGGATGTCCCTCATCTTTGTTTCTCTCATATCTTCTTCATTCTGATCTTTCCGTCTATAAACTAACTTCCTCTGTTCTGCTTTGTGATTGTGGCTGACCTGAGCTGCTATGTTTCTATTCACTAAAGCCAAAAAATTAACTACCATTGTTGCTTCTGATGGAAAATACACAGCGATGATGAAGTGGGAGGAAAATTCTTAGAAAAGGAATACTGTGAGCTACAGAAGTGTTTCCTATAAAGACAAAATTCTGCTAAGGATCGAAAAACACAGTGATTGTACATCTGAGTCTGTGTGTAAGGGATTGGAGTACTAACATTGCAAGATTTTGATTTCCTTAAGATATCTGATCACATCACTTCATGGAAAATAGATGGGGAAGCAATGGAAACCATGACAGACTTTATATTCTTGGGCTCCAAAATCAGTGCAGATGGGACTGCTGCCATGAAATTAAAAGATGCTAGATTCTTGAAAGAAAAGTTATGACAAACCTACACAGTGTATTAAAAAGCAGAGACATTACTTTGCCAACAAAGGTCCATAGAGTCAAAGCTATGGTTTTTTCGGTAGTCATGTATGGATATGAGACTTGGACCATAAAGAAGGCTGAATGCTGAAGAATTGATGCTTTTGAACTGTGAAGACTCTTGAGAATTCCTTGGACTGCAAGGAGATGGAACCAGTCAATCCTAAAGGAAATCAGTCCTGAATATTCATTGGAAGGACTGATGCCAACTGATGAAAGTGAAACCAGCACTCTGGCCACCTGATGCGAAGAGCTGACTCATTAGAAAAGACCCTGATGCTGGGAAAGATTGAAGGCAGGAGGAGAAGGGGACGACAGAGGGTGAGATGATTAGATGGCATCACTGACTCAACGGACATGAATTTGAGCAAGGACCGGGAGATGTGATGGACAGGGAAGCCTGGTGTGCTGCAATCCATGGGGTCACAAAGAGTCGGACACGACTGAGTGTCTGAACAACAAAGATTTGAAAATGGGGGCTTCCCAGGCGGTGCTAGTGGTAAAGAATCTGCCTGCAATGCAGGAGATGAAAGAGGCGTGAGTTTGGGAAGAACTCTGGAGAAGGAAACGGCAACCTGCTCCAGTGTTCTTGCCTGGGAAATCCCATGGAGAGAGGAGCCTGGCGGGCTACCGTCCATGGGCCACAAGAGAGTCAGACACGCCCGAGTGACTAAGCACACGTGCGCACACAGGTATGAGAACTCAGAGAAACGACTTGAAGGTGGTGAAAGAATAAGCCATAGCGAGCGGACTGGGAATTATCTGGAAGCAAAAACCCCAGTGGTGGGAAACTGAGCTTTCTGTCCACTTAACAAGTGCCTCCTTCCTTTCTGTTATTTAGAAAATCTCCCTTCAAAATGAATAGGTGTCTTTGCAGTCAAACTCTATTTCTAACCAGCTGTCGAATTTTTCAGAGATGAGTGAAAGAATTTCATGAGTAATAATTAAGTGGCAAAAATTAGCCATTATTTTTTTAATTATGAAATGAGATCAAATTTTCTTCCGTTATTTGATTTTAAAATCCTGTTGATCTCTCTTTTCAAAAAGAAATGAACTGTCTTCAGTTAACACCTAAAAAATCAAATTCAATGAGATCTTAAAGACATTAATATTAGCCTTTTCAATGTTGTTTGTACTAGGTTACCTTTTTTTTTTAAAAAGAATTTTTTTGGACAATTTACTTACAAGCACATTTCAATCTATTAATCTTTCAGCAAGGCAAAAAGCCTCTAGTGTATCAACTGAAAGATTTCTCTCTTGGTAGAGTTATTTATGAGAAAGAGAGTTCAGAAATATAATTGCTAGAATACATAAAGAAAGTAATACCTGGTCAAGGTTAGTATTCTCTTTACTGACATTTCTTCTGGTAGATGGGTTACTACTTTCTCAGAACAAGATTCAGGCTCACTGTTGTTTGTAATAAATTACTTATTTTACCAGAAACATTATTTTTCCCACAAGTAATTTGTAAACTTTTGTTTCACCCAAGTAGTCCATTTTCCAAACCAAGTGCTGTTGTTTTTTATTTCCTATAAGTGCTAAAGAAAAGGAGACACTAGAGTTCCCAGAAAGCTAACCTCTTGTCTAGTAAAAGTTCTGATAAATTTCCTTCATCGCAGGTACATGAAAAATATAACGTACTATGCAACAATGAAATTGAATTCAGTTTCAAATGCAAGACAAACTAACTGTGAATCCTTTTTAAAAGCAGCAAATTCTTATGCCATTCAAACAAGCTTTTAGATACGACAGAACAGGGTAGCATACTGGAGCGACTTATACGAAAAGACCTAAAGTATTTGAAGAATCTGAAGGTTTTGCTGTCATTGTTTGCTTTGCTGTTCTTTTTGTTTCCATTTTTAATTTTTAAATTTTTGGTTCTTAAATCTAATACAAAATGGGAACCACAGTTAAGTCTATGGTCTAAGCTTGACTCTTATAAACCTGTGTTCAGTAGGGTTTTATAAAATTACATGTTAAACTATTTAAGTAATGGCACTTCCATATTTTTGCAAATCAGAGACTGATTGATATCTAATAGAGCAACACTGAAAATAGTATTCTAAATCAGCTTACAAGATAAGAAACGGAAACATGACAGCTAATATGCAAGTAATGCTATATAAAAGGCTTTCTGAGTTTTTCTATGTTCTGGAGAAAATATGCAACATAGAAGAAAGGGGCACAGAAACCCCCAAAGTTTTCTACTCATCTAATTTCAAGTCTAATGATTTGTTAGCACTTCTTTTCTGATATCAATAATCACCCATTTAGTCATTCATTTGTTAAATTTATGTTTCTAAGGGTTTTTTTTTTTTTTTTTTTTTTTAAGCAAATCATGACACTA
This sequence comes from Cervus elaphus, assembly GCF_910594005.1. Classification (NCBI taxonomy): domain Eukaryota; kingdom Metazoa; phylum Chordata; class Mammalia; order Artiodactyla; family Cervidae; genus Cervus; species Cervus elaphus. The sequence continues at coordinate 61,250,941 of NC_057831.1, read as the reverse complement.
TAAGTTCCCTGAAGGCATAGACTTTATATACTTCTGGTCACCATCGTGTCCCTTCACTCAGAAAAATATCTGACTCACAGATTTTCAATAAAATGTTTGTTACTAAACTTGAATGACTTTATACTTCATGGAAAATCATAGAAACAAATGCCCTACTATATAGTTTCTCGAAAAAGCAGGGAAAGGAGGACAGAGAATTTCAAGCAAGCTCATAAATACCTTGAGTATAGAAAAATCTATATGGTGTGCCTTTTTGTATTCATGAGATAAAAAATTCCAGGAAAAAAGTGTGTACTTTTGAACAGAGAAAATAATCAATAACTATTATTGATGAATTTTTCCTCTAATAATTCATGTCCAAAGATGAAATAGACAGAGAATTTTGACTGCTTTCTTTTTTTTTTTATACATTCTGAAAAGACTAATTCAAGAATGAAACCCCTTGTAACTTTTCTTCTTTACAGGTTTCTGAAGAGACTAAAACCATCCAGGGACTAGGAGTTTCATAATGCAATTTTGAAGCTGATTGGTGTGGCATTTCATAGTTTTTTACAGGAAAAAAGATTGCTTTGAATATTCCCTATTAGGAAATAAGGCATACCTTTATGCATCACTTTCAGCATAGTTTTTACAGAAATAAAATGCTTAAAATACCATGGTAAAATAAAATACCATTCTTGACTGAATGACTGATAATGGTAATTGTACAGTAAACTCACCGCAATAGAGTGGGGAGAGAATACAGAGATGCCTCCTTCACCATCATAGATAACCCAGTGTCACTTCTGTTTGGCTTGTAGGTATCAATTTTTGACTTTCATTTAAATACAAACAAACCTAAATTTTGAGGCAGTTGGACATAATAGAAACAGATTGAGGATCACAATCTTTCATTTCCTTCTGTATAATATCTTGAAAGTCATTTCCCCGCTTTTAAAATAATATAGTTTCAGGAGAACAGGTTGATCTGGCTCCTGTCACTTCTTGCTGGCCAGAAGCAGAAATTATTTTTAAAGACTCGAGTTATGCATTAGGTGATATCCACTTGAAAATTTCAAGTCACATCAGCAATCAATATGGTGCGCTTTCTCTTACAGCTGGGATCCACAGGTCAGAAGCCGAAGGGTTGGAAGAGGAGGGGCCGCTCTCACTACGGTCTATATAGATGCTCTAGTAAAAGTGGGCTGCAGTCCACAGGGTCGCAGAGTCAGGCATGACTGTAGCGACTTAGCATGCACGCATGCATTGAAGAAGGAAATGGCAACCCACTGCAGTGTTCTTGCCTGGAGAAGCCCAGGGACGGAGGAGCCTGGTGGGCTGCAGTCTATGGGGCACACAGAGTCGGACACGACTGAAGTGACTTAGCAGCTGCAGCAGCAGTTAAAAGTTTTATTTTCTCTCCCTGCACCTTTAGGATTTGCATGTCTAAGGGAGGATGGCTTCTAGTGGTGGAAACATCAGTGGCTTTTTAAAACTGGATTTGAGACTGACACAAGATACCTAGTACTTTTCATGCCAGGGAATAAAGAAGCAAAAAAAATGGGTTTCTGTACCAATAGTAGCCATTGATCATTATTATTACATGGATAACTTGTTTCTTCTACAAATAATGATAAGAAGGAGTATATGTATAATGCAAAATTTCCCTGAGGTGATTCTTGGTACTCCTATGTCCATGATTAAAGTCCAAGGAATACTACATAACACAAGTCAAGCAGGTCTATTGATGGTCTATACACTCCAAGAAGGAAGGTTTGGATCACATCCTATCGAACAAGGTACTTGAGTAAGGCCAAAAAAAAAAAAAAAATTTATGGGAAGGAGGCAGTTATGAATACTATCTAGGACTGTGAAATCCGTTGTAAAAAGAAGGACTATGATATCTATGAATGTTTCTTACTAATTCTGACTTGGATGACTTATGCATACATTAACCAGTTTTTTTCTCTTCCTCCTTTTCATTCTGCTGACATCTATCATAAGATGTGTTATAGATAATTACTTTCAGATTTCAAAATCAAAATTACAAGATATCAAAGGAAGACTGTGTTTCAGCTAGAAAAACAAAAAAAAAGAATGTCACCCACAAATAGATAAAGAGAATTTGTGTCTTTTTCGAAGGAGATGGTTGTCATATCTTTGGTAATACAAGGTGAGTTGTAAAAATTAGCAGATGTGTACTTTTGCTACTGTCTTTATTTGGATGTTCAGTATTGATAAAGGAGATATATGTGGATATAAATTGATAAAAGGTGTGTATGTGTTTTGTCAGCTTAGCTAAGGTGAGACTCCATTTTCCAGAATTCCGCTCTCTGCATTGTTCACTCTTAGTGTGGGACACAAGGAGATGTTTCATATGAGATTAGGGAGGTAGAAAGGCAGCCGACTCGTGTTACCCGAGAGAGATCAGTGAGGCCACACGGCACTGTTGAACCTCACATTTCCCTTGCTGGTATCAGGTAGCAGGCAGGCCTGCAGTGATTACGGATCACGGCAGACCTTCTTCAGCTTCTACAGCTCCTGGTCCAGGTCTGAGTTTAGCTAGGTGACCAGGAGTGCTAGCATGTTCTGTTAACACTGCATCTTTGGGACTGGAGACTTGGAGGTAAGGAAGCAGGTTTCAGCTTATCTTTATAAGTTCTAGTTCAGATATGATTTGCAGCCAAACCTCACAGGTTCCGATTTGCTCTAGTTTCCTACACTTCACATCTATCGAAGAAGCAAAGTAGGTAACCACTGAAAAACAGAACAGCTTTTGAATGTTTTTTTGCTCAAGTAACAATATTTAGAATTTGAGATGGCCCCTGCCTGGTTTCCAATCAAGGAAGAAAAACTCTATAAAGCACCATAGATTCTCTGTTGAAACTTCTGGAGTTGGATGAACCAGATATAGACAAAGTTTACAAAACTGAAGGCTATATTTAATTCATTTCAGTTCCTAACTGGATTACCATAATGTTACCCAACTCTAAGGGTATGCTAGAAATAAGGTAAACTATGCATGGAAGCCAGATTCTTAGAAATTTTTATACACAAAGTTCAGTGTTCAATCAAGAATTGCAAGACTTATCCAGAAACAAAACTAAGAAAAAAGCAGATGATAGATTCACAGATGACATAGTTATTGGAGTTATAGAATATGTATTTTAAAATAACTGTGATGACTTTTCAATAAAGTACATCATATAAGACAGAGTTTCAAAAAAAAAAAAAAAAGAGAGAGTTTCACAATTAAGAAAATCCTATTTCTATTTTAAAAAGTCAAATGGAAATTCTGCAGCAGGAAAAAATATTATAATTAAAAATTAAGATCCAAATGAAGCATTCAACAAAAAGTTGAGCACAGTGAGAGAGGTTTAATAAACAAGATTATTTCCTGTTGTCAGTCACTCAGTCATGCCCAACTCTTTGAAACCCCATGGACCGCAGCACACCTGTGTCCCTGTCCTTCACCATCTCCTAGAGTTTGCTCAAACTCACGTCCACTGAGTCAGTGATGCCAACCAAACCACCTCGTCCACTGTCACCCCCTTCTCCTCCTGCCTTCAACTGGCCCAGCATCAGGGTCTTTTCTGACGAATTGGCTCTATGCATCATGTGGCCAAAGTATTGGTCCTTCAGCTTCAGCATCAGTCCTCCTGATGAATATTCAGGGTTTATTTCTGTTAGAATTCACAGTGAGAAAAGACAAAATGCCCAGGTGAAAGTCTGAGTAATTAAGAGGACAGAAAATACTGAAAAAAGTAAAGAGAACCTTCAGATGTGTTGAAATTTCTAATGTGCATTTTGGAGTCAAAGAATAATAGATCAGAAGGAATATTTGAAAAATAATCATTTTAGGAGAATTTTTTCCAAACTGATTGCAACCATCAAGCCACAAATTTGGAGGATCCTGCTCACAGTCACATGTAGGATAATATTATATTAAAAATGATATTAAAAAGCAAAACAAACCAAGAAAGAACTTTATATTGCTTATGAAGCATAGTTTAGGTAATGATGTAATGGTGAACAATAATAAAAGGAAAAAGTATTTGCATCCTCTTAATACATAGTAAGCAGGAGAATCATTATAACACGATTTTTAGAAAATAAATTGGGAAAACAACATATCTATTAACTTCCAAGAAAATTTAATATTTCAATAATCTAGAGGTGGTGACATCTTAATAAAAGTCAAGAGTCGTCATAGAAACTGTGCAGATCTCAAAAACCTTGCACCAAGTCAAAGTTGAGGAAAACATCACTAAGGGGATGGGGGTGATTATGATTTGATATGGCTACTACCTGAGAAGCAGGGATCCCTGGGTTGTCTAGGAGTCAAATGTAGACAACATGTATTACGGAGGAATGACTACTTAAGTTATGACACTTAAAAGAAAATAAGCATTTTGTCATCATTTGTGCATAAGTGTGTGTGTTAGTGTGTGTATGAAAATAAGAATGACAGAGCTAAACAGATAAACACCAATTAATAAATGTGTGCATGAATTTTGATGGTGAGGAGATACTGCGTACATTTAGCAGGGAACGAATGTTAGATTTGATGTATTAAAACTGAGATTCTTAAAGTATATTCAAAGAAAATCTAATAGGCTTTCAGAAAGAAAGTCAAGAACTGTGCTGTCTGATACGATATCTACAAGCCACAAATGGCTATTTTAACTTAAAATTTGGTTTCTCAGTTGTACTAGCTGCATTTTAAGTGCTCAGTCACCATAGGTAGCTAGTGGTTATTTTTCAGCATTTGATAGCATTTCCACCATTTCAGAGAGTTTTGTTGGATATGAAAGTAAGGATAGAGCTCAGGAGAAGACATTTATAATAAGGTATTGACAGATATGTACTTGGAATACAGGAAAATATACCTTGGAGTATAGCAAAAGAAAAGAGTAAAGAACAAAGTTTATTGAATGTCTATTTTATACAAGAGAGATAAAAGTCCTTTGTAAAATTATTAAAAAACAATACCTATATTCACTATTCCTGTTACTTATGCTTAAAGGTTGCTAGTGGCAGAGGAGTCTGTATGAGAAGAAATCAACATCTTTATCATTATAAACCCAGTGAAAAGAGACTTGAGATAATAAAAATATTGTATCAAGTTTAATTGTTATTTTTAGAAGTCCAATTTTAATAACTTTAAATTCTGTGCTTTTAATAGGGATATTCAGAAAAGAGTCTGAATTATCCTTCGATTAAACAAAAAAATCCCAAAACTGAACAGGGAAGCTATGGCTGACTATGCTTTCAGTCTTCTTTTTTGTATGTGCTTCTCTGCAATGTCAGTAGAGATTTGAGACAAAATCCTCTATAGATCTTGGTTTTAATTTAGTGATTAAGAAACTAACTATGTCTTAGAGACCACATCAAGGGAGCGAGGTTGATTTTTATTTTTCAGCGAGATGATTCTTAGATTCTGCAGCTGCTTTTTGCATTGGTGGTTATAAAAACACCAATATGAGTTCAAAAATTTAACTTAAAAATTAATATTTTGTATTTTAACTAAAACACATTAAATGTTTTGCAGTTTATCAGATGACAGTTTTTTTTTTTTTTTGCTTTATTAAAGCATGTAGAGATGATCCAAAAGTGTATGTGTGGTGTGTGTGCTACTTTAGTTAAGCAATGCATTTTTATTGCTAGACCATATTTTAAAAATGGATACACAAAAAGTAGGAATTATGAACAGAATAGAAATTAAAGTATTTTAGTTCTGATGCCAAGATGAGTAATAGATATGCCCTTTATGGAATTTTTTTCTTTCCTGTCCATTCATCATCAATGCTAACTATACAAATTGTTTCATTGTTTTGATTGTGAAATTGACATTTAAGTTTTTTTTTTTCTTTTATCCAGTTATTCTGATGCTGATTATAGTGTTTTTGTTTGGTTTGGTTTGGTTTTTAAGAGAGTACATCCTTATCTCCTGGACCTCCTTATATAAAGTTCATGACAAGTCTTTCCATTTGGTAAGTGAGGCTGCCTAAATTCAGTACCAGATGTGGTGCAGTGTGGTTATTGCTGTCAGCCCCATCTATATATAGCTCAGCTGAAATATTCATGCTCTATAAACTGTCATATTCCCTTCAGATTGACTGTCTCAAAGTATACATTCACATTTTGTATGTGGCCTAATGATCCAGTTATCTCAACTGCCCATTAGACTTTTTTGCTAAAATAAAGAATATAAAATATACTTCCAACTACTCAATCATTTTTATATGGAATTAGAACTCTAATTTAAATGAGCAGAACATATACTTTGTATAATCCTCATGATGTGAACAAAAATTTAGACATAAAATCTTTTGATAATGTTTTGAACGGACCTTCATATTTCCATATTCTAATTTCTGAGTTTCCTATCTATATAATTAAGTTAAATTCATCCCAGTTTTTTAAGTCATTATTCATGATAACTTATGGCTCTGGGATCATAGCCTTTAACTTCTAGCCTGAGAGAGATTTAGGCTTCCCCTTTGGTGACAGATGTATGGAGTGACTTTTTCCATTACAGGACACTTTCATGAATTCTTGACTCACCTTAAATTTAATTTGGTGAAGCTGTTTACTTAATGTATTTATCCAATACATTTTTAAGCCGTTATTTGACATAGCCTGCACTTTTTTGAAGGCACCATAGTTCTATTCACAGATGTTAGCTTTTAAGTTTACCTTAACCAAACATACCTAGTTTAAAGCGGAATAATATTAATTTCTACAGTGTTCAAAGTACACGAGAGAATAGAGACAGGGCACTTTTGGTAGCAGAAGTACTAAGTATTCTGTCAACTCTTAGGTAACAAAATGACAACAGTAAAGGATTTAGATCTCCCTAACTCTTCCTAAAAATATCTTCTTCTAACCCATAAAAATGATATGCTTCATTCTATTTCTTTATATATTCCTATTTATCATTAATTAAAATTTAAATTTCTATGTTTCCAAATAGTGTGTACCATTTATTAACTAATTGATTGCCGTTGTTGTTGGGTAGTTGCTAAGTTGTGTCTGACTCTATGTGACCCCATGCACTGTAGCCCACCAGGCTCTTCCGGCCATGGAATTTCCCAAGCAAGGATACTGGAGTGGGTTGCATTTCCTTTGTGGGTTGCCATTTCCTTTTCCAGGGAAACTTCCTGACCCGGTGATCAAACCCTTATCTCTTGTGTCTCTCGCATTGCAAGCAAATTCTTCACCCACTGAGCCATCAGGGAAACCCAATGAAGAGCCCCATAGTAGATACCATCTCTCTATCCTCACTACTAACAATCTTATTTAAGGGCAGAAGTTTGGGCTTCCCTGGTGGCGCAGTGGGTAAAGAATCTGCCTGAAAAGCTGGAGACCCAGATTTGATCCCTTATTGGGTATAAACATGTGAAATAAGGACTCCTCTTCACCCAGAAAGATTATCTTCAGATTTCTTTCTTTAGTTCATCTTCCTGAGAGCCTCTAGAGTGTCAGCTGAGATACACCTATTATGCCAAAGCTTTAGGGCTGAGAAAGTAAGCATGGCACATTTTCTTTCACTACTTTCCACAGCATCCTCGCCTGAGCCTGGGGGGACTGCATGATCCTTCTAACCTCAGAACTTCAAGTAACCATTCATGATTGTCTGGATGTGTCTCATGTCCTAAAGTGTCAAAATTTGAGTTGCATGTGTTGTATCTCCAAATTCTTATGTGCACCATTTCTGCACGGATTGCACCAATTTAAGATGAAGACGATTGCCACCATTGGTTTCCATCTAGTTATAGTCCTCAAATGAATCCCCAAAACAAACCTTGAGTCTGGTTAGGTACTTGTTTAACTTGGAAATGTACTTTTTTACCCATAGCAGTTTCTATAAGGCATTGATCATGAAATAGAAACAAATGAAGCCATTCTTGGGACAATTTTAGTTGAATAACACAGCAGATATTTGTTTATCTTAAGGACATTATATTTTAGTTTCTCCATACAAACACAACTCATAATAGTTTTGTTTTATGTATTTATAAATCCCAAGTCAAGGGCAGGAGAAGTCTGATATATCAGCTCACTCAGTCAGGCAGGAAGTGAGTGAATCTTTCCTTCTGCTTTTTGTTCTATTCAAGCCCTCAGTGGGTTGGATGATGCCTATCCATATTGGGGACGAAAATCTACTTTACTGAGTCGGCTGATTCCAATGCTAATCTTTTTGTAAAAACTGAGAAGTCATGTTTGGTTGGAGCACCCCATGGTTCAGTGAAGTTTAAACATAAAATTAATATTCACAACTATTGAGAGTCTATACTCCTGGATATAGGATCATGCTGTTTTGGTAGCTCCATCCAGGAACACAAAGGCAAATTGGTGGAAATTGGACCAGATCCCTTAATGTATTTTCTCAGTTATTCTTTAATAAGGAATTGAATTAGCTATTATGTAGTACATAGTTCAAGATCACATAACACTTTATGAGACCATGTAAGCTACAAAATCTTGCAGTGGACACTTTACTTACTCATGCAGAGACCAGATACTTTAAATGGGAAGATAAATCATATGCACATAAAATACTTGGTGGAAAATGCTAGATTAAGGGGTAATATGCTGTTCCTACATTCTTAATTATTCTAGCTGGTGAAAACAAATAAAGGATTGTATAAGTCATTCCAATTGTAAAAATTCTCTAGGGTCTAAAATGTCAAACATGATATTGAATTTTAAAATTTTATTAAACTCAATCTGTGATTGATGTAGTAACTTATTTAAGTATAATCATCAGAAAATATTATCTCTCTTTTCCTTTTAAGTGTGGAGAAACTCATCACTTTCTGACTATTTAATAGGAGTTAATCTTTACATTAATTGCATGAATTTTGCTGACAGTCACATATTCAGAAGTTAGTAAAAAGGCAGGTGTCCTGTGTAGACTCTGTAGGTAAAAATTCTTATCACTTCACATGGACTTTGTCATCATTTTCTTCTTGACAGTTTGATGGCTGTGATCCTCCCTAATTTCTCATTTAAAAGAAAAGGCAGAAAATTTCGTCTGTGTCTTTTGCTACCTGTATTGATTTTTCACATGAGCAGTTGAATAAGAAAGCGTCTTTCATCTACTCACCTGACTTGTTAATTAATTAATTAACTTGTATTTTAGCTTGTATTATAATTAACTTGTATTATAATTACAAGTTGCTAAACAAATACAAGTTCACATACAAGTTAACTTCCTGCAAATAATAAAGCCTGTAAGAGAAAAGTGTAATATTTCTTGACTTCCTCAACAGGCAGACATTTCCAACTATTGGACCATTTGTTTAATTTCTGAAATATGCCATGAGTGTCTTCTCAATATGAGGCATAGAAGTAGGCAATGAAACTACAGTGTTGACTATGCATGGCATGGTCTCATACTCCAGGATTTTACATTTTATCTTATGGGCTACGAGGAGTTCACTGAAAGGGCTCTTTATGAAATTTTGAAATAAATTTAGATAACTTAGATAGAAGTATGAATACTAAATGAAGTTCAGGCTGGAAGCAGTGTTACAGGCTGATTGTCAAGGCAGCAGACTAATGAATAGTCTAGGGAGAAAATAACTAGGCCTGAACAGAAGCAGTAGGCTTGGAGACAGAAACGAGTTTTTAATTTGAGACATGTTTCAAAGTTGAATCAACAGGAATTTGGTGATTTCTTGAATACAGGGGATATTGATTATGAGTTTGCTTAATTCTGCCTAGGTTGTCAAGAGTGTAAACAAATACATTCAAGGACAATAGACCAATTAAGCAGCAATCGTATGAAAAACAGGCTTAGCCTTTTATTGATGGTTAGCAGTTTGCAGTGGTTTCACAGTAAGAGTTTGGTTTCCAAGAATCTGCTAATGAGCCCTGAAATCTTTCCTGTTTGTCCTGTCCTCTATGGACATTTAGGAGGCAATTTTGTGCAGGTTGAGGTATTTCTATGCGGTAGACACTGCGCGCAGAGGCGCGTGTGTGCCCAGTTGCTCAGTCTTGTCCACCTCTTTGCAACCCCAGGGATTGTAGACTGCCAGGCATCTCTGTCCATGGGGTTTTTCAGGCAATAATACAGAAGTGGGTTGCCATTTCCTTCTCCAGAGGATCTTCCTGACCCAGGGATTGAACTAGCATCTCCTGCATTGGCAGGCAGATTCTTTACCACCGAGCTACTTGGGAAGCCCATGCAGAGATGAGGGTGCTGAAACCATCACCATTAACTGTAGACAAAAAGGGAGTTGAATCCGAAGGATGGACCCCAGAATATGAAGTGCAGCAGCGAAATACTGAGGAGACAGGAGGCAAGAGGGTCAGCAACGGCTACTGACACATTTGACTAAACTATATTTTAAAATAAACTACATTTTAAATAAAATCTCTCTAAGAAGTTAATATTGTAAGAAGATGTGGACTTCGACAGCAAATAAACTAAAGCATATTTTAAAAAATCACTTAAAGTTTCAACTAATTTTTGTGGTTGATTTTTTTTTTTTGAAAGCTAGTGCTGTTTGTGGGTGGCCATTTCTGCAGTAGCCTTTGTTCTCTGTATTCAATATATGTTTATTGTTGTTATTCACCGAGATAACAACCTTTGAAGTGATGGGTTTATCTGATTATTTTATTGACATGAATTTAAAAGGAGACTGATTATGTGGGATGGACTGGCTAAATACTTTTCATTTCTCTCCTTCTTCCACATTTTAATGTGTTCTAGGTCAACTGCAGAAGGGAAATATGAGTTCCTTCCCTATGAATTTTAACTTGGATGAATAACAGTGGTTAATAAATAAAAATGAACTGACATTCATTGTAGAACCCCACTCTTATTTATGGCTTTTGGCTTTAGTTCAAAAAGCACATGACTCACTCCTCCTGGGAAGATGCTCTATCTTCTAAACTGCAGCTCTTATCTTTCTTTACCTGATGTAGGAGGAATTTTCTGTGCTTCAATTCACTGCAAAATGTGCAACTCTCTCCCATTAACATCTGTTTGAGTCTCTCCTTGCCTTGCTGCTTATCAGGGATGCCTGGTGTGTTTCCAAGATGAAGAGTCATCGTTCCCTCTTACTATTTACTACTGACAGTGAATTCACGGAGCAACACCTTCAAGGTGCCAAGAGTCCTAGAAATTTTGCCTTTAAAAAGTTTTAAATACCGGCTTTAGCAGAGTACGATATACAACATAACTTCTCAAGATGGAAAATAACTGAGACCCAATCCTCTGGTTGTATACCACAAGGCTTACGTACATGTTTACACTTTCTAATGCAGGCACTTTAGTGTATCGGTTGCTTTGATGGTTCTGGTTAATGGCCTCCGTGTATATAATGTTTGTCTTGTAACTTTTAATCACATCTGATGAGGATAAGAACTCACTATACTAAAATATGGCACCTTGTCATAGTGATCATTTAAAATGAAGGAATTAGAGAAATGTCAAGTGCAGAGTGGAATCTCTGACTTTCCCTTCACCCCTGAAGCAGGTCATGAGATCTTTTGAGATATAGGCAGAGGAAAGAAGCTGGAAGATGGAGAGATGCTGAGAAGAATCCTAATAAACAGGGCTTGGTACGTTTCTCCCAGTTTATTACGCTTACTTCATATCTTTTCATCCTATCACATTTTTTCATAACTTTTCACTTTTAATTAAACTTAATACTAAAGTGTTAGGGTTTAACCATTTCTTTGGGTCTTCATTTCCTTGTAAGTTCTTTGTCACATAAAACTTCTATTAAGTAAATTTGTTTGCCAGTCTAGGAAACAGGATCCCAACCAGAGAACCTATAATAGGAAAAATAATATTTTCTGGCCCTGTACCTCATACTTAGAAATTGGAATAACTATTGCTTTGGCCAAAAGATTGAAGCAAAAATGATGGCATGTTATCACTTATATGGAGCCTCCAGAGGACTCACACATTTCCATTCTCTCTACACAATCCCTGTTTGAAACATAATGGAAAGTTTGGGCTAGACTGTTGGAGAAGTTGAGACCACAGGAAGCACAGATGGAAAATCCATGTCATGCATGCGTGGATTCTAAGTTGTTTCAGTTGGGTTTGACTCTTTGCAACCCTATGGACTGTAGCCCACCAGGCTCCTCTGTCCGTGGGATTCTCCAGGCAGAATACTGAAGTGAGTTGCATGCCCTCCTCTAGGGGATCTTCCCTATCCAGGGATCAAACTCATGTCTCTTGCATCTTCTGCGTTGGCAAGCAGGTTCTTTACCACTAGCACCAAGGGAAGCCCAATCCATGCCAAGGTCATCCTAAATTAGCAAGCCTTCAGTGAATCTACAAAATGCCCACAGATAAATGAATTAATTTAGTCAAGGTAAGCTAAGCCTGGACCAAATTGGCAGCATTACCAAGCTAACCTACTTACTCATAAACAGCAATCAATGTTTATTGTCAAATGCCATTGAGGTTTTCTGGTAGACTTTGTTACACAGCTTTGCCAGTAAAAATAGCTTATAAAGAAACTTAATATTAAATATAAATCTTAAAATGTGGGAGGTGGGGTATGAAGAGCCTGACTTATAACGACAGTCACTGTTTGGACTCAGGGGAATGCCTGAAGCATCTGCTTTCTGGTCACCAAGGCTTTAGTGCCATTACTCATGCCCTGTTTTCTCTGTTTTCCCTTCAGAATATTTATTGGGATGGATTATTTTATAGCCATCGGCTTTCCAAATTATTATCAGCTAAATTTAGCCCAATGAAACAAGGAAGCACGTTGTAAGCTTTCTCATTTATTTTACATTAATTACATCTAGAAAGTACCAAGTATTATTGAACGTATAGTTCATATGTGCAAAGCAAACACATTTGAAAATTTGAGTTAAATTATCTTCATCATCTTTTCAAGTTAACATGATTGAGAAACATGCCATTATACTTTTCCTGAAGAATTATATGTAAGGTATGTCACCATAAGAGTTAAATCATTACTTATGGGTGTACATTCTCCTTTTAGAATAAGAAAAGCATACTCTCTCAAAAACTATGACCTAAATGATTCTGAGATATCTTACTTCTTTTTCCTTTAACCACGTGACAGGCAGACTCTTTCCCCAACTATGGATCAAACCTGTGCCCCCTGCAGTGGAATTGAGGAATCTTAACCAGTGAACCACTAAGGAATTCCTCTGAGATATTTTGTTTCTTATCATATGTTTGTTTATCCTAAGTGTTCTATAAATGGAAAAGAACCACTTGTATGTGAAATGATAGAACTTCTCCCTTTAATCATATAGCAATGGGTATTGTTTGGGCCCAGATTGTTGTATACTATGTGGATACTCAATAGAATGAAGGATTTCAGTAGAAGTTTATTCTATTGGGAATCACTAGATTTAACTGTTGGTTATAGGGATACCATCACTATGTCATCTTGGTGGTAAAATTTCCTCTGTGCTACAGAAGAGGTGAAGTTTCCAGGGAGACGTGTTATCATGTTTCTCATTTGTTTTTCACCCACAAGTCAATTTTCTTGAGCTCAATAGTCTATTTCAGGGTATATGTCAAAGACCATCTGATGACTATAGTGCAAAACAGAAATAGAGGTCCATAAAATCACAATCATGCAATGTAAATATAATATACTATTTGGTACATTATAATCATACTATTATAATCAGAGAAGTAGTAGAGCATATATAATCCCTAAGACTTCAATCATTCATCAGGGATATGTGTTTAAACTGATACTATTTGAACTGGACATAAGAATAAAAATGTTCTAGCAAAAGGAAACTTCATAACTAGATTTTTATAGTAAAAGATTAAGAAACATATAAGGAACTATTTAATAACAAACTTCACAGAATAGGGAATGGCCTTGTGAGAAAGAAAGAATACCTTGTTCAATTTGCTCATTCATTACCTAAATAGGTCAGTTAAAGCACCTCCTTAATAAACTCAGGATAGGGGAAGAACACTAGCCTGTAACACCATCTGGATTACTCTCTTTTCAGTGATCATAGAATAAAGCTCCCCGGTCACTTTTTAAATATGCCTTGACCATCTTCAGTTCAGTTCAGTTCAGTTCAGTTGCTCAGTCATGTCCAACTCTTTGCGACCCCATGAACCGCAGCACACCAGGCCTCCCTGTCCATCACTAACTCCTGGAGTCCACCCAAACCCATGTCCATCGAGTCGGTGATGCCATCCAGTCATCTCATCCTCTGTCATCTCTTCCTCCTGCTGCCATCAATCTTTCCCAGCATCAGTGTCTTTTCAAATGAGTCAGTTCCTAGCATCAGGTGGCCAAAGTATTGGAGTTTCAGCCTCAATCCTTCTGTCAGGCGAGTGTATGCTCCTTGGTTCTTGTCTCATCACGGCAAAGATTTGGATTGACGGACAATAAAGCCCCCTCAGCGTGTCACAGCTCTCGGGTCTTAGACAGACCGTGTTATAGCTCCAGGTCTCAAATGGACCGTGTTATAGCTCTTAGACAAATCAGTGTTATAGCTCAGTGTTACAGCTCTATTTTCTTTAGATAATAGCAGGAAAATCCATCTTCGAGGCATGAGGGCATGTTGACCCAAAGACGCAAAGAGAAGAGCGCCCCAGCGCACGGGAGAGAATGAGCGAGCTAGCTTTGGCTCCTCTTTTTATATTTTTTCTCTCCCTGGGCCTGTCCTATGTAAATTGGGCCAGCCAGGAGTGCTGTTTGCTTTACCTGAGATTCTCACTTTGGTCTGCGGACCTCCCTTTGTTCTATTTTCGTGGACTTTTCCCTTCCAGGTCTTTTAGCCACCACCATTCTGAACTCCTTTTCCCTATTCTAACTACCTAACATTTCCAATGCATATTCAGAGCTGATCTCCTTTAGGATGGACTGGTTGGATCTCCTTGCAGTACAAGGGATTCTCAAGAGTCTTCTCCAACACCACAGTTCAAAAGCATCAATTCTTCAGCACTCAACTTTCTTTATAGTCCAACTCTCATATCTATACATGACTACTGGAAAAATCATGGCTTTGACTAGACGAACCTTTGTTGGCAAACTAATATCTCTGCTTTAATGTCAACTTTTCTTTCAAGGAGTAAGCGTCTTTTAATTTCATGGATGCAGTCACCATCTACAGTGATTTTGGAGCCCCCAAAAATAAAGTCTGTCACTGTTTTCACTGCTTCCCCATTATTTTCCATGAAGTGATGGGACCAGATGCCATGATCTTGAAGTTATAAAAGCACATTACTTAAAATTTTAGGTAATTGTCCTAGGAGTAGGTAGAGATCCGTGTTTTAAAGTGTTGAAATTGGGTGAGGGGGATAAGATGAAAGGTAACAAGAAAAAGGAGTTAAACAATGGGCTTATGATTCACTTCTCCCTTATTTCTTGGACAGATGCTCCTGGACAAGAAAAAGAAAATAACTCAATCAAATTTCCTTTGAGCATGCTGAAGGCAAACAGAGCTCTTTCCTAGAAATACAGTACTCATCTCTGGAATTTTTATCTTCTTTGAGGATTGCTTATGGTAGACAACTTTAGAGTTTACAGATTTATGAGGCACAGGTTCCTAGAGAAATATCATGTCAAGTGCACAACTTCATGGGTATAAAAATGGCAATTGCTACATAACTTAAATCCTCCTTGCGGTGTTAGTTAGTTCACATGTTCAATTACTTCCTCTATCAGTGTGAGCCAAACAATGTGACTCTCGTATAAAAAAGGGAAAAAAGGGGAGTCACTTGAAATGCAAGTGCCTTTTGATTGCATACAATTTATAAACTATTAATAAACTTGATCCCGGTCTTAAAACAAGACTGGGAGCAGACTGTGGCTCAGATCATGAACTCCTTATTGCCAAATTCAGACTTAAATTCAAGAAAATAGGGAAAACCACTACCATTGAGGTATGACCTAAATCAAACCCCTCACAATTATACAGTAGAAGCAAGAAATAAATTTAAGGAAATAGTCCTGATAGAGAGAGTGCCTGATGAACTATGGACAGAGGTTCGTGACATTGTACAGGAGGCAGATCAAAACCATCCCCAAGAAAAGGAAATGCAAAAAAGCAAAATAGCTGTCTGAGGACGCCTTACAAATAGCTCTGAAAAGAAGAGAACTGAAAAGCAAAGGAGAAAAAGAAAGATCTACCCATTTGAATGCAGAGTTCCAAAGAATAACAAGGAGAGATAAGAAAGCCTTCCTCAGTGATCAGTGCAAAGAAATAGAGGAAAACAATAGCATGGGAAAGACTAGAGACCTCTTCAAGAAAATTAGAGATATCAAGGGAACATTTCATGAAAAGATGGGCACAATAAAGGACAGAAATGATATGGACCTAACAGAAGCAGAAGATATTAAGAAGAGGTGGCAAGAATACACAGAAGAACTATACAAAAAAGATCATAATGACCCAGATAACCACGATGGTGTGATCACTCACCTAGAGCCAGACATCCTGGAATGTGAAGTCAAGTGGGCCTTAGGAAGCATCACTACGAGCAAAGCTAGTGGAGGTGATGGAATTCCAGTTGAGCTATTTCAAATCCTGAAAGATGATGCTGTGAAAGTGTTGCACTCAATATGCCAGCAAATTTGGAAAACTCAGCAGTGGCCACAGGACTGGAAAAGGCCAGTTTTCATTCCAATCCCAAAGAAAGGCAATGCCAAAGAATGCTCAAACTACCACACAGTTACACTCATCTCACAGGCTAGTAAAGTAATGCTCAAAATTCTCCAAGCCAGGCTTCAGCGGTATGTGAACCGTGAACTTCCAGATGTTCAAGCTGGTTTAGAAAAGGCAGAGAAACCAGAGATCAAATTGTCAGCATCCGTTGGATGATGGAAAAAACAAGAGAGTTCCAGAAAAACATCTATTTCTGCTTTATTGACTATGCCAAAGCCTTCGACTATGTGGATCACAATAAACTGTCGAAAATTCTTCAAGAGATGGGAATACCAAACCACCTGACCTGCCTCCTTAGAAACCTGTATGCAGGTCAGGAAACAACAGTTAGAACTGGACATGGAACAACAGACTGGTTCCAAATAGGAAAAGGAGTACGGTAAGGCTGTATACTGTCACCCTGCTTATTTAACTTATATGCAGAGTACATCATGAGAAACGTGGGCTGGAAGAAGCACAAGCTGAAATCAAGATTGCCGAGAGAAATATCAATAACCTCACATATGCAGATGACACCACCCTTATGGCAGAATGCAGAGAACTAAAGAGACTCTTGATGAAAGTGAAAGAGGAGAGTGAAAAACTTGGCTTAAAACTCAACATTCAGAAAACTAAGATCATGACATCTGGTCCCATCACTTCATGGGAAATAGATGGGGAAACAATGGAAACAGAAACAGACTTTTATTTTTGGGGGGCTCCAAAATCACTGCAGATGGTGACTGCAGCCATGAAATTAAAAGACGCTTGCTCCTTAGAAGAAAAGTTATGACTAATGTAGACAGCATATTAAAAAGCAGAGACATCACTTTGCCAAAAAAAGGTCTGTCTAATAACGTCTATAGTTTTTCCAGGAGTCATGTATGGATGTGAGAGTTGGACTATAAAGAAAGCTGAGCCCCGAAGTATTGGTGCTTTTGAACTGTGGTGTTGGAGAAGACTCTTGAGACTCCCTTGGACTGCAAGGAGATCCAACCAGTCCACCCTAAAGGAAATCAGTCCTGAATATTCACTGGAAGGACTGATGATGAATCTGAAATTCCAATACTTTGGCCACCTGATGCTAAGAACTGACTCATTTGAAAAAGCCCTGATGCTGGGAGAGACTGAAGGTGGGAGGAGAAGGAGACGACAGAGGATCAGATGGCTGGATGGCATCACCGACTCGATGGACATGAGTTTGCGTAAACTCTGGGAGTTGGTGATGAACAGGGAGGCCTGGCGTGCTGCTGTCCATGGGGTTTCAAAGAGTCAGCCACGACTGAGCGACTGAACTGAACTGAAGCTATGGTGGAGGTGATGAAGATAATGTCACCTCCTTCAATAGATCCCATTCACACGCTGCTACACTCAGTGCCCCCGACCCTGCAGCAGGCCCCCGCTGACCCACGCCTCCACCGGAGACCCCTGGACACTCACGGGCAGTCTGGGTCAGTCTCTGTGGGGTCACTGCTCCTTTCTCCTGGGTCCTGGTGCACAAGGTTCTGTCTGTGCCCGCCAAGAGTGTTTCCCCAGCCCTGTGTAAGTTCTGGCAGCTCTGTGGTGGGGTTAATGACAACTTCCAAGGGGGCTTAAGCCGTACCCAGGTCTGCTGCACCCAGAGCCCCTGTCCCTGCGGCAGACCACTGCTGACCCGGACCTCCGCAGGAGACACCCAAACACAGTTCTGTCTCAGTCTCTGTGGGGTCTCTGGGTCCTGGTGTGTCAAGGTTTGTTTGAGCCCTCTGAGCGTCTCTGGCGGGTATGTGGTTTGATTCTAAATGTGATTTCACCCCTCCTACCATTTTGCTGGTGCTTCCCCTTGGCCCTTGGACGTGGGGTATCTCCTCACAGCCGCTCCAGTGATGCGCAGCTGATACAAGTCATGTGAGTCTCTTTTTATCATCTGACCCTTTGTCTTGGCTCAAGCAGGAAACCAAATAAGGTGTTTACTTTGTATTCTGTTTCACAAATAGGAAAGTTTTCTTTCAGGTTGCTTGGATCTTCAGAACGTGTGTGCCCTTGATTCCCAATGACCCCCATTCTTCCTCTCATGCCTGAATACTCTCCTTTTAAGTATTAACATTTTCCTGTTCTTGAGGAAAGACAGCTCATAATCTTAAAATCATAACATCCTAGCTCTTTCATCCATCCTAGTGTCTTGTCTAGTAAGCAGCCCAAGGCATGCGATGCACTGATGATTTCATCCTCCAGACGGCTTTCCTCTGTGGTAAGGACGCAGGAGTTCTCAGTTGTGCATCGGTTGGTTCCACGCTGGTAATGGGAGGTCTGGCCCAGTACAAAAAAAGGTTAGGAAGAAAGCTGATTGCATAAAAGACAGACATTCTCATGTTGTTGACTCCACTTTTGTTGGGAGGGAAGAGAGAGAAGAGATTTTGCAAGTCCGTGTGTGTGTGTGTACCTATAAGGCGTACACAAGGAAGAAGGGGCTTTTGTTCCAGGCTGTGGATACTTTCCTTTTAACAAATTTGAAATGAAACACAGATTGTTAGCAAAATGGTCAGTTTCCCTCTCACAAGCTTCCTATTTAATCTAAATGAGAAATTCATTTATTTTAAGCACTGCTTTAAAAGCTATTAAAAAAATAATATATATATATTTTCCTAAAAAAATACATATCCCCTCCTTTCCTTTGGTTTCATAAAAAATGTGCTTTATATAAACTAAAACGAAAAGTCACTAGATCCAAAGTAATTCCCTTCCATCTGTGGCAACCTATCTTGTACATAGAAGAAGAGGAGGCTGAAGTATTCCAAATCTTCATTCTACAAGTCTGTGTGACCTGGAGTAAAGGAAATCTGCTTCTCTACTCACAACACTGCTCACACCACACGTAGGGTTTTCCACACTAAGCAACTCTTCACTTCTCTGCAGACACCCATTGGGTGTCCTACAACTAATTCATTTCTGACAGACCCACAGGTGAAGAGCTCAGTCCCACAAGACGGCCCCTACTTCAGATGTCAGCTCCAAGTACTGAGTCCTCAGATTACTCACATTTCTTTTTGATTTGGCTACAAATCAGGCTTCCCACTTCATTATTCAATAAGTTTTTATAATGGCTCATTCTGGGAAACATTTTACTTACAGTTGCCAGTTTATTATAAAGGATATTATAAAGGATGCCAATGAGCAGCAATGTGAAGATGAGGTCTGGAAGGGTCCTGAGAGTGACTGCTTCCGGTCCTGTGGAATTTGTTTGGCTCCCTCCTGTGTACACGGGGGTGTACACAGGACACTTGTATATGTTTGACACCTGTGTGTATATATACACCCACATGTGTATATATTTGCCAACCTGGGATGTTTCCAACTCCTGCTGTTTAGTGCTTTCATGGAGGTTCCTCTATAAAGATGTGATTGGTTAAACTCTTGGCCAGTGATGGTTTACCCAATCTCCAAAGCCTCTCCCTTCTCTGGAAGTCAAGAAGATGGGACTGAAAATTCCAAGCTTCTAATCACATGGCTGGTTCCTGTGGCAGCCAGCCTCCATCCTGGAGCTATCTAGAGACTCATCAAGAGTCACTTCATTAACATCAGCTGAGATGTGGTAGAAAGAAACCTATTATAAATAGCAAAAGATGCTCCTTTCACCCCAATCACTCAGGAAAGGATAAGGTTTTAGGGGATCTATGTTAGCAACTGAGGGACAAAGGCCAAATACATATTTCTAATTATATCACAGTGTCGCACTGGACATGTCTGTTAATCTCAGGTTTAAATTTTCAGATCACTCAGCTGAAACCTCAGGTTGTTTCTTGGTCTTCAAAGAGGAGAGCATCCATCTCCCCATGCCCCCTCACTCCACCTCACAGAGCAGTGTGAAGAGCAGGTGAGATCATGTACCAAAAACTCTTCAAAAACTACATAATACTTTAAAGCTGTAATGGCTATGGATCTATCCATAAAGTCAGTATCCACTTCAGAATGTCCCAGCCCTTTATATCTAGGTACGACTAATTTAAATTCCCAGTACTGTATTCCGCAGAAACCCAAACAATCCCTAGGATTTCCCTAACACCTAAGGCTGACTATCTCTTTGATCCTTCCTCTGCTAGAGCAGTCCATGCTTTATGTGTTGCATAAATTTGGGCCCTTTTAAATTTTTCACAAGGCAAAGTAGTAAACCAAGTCATGCCAAGCATTCCAGGGTGTGTTAGGCTCTAGTGAATATTTGCTTAGGCTGATCTCTTACATAGAGAAAAGTTTACATACAGCAATTAAATCTCTTAAATTCGGGACCATTCATCCCTGGTCCTAAACTTTTATGATTACAAAATAAAGAGGAAGCTCCACTGGTGGTTTCTCCATGTAGTGCTGTATCTCATACACTCTCTCTGGCTCTTTTCTTTTCTCCTTGTCTTCTTTGATGGTCTCTTTTCTCTCTTCCAACATTATAGAACCAGAACAAACTGATCTCCAAATTTCATAAAGAACACTTTGCCCATATTTCAAAACAGGTTTATTAATGTGTTTTCCAAACAAATACATTTCCTTATAAAAAATAATTATTGGACTTACTGCTAATAAAATATTTATTAAATTGTAGATTCAATTTATATATTCAATAATATGAATTAAAAACTGCAATCTTTCTGACATATTTTCTAATCATCACAATAAACCTCTACCCTCTTAGCTCGTTATTATCCTCATTTCCCCTTTGAGGATACTGAGTCACAAAGAGGTCAAATTAGTTGTCACATATCAGACAATGAACAAATGGGAGAGAACATTTCAATGCTAAGCAATCTGATTTCTAGTCTTTCCTCCTAATAATTATACTAAAAATTTGTGCAGAATTTATTTGACTTTGAAGGTATTTTAGAATGAAATAATATTCTTGATCTCAAAATAAACAAAGATGAACAAAGCATTCTATTTGTGGAACAAAAACAATGCATTAGGTTCTCCTCATAATTGGAAGACATTGACTGCATGCTAGAAGTATATGTTAGTGCCTCTTTATACCTAGAAATTTATTTTTGCCGGTTACTTCTGATGGAGAACTTGGCTGTGGGATTTAGTACTTGTGCCCTATTTGAAACAGCCGTGTGAAAGTTTTTCCTTCAGTCCTGTACAAGGCTTACGTCTAAGAAAGATTGCCCAGTCAACTTGTTCACCAAAATTTTATTTTTAAAATTCTCTTGAATTTATTAGCAATTTAAAGCATAACTAATAAAATTAAAACAAATTTTTCTTTTGTTTTATTTAGAGAAAATTAAAATATCCTCAAGTATGATTGACTGATTTGAAAATTTGGGACTTTTAGGTTTTAAAGCACTAAGAAGCTAAACTTCCATGCTATGTCATATATATGTTAAGAATTTACTTAAAAATTTAAAGGCCAAAAAAAGCTGACTGTGGAGTTAGGTCTACAGTTGCATAATTGCTTTGAGGTTTAATTTGTTCCACAGCTTATCTTTTTCTAATTGATCTAAGCTGCTTACTCAACTAAAATAAGCATAAAATTTTCCTTGTGGATATATGTGCTAAAGTCAATGATGAACTGAAGGACAAATGTATACATTTTGACATTTGCTTCATCTGTGGGTAAAAAGATGAATTGAAATATTTTAAAATAAAAACCTTTATGTTTATTTGCTTTTTTTTTTTTGATCCAGAAAGTTTACAGAAGATGTAAAGTTTTACTCCTAGTTCATCTGAATTTAAAAATTATAGAAATAATGCTTCAGCAGAAAAATACATAATGAAGATTTGCTTTTCAATCACCAGCTGTGAAACAGTGTTATTAAATTGGACCCTGGTTAATACCATTTATGTGTCGAGGTTAGATAACACATACAGTCAATGGTAGATGTTCCTTTAAAATGAGAAAAAGTTACTATTCGTTTGTTTTCAAGCAGTAAAAATTGGTGCATGATGAATAACTGCTGACATAGGGCATACTTTACAATCAGAACCCAAAGAAGTTGTGTATTTTCTGACTCACAAAAGTCATTTCAGATACTAACAAACTTAGAACTGCCTTGACTATTTTTACACAATCAACATTTGTGATTATAGATTTTCCTTTAAAAAAGTCTATAAATAATAAAGGAAGAGCTTATGGGGGGGGGAAATGTGCTTAATCTGATGAAATAAACAAATTCTAGGACTTGTAAAGAGAAAAATGTTCAGATATGTCAGTTTCTTTTGTTTGTTTTTTTGCCCTTGTTTAGTTGCTAAGTCAGGTATGACTCTTTATGTTCTATTTCTAGAGCTTGAGAGACACAAAGAATGTTCACTAGGAACATTATTGACTAAATGAAAAAAATTTTAATCAATGTAAATATATGACTTTTTATTGGTAGAATTTCTATTGTTAACATTTCCAGGCAGCTTGCTCATCTTATAAGCTATAGATTTCAAATTAATACAAATAGTTATAAGAGATAGTCTCTTTTAGATTATGATATAATAATAATTAGCTTTCCTTTAAAATTGATCTTTGTTCTAATCTCCATTTATTTATATAGATAACGGACAACTAAATGAGCATACAAGCTATATAACAATATAAGAATAGAAGTTTCTAATTCACATTATTTCAAATACAAAAAACAGAGATATAAACAGACATAGATATACCTCTATTCAAAATGCTATATGTATAAAGTTTATATATGTGTTTGTAAAAGATTTTCATATGATTTACTAGGACCTTTCAATGGTAAATACATTTCTTGAAACTAAAAGGATATAAAGATATGAATATAAATTAGAATATATATTGCTATAAATTCGGGTTCAGATTAGCTTACAAAAGGAGATTTTTTTCCTTTTAAATTACTTCTATTTTTGATCATCTACTTTATTTTCCCAGTGGGAGTGTATCTCTAAAACACAAATACTATCATGTCATATTGCTATACAATCACAATAGAGTAATATTTTTTTCAGTTCAGTCACTCAGTCGTGTCCAACTCTTTGCGACAACATGGAGTGCAGCACGCCAGGCCTCCCTGTCCATCACCAACTCCTGGAGTTTACTCAAACTCATGTTCATCGAGTCCGTGATGTCATCCAACCATCTTATCCTCTGTCACCCCCTTTTCCTCCTGCATTCAATCTTTCCCAGCATTAAAGTCTTAGCAAATGATCAGTTCCTTGCATAGGTGGCCAAAGTATTGGAGTTATAGCTTCAGCATCAGTCCTTCCAATGAATATTCAGGACTGATCTCCTTTAGGATGGACTGGTGGGATCTCCTTGCAGTCTAAGGGACTCTCAAGAGTCTTCTCCAACACTACAGTTCAAAAGCATCAATTCTTCAGTGCTCAGCATTCTTTATAGTCCAACTCTCACATCCATACATGACCACTGGAAAAACCATAGCTTTGACTAGACAGACCTTTGTTGGCAAAGTGATGTCT
Organism: Cervus elaphus; assembly: GCF_910594005.1. NCBI lineage: Eukaryota > Metazoa > Chordata > Mammalia > Artiodactyla > Cervidae > Cervus > Cervus elaphus. Next base: position 61,226,935 of record NC_057831.1, on the reverse strand, counting down.
CTGCTTTCTAATATGCTGTCTAGGTTTGTCATAACTTTCCTTCCAAGGAGTAAGCATCTTTTAATTTCATGGCTGCAATCACCATCTGCAGTGATTTTGGAGCCCAGAAAAATAGTCAGCCACTGTTTCCACTGTTTCCCCATCTATTTGCCATGAAGTGATGGGACCGGATACCATGATCTTAGTTTTCAGAATGTTGAGCTTTAAGCCAACTTTTTCACTCCTCTTTTCACTTTCATCAGAGGTTCTTTAGTTCTACTTCTCTTTCTGCCATAAGGGTGGTGTCGTCTGCATATGTGAGGTTATTGATATTTCTCCCGGCAATCTTGATTCCAGCTTGTGCTTCATCCAGCCCAGCATTTTCATGATGTACTCTGCATATAAGTTAAGTAAGCAGGGTGACAATATACAGCAGTGACGTACTCCTTCCTGATCTGGAACTAGTCTTTTTCTCCATGTCCAGTTCTAACTGTTGCTTCTTGACCTGCATACAGATTTCTCAAGAGGCAGGTCAGGTTGTCTGGTATTGCCATCTCTTTAAGAATATCCACAGTTTGTCATGATCCACCAAAAGCATTGGTGTATTCAATAAAACATAAATAGATGTTTTTCTGTAACTCTCTTGCTTTTTTGATGATCCAACAGGTGTTGGCAATTTAATCTCTGGTTTTTCTGCCTTTTCTAAATCCAACTTGAACATCTGAAAGTTCAGGGTTCACATACTGTTGAAGCCTGGCTTGGAGAATTTTAAGAATTACTTTAGTAGCCTGTGAGATGAGTGCAATGTGCGAAAGTTTGAGCATTCTTTGGCATTGCTTTTCTTTGGAATTGGAATGAAAACTGACCTTTTCCAGTTCTGTGGCCACTGCTGAGTTTTCCAAATTTGCTGGCATATTGAGTGCAGCACTTTCACAGCATCATCTTTTAGGATTTGAAGTAGCTCAACTGGAATTCCATTTTTTATGTACTTAAAATAATGCCTAATGCTAGTAGAAACTTCAATTATTAATTATCAATATTTAATGTTTTATTCTAAATTAAGTAATCTTTGAAATAGTTTTAATGTAGTTTTTTCCTAGGCAATTGTTAAAATTCTGACATAGACAATTATTGACACAAAAATATATTAAGTTTTAAGAGAAGATTTTAAAACAGCTGATAGAGTATGATCCTATTTCTGTGCATGATAATTTATACATACATTTTACATATGCAAAGAAAGTCTGAAAGTATATCATCTAGATAATAATAGTGATTTTATACAGATGGGTAGAATACTTTTTGGATGTAATATTTCTTAGTATAAAAAATACAATTTTAAGCAGCTTTTCCAGAGGAATTACAAATATGTGAGTTGTTTATTCAAGATCTCCCACTGGCAGCCACAGGAGATATGAGGACTTACAGTTGAAAAACATTTTTTAAAACAATGATGAAATCCTCTGGCAAAATTATCTTTTGCCTTCCTCATTTAGTACATGGTGAACCGTCAATACTAGGGAGAAATGATTTACCATCAGCTCCAAGGGCAACCATTTTCTTTGCATTTTTAAAATATTGCTCGATAGTTTCCTGATTTCTACTGAGCAATACAATACGTTATGATTTCTTTTAGGTCTCAGGCTTGTCGTTCTGTGCTTATATGAGGAAATGAATTAAATGCATTGCATGGAAGACAGTCATTACAAGATTGTTTCTTTGTTGGTTTTACCAGTACCCCTTTGTAGCAGGTGAAAAAGAATCAAGGGGAAATGTTTTGCAAAATATGATCCCAAAATATCCACTGAAAGAGGTATGATGTTTTATGAAATAAAGGGCAAAAGTATTATAAATTGAGCCAAACTACAAACTGTATGGCACTTTTTTCGTTAAGATTACTCTTAAGTCATGTGTCAATATTGAGGGAGAATTAATTCTGGGAAATGAGTAAATCTCCAATATTAAACCAGTAGTCAGAAATTGCAATGCAATAAACTTTTTTTTTTGGTTTGTTTTTGCTATTGATATCTTTACCTAAGACTTTGTCTGAGATCTGCGGGATAAGCAAGCATATACTTAATGCTTATCTCATTTTGGAGGGCAGACAAATTTCATTTAATTTCATTTAAGTACTCAACACTGCCATCTCAACCCCAGACAAACTGTGAACAGAGAGCAAAATGTTGACTTCCAGTTGCCAACAAGTTAGACAAGTACTTCAACGGGAATTTTATCTGAGAAACTTTCTCACAAAATTCTTGCTTTCTTCTTTTATTCTTTAGCCAATAGTGAGTAGATTGGTAGTCATTGCAAAACTGGCCACAGGAGAAAACTAGTTTTCTTCTTCCTTTTGACCAAAAGATACATAAGTACGCAGTCGACATCTTTCCTAGAGAAAACATATATATAGAGAGATGCTATCATGCCATATAAACTATATAAATACATGTAAATATATTGTGAAATATATTCACATACATTTAAAATATGTATGGAAAGATACAAATGAAAGAATCATCTTTTATTAACTTTTTCTCTTTCATACTATTATTAAACTAACACAAAGATTAGATAAAAATCAACTTAATAAATAATCTCAGAGGTGCATTTAAATAATATGCATATGCATGAATGTGCGCTAAGTCACTTCAGTCATATCTGACTATTTGTGACCCTATAGACTACAGCCCACCAGGTTCCTCTGTCCATGGGATTCTCCAGGCAAGAATACTGGAGTGGGTTGATGGCCCTCCTCCAGGAAGTCTCCCCAATCCAGGGATCACCTGAGAAATCCAAATAACATGCATATTTCTAATTTAGAAAGCATTATTTCTCTGTAACTTCTTTCTCTTACTCTTCTCGATAAAGATTAATTTTTAGTATATATTAGGTATTATGATCATTGAAAAAGCAAGAGAGTTCCAGAAAAACATCTATTTCTGCTCTATTGACCATGCCAAAGCCTTTGACTGTCTGGATCACAATAAACTGGAAAATTCTGAAAGAGATGGAAATACCAGAACACCTGATCTGCCTCTTGAGAAATCTGTATGCAGGTCAGGAAGCAACAGTTAGAACTGGACATGGAACAACAGACTGGTTCCAAATAGGAAAAGGAGTACGGTAAGGCTGTATATTGTCACCCTGCTTACTTAACTTATATGCAGAGTACTTCATGAGAAACGCTGGGCTGGAAGAAGCATAAGCTGGAATCAAGATTGCCAGGAGAAATATCAGTAACCTCAGATATGCAGATGACACCACCCTTATGGCAGAAAATGAAGAGGAACTAAAAAGCCTGTTGATGAAAGTGAAAGAAGAAAGTGAAAAAGTTGGTTTAAAGCTCAACATTCAAAAAACTAAGATCATGGCATCTGGTCCCATCACTTCATGGCAAATAGATGGGGAAACAGTGGAAACAGTGTCAGACTTTATTTTTCTGGGCTCCAAAATCACCGCAGATGGTGATTGCAGTCATGAAATTAAAAGACTCTTACTCTTTGGAAGGAAAGTTATGACCAACCTAGATAGCATATTAAAAAGCAGAGACATTACTTTGCCAACAAAGGTCCATCTGGTCAAGGCTATGGTTTTTCCAGTGGTCATGTATGGATGTGAGAGTTGGACTGTGAAGAAAGCTGATCGCTGAAGAATTGATGCTTTTGAACTGTGGTGTTGGGGAAGACTCTTGAGAGTCCCTTGGACTGCAAGGAGATCCAACCAGTCCATCCTAACGGAATCAGTCCTGGGTGTTCATTGGAAGGACTGATGCTGAAGCTGAAACTCCAATCCTTTGGCCACCTGATGTGAAGAGCTGACTTATTGGAAAAGACCCTGATGCTGGGAGGGATTGGGGGCAGGAGGAGAAGGGGACGACAAGGGATGAGATGATTGGATGGCATCACCGACTCGATGGGTATGAGTTTGAGTAAACTCTGGGAGTTGGTGATGGACAGGGAGGCCGGGCGTGCTGTGGTTCATGGGGTCGCAAAAAGTCAGACACGACTGAGCGACTGAACTGAATTGAACCAACGTTAAATATGGAGAAAGAAAGATGAAGATAATGTGAATTGAAAGACTTCAAACTCTGCATGGGAAGTCAGTCATTTACAACTTATTTACATTACAAGTTGATAAGGGCTACAGCAGAAATTTTAATAGCATAGGATGTAAGCACATGTGGTAGAGCAAATAACTCTGCTTGAGGAATTAGAGAGGGCTTCATAAAAAAGGTGATATTTAAATCCTCAGTAATTTGACTCTACCTAAGAGCACACTATTTTTCACCACCTGCAGTGCTATCACCAGCATTGTAGAGATCAAGTGTTAACTAGGCTCTCACGATAGCCGGTTTACGAGTCTTTTTGCCTCCAAAGTCGTCTTTAAACTGCCAAATGATCCTCTTAATAAAATAAGCCATGCAATAGTCTCCCAATGAGGAAAATAATACATATCTCGTAGGGTCTCAGTATCTGTTGAATGAATTAATAAATCACTCAATGGAAATTTGCCACTAAGCCAATTAGAGAAGACATACTAAGTTGGTGGAAACACATGTAACACATCATACTTGCAATTTAGGTGAAATATAAATTATTTATCAAATAGTATGACATAAGCATTGATCAGAATGAACCTGTGACCCGTCAGGTTGGACTCTGAACCATTATCAGTAAATAATAGTTGAGTATCAAATCAGTTGAGAAGAATGATATCTGGTGATGTGGACTAGTTTTCCTAGCTGGAGTTTAAGTAAGTAATAGGGACAGGAAGTAGATGAAGTGGAGAAACATAATAGATTGGGTCCCAATCTTTGAATATCTTTGCAGGAAATTCTAAGAGATTTGATTAAAAGCCATTAGTGGGTGGTTTAGTTGCAAAGTTGTGTCCGACTCTTGCAACCCCATGGACTGTAGCCCGCCAGGCTCCTCTGTCCCTAGGATTTTCCAGGCAAGAATACTGGAGTGGATTGCCATTTCCTTCTCCAGGGGATCTTCCCAACCCAGGGATTGAACCTGGGTCTCCTGCACTGCAGGCAGATTCTTTACCGACTGAGCTACCAGAGAAGCATTTTGAATTTTAAAAACAAATTGCTCTATACTTTCAGATGTTCAAACTCTATCAGAAACACAAACTGGGTAAAGGGCTTCAGTAGTACAGATGATTATGGCTTGAAAAGTCATATTTTCTCTGCTGTTATAGTTAGAAACTTTCCAATTGACAGTAGCAGAAATCCAACTTGAAATGGCTTAAGCAACAAGGAAAACCTTTTTATATGATACAATAGTGCTTCGAAGACTTCAAGGACAGCCATGCAGCTGCATCTCAGAAACAACTGAAAATAAGCCACCACGTCTGTTTCATGTTGCTTCTCACTGCGGCTCTGCTGCTGCTTTTACCTTCAGACAAGCTATTTTCCAGAATAACAGCAGGAAAATAGGGCCACCAAGGTCTACTGAGTCTATATGTCATCTCTGTCAGTAAAGAGTCAGAACGTCCAATTCTAAGTTTATGTTTCCAGAGAATGTCATCGAGTGGCTCAGGTGTATCAACTTCCCGACCCTGGACCAATTAGATAGAACCAGGGGGGAAGTACTGTGAGATGGACAGGAAGAGGTATCTGGCTAGAAAATCAAATATGTCTAGGAAGCAGGGCCACATTTTATGAGTCTATAATGTGGAAGTTAAAATCATAACTTTCCAAAATGAGTTGACATATATATCTGCTAGAATTGGACAATAAACCTTCAGGTTTTATTATTAGTATCTGGTAAAAGGTCTGAAACTTAGTAGATGTTCAATAAATCTTTACTGGATTGATACAGTTTATCATTGATTCTCCACTAACTGCAAATGAGAAGAAGACTGCCTGATATCACAAATAAAATGAGTAGCAATATATTGTAATCCTTCATAATGGAAACTCTGCCATATTCCCCAGTTTCTAATTCTGCATTTTCTTCTTAATAGATATGTGAACCTGAGCAAGTAATTCTTGTCTCTATAACTTAGTTTTCTCTGCTGTGAATTGGTCATTATGTTGTTAGTACTGTACAGGTCTGCTATGAGTATTATAAGAAATGAATCACACAAAACGGCTAGAAGGTTGCAAGTGTCCAGTAAAGTCAACAGGCTTACAATTACTACTGGGTATTTTAGTTTAAAGAAAAAAAGAAACCAATAGAGTTTTACTTTTTTGTTTAAATTTGATTGGTTCTTATACAATCTAAATAAAATTCTCCCTTTTGTGAAACACTTAAAGCAAATACAGAAAATTTTGACAGCACCAAGTTGGATGTTTTTTTGAAGTTGCCTTTGGGATTTGGGAGCTAACTTTACTGAATATTTCTTTTTTAAATTCACTAACCAGGAAAGTGCAATTTGAACTTATTAGCGGAAAGACTTGAAATTGATCAGGTTTTAATATTTTGTTGAGAGGAATAAGATCTGTAAACAACTTTGATTTTTAAACTCTGCTGTGTGGTGTATTTTTGTTACTGTTTTTAGCTGTGTTTTATTTTGTTTCATTTTTACGCAGATGTCTGTTTGGGGATAGTTTATGCTGGGGTGCACTATATTTTTCCAGAACTCATTTTCAACTCCTTGCACTTCTTAGCTGAAAATAGTCAGAAAGATCAATAGGAGAAACTGTAACTTTTACAAAGAAGAGTTTTTTATGATTCATATCTCTCTTTTCTTTTAGAAGAGGCTATTCTAAAAAGCTATTTTGGGATTTCTATTCTCAGTGCACTGCAATAAAGTAAACTTCAGGAAAGTTACAAAACCACATATAGTCATTACTTTTTCAAGATCAATAACCTCAAATGGCGCTTTATATTTTCAATGACAGAAATAATATCTAAATCCTACAGTGCTAATATATTATTACCTTCGTGCTCCATTTAGATTAATTGATAATATTCCAGCTATCTACAATTAAATATTTCTGCATAAAAGTTATTAGAAACTGGATAGACCCAGGGCTGACGTTTAGTTTAACATTCTGTCTAGCGGACGTTGGATATGTATGGGTCTAGTTAATCTATCAAAGGCAGTATGTAACATTGTGTTACATATGACCAGACAATTAAGGGCTTCGAATCATTAGGAAAGGACAGGTTTAATGAACACTATGCTTTCAGAACCCTGGCTTTAAATGAGGAAACAGAGATGAATTTCAAATAAGTATCTTAATTGAGACCTGAATAGCTTCTCACATTAAAAGGAAGCTTGGCAGGGGGTGAGGGGTGCTGGCAGGAGGCTAGGACTCTTCTCTTTGTAAAGGTGATGCTACGGAAAAGAAAACATCCATTGACAATTTTCATGAAATGTCTCACTGTGTGTATAAACGAATTTGGTCAGAAAAGAAAATAATTAACTGGAGAGATTTCAAAAAGGAAAGAATTTTGAAATGAAATGAGTGCTTATAAAATTATTGGAAGGATGGGGAAATCTGCAGCTAGCTTTAAAGTTTGCTGTTGGTTTCAAGGCATCAGAAACATGTTAGCATTTTTGAACAGTTCTGCTCCCTGCATATCCGAATGGATATGTGGGAAAATGTCTAAAATCACTATCAAAATCTCATGTCTTCTGGAGACCTGTTAACGCCAAAAAAATTCTGCTTTTCTTCTTCCTTTCATATCTTATTTGAATCCTCTCATAATCAAACATAAGAAGGAATCTTTCTGACAAGAAAGTTTCAAAATACAGCTTACACATGTCCAGTTCCCACAACCTAGATGAATATAGATAAGAGAACATCCTGGACATACAATGTAAGAGAAAACTCTACACATGGACATCACCGGATGGTCTACACCAAAGTCAGATTGATTATGTTCTTTGCAACTGAAGATGGAGAAGCTCTATACAGTCAGCAAAAACAAGACCGGGAGCTGACTGTGGCTCAGATCATGAGTTTCTCATTGCAAAATTCAGGTTTAAATTGAAGAATATGGAAAATCACCAGGTCGTTGAGATATGACCTAAATCAAATCCCTTATGATTATACAGTGAAGTTGGAAAAAAATCCAAAGGATAAGATCTGGTAGACAGAGTGCCTAAAAAGCTATGTATGGAGGTTCACAACATTGTACGGGAGGTAGTGCCCAAAACCATCTCCAAGAAAAAAAAATGCAAGAAGGCAGAATGGTTGTCTGAGGAGACCTTACAAATAGCTGAGAAAAGAAGTGAAAGGCAAAGGAGAAAGGGAAAGAATACCCAGATGAAAGCAGAGAATAGCAAGGAGAGATAAGAGCCTTCTTAAATGAACAGTGCAGAGAAATAGAGGAAAACAATAGAATGGAAAAGACTAGAGATCTCTTCAAGAAATTTGTAAATACCAAGGGAATATTTTGTGCAGAGATGGGCACAATAAAGGACAGAAATGACAAGGACCTAACAGAAGCAGAAGAGATTAAGAAGAGCAGGCAAGAATACCTTGAAGAGCTATACAGAAAATGTCTTAATGACCCAGATAACCATGATGGTGTGATCACTCACCTAGAGCCAGACATCCTGCAATGTGAAGTCAATTGGCCCTTAGGAAACATTATCACAAACATAACTACTGAAGGTGATGGATTCCAGCTGAGAGATTTCAAATCCTAAAAGTGCTAAAGTGCTGCACTCAATGTCAACAATTTTGGAAAACTGATCAGTGGCCATCGGACTGGATAAGATCAGTCTTTATTCTAATCCCAAAGATGGGCAATGCTAAAGAATGTTCAACCTACTGCACAATTGTACTCATTTCACATGCTAGCAAGGTAATGCTCAAAATCCTCTAAGCTAGGTTTCAGCAGTAAGTGAACTGCTGAATATATTCCAGATGTACAAGCAAGACTTAGAAAAGGCAAAGGAATCAGGGATCAAATTGACAACATCCACTGGATCATTGAAAAGCAAGAGAGTTCCAGAAAAATATCTACTTCTGCTTTATTGACTATGCCAAAGCCTTTGACTGTGTGGATCACAACAAACTGTGGAAAATTCTGAAAGAGATGGGAATACCAGAACACCTTACCTGCTTCTTGAGAAATCTGTATGCAGGTCAAGAAGCAACAGTTAGAACTGAACATGGAACAACAGACTGGTTCCAAATTGGGAAAGGAGTACATCAAAGCTGTATATTGTCACCCTGCTTATTTAACTTATATGCAGAGTACATCATGTGAAATGCCAGGCTGGATGAAGCACAAGTTGGAATCAAGATTGCCAGGAAAAATATCAATAACCTCGGATATGCAGATGACACCACCCTTATGGCAGAAAGTGAAGAAGAACTAAAGAGCCTCTTGATGAAAGTGAAAGACGAGAGTAAAACAGTTGGCTTAAACCTCAACATTCAGAAAACTAAGATCACGCCATCTGGTCCCAGCACTTCATGGCAAATAGAAGGGAAAAAAGTGGAAACAGTGAAGGATTTTATTTTCTTGAGCTCTAAAATCACTGCAGTCAGTAACTGCAGCCATGAAAATAAAAGACTCTTGCTCCTTGAAAGAAAAGTTATGACAACCTAGACAGCATATTGAAAAGCACAGCCCTCACTTTCCTGACAAAGGTCTGTCTTGTCAAAGCTATAGTTTTTCCAGTAGTCATATACGTATGTGAGGGTTGGAACATAAAGAAGGCTGAGTGCCGAAAAATGGATGCTTTCGCATTGTGGTGTTGGAAAAGACTCTTCAGAGTCCCTTGGACTGCAAGGAGATCAAACCATTCAATCCTAAACAAAATCAATCCTGAATATTCATTGGAAGAACTGATGCTGAAGCTGAAGCTCCAGTACTTTGGCCACCTGATGCCAAGAACCGACTCACTGAAAAATACCCTGATGTTGGGAAAGATCAAAAGCAGGAGGAGAAGGGGGTGACAGAGGATGAGATGGTTGGATGACATCACCATCACAGTGGCTATGAATTTGAACAAGCTCCATGTGATAGGGAAGGTCAGGGAAGCCTGCTGCTGCTGCTGCTAAGTCGCTTCACTCGTGTCCGACTCTGTGCGACCCCACAGACAGCAGCCCACCAGGCTCCCCCATCCCTGGGATTCTCTACGCAAGAACCCTGGAGTGGATTGCCATGGCCTTCTCCGCAGGGAAGCCTGGTGTGCTGCAATTCGTGGGATTGTAAGGAGTTGGACACGACTTAGTGATTGAACAATAACGACAAGACAACAGCAGAGAAGAGAGTGAAAATAATCCTGAGATGCCAACTGATATGATCAGTTAAGTTCAAATTGATCATTTTCATAATTTCAAATTTGTAGTGATCATTGAATGGATACCATTTTGAAGACTGTATCTAGGAGGATTGACTGTTCTCTCTACTTTTTTCTCCCTCATCTCTGTTTGGAACAGTCCTCGTTAACTGCACCATTTTTGTGATGACAAAACCATTGGTTTTAAGTTGTTTCTTATATGTCTCTGGTCCATATTTCATCTTTCTGCATTTCTATATATTCACCTATAAAATGCAAAATTAATGCTAATTTATTAGAATGTGATGAGGATTAGTTATAAAAATGCCTACAAAATTCCACAATGATGAAGAATTTTTGAATTAATAAATAATTGTTACTGAAAATATCCTCATGCTAGGTCTCCCCTTTTTATTCTAGAAATGTACAGTGAAGAAATTCAGAATGTAATTGTAAAGTCAAGAATGGGTATGTGCAGTATTTCTGTTTTTAATGTCTATTATTTGAATGAGAAAAGAGTAAACAGAACTAATAGAAGAACAGTATTCAGTCACTGAAATGTAGTTAATGTGATTTAAACCACTAATAAAATACTCAGATATAGGCTTAGTGTATCCTCTGCACTGCTTCCTATAACCATGAATTCCATTCTTTACAATCATACTAGAAAAATGCAGGTCATGATGCTTGTTTGTTTAAAATAAAATCCCACAATAGACAAAGCAAGGGTATATTATTAATGCGGAAGTACACATCTTTATGCTAGCTCAATAAATGGCTGCCAAAGGAAGAGATTAAGAGGTTGCTACAGAAAAGGCAATTTTAATTTAGTTGTAGGTCCATCACTAAATAAACTAGGAAGGAATCAAAGATTAACAACTCCCCCCAGACTTGCTGGATGATAATGATAACTCTCTATGTGATAATGGATGATGTGGATACAACATAAGATAGCAGTAGGAAGTAAATATTACAATGCAGACTACATTATATTCTTAGCACATAAGCAAGCAGTCAGATTTGAGGTATGTTTACACACTGATAGAATTCCTGTATGTATCTAGGAAACAGATTATTAGAATCAGATAATTGCCTCTAGAAAAAAAATAATAGTTTAGGCATTTGGCTCGGTCTCATGACAGTTACTGTAACATTCATCATCATTAGCTTATTTTATAAATAAGATAAGCTTAACATATTAGTTTTTCATGATCTTAATTCTAAACTGGACTGTGAAATTGCCATATTATCTTGTTTTTGTTTACATTAGCCTCTTTAAAAAATGTGATGTGAAATTATGCGTGCGTATTCTAAAATATCTAAGTAGGTTAAGTGTTAGTCACTCAGTCGTGGCCAACTCTTTGCAACCCCATGGACTGCAACCTGCCAGGCTCCTCTGTCCATGAAATTCTGCCAGCAAGAATGTTGGACTGAGTTGCCATTCCCTTCTTGAGGAGATCTTCCCAACGCAGGTCCTGGGTCTCCTGAATTGACAGGCGGGCTCTTTGCCACTGAGTTACCTGGGAGGGTCAAAAGACAAAATTTAATCAGGACAAATTAAAAATATATATATATATGTGTGTGTGTGTGTGTGTGTGTGTAAGAAAAGGAAGATAAAACCTTACTGTCTTCCTATTCATTTTCAAGAAGTGAAGAGACTGGCTAGTTATGCTACTTATCAAAGGCATTTTGCCTTTCTCTTTACCCATGAGGTGTAGAGCTAACGACTTTTCTCTGCTGCTCTTTAAGGTGTGATCATAAGATCAAAGTTCGACCAATAAAATGTGAGGAGACCTGAGAGATGGCAATTCAAGCCTGAGCCCTGATAGCCTTCCTCTGTATCTTTCCTGTTGCATTTCCCCCAGTCTGTTGCCCATGTCTTGATGCTTGGGGCAACCTAGAAAACCAGCCATTGCAAAAAGATGTTAAGTCCCTTGAAAACTGAATAGAAAAGGGAAAAGAAATTGTGCTGATGTTGCTCTAGATTTAAACTAACCAGAGACAAAAGCATGGTATATTAAAGTCATTCTTGAATTTGGAATTTTCAAAATCATAAAGTCTGACTACTTAGTGAATGAACACTTTGCCTAATTCAGGGACACTTTATGAGCACCCAGGAGGAGAGGTGGATGGTCAAGACTTCAGACAATCCTCAGGAGTACTATTTTTCTCAATGGACATTTTGTTGATTATTGGGAGTCAGAGATTTTTTGTGTTTCTCTTTGATAATCCTAAATGTGAATACCCTATATTTCCATTTAAGGTCAAAACTATGTGCACACAAGTCAATGGTGGGGGTTAGGATAACATGTTCTTTGGAGTGTTGAATACTCTAAGGAAGAAATATGTTAAATTTGAGATGCCTGTGAGATAAGGGAAAACATGGAAATGAAGTAAGACATATTTGCAAAACAACAATTTTGTGTGTGCTGCATTATGAGTGGGGAGCTGTGGTCTGGAAGCTGCATAGCTTATTAGTTTTTAGTGCTGTGTAACAAATTACACTATGGTTTTTCCAGTAGTCATATATGGATGTGAGAGTGGGACTATAAAGAAAGCTGAGTGCCGAAGAATTGATGCTTTTGAACTGTGGTGTTGGAAGAAGACTCTTGAGAGTCCCTTGGACTGCAAGGAGATCCAACCAGTCCATCCTAAAGATCAGTCCTGGGTGTTCATTGGAAGGACTGAGGCTGAAGCTGAAACTCCAATACTTTGGCCACCTCATGCGAAGAGTTGATTCATTGGAAAAGACCCTGATGCTGGGAAAGATTGAGGGCAGGAAGAGAAGGGGATGACAGAGGATAAGATGGCTGGATGGCATCACCGACTCAATGGACATGAGTTTGGGTAAACTCCGGGAGTTGGTGATGGACAGGGAGGCGTGGCATGCTGACATTCATGGGGTCACAAAAAGTTGGACATGACTGAGCAACTGAACTGAACTGAACAAATTATCACAGAATTAGCAGTTTAGAATGGCACCCATTCATTAGCTCCTGGTCCTGTGGGTCAGAAGTCCACCACAGCATGGGCAGATTCTCTCCTCAGAGGATTTCAAAAACAAAACCAGGCATTGAGTGGATGAGTTCTTGTCTGAAGGCTTGAGGGAAATATATGCTCATCAGCTCATTCAGGTTGTTTGAAAGAATTATTTTTAAAAATTTTTATTGATTTATTTTTAAAATTTTTTAAATTTATTTTTATCTTTAATTGGAGGATAATTGCTTTGCAATGTTGTGTTGGTTTCTGCTATACAATAACAGGAATCAGCCAGTTTGTCCAGTCGCTCAGTCGTGCCTGACTCTTGGCAACCCCATGGAGTGAAGCAGACCAGGCTTCCTCATCCTTCACCATCTCCTGGGGCTTGCTCAAACTCATGTCCATCGAGTGAGTGATGCCATCCAACTATCTCATCCTCTGTCATCCCCTTCTTCTCCTGCCTTCAATCTTTTCCAGCATCAGGGTATTTTCCAATAAGTCAACTTTTTGTATCCGGTGGCCAAAGTACTGGAGTTTCAGCTTCAGCATCAGTCCTTCCAATGAATATTCAGGATTAATATCCTTTAGGATTTACTGGTTGGATCTCCTTGCAGTCCAAGGGACTCTCAAGAGTCTTCTCCCAACACCACATTTCTAAAGGATCAATTCTTCAGCACTTAGCCTCTTTTATGGTCCACATCCACACATAATTAGTGGGGAAACCATAGTTTTGACTATGGAGACCTTTGTTGGCAAAGTAATGTCTCTGGTTTTTCATCAGCCATAACTTTCTGCATATCCTCTCCCTCTTGAGTTTCCCTCCCACCCCTGCATCCCACCCATCTAAACCATCACAGAGCGCCAGGCTGGACTCCCTGTGTTAGGTAGCAGCTTCCCATCAGTTAAGTGTTTTGCATATGGTAATGTATACATGTTAATACTACTCTCTGATTCTTCCCACCCTCTCCCTCCCCTGCTGAGTCCACAAGTCTGTACATCTGTGTCTCTATTCCTGTCCCATAAATAGGTTCATCAGTACCATTTTTCTAGATTCCACGTTATATGCATTAACGTGTGGTATGTTGGCAGAATTCTTTTCCTTGTAGCTGTAGGACTGAGGTCCTAATTCCCTGGCTGACTGTCTGCCAGGGGCCATTTTCAGCCTCCATAAATTGTCAGCATTCTCTACAACGTGATACGCTCCATATTCAAAGCTAGCTATCTCCTTCATGGTGAACCCACCTCACAGTTTGAATCTCTGCTTTCTCTATCTCTGACCTTTTAGACTCATGTTTAAAGGGCTCATGTAAAGGTCAGGCCACTAAGACAATCTACCTGTCTTAAGGTTTGGGACTTTAATTTTATCTGTAAAATCTTTTCACTATAGCAATTAGATTAATGTTTGATTAAATAACTGGAAGATGGTGTGAGTACCCCAAAGTAAACAAGAATTGTGGAGGCTGTCTTATAATTCTACCTACCACATGGCATAGAGATGGTCAGAATAGATGGAAGCTGGGAAAACCATGAAGTCAGTTTTTCCTAAAGCCACTTGGGACCTACTTTCAACAATTGTTGAGAATCCCTTGCTGTGAATGCTCTAATTCTCTATGCTAATATGATTCTTAGTCTTATTATATTCTTAAATTTATCTTCCTTTAACCTGAATTCATCACTGTTCGCTTAACATTTTGCATTATATGTAAGAAATATCATATCCTTTGGGGAAAGAGGTTGGAGACTAAATATATTTTAAAAGAAGACTCTGTTTCTAAGACTCCATTTTCTCTGAAGTTTTATGAAAAAATTGTGATCTTATCAAGTGGAAAAGAAGTGATATGAAGAAAGTAGGGAGAAACTATTAGGTCATTTTGCTTGGAGAAAAAAATACATAGCTGTTTAGCAAAGGATATAGACTTCGCTTCTCTCTCAAAGGTCTTTGAAAATGAGATAAATAATTAACTAGCTTGTATAATTTAGCTATTAAATTTATTGGAGGAAGTGACTTTACTAGAAAATAATTTTACTTCTAAGGTCCTAGAATTAAAAATATATATATTCATTAACTGTTGGATAATAATTATAAAAGCTGCAATAAAAAAAGAAATTAAAATATTTGCAAGTTTATATGCAGTGGTTTTATAGTACCTAGAAATCTTTGTTGTTGTTGAGTCACCCAGTCATGTCTGACTCTCTGCGACCCCTTGGACTGCAGCACCCCAAGCCTCCCTGTCACAAGACTGTTCTTTGCAGCACTGGATTTTACTTTCATCACCAGACACATCCAAAACTGAGCGTCATATATACTCTGTGGCCAAGCGTCTTCATTCATTCTGGGGCTATAGGTAATTCTCCTCTGCTCTTCCCCAGCAGCATATTGGACACCTTCAGACCTGGGGGACACCTCTCTTGGTGTCATATCTTTTAGCCTTTTATACAGTTCATGAGGTTTTCACAGCAAGGATTCTGGGGTGGTTTGCCACTCCCTCCTCCAGTGGGTCACATTTTGTCAGAACTCTCTGCTGCGACCCATCCGTTTTGATGGCCCTGCCAGCGTGGCTCATAGCTTCATTGCATTACGCAAGCCTCTTTGCCGTGACAAGGCCATGATCCATGAAGGGGACCTAGAAATTATGTGGTTTAAAGGAATAAGGATGAAATAAATACGTGGTATTTTTAAAATGTACTGGATATGTACCAAATAGCTTTCTAGGGAAGGACAGAAGAAGCACTGTCTTTGAGCCCTTGAAATGCTTATTTATTCCAGAAAAACACTGGCATTATATTTCAGCTTTGAGTGTCTAGTGTCTTTTTCAATTCAAAAATCACAAAACTGTATGCTTCAGTAACACTGATCTATTGAGATTAGATACTGTGAAAGTTTCAAGTTGAAGGAGAGTTTGTGATTGATGGATGTGCAAGGTATCATCTTTCCGTAATGCTCAATCTTTCTGCATTTGGGAATAGAATAATTTCAGCAAGCATTATGCTCTGCTGGCAACTTTAGGGAAAACAAAACAAAACTGAACTTAGGATCCCTAAAAGTAGTGATGTATTTTTAAAAACAAATACTCTGCAGGAAAAAAAAATCAATTAGTTTAACTTACCTAATCAATTAGTTTAAGTCACTAGCTTGTGTGTGTGAGAGAGACAGAGAGAGAGAGAGAAGAGAAACAGGTGTTAAACTCATCATGAGATGAGTACTGGGAAGTCATCCCCTACAGTATTTCTTTGCGGTAATATCATTTGTCAAAATAATTGCCTTCTTATGTGGGTGCTGTATTGTTTTTCTTGGGAAGATAGCCTTGGGAACTGGAAAAATGTAGATTTTGATATGCTACTTAATGCTATCTGAATTTCTTTGGAGAGGTAAATAGAAGTGGAAAAATAAAGTCTAAGGAAAAAAAAGTCTATTCTTGAAAAAAAGATCTTGATCCTCAGTTGTTGTTTTTTTTCCCATTTATTTTTTATTAGTTGGAGGCTAATTACTTTACAATATTTTAGTGGTTTTTGTCATACATTAACATGAATCAGCCATGGATTTACATGTATTCCCCATCCTGAACCCCCCTCCCATCTCCCTCCCCACCCCATCCCTCTGGGTCTTCCCAGTGCACCAGGCCCGAGCACTTGTCTCATGCATCCCACCTGGGCTGGTGATCTGTTTCACTATAGATAATATACATGTTTCGATGCTGTTCTCTCGAAACATCCCACCCTCGCCTTCTCCCACAGAGTCCAAAAGTCTGTTCTGTACATCTGTGTCTCTTTTTCTGTTTTGCATATAGGGTTATCATTACCATCTTTCTAAATTTCATATATATGCGTTAGTATACTGTAATGTTCTTTATCTTTCTGGCTTACTTCACTCTGTATAATGGGCTCCAGTTTCATCCATCTCATTAGAACTGATTCAAATGAATTCTTTTTAATGGCTGTGTAATATTCCATGGTGTATATGTACCACAGCTTCCTTATCCATTCATCTGCTGATGGACATCTAGGTTGCTTCCATGTCCTGGCTATTATAAACAGTGCTTCGATGAACATTGGGGTGCACGTGTCTCTTTCAGATCTGGTTTCCTCGGTGTGTATGCCCAGGAGTGGGATTGCTGGGTCATATGGCAGTTCTATTTCCAGTTTTTTAAGGAATCTCCACACTGTTCTCCATAGCGGCTATACTAGTTTGCATTCCCACCAACAGTGTAAGAGGGTTCCCTTTTCTCCACACCCTCTCCAGCATTTATTGCTTGTAGACTTTTGGATAGCAGCCATCCTGACTGGCGTGTAATGGTACCTGATTGTGGTTTTGATTTGCATTTCTCTGATAATGAGTGATGTTGAGCATCTTTTCATGTGTGTGTTAGCCATCTGTATGTCTTCTTTGGAGAAATGTCTGTTTAGTTCTTTGGCCCATTTTTTGATTGGGTCATTTATTTATCTGGAATTGAGCTGCAGGAGTTGCTTGTATATTTTTGAGATTAATCCTTTGTCTGTTGCTTCGTTTGCTATTATTTTCTCCCAATCTGAGGGCTGTCTTTTCACCTTACATATAGTTTCCTTTGTTGTGCAAAAGCTTTTAAGTTTAATTAGGTCCCATTTGTTTATTTTTGCTTTTATTTCCAATATTCTGGGAGGTGGGTCATAGATTGATCCTCAGTTTAAATGTAAACATACCAATTTGGAGAGAAGATTTTTTTGGGAAACATTAGACATTCAGAGATATTAATTTTATTTCAAAGTAAATGATGACTGACAACACAATGTCCTCAAAGTAATTGACAGAGAATGCCTCCAGTACAGGGAGATATATATGTACACACACACACACATGAAAATATATCTCCGTCACTCAGTCATGTCTGACTCTTTGCAACCCTATGGACTGTAGCCCACCAGGATCCTCTGTTCATGGGATTTCCCAGGCAAGAATATGGGAGTGGATTGCCAATTCCTTCTCCAGGGGATCTTCCCTGACTAGGGACTGAACCTGCATCTCCTGTGCTTTCTGCATTGCAGGCCTATTCTTTACCCACTGAGCCACTGAGAAAGCCATATATGCAGGTATATATATATATATATATATATATATATATATATATATATATATATATATGTATAGTTATCATGATCTTATGATTAATAATTGCATTGTAAACAAATTACAGAATGAGCCATGTGCAAACATACATTTATTCTAAAGATGTTTTCAGGACTTTAAAATATTTAGTGTATTACATATTGGACACTGGAGACAAAGATCAGCTAAAGACTTAGGCTTGGGAATCTGGAGACAAGGGCATGACCATGAGCTTTGTCACCAGCCCCAAGGCTTTCAGCAAGTTGTTAAAACTTGTTTAGACTCCGTTTCCCTGTAAGTCAAGTGGGGAAGTAATGCCTCATGCACAGAAATTTTGTGAGGGTTCAATTCATATGGTCAGCAAATAGTTATTAAGTGCCAACTGACTCAAGGATGACCATAAGCACAAGGGGGGAAAGAAATGGGCAAAAAAAGATAAATATCAGTCTTCTCAGGAGGCTTATATTCCAACAAATTAAATACAATGGTGTGTGCATGCATGCTAAGTTGCTTCAGTTGTGTCTGACTCTCCCTGACCCCAAGGACTGGGTAGTTGTGTCAGGCTCCTCCATCCATGGGATTCTCCAGGCAAGAACACTGAAATGGGTTGCCATGCCCTCCTCCAGGGGATCTTCCAGATCCAGGGATTGAACCCACATGTCCTGTGGCTCCTGCATTGCAGACAGATTCTTCACTGCTGAGTCACTGGGGAAGCCCAAATAAAATGGTATGTAACATATAAAGTCTAGAACACCAGTGACTTGCATATGAGTCACTTAGTAAGTGAGACCTATGATGATTTCATTGGTTTTAATAAGGGTATATCTTAATGAAAAAGCTTACAAACCTATGTAAAATTGTGAAAAAATAATTTCATTGACACAGAAAAGACTTTTTGCTTCACTTTAAGATTTTAGCTGTTTTTCCTAGTCAAGGATAATTCTGCTTTATTGACTATGCCAAAGCCTTTGACTGTGTGGATCATGGCAAACTGGAAATTCTTCAAGAGATGGGAATACTAGACCACCTTACCTGCCTCTTGAGAAATCTGTATGTAGGTCAAGAAGCAACAGTTAGAACTGGACATGGAACAACAGACTGGTTCCAAATCGAGAAAAGAGTATGTCAAGCCTGTATATTGTCACCCTACTTATTTAACTTATATGCAGAGTACATCATGTGAAATGCTGGGGTGGATGAAGCACAAGCTAGAATCAAGATTGACAGGATAAATATCAACAACCTCAGATATGCAGATGACACCACCCTTATGGCAGAAAGGGAAGAAGCACTAAAGAGCCTCTTGATGAAAGTGAAAGAGGAGAGTGAAAAAGTTGGCTTAAAGCTCAACATTCAGGAAACTAAGATCATGGCATCTGGTCCCATCACTTCATGGCAAATAGATGGGGAAACAATGAAAACAGTGAAAGACTTTATTTTGAGGGGCTCCAAAGTCACTGCAGATTGGTGACTATAGCCAAGAAATTAAAAGACGTTTGCTCCTTGGAGAAAAGCTGTGACCAACCTAGACAGCATATTAAAAAGCAGACATTACTAACAAAGGTCCATCTAGTCAAAGCTACGTTTTCTCCAGTAGTCATGTATGAATGTGAGAGTTGGACTATAAAGAAAGCTGAGTGTTGAAGAACTGATGCTTTTGAACTGCGGTGTTGGAGAAGACTCTTGAGAGTCCCTTGGACATCAAGGGGATCTGACCAGTCCATCCTAAAGGAAACCAGTTCTGAATACTCATCAGAAGGATTGATGCTAAAGCTGAAACTCCAATACTTTGGCTACCTGATGTGAAGAACTGACTCATTGGAAAAGACCCTGCTGCTGGGAAAGATTGAAAGCAGGAAGAGAAGGGGACGACAGAAGAGGAGATGACTGGATGGCATCACCGACTTGATGGACATGAGTTTGAGCAAGCCCTGGGAGTTGGTAAAGTACACGGAAGCCTTGCAGTCCATGGGGTCGCAAAGAGTCAGAGACAACTGAGCAACTGAAGTGAACTGAGTCAGGAATCTTTTGAAAAGCATTCAAGTTGGGGTTCCTCAATGCCCTCCAGCTACGGTAATTTCACTATAAAACCAGCTAGAGGAGTAGCGCCAGAAGAGAAGTGACTGCAGGTAACAAATGGAAATGCAAATCTTCTCTATTTTCCCATCATGTCTGTATCAAAATCATGTTTTGATGGCCTTCGAAACACTGGAGGAAAATATACGTATTAATTGAGGAGGAGGTAGAATAATGCCCCATTTGCTACGATAGAAAGGTTAACAGTTTAACACAGCTGTGGCTCTCCTGTGAAAATTAACGTAGGATGCTAGAGTATCATTATTCATCATTATGAATGTACAAACCTGGCCTCATTAATCAAGGTGAGATAAAGCTGATCACTTATTATCACTGTAAATCTTGGATTTAAAATAACTAGCATGTTGAATATACTTTTGAGTCTCATCAAATTGGAACAGCTCATTTTGAAACTTGAAAACTATACCACATGGAAATTATTAGCATTTTCCAAAAACATTTCAGAAGAGAATATATTTATCCTATATCAAGACATGTTCAACAAGATAGAGTACAGTTTACATCTAAGAGACCACAGCAAACAAATGTCCCTGAACATATAATAAAGATAACAAGGATTACACAATATTTAAATATCACTAAGCAAATCCATGGCCTTCCGCATTGGCTCAGCGGTAAAGAATCTGCATGCAATGCAGGAGCCCCAGAAGACGCGGGTTCCCTTCCTGGGTTGGGAAGATGTGGAGGAGGGCATGGCAACCCACTCCAGTGTTCTTGCCTGAAGAATCCCATGGACAGAGGAGCCTGGTGGGCTACAGCCCACGGGGTTGCAAAGAGCCGGACGCGGCTGAAGCAGCTGAGCGCAAGCAGAGGCGCAGCAAACCCAGAGCAATTTCTGCCGAGAGACGCTGAGCGTCACACACCCAACGGAAGCAGCGTGAAGATTCAACAGATGCGGACAGCAAAGAAGACAACCTTTAGGATTTAGCCTCGTGAGCAACTTCCTTAAGCTTGGCCTGCTGTGTGCCCGCTGAGCTCATTTGCCTTTTGTAAGAATACTGAGGTAAACTGTGGGGAAAATCTTGGGTTATACGTGCTTAAATGATAATATACTTCCCTGGTGGTAATTCATTGCAGGCAAATTCTTTCCCGCTAAACCACCGGGAAGCCCCGCCTGGTGGTAATTCAGATTCTATACGGAAGCTTTAATTTTTTAAAGTCCCTAAGGTGGGATTTGTTATTTGCCTTATTGATATCAGTAAAACCAAAATGCACACAAAACAGCTTACTGTTTACGTGAAGCATGAGATCAATGAACACAAGGACTTCTCTGTATTAGTTAGCATTCTCTCCCTAGTTCTCATCCTGGTGCCTTAGATAGTACTCATTTTGGGTTTGTTCATTAAATGGATGACCAAATAAATGAATAACTATTTGTAAAATAGTTAAAGCTATCCAATAGTAACTATCACTTTTAAATAACTATTATGTGCCAAGCACAGTCTTATCTGTTGGCTCAGGTGGTGAAGGATCTGCCTGCTCTGCAGGAGAGCTGGGTTTGATCCCTGGGTTGGAAAGATCCCCTGGAGAAGGGAATTGCAAGCCAGTCCAATATTCTTGCCTGGGAAATCCCATGGACAGAAGAGCCTGCTGGGCTACAGTCCATGGGGTTGCAAAGAGTTGGACACACCTGAGCAACTAACACTCGCTTACTTAAGTATTATTTTAACATATAAACAATAAATTATTAATAAAATTCCTACACAGTTTTGGCTAACAAAGATATTCATTAGATAAGTGATACATTTCTCACTAAACAAAAGAGGACAGTAGCAAGTAAAATCTATGCAATTGTTGTTGAATGATTATGAATTAACTGAATTAACTTATGTGATTTTTAAGCAGCATCTTTTTTAAATTACATTTACACAATTTAACTAAATTAAGTACTTATGTTTCAAACCACAGTCATCAAAATAAAAAAGAGGGAGAGAGAGAGATATCCATAAATTTTAGCTTGTGGACAAAAAGGAGACAGAAATCACCCCATTTGCTCTTCCCTATTCTTTATTAATATATAAATTATATTGTAATTTAATTCATATATTGTGAATATACAATATTATATTGTAAAGAAGGGCTTTAGAATGTTACTGGTTTTAAATCTTGAATTTAGCACAAGTCTATGACTTTGGTGTTGTTATTAACCTTCAAAATGCAACCTTTTAGTTGTTGTTTCAGAGGATTTTGGTAAAAAATTAAATAACACACGTAGAGTATTGTGTTTCCTGTATGGTGTAGGAACTCAGTGAATACTAATTATTATTATTGTAGAGATTAAGCTATTCTCTACATTATAATTATTGAGATTTCATTATCTATTTTCAAGAAATCCAGAATGGGAGTTTTGACTACTAAAACATGTGATTTTAACCTGAAGAGATTATTACCATTTCCCTGCCATGATTGGTGTGTTGTCTTCTCATTTGCTTTTGACAATCCTAAGGGGAACACAGAGAAGTTAAGTAGTTTCCTTCAGATCAATTATCTAGTTAATTCAGGAGTCATAACTAGAACTCACATCTCATATTTCTGGATGCCATGCTCAACACCTAATCAATGTGGTTCCCACACTGTAGATTATGATAATCTTTAGTGTGATAGTAAAGAATAGAATAATATGCTGTCAAATGTTACATTCTTCTCAAACATTTTTTTTTTCTCCATAGCCCTAGAAAGAAGTTATCTTTCTTGTTGCTCAGACACTCAGTCATGTCCATCTCTGCAACCCCATGGACTACAGCACACCAGGCCTACCTCTTCTTCACCATATCCTGGAATTGTTCAAATTAATGTCCATTGAATCAGTGATGCCATCCAAATATCTTGTCCTCTGTCACCTCCTTCTCCTCTTCCCTTCAAACTTTCCCAGCATCATTTCTAATGAGTCAGCTCTTTGTATCAGGTGGCCATAGTATTGGAGCTTTAGCATCAGTCCCTCCAATGAATATTCAGAGTTGATTTCACCTAGAATTGACTGGTTTGATCTCCTTGCAGTCCAAGGAACTCTCAAGAGTCTTCAACACCACAGTTTAAAAGCATCAATTCTTTGATGCTCAGCCTTCTTTATGGTCAAAATATCACAGCCATATGTTACTAATGGAAAAACACTCTCCTCTTTCACCTTCATCAAGAGGCTCTTTAGTTCCTCTTCACTTTCTGCCACAAGGGTGGTATCATCTGCGTGTATGAGGTTATTGATATTTCTCCATCTTGATTCCAGCTTGTGCTTCATCCATTCCAGCATGTCACATGATGTACTCTGCAAATAAGTTAAATAAGCATGGTGACAATATACTCCTTTCCCAATTTTGAATCAGTCCATTGTTCCATGTCTGGGTCTAACTGTTGCTTCTTGACCTGCATTCAGGTTTCTCAGGAGGCAGGTAAGGTGGTCTGATATTCCCAGCTCTTGAAGAATTTTCCATAGTATGTTGTGATCTACAAAGTCAAAGGCTTTAATGCAGTCAGAGAAGCAGTTGTTTTTCTAGAATTTTCTAGCTTTTTCTATGATCCAATGGATGCTGTCAATTTAATCTCTGGTTCCTCTGCCTTTTCTAAATCCAGCTTGAACATCTGGAAGGTCTTGGTTCATGTACAGTTGAAGCCTCTTTTAGAGAATCTTGAGTATTACTTTGCTAGAGTGTGAGATGAGTGCAACTGTGCAGGAGTGGAGCATTCTTTGGCGTTGCCTTTCTTTGGGATTGGAATGAAAATTGACCTTTCCCAGTCCTGTGGTCACTGCTAAGGTTTCTAAATTTGCTGATATATTGAGTGCAACACTTTAACACCATAATCTTTTTAGGATTTAAAACACCTCAGGTGGAATTCCATCACCTCTGCTAGCTTTGTTCGTAGTGATTATTTCAAAGGCCCACTTGATTTCACACTCCAGAATATATGACTCTAGGTGAGTGATGACACTATCGTGATTATTTGGATCATGAAGATATTTTTTGTATAGTTCTGTGTATTCTTGCCACTTCTTTTTAATATCTTCTGCTTCTGTTAAGTCCGTACCATTTCTGTCCTTCATTGTGCCCATCTTTGCATGAAATGTTCCCTTGGTATCTCTAATTTTCTTGAAGAGATCTCAGGTCTTTCCCACTCTACTATTTTCCTCTATTTCTTTGCATTGATTCCTTAGCAAGGCTTTCTTAAATCTCTTTGCTAATCTCTGGAACTTTGCATTCAGATGGGTGTGTATTTCCTTTTCTCCTTTGCTCTTCGCTTCTCTTCCTTTCTCAGCCATGCATAAGGCCTCCTCAGACAACCATTTTGCCTTTTATTTCCTTGGGGATGGTTTTGATCACTGCCTCCTGTACAATGTTATGAATGTCCACCCATAGTTCTTTAGGCACTCTGTTCTTCAGATCTAATCCCTTGAATTTATTTGCCATTTCCAGGGTATAATCGTAAGGGATTTGATTTAGGGCATACCTGAATCACCTAGAGGTTTTCCCTACTTTCTCCCATCTAAGTCTGCATTTTGCAATAAGGGGTTCATGATCTGAGTCACAGTCAGCTCCCAGTCTTGTTTTTGCTGGCTCTGTAGAACTTCTACATTTTTGGCTTTAAAAAATATAATCAATTTGATTTTGGTATTGACTATCTGGTGAGATATTATCTTATCATTGGATTAATGAGAAGTCAAAGCCTCAAGGAATGTTGAGCATGTACTGAAGGTCACATCTACATTGGGGATCACATTGAAAAGAGAGTCCAATCACCCTTTCATGTTCTCAGCACTGCTGGCGGCTGCTCATAATAATACGAGGCCTTTGTCTAGAACTTTATCCTTCTCAAAGCCCTTTCTCAAATAAGATCATATGTCTTTATGGTGGAGATTTTCATCCCAGATAGTACAGAAACAAAAGGTAAAATTGCCACATTGTCTTCAATAAAAGTATATGTTTCCAGGGCTCTATCAGGTTCTGTATTACCACAACATGAAAGTGGATGAGTAAGCTCACTATTTTGCTAACCAAAAGTCATTAGGATGATTGCATTGAATTTCCAAATTTAAATTTTACAACATTTTTACATTATTATATAGAATCAAATGAAGTGAATGATTTTTCAAAGATTTAAATATAATCTCTGGTTACAAATATTTATATATAAAATTGCTTAAACTATACCTATTTCAATATATGAAATAATTTTTTAAACAGGAAGGACTGTAAAAAAAATTATGGATAAAAGTTAATAAAATAATCATCATTTGGCTCTGTAACTCTGGAATTTGATGGTAATAGTGAAAGGAAAATTAATTTAGTTTTGAGTTTATTCTTATAGGTAAATATCTTGCTATCACACACTTTCAATAGATCATTAGCACCAAAATGAATTATTCATAAATATCATTCAGTGACCAGGTTGCTCAATTCCATAATATATTTGGAAGTAATATAAAAATATACTTGGAAGTGTGTTTGTGTGTATTGAGGGCATTGTTTATACATAAGTATACACATATACATACAAAACCTGTACATAAATGTTTAGAATCATTAATAAGCACACAAAAATAAATATGTCTTCAAGATAAGTTTAAACAGAAAGTAAGACCACTACAATCATCAATATTAAATTACTGATTTTAGAAAGTATTTTGTAAATGTATTACTGAAATATAATGCAAATATAGTTTCTAACAGAGACAGAAAAATAATTGCCAGTAGAGAAACTGATTTCTCAAAAAAGTGAAAATTTAACTCACTGAAATTTTTAGTATTAATTGCCAGGTTGTGTTTGCAATACACTATAAATGGATTTGTAATTCATGTCCTAATGTTTGATCTACTACAGTTTTAAAATGTGGATCTTCATTTCTGGAACAATTGAAAAAAAAGAATCACACAGCACGTAATAAAAATAATTTTTCTCTTTGATTTTCTACTTTAATACAACACCAGTATCACTTGGCCATCTTTTTACTTCTAGTGTGTACCCTCACTTCTTATAGAGAAGAATTAAATTTTTTTTCTCTTGGTCTATAGTTTTTACTCAAATGGAAAGCTTTTAATGAATTACTTTATTTTTCTATTTACATCTTCTGAAATCTGGTGGCTCAATACTATTTTCATTAGATCCAAATTTTATGCAACTCCAGTTAGTTCTTTCAATACTTCCTTAAAGAACCATCATCCTTAGAGGCTCATTGATTTTACTGCTTTGCTTTGACAAGCTTTAATCTAACCACATTTTCATTTGATAAAATACTTTGAGAAAATAATCACTTTTTTATATGAAAGATTTTCCAAAATAGTTTCTTTAATTGAAAGACTATTAGAGCTTCTATGGTGTTTTAGAAGTCATTTAGTCAAAAAGTATGATAGATGCTTTTCTACATGTTAAACCTTTTTTAACTATAAATCCACTATGTGGTTATAATTAATATTTTTTATACCAGAGATAACTAGGATAACAGAGAGTTTTCTAACAATAAATTTACACTCTTAGTAACTGATATTCAAAATTCATAATGTATCTTACTGTCTTCTTCTTGCTTGAAGGTGTACATGCCCATGAACCTGATATTACAAGGTTAAAAGGGTTAAAGGACTTGGTCAAGATTGAAGAGTTAAAGACAACAAGTTTAGGTGACAAGAAGACAGCCTCCTAGTTTAGTTTCTAGCAAGTATCAGGCACTGTGCGGGACACTGGAGAACAAAGGTAAATAAAACACATGTCCTACTTTTGAGGGCGTCTCAGTCTGGTGGGGAAGGAATATACTTATGCCATTAGTAAAATATGGTTTGTTAATGGTGGAATCTATGGATTTAGAGAAGAGAGGGATTGCTGATGCTTAGGGAAAGGTGGGGAGCTTTCACACTACAGGAAAAAATGAAAATTGATGATCAAATCATGAACAGATGGACTTTCCTGGCATCCCAGTGGTTAAGACTCTGCACCACCAACGCAAGGGGCTTGGGTTTGATCCTTAGACAGGATACCAAGATCCCACAAGCTACGTCGTGTGACCAAAAAAAAAAACCCAGCATGCATATGAGTTATGTGGAGACAAAGGAAAAAAGCATATTTCTGGAGGAGATAATGGCCTGTGTGAGCAGGCAATGCAACAGTAGCATGAAGGTATAACTGAAAGACTGAGAGGTGATTGTGAAATGCTTTGTTTGCTATAGTACAAGCCGAGGGGTTTGAGCTTTAGATAATGGAAATAGAAACCATCATACTTCTTTCCTTTTTGTAAACCTCCAGAAAAGTAACATTTCATAATTCATGACTTGAACGGTAACACTGAGGGCATTGCGAAACATTGATATTAAAAGACATCAATATTCATAAAATTAGAAAGGCTACATGGTGAACCCCTAAGGAATATGTAATAAATAGGTAAAAAATTTAAAGCTCTTATCCTGAAAAAGACCTGAGGCCTTTATTATACATTTAAAAATATATTATGTTTAAAGTATATATTTATATATGAATATTTTCCTAAGATATGTATGTAACCTTTTAGAATACATTTTATATAAATAAAAGTATATATTCATAATTTATTTTTAAATGTATAATAAAAATCTCAGGTCTTTTTCAGGGTAAGAACTTTAAAATTTTTACCTATTTGTTATATGTTCCTTAAGGGTAGCATTCTTGCCTGGGTTGGTGATCCCATGTTCAATCCCTGGGTCGGGAAGATCCCCTGCAGAAGGACATGGCAACCCATTCCAGTATTCTTGCCAAGAAAACCCAGGGACAGAGGAGCCTGGTGGCTATGGGCCATTGGGTCGCAAAGAGTGGGACACAGTTGAGTGACTGACACTTTCACTTCTCATATTATTTTAGATATATTTAAAATATATACATTTTTAGTTAAATCCGCAGTATTTCGTATAATTGATCACTTATTCTCCTAAAATGTATATATAACCTCATAGAATACATTTCTAATATCCAGATTAAAACTTAAAATGCTTTGAAGAAGACTGAATATTATATGCAACTATGTGCATATTTACATATTTCATAAGTTGTAAACTTTTTCTTATTTAATGTGAAGAGTTTGAGCATGTCTTTAAAATAGTTTGCTAACTCAGTATTCATTGCTCTAACAAGGAGATTATTTCTTTATGCCAAGCAATCATGACTTATATAACTGTCTTAGAAACTCTATTAATAATTCAGCATGACTGTCAGTTCCTTTAAGTTAAATTCTAGATCAGATACTTGATAAATATTTTAAAACAGCATATCTATTAAAAGTCAGACTAATGATTCACTCAGGCTAGCATTTAGATTCTCATGTTGTCACCAAATGACACTTATTCCCCTCCTTCCCATCTATAGGTGAGTCCACTTACCCAAAAAGTAAGCATTAAAGTTTCCTTTGTATCACAGATTGCACATTTGTCTACCTTCTCTTGAATATGAATGTAAAATAGAACTTAAGTTGAGACAGCTTTGGAGAAAAACACGTAATTGCTTTCAAGCATAAAAATAATGGAATGGAAATGTGATAATTCATAGTAACTATAGATCCACATGATAGAATTAGAACCAAAGACTGCAGTCTGTCATAGGGAAAGATTTTAGAGGTATAGAAATTCGACTGAAAATATAATGGCTGATGAATGAGAAAGAAGTTATAATTTGGAGTCATTCTGTTAAAGTAACTAAATGCTAGATAGCTGGACTGGAGCAATGGTTGTACAGTGGAGAGAAAAGTTTTAAGAAAAAATAGTGTAAAGACGTACCTCGTTTTATTGTGCTTCACAAATATTGCATTTTTACGAATTGAAGGTTTGTGGCAACCTTGCATCTAGCAACTGTATTGGTGCCATTTTCCCAGCAGCATTTGCTCACTTTGTATCTCTGTCACATTTTGGGAATTCATACAATATTTCAAACCTTTTTATTATTATATTTGTCATGGTGATCTGTGATCAGTGACCTTTGGTGTTATTTTTGTGATTCTTTCGGTGCACCATGAATGACACTCAAATGGGATGGCAGACTTAATAGCTAAATGTCTGTGTTCTGACTGCTCCATTGACCAACTCTTCTTCTCTCTATTCAGGCATCTCTATTCCCTGAGACATAAGAATATCAAATTAGGCCAATTAACAATCTGACAATGGTCTCCAAGTGTTCAAGTGAAGAGTCATACATCTCTTACTTAAATCAAAAGGCAGAAATATTGAAACTTAGTGTGAAAGACATGTTGAAAGCCAAGATAGGCTGAAAGTGAGGCCTCTTGGACCAAACAGCCAGGTTGTGAGTGGGGAAAGAGAAGTTTTTGAAGGAAATTAAATGTGCTACTCCAGTGAACGTGTGAGTGATAAGAGAACAAAACCAGCTTATTGCTGCTCTGGAGAAAGTTTTAGTGGTCTGGATAGAAGGTCAAACCAGCTACAACATTCCCTTAAGCCAAAGCATAATCCAAAGGCCCTAACTCTCTTCAATTCTATGAAAGACGGTAGGAAACTGTAGTATAAAAGTTTAAAGCTAAAAGTTAAAAGAGGTTAGTTCACGAGGTTTAAGGAAAGAAGCCATCTGCGTACTATAGGAGTGCAAGGTGAAGCTTCAAGTGCTTATGTAGAAGCCGCTCTAAGTTATCTAGGTGGTCTACTAAGATAACTGATGAAGGTATCTGTCCCACACAACAGATTTTCAGTGTACCTGAAACAGCCTTATGTTGGAAGAAAAATGCCATCTAGGACTTTCACAACTAGGGAGGACGAGTCGGTGTCTTGGTTTAAAGGTACAAAGGATTTGCTGACTCTCTTTTTTTTTGCTGACTCTCTTGTAGGGCTAATGCAGCTGGTGACTTTAGTTGAAGCCAACACTCATTGATTTTTCCCAAATTCCTAGAGCCCTTAAGGATTATGCTGAATTTAGTTTACTGAATGTTTTAAGCCCACTGTTGAGAATTATTGCTCAAAAAAATAAATAAATAAATATAATAAATTCCTTTCAAAATATTATTGCTAGTTGGCAGTGCATTTTGTCACCCAAGAGCTCTGCTGGAGATCTACAATGAGATTAATGTTGTTTTCATGCCTGATAGCACAACATCCATTTTGTAGCCCATGGAACAAGAAGTCATTTTGACTTTCAAGTCTCATTACTCAGAGATACATCTGTAAGGCTGTATCTACCATAGACAGTGATTCCTCTGATGAATCTAGGCAAAGTGCCTCTAAAGAATTTAGCATTCTAGTTGCCATTAAGGACATTCATGATCCATGGGAAGAGGGTCAACATTACTAAAAGTTTGGAAGAAGTCAATTCCAATCCTCATGAGTGACTTTGAGGGGTTCATGACTTTAGTGGAGGTAACTCTAGTGGAGGTAGTGACCGCAGATGTGGTGGAAACAGCAAGAGAACTTGAATTAGAGGTAGACTCTGAAGATGTGACTGAACTGCTTCAATCTCATGATAAAACTTTAAAGGATGAGGAGTTGATTCTTATGGATGAGCAAAGAAACCAGTTTCTTGAGATGGAATTTACTCCTGGTGAAGAAGCTATGAGGATTATTGAAATGACAAAAGAGGATTTAGATCATTACACAAACTTAGTTGATAAAGCACTTAACAGGGTTTGAGAGGACTGTCTTCAATTTTGAAAAAAAAAATGTTATTGTGGGTTAAATGCTATCAAATTACATTATAAGTTACAAGAAATTGTTTTTGAAAAGAAGTCAATCAATTTAACAAACTTCATCATGTCTTATTTTAAGAAATTGTCACAGCTGATCCAAATTTTAGCAGCCACCACCCTGGTCAGTCAACAGCCAATAAACATCAAACGAGACCCTCCACTAGGAAAAATAATACAACTTTGAAGGTTCAGAAAATTTTAGCATTTTTTAGCAAAAAGTATTTTTAAATTAAATTATGTATATTGCTTTTTAAAACATGATACTAATGCACACTTAATAGACTTCAGTATAGTGAAAATCTAGCTTTTATATGCACCAGAAAACCAAAAAAATTTCTGTGACTGATTTTATTTCAAAATTCACTTAATTTCGGTGATCTGCAACCAAACCATAATATCTCCAAGACGTGCTCATATGTATGGCTCAGAAAAATGGTGAGATTATTTCTATATTCCAGATCTACTCTTTTCCAACCAGTTGTGAACCACTAAACTTGGTCTTTGAATTTTCTATTTTTCTTAGAATTGTTTCATTCTATGTCATAAAGTAGTGCATTGCAATAATTTAAAAAGTATTGCTTGATTTTTTTCTCATATTTGGGTCAGGTTTACTATTTTAACAATAGTATTTGGAATTCTGGAGGAAATCAAAGCTGTTTTCAATCCCTGAAATCACAGTCCAAATGTAACTTTTCTAAGTTAATGGTGCTCAATTATATCTACTCTTCAAAGTTTGCCTTCTCAATACAGAGTCTTAATTTTTCAGGTGTATTCATGAGCAAAGCTTAGTAACAGGCATAATTATAATTTTAGGAAGTCTTTAATTTTTAAAATTCTTTATTATCCCAATAAAATTTCACTTTCTCTTTGGTGTAGAAGACAGATATTTTCAACTTAGGTCATATAAAAGGAATTCTTTAATATAAACTGTCTAATTTGATATGTCTCTAGGTGACCAAGGCAAGTACTAGGAGAATTATCATTTTCAGGACAAATATTTAATAATGACATGTGTATTCTACCATTTGAAATTTCCCATAAAGAAAAATCAAAGCAACTTTTTAAATTAAAGTCTCAAGTAATTACTGCTGTTTAATATAATTAAATTAAAAACCCTCACAAATGAAATAAAGAAAATATTCTTTTGTATTTGTAACATGAGCTCTGAATTAATCCAAAATCATCAAATACTGAGCTTCATTATTGTAATTCTTCAATTAGAGATTTATCATGCATTAAAAAGTGTCATGGTTTTAACATTCATCACTGGTTATTCTATCAAACAATACATGATGAAACATTAGGTTAAGCAAATTAAAATTAAGTCTACAAAGGAGTGAATACTTTATTTGCCCAGGAATTAGCATGTAAAAACTCCCTCTAAATTTTAATCTCATTAATAAGACGGAAGCTCCAGTAATAGGCTTTAGAAAGGATTTGTGCTAAATATATGACTACATTAAGTTATATGTAAACTATTTATAAGCCTCAGATTTATTCTGCTATTTGTTTATATGTCTGTACATTGTGTCTATGGTATTAAATGATGTACATGTTGACTGGTTACTTAAAGAGCTACCAAGAAGGATGAGCAGAGAGAAGTTTGCTCGGACCATGTTGCCAGAGTTAAAGAGTCCAGTCTAACAGAGCTTAGAATTTCCCAGAATGTCAGCTACAGTTTTCTGCTAAAAGTGTAATTTATTGATACTGTCTGCACTCTTCCTCTCCCAAATATATTTGATTGAATTTTTTGTATGTCAAAAGAGCATATTAGCTGATTAATCCTAGTCTTTAGAAATGAAGTCTACTGATATAATTCCACAATTTTCAAGGAATGTACCACATTGATAGACAATGAACTTGATGAAGATATCTGATTTTTAATGCAGATTAAAATATCATATGAAATACAGTTTGACTTTGAGGTAAAATAAAGACAGCCATATAGCATTAGCTGTAGTAGGAAACTGATGAAGTTCTTGCTGGTATTTGTGAAGGCTGCTGAATAGGTTTGCACCCAGCACCATGCATAAAATTTAAATAGGTTAATCAAGCCATTTGAAATCAGAGTTATTTAGCATAACTGTAATACTCTGCTTTAAATGTCAAGGATCTTGTGGGGGAAGTTGAGGTACAGAGACAGATTGAAGAGTCAGACCAAGGGTGGGAGGGGGAAGGATATGTTTATTTGCAAGCTGATAATCTACATCTTGAACTCTGGTCTCCCCTCGTGCCACTTGCTGTTTTTCACAAACGATGTCTGCACACTTCTACACCTCTATCCTTCTATTATTTTCTAGATGATTTAGGGCCACTTTAATTTCCAGATTACTCTCACTCTACTTAAGACAATTTCTATTTTTAAAACTTTTATTGCAATATTTTATATACATTTCTTTATTCTCTGTAAACTTTCTTTACAGGGAAGCCTAGCATGCTACAGGCCACGGGGTCGCAGAATCAAACCTGACTTAGTGACTGGACAGCAGCAAACTCTCTTAAAGACAATGAAAATGCTTAATCATCTTTATAAACCACGTGACGCATCACTTGCCTTTGTATCTGCGTCTGTGTGCATGCCTGCATACCTGCTCAGTTGCTAAGTCATGTCTGAGTCTTTGCGACCCCATAGACTGTAGCCTGCCAGGCCCCTCTGTCCATGGAATTGTCCAGGCAAGAAGACTGGAGTGGGTTGCCATTTCCTACTCCAGGGGACTATTACCAATCCAGGGACTGAACCCATGTCTCCTGTGTCTCTAGCATTGGCAGGTGGATTCCTTAAAATTGAACCACCTGGAAAGCCCACCTTTGTATATAGTTATCTCTTGATATATAGTTGAATAAATTCAGTAATGGAGGAGATGTTTTCATGAGATATTGAAGAGATATAATTGAGAATATTAGGGAATTCTTTGTTGTAGGTCAGTGACTGTAAGTTGCTTCAGTTGTAGCTGACTTTTTGTGACCCCATGGACTGTAGCCTGCCAGGCTCCTCTGTCCATGGGATTCTCCAAGCAAGAATACTGGAGTGGGTTGCCATTTTCTTCTCCAGCAGATTTTCTTGACACAGGGATCAAACCTGAATCTCTTATGCTTACCTGCATTGGTAGGCAGGTTCTTTACCACTAGTGCCACCTGGGAAATTGATTGTGAAATCAATAAAAACACATCATGGTGGAAAAAAAAATGACGCACTCATCACCACAGTTTCGCTGAAAATGTCAGAGTTTTGGGTGGTAGACTACTTTGGTAACATTTCCTTATTTCTTAGGTTAAAGAGGGGGGAAAAAACCACTAGAAGGTAATGAATGAGTAAAGAATTTTGCTTCCACTTTACTACCTTTACTTCCAAAGGTAGTAAAGAATGACTACCTTTGAAATAATTGTTGTTCAGTCACTCAGTCGTGTCCAACTCTTCGATGCCATGGACTGCAGCACACCAGGCTTCCCTATCTTTCACCATCTCCCAGAGTTTGCTCAAATTCATGTTCATTGAGTCCATGATGCCATCCAACCATCTCATCCTATATCATCCCCTTCTTTTCCTGTTTTCAATCTTTCTCAGCATCAGTATCTTTTCCAGTGAATCAGCTCTTCACATCAGGTGGCCAAAGTATTGGAGCTTCAGCTTCAGCCTCAGTCCTTCCAATGAATATTCAGGGTTGATTCCATTAGGATGGAGTGGTTGGATCTCCTTGCTGTCCAAGGGACTCTCAAGAGTTTTCTCCAGCACCAGAGTTCAAAGGCATCAATTCTTTGGTGCTCAGCATTTCTGATTGTCTGGTTCTTACATCCATACATGACTACTGGAAAAAATAGAGCTTTGACTATATGGACCTTTGCAGGCAGAGGAATGTCTTTGCTTTTTAATACACTGTACAGGTTTGCCATTTCTTTTCTTCCAAGGAGCAGTGTCGTTTACTTTCATGGCTGCAGTCACACTGTTTCCGTTGTTTCCTCATCTATTTGCCATGAAGTGATGGATCTGGATGCTATGATCTTAGTTTTTTGAATTTTAAGCCAACTTTTTCACTCTCCTCTTTCACTTTCATCAAGAGGCTCTTTAATTCCTCTCCACTTTCTGCCATAAAGATAGTTTCATCTGCATATATGACGTTATTGATATTTCTCCTGGCAATCTTGATTCCAGCTTGTGCTTCATCCAGTCCAGCATTTTGCATGATGTACTCTGCATAGATTTTAAATAAGCAGAATGACAATATACAGCCTTGACATACTCCTTTCCCAGTTTTGAACCAGTCCACTGTTCCATGTCCAGTTCTGTTACTTCTTGACCTGCATACAGGTTTCTCAGGAGGCAGGTAAGTTGGTCTGATATTCCCATTTCTTTAAAAATTTTCCACAGTTTGTTGTGGTCTACACAAAGACCTTAGCATAGTCAGTGAAGCAGAAGTAAATGTTTTTCTGGAATTCTCTTGCTTTTTTGATGATGCAACAGATGCTGGCAATTTGATCTCTGCTTCCTCTGCCTTTTCTAAATCTAGCTTGTTCATCT
Source organism: Cervus elaphus (assembly GCF_910594005.1). Taxonomy (NCBI): domain Eukaryota; kingdom Metazoa; phylum Chordata; class Mammalia; order Artiodactyla; family Cervidae; genus Cervus; species Cervus elaphus. Next base: position 61,191,460 of record NC_057831.1, on the reverse strand, counting down.
GGAATTTCTCAGTTTGCGTTCTGTTGCAGTCTAGCTGGAAGGATTTTGAGCACTACTTTGCTAGCATATGAAATAAGTGCAATTATGCAGTACTTTGAACATTCTTTGGCATTGTCCTTTTTTGCAATTGGAATGAAAACTGATATTTTCCAGTCCTGTGGCCACTGCTGAGGTTTCCAAATTTTCTGGCATATTGAGTGAAGCACTTTCACAGCATCATCTTTTATTATTTGAAATAGCTCAGCTGAAAGTCCATCACCTCCACTAGCTTTATTTATAGTGATGATTTCTAAGGTCCACTTGACTTCACACTCCAAGATGTCTGACTCTAGGTGAGTGATCACAGCATCATGATGATCTGGGTCATGAAGATCTATTTTGTACAGTTCTTCTGTATACTCTTGCCACCTCTTTTTAATATCTCTGCTTCTCTTAGGTCCATCACATTTCTGTCCTTTACTGTGCCCATCTTTGCATGAAATGTTCCCTTGGTATCTCTAATTTTCTTGAAAAGACCTCTAGTCTTTCCCATTCTATTGTTTTCCTCTATTTCTTTACATTCGTTCACTTAAAAAGGCTTTTTTATCTCTCCATGATATTCTCTGGAACTCTGCATTCAGATGTGTGTATCTTTCCTTTCTCCTTTGCCTTTTGCTTCTCTTTTCTCAGCTATTTGTAAGCCCTCCTCAGACAACCATGTTGCCTTTTGAATTTATTTTTTGGGGGGGATGGTTTGGATTACTGCCTCCTGTACAAGGTTATTATTGAAATAATGGCAATGGAAATAATGGTAATTGCTAATTTATATTTAAATATACTTGGAACCATGGTTGGGCTTCCTGAGTGGCTTAGCGGTAAAGAACCTGCCTGCAATGCAGGAGCTGTGGGAGACCTGGGTTTGATCCCTGGGTTGGGAAGATCCCCTGGAGGAGAGCACTGCGATCCACTCCAATGTTCTTGCCTGGAGAACCCCAGGGACAGAGGGGCCTGGTGGGCTACGGTCTCTAGTGTCACAAAGAGCTGGATGACTGAAGCGACTGTGCATGCATGGACAGTACCACGGCTGGTGTCGTGGAAACAGTGAACTGAATATTCCCATCCCAGTTACACAGCAAAGCCTATCTTCTGAACTGACAAGAGCATGAATGTCAGGGCTCAAGCACTGAATTCTTCATTCATGACTCATGTTAAATATCTCTCTGAGCTTCAGCTTCCTTATCTGTAAAACGGGGTCAATCACATACTCTTTACAAAGATGCTAAGAAAATAGAGATATTTTGAAGGCCCTGTTAACAAGTGGTATTAAGAGTGAAAGAAAGGTTCATATGACTGCACACCTACATATAACTATATAGACTCAATTTGTTTTAGGTATGTAGAACATACCTTACAAAATGAGATATATTTGGAAGATTATTACAATCCCATGATCTTAAATTGAATATAATAAATTCATGTAAAGTTTATAGCTAAGCACAAGTTTTAAAATTTAAAAAAAGCAATAAATGTTTCTCATTTCAAATAATTATTTCTTAGATACACCCACTTTGCTATAATTGTAGGATAATATATATGGATTTATGAAAATCAAGAATATTATTGTAAACTAAATTAGGTGTGATAATATTTATGTTAAGAAAAAGTTCCGATTTTTTTATAGGTACAATCTAAAGTATTATAGTTGAAATAGAATAGAGGCAAGGATGTGTTTAAACTAATTTAATGGGAGGCTAGGGCCATGGAATACTTATCAACACAGCAAAATTGGCCCTCAGTTAATAATTGTTGATGTTGAGTGATGCCAGTGTGAAGTTTATTATACTAGTCTCTGCTGTTTGTGCATTTTTGGAAATTTTCATAGTAAAACTTTGAAAAGTAAAGAAAAAGATAACTAAATTTGCTTTATGGATGATTTCATACCCTGGCAGCACTCCATGGGAATCTGAGTTTCTCATCTACAAGAGTGGACATTCCTACCAGTTGCAGCCTCCCCACTGTAAAATTAAGTAGAGATGATCATAATGTATAAGATGGAAAATTCTTAAGTAAGACAGAGGCATCTGATAGATGCTAGCATCACAAAGTCGTGGCTTTCTTAGCCAGGCAGGGAGAAAAAGAGTTCTAGTAGAAAAAAATAAGACATTTGATTGACAGTTTAAACAAGATCGGAGTGGAATTTTAGAAGTGAGACATTTCAAGACCTAGCCGACAAACGAAATATATTGGGCCTTGCAGCTAGTCTCCAACATAGCAGACTAATACCTTGATGAAATGGAATTAGCAGATACCTCTAAATACGTTTTCCTTGTAGACGTGTGCTTAGAAATAAGGTTAGGCGGTCTTTATGCTCAGTATAACTGTTTGTAGATTTCAACTTCATTTTGTCCACATTGTAAATGTAATGCCATATTTTCCACTAGGAAAAACATAGCTGTTTTAACTAAAATGAATACATTTCATAAGTGGTAAAACCAGGGTTTATGTCAAGTAAGTTTTGACTACCATATACTGACTCTCACTTTTAATGACATGGCAGGTTAGAAAAGTTAAAAAAACTTTCTGCTGAAATTATTGAGATACCACATAAAAAGTGGATTTTTGAATAACAAAAAATTAATTAGAAAAACAAGGGAATGATTAGTCCTCCTGTCATATAAAACCATAAAAATATGGATAAAAAATTCTACCACTTTGAGGTAGATGAAGTTTACTTAAAAATGAAAAAAAGCAAACCCCTCCATAAAATAAAAAATATAGATAAATTGGATTTTTTGAGTTTAAACTATTTTGTTCTTTGAAAGTTATAATAAAAATGAAAAAAGTAAGCCTCAATTGGAAAATCTATGATATTTTATGTTAATTAGTATGTTTATTTTAAATAATACATGAAAGAGGGAATGAGAGACTAAAATATTAATTATAAAAGTAGGACAAAGATCTTTGTAAGTTTTATCTAACCTTTTAATCCTGGACCACCTACTTCCAAGTCAAGGCCTACCCCAAAGCATATTTTAAAAGGCTAGAATCTACAAATTTAAAATATTGTGTTGCTTATCTTTTTCTTATTGATCTGTGGGGATTATTCATGTATTCTGAATTAAGGTGGTTTTTGGCATGTTTGTATTATTATATGTAATATATACGATGCTAACACTTTGGTTTGTGTTTTGTTCTATCATTTGCTTCATGGTGTTTAACTTAGTATAATTTTTCATAGTTCAATTTACTAATTTGATAAATTGAGTTAAATACATAATTCACAAATAAAGATGTGTGAATGACCATTAGACATACGAAAATATATTTACTATCATTAGTCATCATGGACATGCAATTTAAAACTTCACAGCATTTAAATGGATAAATTTTAAAACTGGTGAGGTGGTAGAACAGTTGGAATTTTCATAGACTGCTGGTGGGAATGTAAAATTAAAATTATTCCACTGTTTTGTAAAAGTTCCTTGGTGGTTTCTAAGGTGAGTATACCTCGCCTAATACTCAGCTGTTCTTTTCTTAGGTACATATCCAAGGGAAAAAAGCATATGTCTGTACACAGAAAGACTTGTAAATAAATTCCCATGACAGTGTTATTCATAAGAGCTCAAAACTGGGAACAACCCAAATGTCTCTCAATTAGTAGACTGAGATTTACCAATTACATGACATTCCAAAATGGGTTGTTATTTATCAAGACGAAAAGAACAGTGCAGTGATATACCTAGCAACGTAAAATGCATTTCAGAATCATAATAATGAGCCAAAGAAGTCACACAAAAAAAGTGTATGCTACATGAAGTTGATGAGTGAGTAAAACATTCATGGTGATGCTGCTCACTAGCTAAGCCATCTCTGAATCTTGCAACCCCATAAGGAGGAGCACTCCAGGCTCACTGTCCTTCATCATCTCCTGGAGTTTGCTCAAACTCATGAGTTGATGACGCCATTCAATTATTTCTTCCTTTGTCATCCCCTTCTCCTTCTGCCTTCAATCTTTCCCAGCATCAGGGTCTTTTTCAATGAGTCAGCTCTTCACATCAGGTGGCCCAAGTATTGGAGTTTCATCTTCAGCATCAGTTCTTCCAATGAATATTCAGGACTGACCTTTAGGATGGACTAGTTGGATCTCCTTGTAGTCCAAGGGACTCTCAAGAGTCGTCTCCAACACCACAGTTTGAAAACATCAATTCTTTGGCGCTCAGCCTTCTTCATGGTCCAACTCTCAAATACCTGTACATGACTACTGGAAAACCATAGCTTTGACTAGATGGACCTTTGTTGGCAAAGTAATGTCTCTGCTTTTTAATATGCTGTCTATGTTTGTCACAGCTTTTCTTCCAAGGAGCCAGTGTCTTTTAATTTCATGGCTGCAGTCACCATACACAGTGATAATAACCAGAATAGTGGAAGAGTGGTTGCCTGTATTAGTGGATAGAAAGGACTGGTTGGAGAGGGGCAGCAGGGAACTTTTTAAGGTGGTGGTACTCATTTGGGGGGTTTAATATAAGGGCATACCTTTGTTTCATCATCTGAATACTTAGGATCTATGCAGCTTACCGTATACACATTGTACCTCAATTAAGTATCCTTAACTGTCTTTAAACTGTCTTTTTAAAAAAATTTGGAATCTAAAATAGATTGTCTGCTAATTCCATAGTTTAAGTGGCAATAGTGTGTGAATATGTGTTTTTCAAAGATTACAATCTAAGTAGCGTTTACTTATTTACCTTGATAATTTTGTGCATTTAGTTTTGGCTGCTCTGGGTCTTAGTTGCTGTGTGGGCTACCCTCTAGCTCAGGTGCGGTGCTTCTCCGGCTGCCGGGCGCAGAATCGAGGGCGCGCCGGCTTCGGTAGCTGCTGCATGTGGGCGCAGCGGCTGCAGCTCTGAGGCTCTGGAGCACAGGCTTAACGTCTGTGGAACACGGGCTTAGTTGTTCCATGGGACATGGGAACTTCCCGGATCAGGGATCAAACCTGTGTCTCCTGGATTGGCAGGGAGATTCTTCACCACTGAGCCACCAGGGAAGCCCTATCTAATATTCAAATGCTTATGTTATTAATAGATTCACACGCTTTAACACATGAAAAAAAACTTCAGTATCACCTACTCCAGTTTCATAATTTTGTAAGTACAGAAAATGAGATCCAGAGAAGTTAATTGATTTGAACCAAATCAAATATTAAATTAAGACAGGCTTGGGACTCTCACATATTTCTCCACTTCCCTTATCTGTTTGTGTTTCCATTTATGTGGCATTTTCTCTTTTTAAACCAAAAAAAAAAAAGGAAAGAAAAGGTGAGAAAAGATTTTGCTGATTGTTTCTTCTTAAGGTATAATTTCACATGTATTTACAACAATTTCACGAGAAATGTATATCTTGGGACTTGATTACTTGTAAGATTGTTCTAATCTAAAGCAAGAGCTGTGATAATATCAATTATTTAAAATAAGCATATAGATGGAATCCAAATTATAAGTAGAGTCTCTACAAAAAAATGTTTTGCTCTGTCATCTGTGAAAAATGTATATTCCTTGCTATATGTCCAGATTTTCCAGTACTGGATATTTGTTAAATCATATGTTTGTGATAAAAGCTGATTTCATGCTCAGCTTAGAATCTCATTACAAGTATTGAGCATAATTGCATTATTGTAGTGAAAAATGTGATTTCCAATGTAAACAATAGCACATGCATTCTAATCTATCTTAAATGTTAAATTAAATAACTGCAAATATATGAAATAGCTGAAAGGAAATTACTTGGATTTCAAGGACAAAATTTCTCAAAATAAATTGATAAGTAAGTGAGTTGTTAGAATATTTTCAAAAGAAAAATGAAAAAATTATTTTGATTTATATGCTTGAAAGAGGCTCAAAAAAAATCTTTGTATAATATTTTTGAGGAACTAAAGAGCTTCTTGATGAGGGTGAAGGAGGAGAGTGAAAGAGCCAGCTTAAAACTGAATACTAAAAAGTCTAAGATCACAAGATCATGGCATCTGGCCTTTTTGGTTCCCTTCAGTTGCTCAGTTGTGTCCGACTCTGCGACCCCATGGACTGCAGCACGCCAGGCTTCCCTGTCCATCACCAACACTCAGAGTTTGCTCAAACTCATGTCCATCGAGTCAGTGATGCCATCCAACCATCTCATCCTCTGTAGTCCCTTTCTCCTCTTGCCTTCAATCTTTCCCATCTTTAGGGACTTTTCAAATGAGTCAGTTCTTTGCATCAGGTGGCCATCACCAACACTCAGAGTTTGCTCAAACTCATGTCCATCGAGTCAGTGATGCCATCCAACCATCTCATCCTCTGTAGTCCCTTTCTCCTCTTGCCTTCAATCTTTCCCATCTTCAGGGTCTTTTCAAATGAGTCAGTTCTTTGCATCAGGTGGCCAGACTATTGTAGCTTCAACTTCAGCATCAGTCCTTCCAATGAATATTCAGGACTGATCTCCTTTAGGATTGATTGGTCTTTATTTCATGACAAATAGAGGGGGAAAAGGAGGAAGTAGTGACAGATTTCCTCTTGGTGGTCTCTAAAATCACTGTGAATGGTGACCGCAGCCATGAAATTAGAAGACATTTGCCTCTTGGCAGGAAAGCTATGACAAGCCTAGACAGTGTACTGAAAAGCAGAGATAAAGGTCCTCATAGTCAAGGTTATGGACTTCCCAGTGGTCATGTACAGCCATGACAGCTGGACCATAAAGGTGGAGTGCTGAAGAACTGATGCCTCTTAACTTGGTGCTGGAGAAGACTCTTGAGAGTCCCTTGGATGGCAAGGAGATCCAACCTGTCAATCTAATGGGAAATCAACCCTGAATACTCATTGGCGGGACTGATACTGAAGCTGAAACTCCAGTATTTTGGTCATCTGATGTGAACAGCTGACTCATTGGAAAAGTCCCTGATTCTGGGAAAGATTGAGGGCAGAAGCAGGAGAGGGCATCAGAGGATAAGATGGCTGGATGACATCAAAGATGCAATAGACACTAATTTGGGCAAACTTCAGGAGATAGTAAGGGATAGGAAAGCCTAGTATGCTGCAGTCCATGGGGTTACAAAGAGTCAGACATGTCTGGACAACTGAACAACAGCAATATTTTTGAATAATAGATATTCAAATTTTAATTTGATTAATTTTCAATTCCAGGTAAGAGATTTTTAGAGAAACAAACCTTAAATTTTTTGTATCTATTATTGTCAGCATTTTTTGTGCATTATTTAAACTCAAGAAGTGTTTCTTTAATATATATACTTAAGGAATCAGAAAAGCAGATCAAGCACATTTTTAAACTACAAATGTATTATTATGCTTAATTGATTCATAGACTATGATTTTTTCCTCCTGTCTTTGTTCTCACTCATTTACTATAAATTTCTTCAGTCTATTTTTCTAGTATTTCTAGTTTATTCCTTTAATAGATCTGATTAACATGTATCAGTCTCTAATAAACTTTCTCATATACTATAATTCAGCTTCCAGCCTATTTAAGGATGTTACCAATTTCATCTTAACTAGATTTTAAGATCCTCAGGGCAAGTGCTCTGTTTTTTTATGTCCCTGGCATCTTTTAATCTCCATATAGCAAGTTTTGCATATGCATTGTACTCTGTCTTACCAGCATTTACCAATTTTCATTGATGAATTGTTCAGTATAGGAGTAATCTAATTCTGAAGCAATGGATTTCCTTCATGAATGTCTCCCTAAATCTGTAAGTAATACTTTCTTTCTATGATTCACTCTTAGTCACTGCTGTAATCATGTACCATTTAAAATATATTATAGTATCATGTATGCTATATGCTACTTGGTTACATTTAATTATTAATTAGCATGATGATACTACTATATTTGTCTGATTTAGGGGATATTCTTATCAGTAACTTTTATTGGAAGGTTCAGGCTTATAATAGATAATTTCAAAATAAATCTACCTTATGGCTCTAATAAGATCAGACAAGTAAATTTGTCAGAAGTTAAAGACATAATAGGCATAACAATGTTGCTTGTCCACTAAGAAGTGAGATAATCTGATAAGTTATAAAATCATAAACTAGAGCTATATTATAAGAAATTGCCTTTCAGATTAAACTAAATAGGTTAATTCAGAGACAAATCTAAGGGAAAGCAATTTTAAAGTATGAGCTACATTTCAAAAGTGTAGTGTTATTCAGGGTCCTGATAGGAAATCAATGGTACATATTGATTTGAAATTGATTGAAATTGAAATTTCAAATTTGATTTGATTGAAATTGTATTTGACTGATTGAAACTATATCAGAATAATTTGAAAATTTACTTACAAATATTTAATTTACAGAAGGGGCCCATGCCAATGAGGGCGTCCTGAAATTTAAGACTTTTGGCTTTTAGGCTCTTTCCTCTTTGAAAAGAAGCCTGTGTGTTTATGAGGCTTCCAATCTTCCCATGTAACAAAGCTACCTGCAAGGCTTTGAATAAAACTTAGTCATCTAGCCAACTAACAAAGGTAAAAATACCTTCATTCCTGATGATGATGCGTTACATTAAAAGTTAGGATTTTCTTAGCAAGGAGGAAAAGATGATGCTGATATTGGAGTGGGCAACATATGCCACAAGAGTGAACTTCTGATTTTCATGAATTAATTCCATGTATTTATTTGACAAATATTTCTTGAACTTTTATTATGGACCAGGAACTGTTCATATATTTTTATTGATACTACCAGCATCTGAACCTATTATGCTATTCCCAATCAAATTGTATATCTTCATTTTTGTTAGCCTTTTTATAAATAAAACATTTATTATTGCTATAATTGAGCTAAAATTAATATTTATTAAACAGGTCATCTCATTGTGACATTAATATGGTTAACAATTATTTTAAAGTTGAGAGAGTGAAATTAAGAATTTAGAGTAACAAGTTTGAATAAAATTCATTATAGCTGGTGTGAAATTGGAGAGAGGTCAAAATTATACTTCCAAATAGAAATGACAGGATGGTTAGAAAGAGAAACATGGCAAAGATAGTTCCTCTTTTATCCAACTATTCTATATATGTAAGAAGCCAGACCATCTTAAATGGAAGCTAAATCTTCCATTGGTAAAATTGTTATAAAGAGTAGAGAGAAGCAGGGGCTACTCAGAGGAGAAATATTAATTTGGTTTTAGTTGCTGGATCCCCTTAGACCACCAAAACAACATGTTGTTTAGATGAAGCTGAGTTTATTGCTTACTCTGCTAAGGGTGGGCGATGTCTCAGGCTTAGAGAAAAAGGGTCAAAGTGATTTTAAAGACTAGTTTAAGCTGAGCCTTTCAAATTCAAGAATGGAGACTCTGACTGGAGGAATTGAGAGGTTGGTTAGGACTGGGTAAGGATCATAATATATCAATGAATGATTGATGAGAAGGTTGAAACGAAGGGTCAAAACGTCAAGGTATAAACTGCTTTTCGAACTTTCTATTGAAGAGTTAACAGGTCTTTCAGAATTTTCCTGGCATGAACAATAACATAATTTACAACATTTCCCTTCCTATCTGAGACCTTTCTGGAAAAGTAATGTTGATAAAGATAGTGGAATAATAAAATCATATTAATGCAGACAGTAAGTTCTGTAGATAGTTTATAGTCTCAGAGATATTGGTTCTAAGAACCTGTCATGTGTTTAAACAGAGATCTGCATAGATAAATAAAAAAGATAGGAAAGAGGAGAGATAGCCAAGCTCCAGGTTATCATGTATAGCTGTCAGCAAGGAGAAAATTCCCATAACAATGGAACAAAGCAAAATCAGAAAGGGTGAAAAATCAAGAGTCAAGAATGCAACATAGGAAAGGCAAATTAAAGCCAAAAGAGAGAGAGGGAGAGAGCAAGGAGTCTAGGAAAGAGAGAAGAAAATGAAAGAGAATAACTAGAAGTCAAATTGAACATTTGCCATATCATCAAATGTTAATGAAAACCAAAGATTTCATTTCCTCTCCTCTGTTTCTACAGCATCACAGGTACCAAGACACTTTTATTCTCTATCAACAAAAGGCCCTCTTTTACTGCATAATAGAGGATAATCTACTGTTGATTGTAATCAGTTTGAAAATCAAGAAAACAGAAGTCAATTGTCCTAAAGTGACTAAACTACCTTACTAAGGTGCTCTGAGCACTGAAGTCAGAATTAGATTAAAGATTAATCAATAAATAAATCATGGCTTAAAATTCTCCTCATTAATACGACTGAGGCAGAATTAACTAGTAGAGTTCAATTGACTTAATCAAGAATGCAAATATTTTATATAAAGAAAATTAAACTCAGTTTTTGGGTTTCCCTAGTGACTCAGGATGATAAGAATCCTCCTGCAATGCAGAAGACCCAGGGTTCAATTCCAGGGTTGGGAAGATCCCCTAGAGAAGGGAATGGCAATTCACTCCAGTATTCCTGCCTGAAAAATTCCATAGACAGAGGAATCTGGCGGGCTCCAGTCCATGGGATCACAAACAGTTGGACACAATTGAGCAACCAATACACACACACACACACACAAGCTCAGCTTTCTCTATAAAACTCAGATCCTTAATAATATGCTTTTACTAGTGGGGATATAGTCCTGTCACATTTAAATTTAGCTTTAAATGACTTATTTATATAAATGCAGCATTCACGGTCCTTTGTCAGATGGGCAAACTGTAAGAGCAAAACAATATTGAGATTATAGGATCCTAATGTTTATTGAGCATTTATTATATACCAGGCATGTTAATTTATGTAATCTAAATATCTCTGCAAAGGAACCATTGGCAGCTATGTTTTTACAAAGCAGAAAAATTAAATTCAGAATACTAAATATTCAAGGTGTCATAGGTAGCAAATGTTGAAAGAAAGATTTAGGTTTAATTTCAAAGTCCATATTTTTGCTGCCTCATCTAATTTATGTATGTGATGTATGTTTTGCATTTTCTTAAGTAACAATGAACCCATATCATGTGCCTAAATTATGTACCAGCAATTGTGCCAGGCAGTGAGTAGGTGAATAACTGAATTTCTTCCTGATGTCCCATAATACAATTAGCATTTTCTCAAAGGTCCAAAGCCACTAGTTAGCAAGATACTGATCTCACAGATTTTGAACTGTGGTGTTGGAGAAGACTCTTGAGAGTCCCTTGGACTGCAAGGAGATCCAACCAGTCCATCCTAAAGGAGATCAACCCTGAATATTCATTGGAAGGACTGTTGCTGACGCTGAAACTCCGACACTTTGGCCACCTGATGCGAAGAACTGACTCATTTGAAAAGACCCTGATGCTGGGAAAGATTGAGGCGGGAGGAGAAGGGGACGACAGAGGATGAGATGGTTGAATGGCACCACAGACTCATTGGACATGAGTTTGAGTAAGCTCCGGGAGCTGGTGATGGACAGGGAGGCCTGGCGTGCTGCAGTCCGTGGGGTCGCAAAGAGTTGGGCACGACTGAGTGACTGAACTAAACTACATAAGAATTTTTCCCCAAATGTATGAGAATCTAAAATCACTGTAATAGTTCAAGGATTTAATGTGAATGTAATGGAGTTATGCATGAAGTTTATCAAATCTACACATGATCTATATGGGACTTGCATAGTCTATAGTTAATGCCTATTGTTCTCTATCCTTAATGCCTATTGTTCTCTATCCTAAGTGTAACTGAGGAAGAGGTCTACTCTAAAAAAGGAAGGACAAGAACAATGAGATGGGAGATGAGTGACTTCCATTCTCGTGAATGAAAGAAAAAGAGAGAACATGGAAACTTTATCTACCAAGAAAGGGAATTGTATGCAGCTTTTAGACATAAAAATCATAGTTCTTGAGCATTTCTGAAATCCCTATTACTTTGTCCTTTTCATTATAGTGATTGTTTTTCTGTACTCTTTTTCTATAGTGTTTTTATGTAAGCATCTCATTCAACTTTCCCACCTCCTGTCAAGAGCAGCTGGATACTAACACATATCTTCAAAACAAGATCCCTCTTTCCCATGGGGAGCCAATTCACCTGACTTGACTAGATCTCAACCTACTTTTCTAAAAGTTACATGACCTTGGCTCAGCTAATTACAGAAACATTTCCATCTGTCTGCATTATTGGTTCAAAGGTTCATGACCCAAGACAGGTAAATCAGAGTTCTTTCAAGTTGTGAATTTTTAATTTTTGTCCCTGAAGTTGCTACTAATTTAAAAGGATGTAAGTCAGGTGTATATTGCCCACTACGTGGAACAAGATGTGTGAGTCCCATGATTTCTTGTCTTATTTGACTCTGCTACTGTAGTGAGAGAGTAATAATGGACAAAATGTGAAAAAAAAAAAAAAACCCAATATAACTTTATTTACAAGCACAGGTGGTAGGTGTGATTTGTGTCGTAGTTTGCAGTTCCTTGATATAGAATCCATGTGATAGAGACAGCTTGTGATTACATCATTTGATCACCTGCATTCATTTGCATCTGTAATTGATGCAAATTGATATAATCAGAGTCAAGTATAGAGAGACTCTGACAGGGGTGTGATAATATTATTTGAGATCTGTAGTAGTTGCATATTGCTGCAAAACAAATTACTCCAAAACTTACCAGCATGAAAAAACGCACAGTTCCTTCCTCCTAGCTCCTGTATGTCAAGAGTCCAGAAGTATCTCAGCTGGCGTTTCAGGCTGTGTCCCCCATTAGGTCAAATGGGACTGGAAGATCTGCTTCCGAGCTCACTCATACGGCTTTTCAGCAGGCTTTAACCCATGGTGTTCTGTTGACTGGAGAATGCTACACTTCTCATGTAGCATTTCCGTAACGTGGCATCTGGTCTTCCTTAAAGTGAGTGACAGAGATTTGTGAAGAAGAAAGAGAGTGCTCAAACCAGAAGCCATGGTCTTCTGAGAGTCTAATTTTGGAAGTCATATACCATTACTTGGGCTGTATGCAGCTGGTCACACAGACCAATTCTTGAACATGAGACAGAATGATACGAGAGTGTGGAATCCAGGAAGCAGAGGTCATTGAGGGGCCATCTTGGAGACTGGCTACCACCTAATGCTAGATGAGTCCATGTCTGACAAAATCTGAATTGTTTCTTGCATTTTCAAGTAACAAATACCTATTCTATAAGCTTTTTTCATCCCTAATAATGATAAAAGTTTTTGCCTGTTTTGTTTTATAAACCTTAAGAACATAAAAGATGTGCATGAAGGTGGTCTGAAGAGGTGATCAAGGGACAGGGGTGAGCAGTGGAACTGGTGACTGTGTACTATTCTTTACAAGTTGTCCTCGGGAGTGGAGGCATCAAGAAATAAAATTCCGGCAGCTCAAGAAAGGAAGAAAGCTAAGCTGAATTCTTACTAGCAAATAGGAGAAAAAACCGTGTTTCATATTGAGCTCTCCCTGATCAGAGATGAGACAGTGGAAACAGAATTAAATAAAGCTCCATGGCAGGTAAGTTTGTTTTCTATCACAGGCTTAAAGATCAGAAAATAGTAGGGATCTGGAGAAGCAGAGTTCAGACGAACCATACAAGATAATCAGACTTCACTGGAATCCAATAAAAACGCTGAAACTACTCAGGAATATCTGATTATTGGGAAGTTTGAGTATAAAAATGTATGTTTATTATTATGATATAAAACACATTTTCTACATAATAGCTACAGCTACACAGTGGTTCGTATTATCTTAGGAAATTTGAATATATCACACCAACCGAGCCCAGAATGAAATAGCTATGAAACAGAAATATCATCAGGATTTGTCTTATGGCAATAAATCATTTTAATAAAACTACTGTTAAAATGCAGGATGAATATCATAAGGTTTTTGTTTTTTTTCCCCTATGAGTTGTTGAAATGAATCACTTGAATCGATTAAATTTAAAAAGATTCTAAATGACTGAGATATCAGAGTTTTATTATACTGGGAGGTGAAGAGTTTTAGCTGTGTCTACACGGATGACAGGAAGAGCACTACTAATAAGATTAGTGCAAATATAAATAGTCAGATATTTGCTCCTGGTTTTATTAAGAACTGCAGATTAGACAATATATTTATGAACAGTCTAAACAAAGCCAAAGTGTTTCTAAATTCTGTGAAATTCTTTTATATGCATTGTATACTCAGATAAATATCAGCATCCCAGACAAAAATGGAAATGGCAGTTTTAGCAGATAATAACAGTAAAATAATAGAGAAAAATATGATGTCCGATTTGGTAAATAAAATACAATTTTAATTGAGTACAATATAAATTTTATAATGCCAGCAGAGTAAAATATTCTTGATGCAATGGTCTGTCAATATAAATATTTTACATACTATCTGCATAACAAAACTCCTCTGGTTCACATGGGATTAATTTTATAGTCAATAGGTGTTGCTGATTCAAACCACAACTGAAACTGCATTGTAAGAGGGTAATTTCAAGATAGTAGTGAATGAAGTTTACTGTTGAAATATATACATTTTCAGTGCCACCTATTGGTAGAAAGACAAGATTTACATAGAACAATGTATTTTTTAAACATCTGTAGTAATGGATAATTTATAAATAGTGAACATATGTATACAAAATGTATAAACTATTTTGGAATGGTCTGATAAATTAGTATTAGATTTGCTCACTGATTTATACAGATGAGAAATTGCTAGCAATTTAGGTAGCTAAATGAGGAAGGTAAATAATCTTTTCACATGTTATTATAAAAATTATTTTTTGTGTTTTTCACATCTTTGCACTGTCTAATATAAAATTGAGTTGACTTTGTTTTTTTTTAATTTGTTATAAAGAAACATCCATGATTTTACATCCAAACCTTTTTTCAAATAAGTAAAATATTTTACTTTTTTATTAAATTATTATATTTTCATTGAAATTAGAAATGTTTGGGGTTTCCCATGACTCGGTGGATACAGTGCAATGCAGGAGACACATGTTCAATCCCTGGATCAAGAAGATCCCCTGGAGAAGGAAATGGCAACCCACTCCAATATTCTCGCCTAAAAAATCCCATGAGAGGAGCCTGGTGAGCTACAGTCCAAAGGGTCACAGAGTCACACGACTAAGTGACTAAGGATTGGTGCACATAGAAATATTTAAATTAGAAATAATCTTTCCTAAATATTTGGAAGTCCAATGAGAATGCCTTAAAAAGTTCAAATATTTATTGTTTATAATTTATATTATGTCAGGAAAATATCAGTTACTATGCTATTAAATGAAATGTAAGTGCATCATTTGACACAATATAGGTAAACTGGGCTTTCCTGGTGATGCAGGTGGTAAAAAACCCTCCTGCCAACACAGGAGATGTAAGAGACTCAGGTTCAATCCCCGGGTCAGGAAGATCCCCTGGAGAAGGAACAGTGACCCACTCCAGTGTTCTTTCCTGGAGAATCCCATGGATAGAGGAGACTTGTAGGCAACAGTCCATAGGGTCACAAAGAGTCAGATATGCTAAAACAATGTATCAAATAAAATGCAATAATAAAAAAAAAGAAAAAAGAAAATGCAATAATAAGTGTTGGTAATAATATTTGGCAGGTAAAATGGAGATGTCATTTTTCTTCTATTTTTGATAATTTTATAATTTTTCAAAGATCATCAGCTAGCTTTAGAATTGAAATAAATAATACTATTACAACTAGCACATCTGTAATAGTTTAATAAAAGTAGATGCAATTATTAATGTTATGAAACTATAAAAATTATTTAAAAATAAACAAAGTCTGTGTCTTACAAATTAATCTGTACTATAAGAATAACTAATCTTGCTGCTTAATTTTTAAAATTTAGTAGAGAATTATATTTTCCACATTTCTAATCTTTATTAATTAATTTCTAATCATTCCAGTCATAGGTAGCAATTGTTTTATTATTTATTAAGTGTTAATAAAGATCACAATATTATCATTTTAATATTTAATTGTTAATAATTAAATTAGTAATTCTTTATTAATTAATTGTAATTGATAGGAAGCAAAGTCCTAACCTGAACCATTTTTCTATGTAAATTAAAAACAATTTTGATGATGAAAAATGGGTGTTTTTCAACTGGGCTCATGTGAATCACTTCAGAAGAGAAGAAGGATCTGAAGAACTGGAACAGGTAAGGCTCTGGAGCCCGGATCTCTGCTTCTGCTTTTATGTTTATAACAGTGGTGGGTCAACAACTGTTCTGAAGAAGTCTCCCATAGGGTGAGCAGATTCCAGGCAAATATTTTATGGGGCACTTTTATATAAAAGCTTGATTTTAAAATATTCTACAATATGGCCCTGTCCTGAGGATTCAGAATTATGCACAGAAAAGAAGTACCTGTTGCAAAATGCAGAAGCTAGGAAAGAAGCTTAAACTGAAGAAGCAAGGGAAAACCACTAGGCTATTCAGGTATGACCTAAGTCAAATTCCTTATGACTTGGAAGTGACAAATAGATTCAACGGGTTAGATCTGATAGAGAGCAACTGAAGAACTATGGACAGAGGTTCCTAACATTGTATGGGAGGTGGTGATCAAAACCATCCCCCCAAAAAATAAATTGAAAAAGGCAAAATAGTTGTCTGAGGAGGGCTTACAAATAGCTGGGAAAAGAAGAGAAGCTAAAGGCAAAGGAAAGATACACCCATCTGAATGCAGAGTTCCAAAGAATAGCAAGGAGAGGTAGGAAAGCCTTCCTAAGTGATCAATGCAAAGAAATAAAGGAAAACAATAGAATGGGAAAGACTAGAGATCTCTTCAAGAAAATGAGAGACACCAAGGGAACATTTCATGCAAAGATGGGCACAAGAAGTGACAGAAATGGTATGGACCTAACAGATGCAGATGATATTAAGAAGAGGTGGCAAGAATACACAGAACTATACAAAAAAGCGCTTCATGACCCAGATAACAATGATGGTGTGATCACTCACCTATAGCCAGACGTCCTGGAGTGTGAAGTCAAGTGGGCCTTAGGAAGCATAACAATGAACAAAGCTAGTGGAGATAATGGAATTCTGACTGAGTTATTCCAAATCCTAAAAGATGATGCTGTGAAAGTGCTGCACTCAATATATCAGCTAATTTGGAAAACTCAGCAGTGGCCACAGGACTGGAAAAGGTCGGTTTTCATTGCAATCCCAGACAAATACAATGCCAAAGAATGTTAAAACTACCTCAAAATTATACTCATTTCACACACTAGCAAAGTGATGCTCAAAATTCTCCAAGCTAGACTTCAACAGTACGTGAATCAAGAATTCTCACATGTACAAGGAGGATTTAGAAAAGGCAGAGGAACCAGAAATCAAATTGCCATCTGTTGATTCATATAAAAGGCAAGAGAATTCCAGAAAAATATCTACTTCTGCTTCATTGACTATGATAAAGCTCTGAGTGTGTGCATCACAACAAACTACAGAAAATTCTTCAAAATGATAAGACTATCAGACCACCTTATCTTCCTCCTGAGAAACCTGTATGCAGGTCAAGAAGCAACAGTTAGACCCAGACATGGAACAACAGACTGCTTTCAAATCGGGAAAGGAGTACATCAAGGCTGTATATTGTCACCTTGCTTATTTAACTTACATGCAGAGAACATCATGTGAAATGCTAGGCTGGATAAAGCACAAGCTGAAATCAAGATTGCAGGGAGAAATATCAATAACCTCAGATATGCAGATGACACCACCCTTATGACAGAAAGTGAAGAAGAACTAAAGAGCCTCTTGATGAAATGAAAGAGGAGAGTTAAAAAGTTGGATTAAAACTCAACATTCAAAAAGCCAAGATCATGGCAACTTTCCCATCACTTCATGGCAAAAAGATGGGGAAGCAATGGAAACCATGAGAGATTTTATTTTCTTGGGCTCTAAATCAATGCAAATATTAACTGCAACCATAAAATTTAAAGATGTTTGCTCCTTGGAAGAAAAGTTATGACAAACCTAACCAGCATATTAAAAAGCAGAGATGTTACTTCACCAACAAAGGTATGTGTAGTCCAAGCTATGGTTTTTCCAGTAGTCATGTATGGATGTGAGATTTAGACCTTAAAGAAGGCTTGGTGCCAAAGATTTGGTGCCTTCAAGCTGTGGTGCTGGAAAAGACTTTTGAGAGTCCCTTGGACATCAAGAATAACAAAACAGTCAATCCTAAAGGAAATCAACCCTGAATATTCACTGGAAGGACGATGCTGAAGCTGAAGCTCCAGTATTTTGGCCAGCTGATTTGAAGAGCTGACTCACTGGAAAAGACCCTGATGCTGGGAAAGATTGAAGGCAGGAGGAGAAGGGAACAACAGAGGATGAGGAGGTTGGATGGCATCATTAACTCAATGGACATGAGTTTGAGCAAAGTCAGGGATATGGTGAAGGACAGAGAAGCCTGGCCTGCTGCAGTCTATGGGATCACGAAGAACTGGATGTGACTCAGGGGCTGAACAAAAATAAAAAGCTGAGGTGCGTATGAAAGGGATGAATTCAGCAAGCCCAGAGGCTGGAATTCCTGTACAGAGAATGCGAAACTCCTTAAGTTGGTAACTGATCTTGATATTCAGGTTGCCTGCTCCTTTTCTTGCAAACATGTGTGTAGCCTGACTCCCCCTTCTGCTTCCTTGGAGCAGTTTTCTCAGAGATACTGAGATGCTGTCTCCTGGGCTCAGAGTCCTAAACATTCCCACCAAATAAAATAAGTCTCTACTTTCAGGTTGTGATTATATTTTTTAGTCAACAACTGATTTAAACAAACAAAAGCAAAACAAAAAAAAACAAAAAAACACAACAGCAAAGGAAATGTTTAAACAGTGCCTGCCAAACCATTTTAAAAAGGATTGCCATGAGCTAGTCACTGATCTGTATAATTGTAAGGGATTTGATTTAGATCATACATTAGTGGTCTAGTGGTTTTCCCTACTTTCTTCAACTTAAGTCTGAATTTAGCAATAAGGAGTTTACGATCTGAGCCACAGTCAGCTTCCAGTCTTGTTTTGGCTGGCTGTATAGAGCTTCTCCATATTCGGCTGCAAAGAATATGATCAATCTGATTTTGGTATTGACCATCTGATGATGTCCATGTGTAGAGTCTTCTCTTGTGTTGTTGGAAGAGGGTGTTTGCTATGACCAGTGCGTTCTCTTGGCAAAACTCTATTAGCCTTTCCCTTGCTTCATTCTGTACTGCAAGGCCAAATTTGCCTGTTACTTCAGGTATTTCTTGACTTCCCACTTTTGCATTCCAGTCCCCTATAACGAAAAGGACATCTTTTTGGGTGTTAGTTCTAGAAGGTCTTGTAGGTCTTCTTAGAACCATTCAACGTCAACTTCTTCAGCATTACTGGTCAGGGCATAGTCTTGAATTACTGTGATATTGAGTGGTTTGCCTTGGAAATGATCAGAGATCATTCTGTTGTTTTTGAGATTGTATCCAAGTACTGCTTTTCAGACCCTTTCATTGACTACAATGGCTAATCCATTTCTTCTAAGGGATTCTTGCCCATAGTAGTAGCTATAATGGTCATTGGAAGGACTGATGCTGAAGCTGAAACTCCAATACTTTGGTCACCTGATGCAAACAACTGACTCATTTGAAAAGACCCTGATGCTGGGAAATATTGAAGACAGGAGGAGAAGGGGATGACAGAGGATGAGACGGTTGGATGGCATCACCAACTCAATGGACATGAGTTTGAGTAAACTCCGGGAGTTGGTGATGGACAGGGAACCCTGGCATGCATGGGGTCACAGAGTCGGACATGACTGAGCAACTGAACTGAACTGTCACTGATCAATATTTACATAGTAGCTAATACTTGTTTTCAGACACATGCAGAATACCAGGACAATGCATATTGAATTAAAAAATCACTATAAAAGGGTACTTTTAATTATCATATTTACATTTGAAGTGAAGTGAAAGTTGCTCAGTCGTTTCTGACTCTTTCAGACCCTGACTCTTTGAGACTCTTTGAGTCCCTATACAGTCCATGGAATTCTCCAGGCCAGAAATTCTCCAGACCACTGGAGTGTGTAGCCAGTCCCTTCTCCAGGGGATATTCCCAACCCAAGGATCAAACCCAGGTCTCCCACATTGCAGGCAGATTCTTTACCAGCTGAGCTACCAGGGAAACACTGTTTACATTTAGAGCTTTGCTAATGGCATGCTTCTTTGACATAAGGAAGCAGACCACCTGGGCAGAAGGGACCTAGATCTACAAGTCTTCTTAAATACAGAGAACATTCTAATGACTAGAGTCCAGGAAATCCTCTTAGACACCTGCTTTTCATATTCACATTACTTTCTAATTTAATCTTAAAAATCATACAGGTGAGAAAATGTAGAGCTGTGCATGGTATAAAAATAAAATGTGGATGAAATCCTTGTTTTATCTCACAGGGGAAGTTGTCAGGTAATGAAGATTTATTCAACCAAACCATCTGTTAATTATTCAGCTTAGCCTTACATATACAAAACAGCTTTTCTTTTGCATGCAAATAGAGATTCACACAGGTCAATATTTATAAAAGATGGTTTACATTTTAATACATGTCAATGTGGCAAAAGATACATGTGAGCTGTTACAACATATGTTATTTCTTCAAAGTGAGTATAGGCTCTCTTTCCACATTCCTAGCAGGATGGACTGTTGCAAATTCTGTGGAGTTTTGGGCATCTGAGAAGTCTGCTCTGAGAAGCAGAAGCCATCTAAACTTGACATAATTAAACAGCCAGATCAGATCATCCCAGGATGAACATTGCCCAAGACAAAGCAGAAAAGAATATCAGTATAGATTCAGTTGCGACATAAGACGACTGCCTGATTTGAGTAGACAGCTAACCTCAGACAGAGGAGAGGTGATGAAAAGTGATGCAAATGTTTAGGGAAGACAGAACAGTATCTTCTTTCTACAGCTGATATAAAAAAAAATCACTAATTAAGGTGACTTTCCAACATTTTAATGTTTTTCACCCATAGAGTTCTGGATATTTATCTGGTATTTTTCCAGATACTGATCTGTTTGGTATTGTGATAAACTTACAAATAGATACTGATGTTAAGAAGACAGTATAATGTGTAATGTATATGAATATATACATGAAATAAATCAAGTATTCAACCTCTGTGTTGTTAAAAAAAAGAGGGGGCATCTTATATCAAAAATGTTATTAAAAGACATTAAGGAATAAAATAATAGAATGTCATTTCTCTACAAATGGATCAATAGATTGGATATATTCTTTATAATATAAAAATAATGGGAGAAACTCATGTGTGTATGTGTGTATTAGTTGCTCATCTTTTCTGATTCTTTGCAACGTCATGGACTGTTGCTCACCAGGCTCCTCTGTCCGTGGACTTCTCCAGGCAAGAATATTGGAGTGGGGTTGACATTCCCTTCTCCCGGGGATCTTCCTGACCTAGGGAAAGAACCTTCATCTCCCATATTGCAGGCAGATTCTTTACCATCTGAGCCAACATGGAAATCCACAGGAGAAATCCGTATGCCTACCTAAAGAAGGATAGATTAATAAATTGTGGTATATTTACAAAATTAAACACTATGGAGCTATGGTAGTAAATGGACTTTGTCACACATCAACATGGATAAAAAATTTTAAATACACATAAATCACAGCAAGATCCTCTATGACCCAACTCCCAGAATATTGGAAATAAAAGCAAAAATAAACAAATGGGACCTAATTAAACTTAAAAGCTTTTGCACTACAAAGGAAACTATATGTAAGGTGAAAAGACAGCCCTCAGATTGGGAGAAAATAATAGCAAATGAAGAAACAGACAAAGGATTAATCTCAAACATATACAAGCCACTCCTAAAGCTCAATTCCAGAAAAATAAATGACCCAATCAAAAAATGGGCCAAAGAACTAAACAGACATTTCTCCAAAGAAGACATACAGATGGCCAACAAACACATGAAAAGATGCTCAACATCACTCATCATCAGAGAAATACAAATCAAAACCACAATGAGGTACCATTACACGCCAGTCAGGATGGCTGCTATCCAAAAGTCTACAAGCAATAAATGCTGGAGAGGGTGTGGAGAAAAGGGAACCCTCTTACACTGTTGGTGGGAATGCAAACTAGTACAACCACTATGGAAAACAGTGTGGAGATTCCTTAAAAAACTAGAAATAGAACTGCCATATAACCCAGCAATACCACTTCTGGGCATACACACTGAGGAAACCAGATCTGAAAGAGACACGTGCTCCCCAATGTTCATCGCAGCACTGTTTATAATAGCCAGGACATGGAAGCAACCTAGATGCCCATCAGCAGATGAATGGATAAGGAAGCTGTGGAACATATACACCATGGAATATTACGCAGCCATTAAAAAGAATTCATTTGAATCAGTTCTAATGAGATGGATGAAACTGGAGCCCATTATACAGAGTGAAGTAAGCCAGAAAGATAAAGAACATTACAGCATATTAACACATATATATGGAATTTAGAAAGATGGTAACGATAACCCTATATGCAAAACAGAAAAAGAGACACAGATGTACAGAACAGACTTTTGAACTCTGTGGGAGAAGGTGAGGGTGGGATGTTTTGAAAGAACAGCATGTATATTATTTATGGTGAAACAGATCACCAGCCCAGGTGGGATGCATGAGACAAGTACTCGGGCCTGGTGCACTGGGAAGACCCGGAGGAATCGGGTGGAGAGGGAGATGGGAGGGGGGATCGGGATGGGGAATACGTGTAAATCTATGGCTGATTCATATCAATGTATGACAAAACCCACTGAAATGTTGTGAAGTAATTAACCTCCAACTAATTAAAATAAATAAATAAATAAATACACATAGTGTTGATCAGAAAGTATATAGAGTATTATTTCATTTCTATATAGTAAAACTGGGCAAAAGATTGGTTGCAGATAGATACATAGAACATTAAAAAGAAAAGCAAGGAAATAATTAGTATAAAATGAGCATAAAATTCAGGATATTCTTATCATTTTCTCAAAAATTATAAAATCTTTTTATATTTTGTACATATGAGATATCACACACACACTCTAAAAAGTTTGCTGAAAGATAAGGTGACATCATAGAAACTAAGGAAGAAAGCACCATCTACTCTATGGCACAAACATGAAACCTGGACATAGGTTTTACTTAGGAATGATTGTTGAGGACCAATCATAAAATTAGAGAAGGTGGACTAGGCTGGCATTTGTTAAATTGTCTATTATGTGCATTATGGCGTGAAGACTTCCCCTACCAAATTCTAATTCTGCCCTTCCCTCTCTAATTTTCCTTCGATTCTTGCATACCTAGTGCCATCTCAGGGTCTGGTTCACAGAAGACCCAATCCTTGTGTTATTTCACTTTTTATTATATCCAGGCTGAGATTTTCTCATGGGGAGTCTTTGAAACAGACTTCTACATGACCATTCTGTTCCCTTTCTTCCATTTCATTTTAAACCACCGATACTTCCCACAATGCAGCCACCGTTATCTGTTTTAAACACAAGGTTAAAAGGGCAAGCTAAGCCTATAACCCTTCAATTGTTTTTATTTGTTCAGGATGAACTTCTCAATCTTTAATACTTCTTAATTTTTCATTTGAAATTTCCAGACTTCTATCATTTCAGGGACCTCATAGAGGCTAATTCTTTTACTCTAGATACTTTCTTTTTTCTCTTCATAATTTCTTTCTTTATTTAGAGAACTCTAATTTCTCTTTTAGACCTCATTCTGAGTGCTTAAAGATGAAACAAAACAAGGTGTTCCCTAGTTGCCCAGTAATTGAGATTCTGGGCCTTTACTGCTGCGGCCTGGGTCTAATCCCCGGTCAAGAAACAGATCCCACAAGTCATGTTGTTGCTATTGTTTAATCGCTGAATCATGTCTGACTCTTGTGTAACCCCATGGACTGTAGCTTGCCAGGCTCAGCTGGAAAACGATTTAGCAAATATTAATAGTAAATAAATAAAACAAAAGAACATAGCAACAAAAATTCTCGCTCTCCTCTTTCCCCAATAATTTGTTAGATCCCTTTATGTATGCTTTTAGAACTTTGCTGTTATTTAGCAATTGCTAAAGTTATCTGGGCTTCCCTGTTAGCTCAGTGGTAAAGATTCCACCTGCCAAGCAGGAGATGTGGGTTCAATCCCTGGGTCAGGAAGATCCCCCGGAGAAGGAAATGGCAACCCTCTCCAGTATTCTTGCCTGGGAAATCCCATGGAAAGAAGAGCCTGGCGAGCTACAGTCCATGGGGTTGCAAAGAGCTGGTCACGACGGAGCAACTAAACAGCAACAATAGTAAGGGTATCTAAATGATTCGTTTCATCAGTGTTCACTTAATTCCTTCTCCTCGGTTAGAATGTAAATTTCCTGAGGCCAGGGACCAATCTGTCTTTTTAAATAAACTCACCAAGAATGTCTAGCATAATGCTTTGTAAATATGTGATTAATAAATTGTAATTTAATAAATACATAATACATAATGATTTCTAGTTTCTGTTGGTTCTTTAACCAAATACATCTAACTCTCTCAACTTCCAATATTTTGTATTAAGTCAATTTAGGAAAAACTGGAATTCTAGGTAAGTCAGGAAACAGTACATGCAAACTGGACAATTTAAGTAGATTGTATTCAGTGACTGCTTAAAAAGTGTGGATACGGTTTTAGGAAATTAACTTGGAATATTTTCATTAGACATAGGGGGTAGGAACCATTAGCAACCCACATCAGAATGAACACATGAAGGGAACAGTTTCCAAAAACCAGAGTGAATCAGTGGAGAAATCTACTCTCACAGAAGTTGTTACCTTTGGAGGAGGAGCAAGCAGAAAGCCTGGGAACAATATACCGTGCCTTTCTTACTTCCCACCATCGAGTCGCCTACATGCCTCCATCCAGGAAACCCACCTGGAAGCCGGAGGACTAGGGCGCTCTGGTGATTCACACCTTTCATCTGTCTAAAGGAGGAGGCAGAAAAGTGGGTAAGGAAGGACAAAGGGAAGATGTTTAGTGCAAATATCATCTATTAAAAATATTGTCTATCATTATGGATAAAATTACATGCATTTGCTTCTGAAGATAATATTTATCAACCTTGATTATTTCAGAAATACTTTAGTTTGTTATTAAAATTTAAATCCTTTCCCATGGCTATTTCAGTATACATTATACTACAATGATTTGTGAGGATATTATATTAATCATTAACTATAGTAAAAATGGCTACTTTTCAACTCAGCAAAGGGGACACAATAAACAAAAATTCTCATAAGAATATGGGTAAATAATTCTGACTTTATTGATTAATGAATCCATGTATCCAGAAGCAAAAATATGACAATTTGGAAGATGTTGGGAATATATGATTGGCTTGAAAACAAGCATGTTACCTTTTTAATTTTTTAAGATTTGTATTCTTTTTTTTTTAATATAAAATGAACAGCATGGTTAACAAATGTCCAAATGGAAAAGCAGAAATTTGAAAAATGGTTAAGGGTAGAAAACTAACAATAATTGTTTTGTCTTCATTTAAATACAATGGTGGCAATATTATTTCACTGTAGCTATTTTCTCTATTTTTTACTTTGATATTTTATTGAGATCTACCTTCTCAAATGAGCCCACTGTGACAATTTGGGGCCCCTTCATGAGGACATCTCCATATCTGGGTTCCCATAAACTGGAGGATTTCAAATGTTCCAAACAAACACATTAAGAAGCATATTTTCATCCAGTATGCACATACATACACACTT
Source organism: Cervus elaphus (assembly GCF_910594005.1). NCBI lineage: Eukaryota > Metazoa > Chordata > Mammalia > Artiodactyla > Cervidae > Cervus > Cervus elaphus. The sequence continues at coordinate 61,165,739 of NC_057831.1, read as the reverse complement.
ATACTCGTTTTACTCAATACTTACATTCACTTTGTAATACACTCAAAAATTTTCTAATCTATGCTAATTTGTTCTTTTAAAACTCAAAGCAGAGTTAAGGACTCAAGCTGGAAAACCTTTGTTAGTGCAAAGGCTAATGATAGAAAGGAGCATAAATATTTTTAAAAACATTTATTAAGATTCATTTGTACTTACTCTGATCTCTTTCTCTCCATCCCCATTACCTACGTACAGACTTTTAGTATTACCTTCTTAAATAGGTTATAATTTAATTCACTCATTTGTCTTAGCCACTCTAATCCATTTGCACAAGCAGCAAATGAGATTTTAGAAAATGGAAACTTAGACATACATCCTACTAATGAAGGTCCCTTTCTGGCTTCATTTCCTGCTAGTCCCTACATTCATCCTTTCTTCCAGTCACATCATCTATTTATAGTTGACAATTGAAGCAATTTTAAAATTATTACTAAAAGTATTGGTTAAAATTCAATTAGAGAACTAGAATAACTGTGAATGATATGAAGTAAAGCATTTATTATAAAGATTAGGCTTTGTATTTTTGTGGGGGTAACAATAAAGTTCTAAAAGAAGATGATTGGAGCATCAGAGGAAAGGCACTACCCGGGGACCAGGAAGGAAAACTCTTGAAGAAGTCTATGGAATGAATTGTTTCTGTACTTGGTGGTGGGTCTGCAGTTATCTTGGTCAGCAATTAGAGGTGATCAAGAGAAAAGCTGAAAGTGAAAACATATGGGAACCCCTGAGAATAAAGTTGAGAATATCCCTAAGAACCAATAAGAACCTGCCTCTCATGATAAGGCACTCTGCTGAAGACAGAGACGCCCTTCCCCTGAGAGTGGATCGTGTGTCTAGCCTGTAACTTAGAGAAACGAGGAAGAGACCCAACCGCAGATGGAGGAGCTGTGGGTCTACGAGGGCCCGCAGGAGAGAAGCCAGTGGATTGGCAAGGATGTGCCAAGCCCAAACGGCCAGGCGGGTTTGCACGCTTCTTTGCAGGTAATGGTTGCTGCTTCACTTGTGTCTGTCAAATCTTACTTGCATCTCTTCCGTCCGGTCCTAACCATACAGAGAAGTAACTCAGGACAATTTGGTTCCTGTTGAACTCAGCTGGCCCTGGTACAAACTCACTATATTTTCTTCTTTTCTCTGCCTGAAGAGTCTCATCACCTCAACTTAGTCACCTAATTGAGGCAGTGCTTCTTCCCAAAGAGAAGCCTTTTCTGAATCAACATTTGTTTTTCTTCACAAATTTTATTTTGCAAAGGGCTATCATAATATTTACTATATTTCATAATTATAAATTATCCACTTTCACTATTTTCAATTTAATTCCGTTAAACGTAGTCTATAAAATTACTCAAAATGTTTTGTTGAGGAAATAAGTGAATAGCATTTACCATTCTACCTTTTATGTCAGTTTATTTACCTGCTGTCCCGTTATATTATACTCTTTTTGAAAGAAGGGTTGAACAATTTTTCAGTGTCTCTGTAGTCACAGTCATTACCAAATGCCAGGGATAATTTATGTGTTCAGTCAGCTTTGTTCAGCAAATGATTTTATATACATCACTACTATTTTTCCTTCCAACAGTGGAAGAAATCCTCCCTGACAGGTTTGTACATTTTCCACATGTTCACACTGCTAATTGGTCACATAGTCAGGGGGCACCTATTAAGTACTGGTTGACAATGCTTCAGAGAGTTATATGAAAATCAATATGTGAATTACGACAGTTCTAGATGCCTGATGTGTTCATGGGTAGCTATTTCATGAATGGCACAAGGAATGTTAATGCCTTTGTGATTTGACTTGTCAGAAAGCCAAGTCATTGATCATCTTTATCATCCCCACAATGAATGACTAACTCATGCATAGAGGAAATTACACTTGCTGTCACAAAATATGATCAATCATTTAAGAATTAATTTTAGTTAAATGTTCACAGATAAATTGGATCACTTTTACCATTTGGATATCTGTTTTGCCTCATCACTTTTATGGCTTCTCTTATTTTTTGTGAGGCACGTAAACTCTCTTCCTACAAATTCAACTGAGTAAAACAGACTATTTGAGACACACTCACATGTTCACATCTTAGGAAGAAAAATCATTAAACTATTCACCAGTTGAATGCAATTTAGCACCATGCAAGTTTACTAGGCAATACATTTATTCAGTTGAATACACTAAGTTCTGATTCCCAACAACAGAAGCCAGCTGATTTTCACAGTCAATAACAATTTACAGATAAAAATCAATCCTTTTTACTTGACTGGATTGCAAAACACCTTACCAGTATTTATGTTTTGAACTGTGTTTTTTTTTTCCTTTTCCGAAATAAACAGATTTAAAACCTCAATTTGATTTGTTTGTAAAGCATTTCCTCTCTTACGTCTTTCTTGCAGGAATCCCTTGCCCTGTTTCTCATTTCTCATACCCCCTTTATTTTGAATGTTTCTGTTTATGTCTCCTTAATCAAAAATCTTTTACAATCTTCTGAAGAGAGGCTTATATAACTTCCATTTCTGACTACTGAAGACTGTATTTTCCAGAACAATCTCCCTTTGAAATCAGCAACTATAAATAATGTATGAAATACAAAAACAAATATGACAAAATCATGGATTTAAGCCATCAGAGAATAACCTAGATAGTCAAGACTTGACTCGCCAATTTCCAAAAGGGCTGAAATGCTTTAAATCTAGGTGGATAGAGCATTTGCTAATTTTTTACTGATGCAAAGCCCAGAAATTGAACAGAAATCAGTGGCTCAGGATGTCTGTCAGCCTTCCAGGACTAGAAGATGGAAACTGGAGTTCTGGTCTACTAGTAAACGGGATTAAGAAACCCTTGTATCCTACTCTGTTTTTCTCCTCATTGCACTTGAAGATTTGAAGATGAATGAAAGGAGAGGTCAAGAAGCCAAGTATGAGGGGAAACAGAGAGCTCTTGGCAATCTTGACTTGCATAGGAGGTAAAATTATACGAGTTCAGCACGACCAAGGAGAACAACCCGAGTAAACACACAAGGCTTTCAACCACAACTTATGAAAGATACTCCAGAAATAAAAGCAAACTGAACAGATCAGGCATCAACAATTTAAAACCCTGTCTTAAATCATTTACTTCTAGATTGGTATAAGATTGTCTGGCCTTACTTGATAGACTTTTCTAAAGAAAATTCTTTCTGGGGGAAAGATTGCACAATGATTTCCTATACAATAACCCCAAATCACTAAGGCATGCCTGGAGACAGGATCAAAAAGAAAGATTCAAAAAGACAACTAAGAAAAACACCCTATAATCCAAGTATGAGAATTTTCAGACATGAACACCAAAATCATTCCAATGTATAGTTCAAGAAAACAGTGACCATATTGCAAATTTCACCAGAGTAGTAGAATCTATATATAGGCTCAAATGGAAATTCTAGAAATAAAAATTGCAATGGTTAACATAAATATTTAATAAATGAGTTTAATTATTGATTAAATAGAGCAGAAGAGAAGATTATGGAATTGAAAGATAGGACCATAGAAAATATCTGGAAAGAAGCATGAACGTAGAAGTTGGAGGAAAAAAAACAACAAAAAAACGGAAAAAAAGTGTAATAGCTGCAGGCAACTTAATTAAAGATCTAATATATTTCCAATTACATTTACTACATCAATACATAGACAATATGTGCAGTTGTGAATAAGAGAATCACCACAATACAACAGACCAACAAAACTGAGGCTGCTTCTTACTGTGGACAAGAATAAATGCCTTGAGATAAAGCATGACATCTCCTTTATGTTGCTAATTATGTAATAACCCACTGCGGCACAGAGGGAGGAGGAAAATTGATATCTAACCTATGAGAGTAATTAGCTTTTATGAGTGAGAATAAGGATTTATAGCAGCTCTTAACAGCTGCCTGAAGCTACTGGGAAAGAGTTATTAGAATATCTGCTATATTGGAGACTTACCAGGGACACTTAGAAACTCGAATCTGCGCATGTGTATCAGTATGTGAAAGGTGCTGGTTTTCCCTTATCTCTTCATTCTATGTAAGCGTACCTGTTTATTTAGAATTGGTACACTTAAGAAAAGGAGGAGAAAAAAAAATCTCATAATGAGAGGTTTTGGGGATTTTTAAAAAATAATACATGAGTATCTTCAAATGTATCTTATGTTGAAAGGTTTTGTAATCTTTGAATTTCCTCATAGAATGCATTATTTCACGAAGAATCCGATCACTGATACATGATTTCTCCTACACTGTTGTTATCAGTTACTTGAAGAGTCTCATCAAATTTCTCCAGTGTCAGTACTTTTTCACCAATAAATACCTCTTTTCAGAAACACCTTTACATATGGCTCTTCTCATCTTATTTGGAAGTCTAATCATAAAGCATAAATTATTCACTTTGTTTCTGTCTGAGTTTTGGCCTCATTCCCTTTGACTTCTCGAGATTGGTGGTGGTGTTTACTTGCCAATTCATGTCTGACTCTTTGCGACCCCATGGACCATAGCTTAATTCCTCTGTCCATAGGATGGATTTCCCAGGCAAGAATACTGGAGTGGGTTGCCATTTACTTCTCCAGGGGATCTTCCTGACCCAGGGATACAACCCACATGTCCTGCTTGGCAGGCAGATTCTTTACCACTGAGCCATCAGGTAAGCCCCGTCAAGATTAGTAGGTGCAAATAATTAACAGTATTTGCTTGACGGTGTTGAAGAAAAGCAGCCCTGCTCTCATGCACTCTTGTAATTCACAGATACGCATCCTTAGCCAAACTGGGTTCCCCGGTCCTTGGTAATCTACCTTTTGCTGAGTCCTAGGTTTGAAATGTCTTTTCCATAGGACTTCCTTGGCAGCAGCTGTGTGCAGGTAGAAGCCGCCCATGTACGTAGAAAAGCTATCAGTCCTCACCCATGAGAAGTATGAGCTCCAGTGTAAGAGAAAGCTCTTAAAGAATCCATATGAAACATTCACCTAAGACCGTGCTGTGCTTATAAACTAGACCCGTAGTTCCGCACTTTCTGAATTGGGCTTGCCACTTCATGGTCACACTCTGATACAGTAGGATGAAATGAGCAACAGCAATAAGCAAATCTAAAATAGAAAAACAAAAGCATTTAATGCAAGGCCACCCTTGGAGTCTTGATCCATGCTTAGTATTAGATTTTAGAAATAATATTAAAAGATTTTGGAAGACTAGAGAAGATAAAAAGAATTGAATGCTTAGTATTTTGTGTGCCTCCTTTCAGTATTGCATCTAAGGAAAAATATAAAGAAAAATGCATCTCCCCTTCAAAATACAGAATTGGATAGACACATAGGGCAATCAGGTAACCTCAATAGAGTTAGACTGTCGCAGTAGGTCTCAGCATATTATGCTGTGGACACATATTAGGGACACTTTGGGAATTCAGGAATATCACAAAGACATTGAATTGTATAGGATGGACTGCAAATAAATACATGAAGAGGGGTTACTGACCTTCCATGCCAAGGTACAGCTTAAGAAAAGCCTAGAAGCAAGGGTCCTCACCATTTTCATGCAGAGTGAATAGTTGGTCAAGCACAAGATTTGTCAAGAGAAGATGCCGGCTGTAGAAGCAGAACAGATTCAGAACGTCTATCTTAGTGTCCTAATTAATATGGATTTTACCTCACAGGGAGAATATGGGACTGTCAGGCTTATATTTGCATTTGAGGAAGAAAGTTAGGTTGACAATGTGTAAAAAATATGCCCATGTTCACACGCACAGAGACACACAGACACACAGTGTTACAAAATTAGGCTAAGGTGATTAAGAAGTGACAGAATCTGGATTAAAACTAAAGCATCTCCCCCTCACCCCTTAAATTTTATTTTGAAACATGTCGCCAATTCTGAAAATGCTTTTAACTATTTCAACCAGTCTCACCAGAAATCCATTAAGCGGTTATCTCTACTGTAGGTAAAGTATTATCTTCTTTTGTCCAAGAAGCCACTAGGATTGTGGAGAATGACTTTGTCTAAGGCCAAAAAGAAACAGAATAAGGTCTAAAGCCTCAGGATTCTCAGTCAGAGTTGTTTTATATTTGCACTAAATCTTATTACTGCAAAGAATATTATCCACATACGTATATATATAGACAAATACAAATATGTCATCTGACCCTAAAAGAAAATCACCTAGACTTTCCCCTCTATTATAACATTTCTTCAATAATTCTATTTCCCAATATTTGTTAAACGATTAAGAACTCTTCAATCATTGTATGTTTTATTCTCTCCCTCACTTTGTGCATGCATATATGTATATTCTCATAACCATTTGGAAATCAACTACACAATGATGGTCAGAATAAACTACCAATGTTTTTTATAACTGTAATTCTTCAAGTCCTTGTCCCATAAAATAAATGAAAGTTCATTAGCAAGTATTACCATATGTTGAGGAGCTTATTAAATTGGTGCTTCTAAGCATCTAGTAAAATTTTAGAAGAAAACTTTTTTTTTGCCAAAATCACCTTCTCTGAAATTTGAAAACTGCTTTTCAGTACTCATGACAGCAGAGCCCGCCCTTTAAATACTCTGCCCTCTGATTTTCATCAGTCATGTAAATTTATGCTCTCTCTGATAATTTCAAGATGATTTTAAAACTTTATTTCTATTGGACAAATACATTTAAAATATCATTTACACAAATATCCTTTGCAGGTTGCTTTCATGTACCTGGACTGTGGCTCTATCTCATGGCTACATGGCAGTGTTATGACACAATCTGTCTGAAGGAAAATTTAATATATCTCATTTGCGCATTGTGAACACTTTGGATGCTCTTTTCCTTCTAAGCTTTATCCTTTGGAAATATAGTTTCCACACAGTTTCCCTAGCACAGAAAGCTTAGCATTAACTGACAAGAGGATGACAGACTGCCACTTAGAGCACCAATTTTGATTTTTGCCGAGAAGAGACAGCATGCAGAGGAAAGAGCCCAGTATTAAAAGGGGACTGTCTGACCCAAAATGGGACACACGGTTCAATTCAGTTCAGTTGCTCAGTCGTATCCGACTCTTTGCGACCCCACGGTCTGCAGCACGCCAGGCCTCCCTGCCCATCACCAACTCCCAGAGTTTACTCAAACTCATGTCCATTGAGTCAGCGATGCCATCCAGCCATCTCATCCTCTGTCGTCCCCTTCTCCTCCTGCCCTCAATCTTTCCCAGCATCAGGGTCTTTTCCAATGAGTCAACTCTTCGCATGAGGTGGCCAAAGTATTGGAGTTTCAGCTTCAGCATCAGTCCTTCCAATGAACACCCAGGACTGATCTCCTTTAGGATGGACTGGTTGGATGCCCTTGCAGTCCAAGGGACTCTCAAGAGTCTTCTCCAACACATAGTATCGTATCTTAGGAAAAAACCTCACATGCCCATGATGATGAGATCTCTAGGGGCACAATTTCATCCCAGGAAGAATAACAGAATGCCATTTTAGACCCTCAGTTCCTAGTCCCCATGAAATATTCACAGCACTTTACAGAACAATGTGGTAATATGGAAATAAATAATTTATAATTAAGAAATGAAAAATATGTTAGAAATCACAGCAGTCCTAATGTGTAAACATTATCTCCTTAGCTCACATAAAAACACATAGATATTTTCATGCAGAGAACTGTCATTTAAAACCCCCAAATAGCAGTTATGGATTGGCTTATTATTTGGCTAACCATACCTTCATCTTAGATATTGATGTCAAGAAGGAGAGCTCTCCGTTTTCCAAATTTTGCTTTCAATAATAAAAAGTGATTTTTCTCTGCATGCACCGGTTTAAATGTCACCTGAGACAGCTTCTCAGAGTGGCCCATGGCATGTAATGAGCCATGAGACAACTGCCAGATGGTTTACGAGTGCATTCATTACAAGACACCATCACAGTTTATTAAAAAAGAAGAGAGAGAAAAAAAGTAAAACTAAGTCAAGTGCAAAGCAAAAGATGAGATATAATGAAATAGGACACCAGAAAATATTCATCTAGGCTAATTGTCACTTCTCCATACATTGATTTGGAACTCAAATGCCCAGTAGTTAATTAGGGAGTTAAAGGACATGGCCAATATTCCTTCTGATTATGTATTTAAGTGGTGGTCTTTAATGTTTTAAGATATGATGATTTTCAGCCAATCATAAATTAATCTTCCACATGAATGAATATATGCCTTTATTTTTAAAGGTATTGTGCATGGCATAAAATTATAGCAGTTGTGAGGGTGCTCAGAGAAAATATAAAACAGAATTTTTTGTTTTCCTCTCCAAGCCTGCTCTTTGAGAGACCTGTTTGTTCATGCCTGTGAAGTCACTTTAGTCACGACCAACTCTGCGACACCATGAACTGTAGCCCACCATGCTCCTCTGCCCATGTGGATTCTCCAGGCAAGACTACTAGAGTGGGTTGCATGTCCTCTTCTAAGGAAGCTTCCCAACCCAGGGATCAAACCCATGTGTCTTACATCTCCTGCATTGGCAGGTGGATTCTTTACCAGTAGGGCTACCTGGGAAGTCCTTTCAGGAACCCATTCTTACTTAATTCAAGAGTTTCAGATCCTTAGCAGCTGTAATACTGTTGAGTTTCTCCAGCAGTAGAAAGCTGACCTTAGACACTGGACTCTTCTCTAATAAACAGGAAAGGGGTTTCTCAGTCTTATATAGTCTTCTCATCACACACAAACTTTTTATTTATTGAATTGATTTTAAAGATTTTTTTTTAATGTGGACCATTTTTAAAGTCTTATTGAATTTGTTACAATATTGCTTTTGTTTTATGCTTTTTTTTTTGACACTAAGCCATGTGGGCTCTTATCTCCCTGATCAAGGATGGACCCCACATCCTCTCCTGTCCTCAATCTTTCCTAGCATCAGGGTCTCTTTTAATGAGCTGACGCTTCACTTCAGGTGGCCAAAGTATTGGAGTTTCAGCTTCAGCATTAGTCCTTCCAATGAATATTCAGAGTTGATTTCTGTTAAGATTGAATGGTTTGATCTCCCTGTTGTCCAAGCGACTCTCAAGAGTCTTCTCCAGCACCACAGTTTGAAAGCACATATTCTTTGGTGCTCAGCCTTCTTTACCATCCAACTCTCACATCCGTACATGACTATTGGAAAAACCATAGCTTTGACTAGAAAGAACTTTGTCGGCAAAGTGATGTCTCTGCTTTTTAATACGAAGTCTATGTTTGTCATAGCTTTTATTCAAAGGAGCAAGTGTCTTTTAATGTCATGGCTGTAGTCACTGCCAATAATAATTTAGGAAACCAAGAAAATAAAATCTGTCAATGTTTCCATTTTTTCACCATGTATTTGCCATGAAATTTTGGAACAGGATGCCGTGATCTCAGTTTTTTGAACGTTGAGTTTTAAGCACCTTTTTCACTCTCCTCTTTCACCTTCATTAAGAGGCTCTTTAATTCTTCTTTCTGCCGATAGGGTGGTATTATCTGCCTATCTGAGGTAATTGATATTTCTCTCTGCAATCTTGATTCCAGCTTGTGATTCATCCAGTCCAACATTTCGCATAATACATACTGCATAAAAGTTAAATAAGCACAGTGACAAATTACACCATTGGCATACTCCTTTTCCAATTTTCAACTAGTCCATTGTTCCATGTCTGGTACTAACTGTTGCTTCTTGATCTGCATACAACTTTGTCAGGAGACAGGTAAGGTGTTCTGATAGTCCCATCTCTTAAAGAATTTTCCACGGTTTGTTGTGACCCACAAGATCAAAGGTTTTAGTGTAGTCAATGAAGCAGAAGTAGATGTTTTTCTGGAACTCCCTTCTTTTTCTATGGTACAATGGATGTGGACTATTTGATTTCTGGTTCCTCTGCCTTTTGTAAATGCAGCTTGTATCATCTGGAAGTTCTCAGTTCACATACTGTTGAAGCCTTACTTGAAGGATTTTGAGCATTACCTTGCTAGCATGTGAAATGAGAATAATTGTATGGTAATTTGAACATTCTTTGGCGTTGCTCTTTTTGGGGATTGGAGTGAAAATTGATCTTTTCCAGTCCTGTGGCCACTGCTGAGTCTTCCAAAATTCCTGGCATATTGACTGCAGTACTTTAACAAGATCATCTTTTAGGATTTGAAATAGCTCGGCTGGAATTCCACCACCTCAACTCACTTTGTTTGTAGTAATGCTTCCTAAGGCCCACTGGACTTCACACTCCGGGATGTCTGGTTCCAGATGAGTGACCACACCACTATGGTTATCCGGGTCCTTAAGACCTATATTGTATGGTTCTTCTGGGTATCCTTGCCAGCTCTTCTTAATCTCTTCTGCTTCTGCTATGTCCTTGCTGTTCTTACCCTTTATTGTGCCCATCTTTGAACAAAACATTCCTTTTGTATCTCAGTTTTCTTGAAGAGATCTGTGGTCTTACCCAATTCTATCGTTTTCCTCTATTTCTTTGCATTGTTCACTCAAGAAGGCTTTCTTATCTCTCTTTGCTATTCTCTGGAACTCTGTGTTTAGTTGAGTTTATCTTTCCCTTTCTCCTTTGCCTTTTGTTTCTCTTCATTTCTTTGCCATTTGTAAGACCTCCTTCAACAACCATGTTGCCTTGTTGCATTTCTTTTTCTTGTGGGCAGTTTTGGTCACCGCCTCCTATACAATGTAGAAACTCTGTCCATAGTTCTTCAGGCATTCTATCAGATCTAATGCCTTGAATTTATTTGCCACTTCCACTGTATAATCATAAGGGATTTGATATAGGTGAATGGTCTAGTGCTTTTTTCTACTTTCTTTAATTTATGTCTGAATTTATAACAAGGAGCTCATGAATTAAGCCATAGTCAACTCTAGGTTTTGTTTTTACTGACTGTATAGAGTTTCTTCATCTTGGACTATGAAGAGTGTAATTAATCCAATTTTAGTATTGACCATCTGGTGTTTTTAGAGAATACTGTCATGGTCCAGGCAGGGCATGGATCACAGTATGGCATGGAGAATTGAGAACTGGTCAGATTCTGTATACATCCGGAAGGAAAAGACAGGAAAAAAAAAAAAATACTGATGGATTGAATAATAGAAGTGGAAAATGGAAAGACGTTTAAGATGAATCTAAGATGTTTCACTTGAAAAGGAAAACTTAAGGTACTAGGAAGGGAAGCCTGGAGGCACATAATCATACAGGAATGTTCAGAGACATTAAAATAGATATGACCCCAGATGGCCTCTGCCTGGAGTGGCTTGGAGTGGGGCTTGGGCTGGGTCACGGTGGTGAAAGCACTAGATACTAGCCACTAGACCAATGGTCAGTGACAAGAACCCTGGCCTTTTGGCTTTGCAGAAAATAATTTCCACAAAGATGGAAAGTAGTGAAGCAAGTAAAGTATTAAGAGGAAAAGGAGTACAGAATCTGTGGATAGACACACAGACAGACTCAGGCAGAGAGAGAGAGTTGCTGAGTTGCACCCTTGGGGTAATTTGTATTACTTTTATGGGGTATCTCTTCTGTATTTCCTTTGGTCAATCATTTTGATTCACCTGGTTCACACTCCATATTTGGTATATCTCAGAGTCTTCCCATGAATACACCTGCATGTTTTAGCCAAGATGGATTTTAGTGGAAAGGTGTATGGGTAGAATATCTCTTGACACCACTCCCCTCTGGCCTTCAAGGAGCCTTTCTGCACATGTGTGGTCAGGGAGGTCTTCTGATTTCGGTAACAAGGAATATGTGATCTGGACAAGGTCCAGCCTCCTGCCTTAATTGTCCTGCTATTCTTGTCTTGGATTTTCAGTCAATAGAGAATGAATCTGCAATTGCTTTACCCTGAGGGATAAGGGGCATTCACCTACCTCATGCCTCAGAATTGGAAAAAGAATGTCTATCCAATTTTAATTTTTTACTGACCAAGGTGAGAAAAGAAAGAAAAATGATTTTTCCCTAAAAAGAGGGAATATTTGCCTGAGACAGAGCTATGAGTGACAGGGTTAGACAAGAAGCATGGCGGTTCCAAAAGGAATTGTTGCTGTTCAGTTGCTCAGTCATGTCTGACTCTTCGTGACCCCATGAACTGCAGCACACCAGGCTTCCCTGTCCTGCACTATCTCCTGGAGTTTGCTCAAAAATATGTCCATTGCACTGATGATGCCATCCAACTATCCCATCTTCTGTCACCTCCTTCTCCTCCTGCCCTTGTTCTTTCCCAGCATCAGGGTCTTTTCCACAATAAGTAAATTTGAGTCAGTTCTAGAAAAGAGGGGACTTGGATCTCAATTCCTGTGTTATGACCTGGAGGGATTCTAAGTTTCTTAGATAAGCCATGAGCCCACCATGGTTCTCATTAGAGAAGCAATGGAGGTTTTGTTGTTGTTGTTGTTGTTGTTTTTAAGGAGAAACATACAGAGTGACTTACTTCAGCAGCACTCAGCAAGATAAGATAGAATACAATTTTCAAATACTGAAAACTTGCCCCCTACTGAAATATAGTTTACCAACTGGTGGCTCAGATGGTAAAAGAATCTGCCTGCAATATGGGAGATCCAGGTTCAATCCTTGGGTAGGGAAGATCCACTGGAGCAGGGAATATATACTCACTCCAGTATTCTTCAGGAGATTTCCAGGAGAAATATCAATAACCTCAGATATGCAGATGACACCACACTTATGGCAGAAAGTGAAGAACCACTAAAGAGCCTCTTGAGGAAAGTGAAAGAGGAGAGTGAAAAAGTTGGATTAAAACTCAACGTTCAAGAAACTATGATCATGGCATCCAGTCCCATCACTTCATGGCAAATAGATGGGGAAACAATGGAAACTGATGGACTTTATTTTGGGGGGCTCCAAAGTCACTGCAGATGGTGACTGCAGCCATTAAATTAAAAGGTGCTTGGTTCTTGGAAAAAAAGCTATGACCAACCTAGACAGCATATTAAAAAGGGGAGACATTACTTTGCTGATAAAGGTCTGTCTAGTCAAAGCTATGGTTTTTCCAGTAGTCATGTATGGATGTGAGAGTTGGACTATAAAGAAAGCTGACCATCAGAGAACTGATGCCTTTGAACTGTGGTGTTGGAGAAGACTCTTGAGAGTCCCTTGACTGCAAGGAGATCCAACCAGTCCATCCTAAAGGAAATAAGTCCTGAATATTCATCAGAAGGACTGATGTTAAAGCTGAAACTCTAATAATTTGGCTACCTGATGCGAAGAACTGACTCATTTGAAAAGACCATGATGTTGGGAAAGATTGAAGGCAGGAGAAGTGGACGACAAAGGATGAGACGTTGGATAGCATCACTGACTCGATGGACATGAATTTGAGTAAGCTCTGGGAGTTGGTGATGAACAGGGAAGGCTGGCATGGTGTAGTCCATGGGGTCGCTAAGAGTCAGACATGACTGAGTGACTGAAGTGAACCGAACCTGTATTCCTGCCCGGAGAATTCCATGGACAGAGGAGCCTGGAGGGTTATAGTCCATGGGATCACAAAGAGTTGGACATGACTGAGTGACTAATACACACACTCATACACACACACTCACACACATACACACACACACACCAAATAACTGTAATACCTAACAAGACCTTGTGGGGCTCTTGGGAACAAAAAAAGCCTTTCCGTGTTCCCCATTTCTTGATTACAGAAAAATTTCTTGATTACATTCAGCCTCCTAGACCTTCCCTAATTTGCAAGGAATGGGTTCAAACAGTTGTTAATTTGGGGAGGGAGGGGATGCAGAGATGAGGGAGAAACAGTTAAGAAAACAATAGTGCAACCTTGGAGCAAAAGTCATGGTTTCCCATTAAGGCATACACAACAATATGTTTGAGATGTTTTGCAGATACTGAAACTTCCACCAAGTGGGAGAAATTAACAGGTATGCTGCCAACAAGCACATAAATCCTACACTGGTTGGAACCAGGTTGATGATGCTTTTACTTACCTCACCACCAACCAATCAGAAAAATATCCACGAACTGATAACTCCTCCTTTGAACCATTACTTTAAAACTTCTCACTATCTAATCCAGGTTGGGACACAGTTTTGAGGACATTAGGCTGATTTGCCCTCTTTGCCTGGCAAAGCAATAAAGCCATTGTTTTCTACTTCACCCAAAACTCTGTCTCCAAAAGTTAATTCATTGTAATGGTACAGAGACTAGATTCAGCTTCAATCATGACTAATTTAATTCTGCTCTTGAGCAAAGCAAAAAACCAAGAATAAATTAAACTATAGAAAGCAAAGAAATTAATATTTCCATGAGTGTGGTCTGAAAATGAGCATATGTTTCAATGACCAACATTTATTGAGTGCTTCCCTGGGCTAGGTTCTCAACTATATTTATTACAAGAATTTTGATATTTGATTCTGTCAAATCAATGAAACAAGTAGTTTGTCCCCCCCCCCTCCCTTTTTTTAAAAATGAGGAAACTGAAACAAAGGCAGGTCAGGCAAATTTTTCAAAGTCACACATCTGGTAAGGGGTGGACTTAGTTTCTGAACACCAGAAGTCAATGGCATTTGTTATCACATTTTACAACTTCCAGTTATAGAACTGTGAAGTAAGAATCGAGTTTAACCAACATTTATAGATGAGGAAACTGAATACCACAGAGAATGAGTAACTTGCTCATTCATAGTTCTTGGCTCCAGGAGTTGAAGTAGTGACTGAACAAATGCAAAGAACGAGATTTTTAAATCTTAGCTTTACTGACCTTAGGTATTTAGAGCCACTGTCCTTCTCAGGATGTGTTCTGACTTCTTGGCTACCTTTCACAGGGTTCAGAAAAGTATTTTGGGGAAAAGGCAGAAAAGAGCAAAATCCTCAATACTATCATTTCTATGCTACATTTTGTCAACTCCAAATTGGAACTTACCAAGAGCAAAGGCCAAAGATTGAACAAAAAAGCATTTGCATTGTTCCGTCTCTAGGGAGACTGAACCCCATGCTGCTATAGCTGTTGACCTGCAACAGCCCCTGAAGGAGTTCAGGGTGGAGTGAGGTTCTCTGTGCTCCCAGGAATCTGGTGAGACAGGTCTTTAGATAGTTGGATGTTTTTAGGAACAGATTTTATGATCTCAATCCTTGCATCTCCTCAAATCTAGAGAAGCACTAAATCCCTTCATGATGACATCAGATCCACATGATTAACAAAAAACCTTTTGTACACTGGTTGCTTAATGACATTGAACTCTCCCTTCACCTAAACCTTATATATTCCCCCACTACCTCTTTGGAGCAGTCTTTCAGCGCTGTCTGAGATGCTGCCTCCAGGCTGCAGTCCTCATTTTGCCCTAAATAAAACTCGCAGCTCTCAAGTTGTGCATCTTTTTTAGTCGACAGTTTAATGAATTTGTAACTGGGAAGGGTTAATTTTGACTCCATATTGGAGTCTTCTTCTGTGACTTTAACTCTTATTCTGCTGCTTTTGTTATTATAGTCACACATGATGGCCTGTCTCAGGGAGCTCTGCTTACACACTGCCCGCCACCCCCAGCAACAGACCCTTGAGCTAGGGTGCCTTTGTTTGGCTCACAGAGAGGTAACCTGACCCTGCCCACCTGTGAAGGACTCACATTCTTGAGTCCTTTGTGTAGGAATGGTGCACCTCATTTGCTGCTTACTAGCATGGCTCAGAAATTCGTACGTGGGGATGCTAGAATTGCAAATCCCTGGGGCATCTTTGTTTATTGATATGACAGGTGATATTCCATTTCATACCACCTGTGAAATGACTGAGAAAGTGAAACGAAAACATCCCCCTGTCTGGGGCTTGACAGTCTAGTAGAAATGTGGAAATTTTAAATGGTCTTTCTACTTTGTTTCGTCAACTCCCCCCATCTCTGATCCATAAAAGAATCTGGTTCCCAGGCCCTGACAAGATGTTATTTTGAGACATTAGTCTGCCATCTTATTGGTCAGCCTGCTCTCTGAATAAAGTCATATTCTTTGCTCAACACCATCTTGGATTTATTGGTCTATCGTGCAGTGAGTAGAATGAGCCTGAACTAGTTAACAGACTTAAATCAGTACAGTACCTGAATATGTTACCTGTAAATGTTGTTGATATTGCTACTGTTAATTATAAAAATTGGCCTCACTCTATATTTAAGAT
Source organism: Cervus elaphus (assembly GCF_910594005.1). Taxonomy (NCBI): domain Eukaryota; kingdom Metazoa; phylum Chordata; class Mammalia; order Artiodactyla; family Cervidae; genus Cervus; species Cervus elaphus. The sequence continues at coordinate 61,149,602 of NC_057831.1, read as the reverse complement.
TGATATACATTTTCTTTCTTTCTTGCCTTTTTTCTTTCTCTCTCTCTCTTCCTCTCTCTCTTTTTCTTTTCTTCTCAGAAAACTCACTGAAATTTGGTATTTTAAAAAGCATGAAAATTGAGACAAGTTTATTCCTAGAAGAGTATACAAATATATTGCTAATCACCTGGTTCAACTTGTGTTACAGGAGACAGCATGGGCTTGGTAAACAAAATAATACTTGATATCTAACTGGTTTCCATTTCCTCTGTAGACTTCTGAGTCTTGACAATGTCTATTTCCTTCATTTGCCCCGTTTCTAGAAATAAAATTTAGGAAATATTTCAGCTTTATTTACTATGCCAAAACCTTTGACTGTGTGGACCACAATAAACTGTGGAAAATTCTGAAGGAGATGGGAATTCCAGACCACCTGACCTGCCTCTTGAGAAACCCATATGCAGGTCAGGAAGCAACAGTTAGAACTGGACATGGAACAGCAGACTGGTTCCAAATAGGAAAAGGAGTATGTCAAGGCTGTATATTGTCACCCTGCTTATTTAACTTCTATGCAGAGTACATCATGAGAAACTCTGGGCAGGAAGAAGCACAAGCTGGAATCAAGATTGCCGGGGGAAATATCAATAACCTCAGATATGCAGATGACACCACCCTTATGGCAGAAAATGAAGAAGAACTAAACAGCCTTTTGATGAAAGTAAAAGAGGAGAAAAAAAAAAAAAGAGGAGAGTGAAAAAGTTGGCTTAAAGCTCAACAATCAGAAATCTAAGATCATGTCATCTGGTCCCATCACTCCATGGGAAATAGATGGGGAAACAGCAGAAACAGTGGCTGACTATATTTTGGGGGGCTCCAAAATCACTGTATATGGTTATTGCAGCATGAAATTAAAAGATGCTTATTCCTTGGAAAGAAAGTTATGACCAACCTAGATAGCAATTAAAAAGCAGACATTACTTTGTCAACAAAGGTCCATCTAGTCAAGGCTATGGTTTTTCCAGAAGTCTTGTTTGGATGTGAGAGTTGGACTATAAAGAAAGCTAAGTGCCAAAGAATTGATGCTTTTGAACTGTGGTACTGGAGAAGACTCTTGAGAGTCCCTTGGACTGCAAGGAGATCCAATCGGTCCATCCTAAAGGAGATCAGTCCTGGGTGTTCATTGGAAGGACTGATGTTGAAGCACTGAAACTCCAATACTTGGGGCACCTGATGCAAAGAACTGACTCACCGGAAAAGACCCTGATGCTGGGAAAGACTGAGGGCAGGAGGAGAAGGAGAGGACAGAGAATGAGATGGTTGGATGGCATCACCAACTCGATGGACATGAGTTTGGGTAAATTCCAGGAGCTGGTGATGGACAGGGAGGCCTGGTGTGCTGCGGTTCATGGAGTCACAAAGAGTTGGACATGACTGAGTGACTGAACTGAACTGATTTCTTTTTAGAGTTTCTCAACAGAACATGTAAGAATATGTGATGACAGGTTATTTTATTGTGTTTGAAAATGATCATAGAAACTCCCACTATTGTGTCCCATTTGTACAAAGTTTAATAATTATAGGGAGAATATAAATTAGAAATCATTAGCTCTTTCTGTATGATGCCAGACCATTAGCTTGGTCAATCATATTATGAACAGTTGTGCAGTCTAGTGACTCAGTTTGGCTCTGGAGACAGGCCAGGGGACACAAACAGAACTTGAATGCTTAGATGATTGAATTATAGTAGTTGCACTTTTGGAAAAAAAAAAAAAGAACAGACTATGGCATCTGGAAATGAAAGAAACCCAGCATGCTTTTATAGAAAACACAGCATTCAATGTGATTTAGGAGATTATTTCTTGGAAATTGACTCAATATATTTTTGCTCCCAAACTGGAACAGCTCATCATTTTTTAATGACATGTAATGGCTTACTGTGTCAGTAAACTTGGCCTTCTCTTTGATATCTTCTTTTCTTTCCCTTTGTATCCAGCTGCTCCCCAAGTGCTGCCACGATTGTGTCTTTCATAGTTCAGGATTTCTCCTACCTCTGCAAACATTTAACCCAGGCGCTGTTTGTCTTATCCCATCTCTTTAGAATGTGCAACAAATATAGTTGGAGAATATTCAACTTTTCTCTTGTTCAAATATTTATGTTGACTTCTATAATTTAAATTTGTCCATTCAATCTTTCAAGTGCTTGTTAAGTATCAACTGTGTATGAACATAGTATGGAGTCCTAAGGAAACAAACATGAGGACAGTTTTTTCCAGCCTATATAAAAGCTTTCAAACTCTTGTTTGCTTTGGAAAGTCTTTTATCAACTAACCTTTAATATGCGTGATCATGTCCAGAACAGCTCACATTCAGTCACTGATGAAAGCCTTTGAAGTTGGATGTAGATGTTATCTCTAAAATATAATCCTGGTTTTTGTTTCATTTTATATTTGTCTTCAATTAATGCAGAGACAACTCTAAGTCAACAGATAACAAGTGTATAGTAAACTTCTATATAGAATTAAAAGTTACATCATTTAAAAGTAAAGACCATGCAAATATCCTAGACTTAATTCTCTGGGGAGTCATCTTGATTCATTTATTTTCTATTCAACCATACATGTCAGGTTGGAAGTAGATGCCCCCCTCTCTGCCCGAGGTAAAACAATTGGAGATGCATTCCCTATGGACTGAAACTCCAAGACAAGAATAACAGGACAATTAAGGGAGGAGGCTGGGCCCTGCCCAGACCACATATTTCTTGTTCCCAAAGTCAGGAGACCTCCCTGAACACACATTCACAGAAAGCCTCCTTGGAGGCCAAAGGGGAGATATATCAAGGGGTGCCCATTTCCTTTTCGGTAAAATCCATGTTGGCTAAGAGATGCATGTGTACCCATGGGAAGATCCTGATATATACCAAACATGGACTGTGAACCAGGCTACTCAAAATGCAAGAAATACCCCACAAAAGTAATTCAAAGTGCCCTGAGGGTGCTACTCAGAGACTCTCTCCTGTGTCTGCCTAATGTGTCTATTCACACGTACTGTTCTTATTTTCCTCTTAATAAATACTTTATTTGCTACACTACTTTGTCTTTGTGGAAATTCTTTTCTGCAAAGATGAAGGGCCAGTTCCCTTGTCACTGACCACTGGTCTAGTGGCTAGGATCTGGTACTTTCACCACTGTGACCTAGCCCAATCTCTGTCTGGGAACCCAAGCCTCACTCCGAGCCGTTGCAGGCCAAGGCCACCCGAGATCATATAGAGGGGAATTCATCATCATCATCTGATGATGATGAATCAATTGATGATGATGAATTGGTGATGGTGATGATGAATTGGTGATGATGAACTGGTGATAAATTGGTGATGATGAATTGGTGATGACCCTTTTGCTTCATTTCCGGCATTCTCTCATCAGTCTAAGAGTCTATCATCGGGTTAGTGTTTCTAAGTTCTTCTTGCTAAAATCGTCTGCCAAGAGATCTCTTTCTCTGCTTGTTACAGATGTATTAACAATTTAATACAGTCAGAGTCACCTCATTCTTGAGGTTGACTTGTAAACAAAAGGAGACTTCAGCTTTTTCCCCCCCTAGGTTTCCTGAATCAATATTGCATTACGTTAATTTATTTTGATGTTTTTCAATAATTTATGAGTATCTTTCATGATCTTTTTTTTTAATTTGTAAAAATAGATATTTCTTGGGAAATCAGGGCAGCAACCCCAGTGCCTAAACCAACGGAACCTCTAGATTTATAGTGTAGCCTAGGGAAGAATGAAATGTAGATTATATTAGAAGTACACAATGGTTTGTCAAAAAATAGAACTATGCATTTTGACTACCAGCACCACATTTGTTTTACAGTTTGTATATCATAGAATTTTTATGCATCTAAGTAGAATACAATTTTCAATATCTCAGTTTTTCCATTTTCTTTCCACCATTTTCATAAACATTTATCTGAAGTAAATGCTGGAAATAATTATAACTATAATAAATATGAAAAATAGTTGACTGAGTCATTTATTGATCAAAAGTAAACACTAGAAATAATTTAACTATCATAAACATGAAAAATAATTGATTGAGTCACTTATTGATCTCTAATGAGTTTCTGTGACTGTTGAGGCAAATAAAACATAGAACTCTTACTCAAGAGTTTATAGTTCAGTTGGAGAAATATACATGGAAAAAGAAAACATAAAATGGAAGGTTATCATGTGGGTCTATACAAAAAGTTCTGCGATATAAGAGCTTCTATTCAGGTGTGCAAAGAGAGGATAAAAGTGATGGTTACAATAGCTAGTGCAAATGGATATAATTATGCAGTTAGGGGAGAGACATAAGAAAGCAAATATGATTCCTTAATTCCCCAAAAAACAGCCTCCATCAATGTGCTGTCTTACTGGCTTACCATTTTCTATTTTTCTAGACAGTCAATATTCTTCATAGAATGGAATATTTTCATTTTTGTTGCTTGCTCATTACTAAATTCATAACAATATTCAATCAGGCTCCCACCTCCAATATTTCTCTGATGCTATCATATAAGAATATTACCAATAACCATCTTCTTGGCAAGTCAAACAACATCCTATTATCACTCATCTTCGTTGTCTTTTATATCACAACACTGTCATTTCTGTTTGTATCTGGAATCTCATGATCTTTAGATTTAGTCATATTGTACTCTTCTTCAGTTACAGATCTTCTTCCATCTTCATCAAACTTCTATGTTGCCCAAGTTTCTCAATTAATTGCCATCTCATTTCACATGTTTAAAACATGTGAAATGTTTAACACATTGCCTTCATAAGTAAATAAGTAAGTGTTAGTTGCTCAGTCATGCCCAGCTCTTTGTGACCCCATGGACTGCAGCCCACCAGGCTCCTTTGTCCATGAGATTGATACTGGAGTGGGTCGCCATTTCCTTCTCCAGGGAATCTTCCCAACCCAGGGATCAAACCTGGGTCTCCTGCACTGCAGGCAGATTCTTTACTGACTGAGAAGATGACCCTAAACAGTTGTGACATCTTTCCTTAGTCTAAGTCAGAATGGTGGCTTATTAGAAAGTTCCAATCTCTGTGAATAACGCTATGGTCTCAAAGTTTCTGTTCACTGTCAGTTCACATGTTGGAAATCTAATGCCCAATGTGATAGTGTTAGAAGGTGGAAGCTTTGGCTGGCATTGTGGAGGAAGAAACTCTCATCCATCCTTCTAGGCTCTTCTGGGTGGTCTAAGAATTAAGCTGACATGAGATAAATTAACAGGAGAAAATCAAACCAAAGCTTAATAATATGCTTACAGGGGAGAGACCTAGGAGAACCAAGTAACTCACCAAAATGGCCAAAACTCTTACCATCTTCTGCTAAAGACAAAAGGAATTTGAGGGTAGTGATTTGGGACTTTAGAGGTGAGGAAGGCAACTGACATAGAGATATAAAAGCAAGTGTTTGGTTGAAAAAGAAAAAAATGTTCGCTGGGCCAGGCAAAGACAATGGGCCACAGGATAGACTCTGACTTTTAGGCTCTGCCTAGAATTCCCTCTCACCACACTTATCTAGTATTCTTTATAGATCTGTCTGGTAACAGCTCTATTCTGGGAACAGACCTTCTATTTAAATTCTTGAGATAACTAAAGGGAAAGTCCCTCCCCATGAGCCCTGCGCCCAAGTTTCTGGGTCTGGATTGCTTTCAGCTGGAAATAATTGGCATGCTGAAAAGACATTTGGGGTAGCAAATTTTGCTCCCCAACAGTGGTTGTTAAGCTGCATTCTCATGAATGGGATTAGTGCTCTTATAAAAGAGATCTCACAAAACTCTGTAGTTCTTTCTTCCACATGAGGGTACAAGAAGAAGTCTATGATCTTGAGGAGAATTCTCACGTGACAATGCTAGCATTCTGATCTCAGACTTCCAGACTCTATGGCTGTGAGAAATACGTTTCTGTCACTTATAAACACTCAGTCTGCGGTTTTCTATTGCAACCAGACAGACTTACAAAACTTACTTCCAAGACTTGCAGTCAATATTTAGTTTAATTTTTCTTAATAATAGAGATTTCCTCAAAATGCCAATAAATACCCCATAATATCACCCTTCTTTATTTTCACCCTTGTTACTCTCTTCTTCTATATTATATTATAGAATATATAGTATATTGGTATACGATATTACCAAAAATAAAATCTTACTACACCATGAAGCCATCTGTGAGATAGTCAAAATAGTAGCACTAGCAATGCTATTAAAAGTTTTTTCTGATTTCTAAATTTATTGCTTTTTACCTTATACCCGAGGTATTTCTGTCCCTCTCATCTGTTTTTTACTATGAGTGGCAGAAAAGTGTGATGTTTCTAAAACTAAATTGGTTTGCATTGAAACCCATGTTTCAATGTTTTATTTCCAGTTAAAAGATGTTAGACAAAGATGTTAATTTTTACCCTTCTTGACCTACCTTCGGGTTCTCAAATTCAGTTTAACACAAATCACTTGGGTATTTAAAAAAAAAAAAAACTGATCATAGTTCAACAGGAGGGTAGTGGGCAATGCATAACTTTTGAAAGAATGATACAGCTGTTGAGGATAAGACATAAACTGGTTAGAACCAAGTAGCTCCCCAATGGTGGGAGAGTTGACTTCCAGTAGATCTCGAGTCTCATTTATGCTCATTGTGATTTACTAGTAGGCTAAAGGACACTGCCGGGTGCCATGACAGTTCCTAGGCCGACCGTAAAATGGGAAAAAGTGGGTGGTGGCTCAACTTCTAGAAATCCTTGTCCCTTCCTTAAAATAGCTGGAATAATCTTCACACTTGTTAGCCTATGAAAATACCCAGCCCATAAAAACTAGCCACCCTATATTTGGGGGATTCTGTATCATTCTTACCCTAAGAAAGAGAAATAATTTGGAAGCATATTTGGTAGACTCCCGAATGCTCTGCATATACTAGAGCTTTATAGAAACAGATTTTAAATGACTGTTGAAAATCATCAACATTTTCAGTAAATGTAAACACTCTTTTTGTCTCTGAGTTGAAAATATTTTCAAAGAATTGAGAGTTTATGTATATAACAGATAGTTCAGTTTGGCCTACAAAGTTCAGTGTATTTCAGGATAATTTGTCATGAATAGCAAAGTAATGTGACTGAGCTGTGATTGAGTATAACACATAAAGAAAGCATGCCTGTAAAACTTTTCAAAATAATAGCTAATTGTTCCACCTGTAATATCACACAACAGTTGAAAGTGTTTTGATAAAACTGTCTGATAACTCACTTAACAATGGCTTTTTGCAACTTTGAATCATATTTCAGTAAACCAAACCAAGTATCTGAACCAGCTCAGTTATTCTACAGCCTTCAGTAAACAGATTAAATAAGCCAACTCACATTAGATAAAGTAAACCTAGACACAGGAAGCCAAATAGCTGGACCATCTTGCTGCTGCCTTCATATCAAGAAATAACAATGAAAGATTACTTTATGTTTATATATTTCTTTTAATTGTGTTAGAAACTCTGATGTAGCACATATATACAATTGCATTTTCAGACGGTGGATTTTTGACAAAGGTTAGAAAAACCATAAGCTTGACTGGACAGACATTTGTTGGCAAAGTAATGTCTCTGCTTTTTAATATGCTGTCTAGGTTGGTCACAGCTTTTCTTCCAAGGAGTAAGTGTCTTTTAATTTCATGGCTGCAATCACCATCTGCAGTGATTTTGGAGCCTCCCAAAATAAAGTCAGACACTGTTTCCACTGTTTCCCCATCTATTTCCCACGAAGTGATGGGACCAGGTGCCATGATCTTAGTTTCCTGGATGTTGAGCTTTAAGCCAACTTTTTCACTCTCCTCTTTCACTTTCATCAAGAAGCTTTTTAGTTCTTCTCCACTTTCTGCCATAAGGGTGGTGTCTTCTGCATATCTGAGGTTATTAATATTTCTCCCGTAGTGTATGGATGTGAGAGGTGGACTGTGAAGAAAGCTGAGCACAGAAGAATTGATGCTTTTGAACTGTGGTGCTGGAGAATACTCTTGAGAGTCCCTTGGACTGCAAGGAGATCCAACCAGTCCATCCTGAAGGAGATCAGTCCTGGGTGTTCATTGGAAGGACTGATATTGAAGATGAAACTCCAATACTGTGGCCACCTGATGCGAAGAGCTAACTCATTGGAAAAGACCCTGACACTGGGAGGGATTGAGGGCAGGAGGAGAAGGGGACAACAGAGGATGAGATGGCTGGATGGTATCACCTGCTCGATAGACGTGAGTTTAGGTAAAATCCGGGAGTTGGTGATGCACAGGGAGGCCTGGAGTGCTGCAGTCCATGGGGTCACAAAGAGTCAGACACAACTGAGTGACTGAACTGAACTGAAAACTGGTTAATATCAAAATAATCATATATCAAAGATAATGTGTAGCAGAATGATAGAACCAATGAAAAATTCTAAAATTTTATAAGTTCTCTTGTTTTTTGTGTGTTATATTCAGTTTGAAACTTATAACCATCCTGTGAGGTAAACTAGAGGTGAGTTATAGATGGGGAGTTTAGTCTTAGAGAAGTCATCTACCTAACATCACCCAGAGCTTGGTGGTAGATCTACCTTTAAAATCCATGGATTTTTATTCCAAATCCAGTGTTCTAATCTCTAAATCTCACTGACTTCTCAACATAATAATAAAGATAATTTCAAAGGAAATACTATTGCTATCATTTACTTGCTAAGCTGTGTCCAACTGTTTTGCAACCCCATGGATGGTACCCCATGGATGGTACCCCATGGATGGTACCCCATCAGGCTCCTCTGTCCACTGGATTTCCCAGGCAAGAATACTGGAGTGCATTACCATTTCCTTCTCCAAGGATCTTCCCACTCCAGGGATGGAACTCAAGTCTTCTGCATTGGCAAGCAGACAGATTATTTACCACTTGAGCTACCTAGGAAGCCCAAGAAAAAATTACCTTACTTTATTCAAGAGTTTTAGCTAGAAGAAGGTGTTGGATTCAACAGCTGAGGAAGTAAAATGAAGCAATCGTTGATGGGCAAAAAGAGAAGTATTGGAAATAGTAACAATGAACAGAAAATGGTGGAACAGTAATGATGAAGAGATCTTCAGAAGAGAGTTGAGTGCAACATGTGAAAGCATTATACTAAAACTGCAAGGCCAATGATTTTTATTCTTGTGTAGGAAATAACTCTACTCTCTTCCAGATTGTAGCTGCAACTCATGGCCAGTCATTTGAACCAAATTTGAGCTTGTGATCCTTCTACTGAAAGTGTAATCTTGGTGTCCACAAAGGAGGCAGTGTGGGCAAAGTATGCAATGCACAGGTAGGAGCAAGGGCTGAGCCTTGCCTGGGTTCCAGTCCTGACTCTTCCACTTGATGGTTGAGTAACCTTGACCCAATTACTTAAAACGATTGCCCCTCAATTTTCTCAACTATAGATTAAAAGTAATAATAGAACCTACCTAATACATTGGCTGTGATTATTAAGATAATAGTGTAATGGTTAAGAACAATGTTTGACAGAGCAAACAATGATAGCAGTCATTGACTATAAATGAAACAGAAATATTAGACCACAGGAGGGCAGTTAGCATATCTGGGCTGTAAAATGGTCAAGATTTGTTTGTGCAAAAGACAGTGAAAAAAGAGATACAGAGATGAACAGTGTAGTACAGTCTCCAGATGAGAGTAGCAATGAAGGAACGAGATGACATTTGGATACTGGGAACCTAAGAAGCAGACAGGGGAAAAAAAAAATAGGAAAGAAGAATTCTTGTCTGGCAGGCATTCAGGAAGTTGAGCTGAAGCTAAGAATTAAGTTAAGGAGTACGTTGTTCCTTGCCCTTTTAGAGGACGTTTTATGGAAGAATTCTTAATGATCGAATGTGCATGAAAATGCATAATGTAGACAGAGCTAACCAAATGGATTTTAGTAAGAAAAAATGTAAATCAGTTGATATTCCTTCTGCATAGATTTTTCAAGTATCTGCCCCTCCCTAAAACCTCTTCTCTCAAATTTCAGCTATTCGGGATTTTTAAAAATTATAATGTATCATTATAGCTATCCATATAAGAAAAATAATGAAATCAGGCTGATTTAAAGAAAATTAGTCCAAGAATTAAACTGTGAGGTATTATCAAGATTGTCTTTTAAATGTAAAATTGTAAATTAATTAATGAGTCTATTAAAGACTCATCTCCAAAAGTTGAAGTTTCATCCTTTTTTTTTTAAGATCAACCTGTGATATAGACGATAGCTAAAGAAGAATCTTGAAATATTGTACTTTAAAAAAATGCTCCTGATTATTAATGTGAAGAATTTGAATCAAAGGCAGTGATACTTATTCATTTGTAAGGACTACAGTTTCAATTAATTATCATTGCTTTTCAGAAGGTGATTTTTATAATTAGAAACAGCGGCTACTCTTAGGTCATTAATTCAGATGAAATGTAACTTTGTTCAATTACAATCACCCATAGGAAGGAGATTTTTCAACTAAACTATATTCACATCACACACAGTAAAGTTAAGTTCGCTTCGTTATCCATAGCATGTACTAAAAGCTCAGCTCTGAATGATGCTCCTCCTCTCCATCTTCCTCCACTTCACTTCTCTTGAGATAAGATTTTCACCTCTGGGTCTTGGAACCGCAAGATATATTGAGATCTTTGATCTCATTACCATGTTTTGCAATTCATTTTTCCTGTTTCCATCTAGTTAAAATAGATTAGAACTCATAGATATTAAGTTACAAAGCCCAGGTCAGTGCACTAAGATATTGCAAGTCAAAGCAAGCATTTAATTCTTGATTTCATTTAAATAATTATTGAAAGATTGGAACAAAAGGACCTTGAGAGGTTATTTAGTTGATCCTTTACATTTCAGGCAAAATTATACCTCAAATAGGTGCATAATAATCTTTTTCACTTCTAAGATATCTCCAGAAAGGGACTTTAAACTCTATCTTGGCATCTTATTCTGGTCTATAAAAACACTCAATAATGCCTTAGTCTAGGATTTAAATTTCTAACTTCATTCTATCACTTCTTTGTCTTTAGAAGAAGTCATAGGATGATATTTCTCTGTGATAATCTCATGTTTTCAAGATTTTTTTCCACTTTTTTTTCCTTCTACTTCCTCTTTTGCATTCTCAATTCTATTGTGAAAGAGTCACTTGTAAGAATATTCTAATATATTTCAACAATACATCAGTGCCAAAGAATGAAAAAAATAATCTGACTCACAAATATTTGTTTAATCCTTAGTTGCACACTCCTTTTTTAAATGTAAAGACATTCATGATATTTGTTACAAACTCCAAATAGCTGGATTGTATGAAATGATGATAATTTAAATGCATACTTTATAAAGTATATATATATATATATATATATCAAACTTTTGGCTCCTTGAGTTTTATGCTCCCTTCCTTGCATCTCTAACCACTAGGAACTTTGTGCGAAAGTTAATTTAAAGCAAATATTAGACAAAATGTTTGTGGCAACTAACCTCAACCTAGGTTTGAGAAAGTCAGAATGGGAGAAAGATGATATTTGAGGACAGTTCTCGTATGTAAATATGAGAGAGATATCCTCATACATTCCTTCTCTGTACTTTAATTTTTTTTATTCTCATACTCATTTCGAGAGTCATACTACTTTTTTTTAACAACTCCACTCTATCCAACCTAGTAGCCATATCCAAGGTTGCCACTGTCCCTTGAGAGATAGTTAATTGTGATGCCATGGTAAATTTTGAATTTCAGAGTATGGTCTAAATCTTTGCCAATTCCAATTCTGAATGAAAATAATTTTAGGGCCCAGCATTAACAGTGATGGGAATGATCAGTCTTTAAAATTCATGAAAGCCTAATCGTTCACATGAAATTTTCCACACCTTGGAAGACAGGCCAACCTAAATAAGAGAAACTTGCAAAATGTTACAAGGAATTCCAAATATACTAACTTTCATATATCATCAACCCCTTACATACATTGGTATAAATTCATAAAAAAAAAAAAAAAAAAAACTAAACAAAACTTGGATCCTAAGCAGAGAAAACCTTATCTACAGAGTCAGATTGTTGTGCTTATCTCTGTCCTTTGTTCAGCCTTATCTCATGTTCTACTTTAACCTCATAGCTTTTAGCATTTTGTGCTTTTTAGGACCCAACTATTAAAAAGGAAGATACTGAGATTTGTTAAGTATCTTGATCCTCTATGCCAGGCCTTAAAAATCATCTGAATGCATATAATTTCCCAGGATTTATGAAATAGTTCAAGTTTGAGAAATGTGTTATTTTAAGAAATTGTTCTACTTAATTGGCTGGAAAAGAAAGCAACTGTGGTTGGCATTTCAAAATCATCTTGGTTTACAGATAAGTAAGTAAAGGAGAAAGTTGGCCTTAGTTTTCAGATACCCGTGTAACTAAGGCCAGTATAACACAACAGCTAAGAACTCTTAGGAGATTGCTTTTCTCAGTCTTAAACTAGGACTGGGGGCTGATTTATTGAGAAAAGTAAAGGGAAAAAATATTAAATGTTAAAAACATCCATGTGCAAATTATTCAATTTATTATTAATATACAATATAGGTTTATTATAATAAAACTTATAGGTTTATTAAAGTATTTATTGTATTTGTCCAAGATTTATTTCCATTTCACATTACCTTTATAGTTTCCCAAGAATATTTTATGCACATATTCGTAAAATATTCTCAGGTGACACTAGTCATAAAGAATCCACCTGCCAATGCAGGAGACATAAGAGACCTGGGTTCAAACCCAGGTTGCAAAGATCCCCTGTAGATGGGCAGGGCTCCCCACTGCAGTATTCTTCCCTGGAGAATCCCATGCACAGAGGAGTCTGGTGTGTTCCATGGGGTTGCAAAGAGTAGGATATGACTAAAGTGACTTAGTACACACTCATGCTCTAAGTATTTACTTCAATTTAAAGGACAATTCAGTTCAGTTCAGTCTCTCAGTTGTGTCTGACTCTTTGTGACCCCATGAACCGCAGTACATGACCTCCCTGTCAATCACCAACTACCGGAGTCCACCCACCCATGTCCATCGAGTCAGTGATGCCATCCAACCATCTCATCCTCTGTCCTCCCCTTCTCCTCCTGCCCTCAATCTTTCCCAGCATCAGGGTCTTTCCGAATGAGTCAGCTCTTCACATCAGGTGGCCAAAGTATTGGAGTTTCAGCTTCAATATCAGTCCTTCCAACGAACACCCAGGACTGATTTCCTTTAGGATGGACTGGCTGGATCTCCTTGCAGTCCAAGGGACTCTCAAGAGTCTTCTCCAACACTACAGTTCAAAAGCATCAATTCTTTGGCACTCAGCTTTTTTCACAGTCCAACTCTCACATCCATACATGACTACTGGAAAAACCATAGCCTTGACCAGCTGGACCTTTGTTGGCAATGTAATGTCTCTCTTTTTAATATGCTGTCTAGGTCGGTCATAACTTTCCCTCCAAGAAGTAAGCGTCTTTTAATTTCACAGCTGCAATCACCATCTGCAGTGATTTTGGAGCTCCCAAAAATAAAGTCAGCCACTGTTTCCACTGTTTCCCCATATTTGCCATAAAGTGATGGGACCAGATGCCATGATCTTAGTTTTCTGAATGTTGAGCTTTAAGCCAACTTTTTCACTCTCCTCTTTCACTTTCATTAAGAGGCTCTTTAGTTCTTCATTTTCTGCCATGAGGGTGGTGTCATCTGCATATCTGAGGTTATTGATATTTCTCCCAGCAATCTTGATTCCAGCTTGTGCTTCATCCAGCCCAGCGTCTCTCATGATGTACTCTGCATATAAGTTAAATAAGCAGGGTGACAATATACAGCCTTGACGTACTCCGTTTCCTATTTGGAACCAGTCTGTTGTTCCATGTCCAGTTCTAACTGTTGCTTCCTGATCTGCATACAGGTTTCTCAAGAGGCAGGTCAGGTGGTCTGGTATTCCCATCTCTTTCAGAATTTTCCAGTTTATTGTGATCCACACAGTCGAAGGCTTTGGCATAGTCAATAAAGCAGAAATAGATGTTTTTCTGGAACTCTCTTGCTTTTTTGATGATCCAGCGGATGTTGGCAATTTGATCTCTGGTTCCTCTGCCTTTTCTAAACCCAGCTTGAACATCTGGAAGTTAATGGTTCACATATTGGTGAAGCCTGGCTTGGAGAATTTTGAGTTTTACTTTACTAGCATGTGAGATGAGTGCAATTGTGCAGTAGTTTGAGCATTCTTTGGCATTGCCTTTCTTTGGGATTGGAATGAAAACTGGCCTTTTCCAGTCCTGTGGCCACTGCTGAGTTTTCCACATTTGCTGACATATTGAGTGCAGCACTTTCACAGCATTGTCTTTTAGGATTTGAAATAGCTCAACTGGAATTCCATCACCTCCACCTTCTTTGTTCATAGTGATGCTTCCTAAGGCCCACTTGACTTCACATTCCAGGATGTCCACGTGTGAGTGATCACACCATCGTGATTATCTGGGTCATGAAGATCTTTTTTGTACAGTTCTTCTGTGTATTCTTGCCACCTCTTCTTAATATCTTCTGCTTCTGTTAGGTCCCTACCATTTCTGTCCTTTATTGAGCCTATCTTTGCATAAAATGTTCCCTTGGTATCTCTAATTTTCTTGAAGAGATCTCTAGTCTTTCCCATTCTGTTGTTTTCCTTATTTATTTCTTTGCATTGATCGCTGAGGAAGGCTTTCTTATCTCTCCTGGCTATTCTTTGGAACTCTGCATTCAAATGGATATATCTTTCCTTTTCAAGTAATTGATAAATTTCTTATGTAAGTAATTTTAAAAAATAAATTACACTTTTCATATTTCAGGACATAGTGCTTTAAAATAAACAAACACTAAAACATAAAGGCATCCCTGGTTTCTTTTAGTTGTCAAAAAATTGTACACATGTAAGAGTTAAGAATTTTATGATTTGCATAGTGGGAATTCAATAAATATGTTTAAGTGATTTTTTTAAAGTGATATTTAAGCAAATATTCAAATTTTACATAGTAAAAGTAAAAGTTGCTCAGTTGTGACTGACAGTGTGCGACCCCATGGACTGTATGAGACCCCATGGACTGTATAGTCCTTGGAATTCTCCAGGCCAGAATACTGGAGTGGGTAGCCTTTCCCTTCTCCAGGGGATCTTCCCAACCCAAGGATTGAACCCAGGTCTTCCACATTGCAGGCAGATTCTTTACCAACTGAGCTATGGAATTCAACAAAATCTTCACATCAGAATGTATAGCTTTAAAGTAATTTATGGATATATTTTAATCAATATATGATATGTAAATTTTTATTTCCTTAGAATTCTCTTTTATGAAAGAAATAACAGTATGAACATTTGTGTGTTTTTTTTTAACTTAATTGGATACAAAGACAATGGTATTCTGATGGAATTGTTTCCTTGATGTAGACAATGATAACATCTTTGCATGCTTAATTTTTTAAAAAAAATAATCAAACAGCCTCACTAACACCTTTTAAGATTAAAATAAAATTCAGCTGTCAAATAAAATAAAGTCTGAATTGCTTAGAAAACTGGATTTATGGCAGGCTAACAAGCAGGTCACATATGAATTTCATATATAGCTTCTTGAAGTTGTAAATTGAAGAAAACTTATTTGAGTTGCTGGAGGAAATATGCTATTCTGTTTATGTTAAAACTGTGAGCAAGACAACTTAATGGAAATTTGGTACATTGCTATATTGCTTTAAGCTCCTTTAGTTATAAAGCTGAAGAGATATTTAATTATAAGTTCTAATAAGAATATCCATGTGAAAAAAGGAAAATGTAATTTTTTTAAAAAGTTCAGACATATTTAGGGAATAAATGGAAATAGAAGACTAAAGCTAGGAAGATATGTCTTTCTGGATTCTTAAAAAATATGACTGTCTTTTGATTTACAAATGTGTGAATCTAATAAAATATTTTGTATGAAGATTCAAAAATGTTTAAGCCACTAAAATTGTTTCCACTGTCAAACCAATTAGCTAATTAATTAGCACTTCCATGTTATCTCCTCTATTGATTCTATTGATATAACAATGACCCACTTGTGAACTGACCTTCCTTTCTGATGAATAACAATTTTCTTGTTAGAGCCAGAGGGAGAGGAAGAACTGGTCGGGGGTGAAAGTCTAAAGAACGAGCACTGTTATATATTCCAGGAGGGGACTAGAAGAGATGCCTCAAGAAGGACCCTAAATCTGGAGCCCCTGGGAACACTCAGGATTGCCGTAGACAACTGCTGACTCCAGAAATGATCATCTCCTATCCAGTGGGAGTAGATGAGGAGAAACTAAAATGGTCTCCCTTATGATGTTTCTTAAAAAAAAACAAAAACAAACAAACATAAATTGCTGCTGCTGCTGACAATGGTTAACATTAATTTTAGAGTCTTGCATATTTAATACTTCAGGGTTTAGTCATAGCCATAGCAAGATAGAGCATCCACTCTTGGACAGTGCAGTCAAAGTGAGTCATGCGAGGGGGTATTATTATTACCCAAGATAACCAGGTCCTGGTAGACAACAATTGGAGAAGGAAATGGCAGCCCACTCCAGTGTTCTTGCCTGGAGAATCCCAGAGATGGGGGAGCCTGGTGGGCTGCCGTCTATGGGGTCGCACAGAGTCGGACACGACTGAAGCGACTTAGCAGCAGCAGCAGACGATAGGATAGCCCATGAAAGCAAGAAAACACACAAACAAAAAAGCCAAGAAAACAAACAAAAGCAAACACAAACAGCAACAATAAAACAGAACTCCACAAAAGTTAAAGAATCTTTAAATACAGAAGCTGTTTATGTAACTAACCATCTTAACCCCCTCTATCTAGAAGAATCACGTGTTTTAAAAGAAGGGAGGTTTAACAAGAGAAACAATGCCTGAACATGGAGCTTGCACATCTAAAGCCTGAGTGCTGTTAACCTTGGCCACTTGACTGAAACTAAATGGGTACATTTTTGTTAACCCATGACTTAGAGCAATTGTTTCCTTAAATTGGCTTGATATGTCACATACTATTCACATTATTATTCAAGTGATTTTCAATTCAATTTAATTCCTTCTCATCCCTTCTACTAAAAGAAATTCTGAGTGCACCTTTTCAAAAATACAATCTTCTGGATTTCCATGCTTCTCTTCCTACCACACTTTCTCCATGTTTATGTGGAGTCAATTGAAATTTCATGCAAAGATGTTTTTCTCAGTCTTGACATTCATCTGCCTTTCTGCATCATGGTTTCTCAGGGTAGCTGATACATGCCAATCTCAGATTTTCAATGTACTCAATTTACTCAACTTAAAGACACATCAGACTTATTATGAAGCTTGGAGGCAGTGATGGTTTAGTTGCTGAATTGTGTCTGACTCTTGCTACGCTGTGGACTGTAGCCCACCAGGTTCCTCTGTTCATGGGATTCTCCAGGCAAAAATACTGGGGTGGGTTGCTAATTCCTTCTCCAGGGGATCTTCCCAAACCAGTGATCGAACCCTGGCCTCCTGCGTTGCGGATAGATCTTTACCGTCTGAGCCACCGGGGAAGCCCCTATTATGAAGCTTATTGCATTCAAAACAGGTCTTTCACAATACCCTTTGCTTTTTAAATATGAATAACTTTTGAAAAGGAAGAGTTTTGCCTAATTAAGACTTTTAATAAACTTATAGCTGACTTATCAGATTCTGTTCACTCCAAGCTTGGAGAAAAGTGCTGAAACCCTGTTAGGTTTAGGCTGGCATAACCTCCTTTTCTCTTTCTATTTCCTACTGCACCGCCTATGTGCTGGCCACCTGTACACAGAGAGAGCTTTCCAGAAACTTAAGTCTATATAATTTTGATAAGTAACTGGAAAACATATTCTCTGTTTTACACTTTAGATTGCATATGACTGGCAACTTTTTTCCACGTCTCTGCAAGATCGTCTTCTGACACTAAAAACTGTCTGTTGACAGACAACAAATGCATGCTTAGTAAGTCTGGGAAGACTATCCGGATGGCAAATGACACTGAGTGTCTTATCAGCAGACTGTCTGTCTCTGCCTGGAGGCCTTTAAATGTGCTTTGCGAATTCTAGGTATGAAGCAAGGAAGAAGGGCTAGGAAGACAGACTGCCAGTGAGTGAGTACCAGTGGACTTTTCAACAAAAAGAGGTCAGGGCTCAAGGGCTTTTTGACAGTGCTCTCATAAACCTTAAACATTGCTTTAAATATTAGAAATGTACTGAACACAAGTTAAGATCAATAGATTAAAAATTGAACTGCATTCAAAGAGTCTTAAAAAGCATTTCAGAAAAATTATCTCTTATAGATATTCATTAGGCTTCAGGTGGCAATGTAGACATTCCCCAAGGTTGTTTTATGTTTTTGCAATCAATTAGTTTTTAGTCTGCATTTAAAAGAAAACTAATAGGAGATAATTTAATTTTCGTAGTACTATGGGAACAGTTTTCTGCACTCACTAGCTGCATAAACTATGGAAACGTACCAGATACTTTAATTTCTTTGAATCAATTTCCTTATATGTAAAGGTGAGGCTTAAAATGGCGTCTAGGTCTTAGCTGGTCCTTAAGAAATGCTATTTCCTTTTCCTCTTTATTTTTCTCCACCCCACACTTTCTTTTTGTTGAAGCTTTGTGATATGTTCAAACTCTAGTAGTGTCATTGACAGGACACCCTCAATGCTCTATTTTCTCATTGGTTTCTTCTGGGCTGTGATAGCAGCTTTTTTTTTTTTTTTTTTTTTTAAATGAATTTGTCTAGTTCTACGGGGAAAACAATTTAAACAAGCAAACACTTATTAATTTGATATTTTGTGATGATAAAAATTTAATAGGCTTATTTGTTCAAGTTTGTTCAAATAAGTTTGCTTGTTGTTTTTTTTTTTTTTTCTTTTTGTAGTATTTGCCAATTTCTTATTTGGATAAAATTTCTCCTCTAACACATTCCCCAGGAATGCCTCTTGAATACAGTATTTTCTGAGTTCTTATATATTTAAAATTCTTTTCCTGCAGCCTTGGTGCTTAAATACAACTTAGTTTACTATAAAATCCTTGGCTCTTTATTTACTTTTAAAGTACAATTGAGAAGTTGAGAGAAATCCAGGGATATTCTCTTTGTGATTTAGTCTATTTTTTTCTTTATTGTTTAAAGTCTAGTAATTTTATTAGCCTATCTCTCATAGTTTATCATTCTAGGACATTTATTCCTGGTACATAGTGATCTTTTCAGTACTTAAATTGAGTCGTTTACTTCTAGAAAGTTTTTGTGGACTTGGCTTTTAAATATACATCTGTTCCATTATTTTTGCTTTTTCAAGGTCTCAAATTATATGTACAATGAACCATCTTTCTTGTTATCTACATCAATTGCTTTGCCTGAATATTTTAATCTTTTTATTTAATTAATTTTATTCTCAGAGGTATTTTCATGTATTCTTTCACTGACTCATATCTTTTGTCAAATCTATTTTGTCATGGCACCTTATAATTTAATCTTCCTTTCTAAGGTTACCTTTTATCTCTCTTCCATTTTTTCTCGAAGCTCTATCAACTCCTATGTCATATTTTTCTATTTTTTCTACTTAAATTGCAATAAGATACTTTTTCAAGTAGCTTTTCATAACTATAAGTACCTAATTAAACATATTTCATTCAAGTGTTGTATCATAGTTTCTGGCTGCTTTTTGTTTGGTGAAGAGAATTTTTCTCCGATAAAATATTTTGATACCCCTTCTTCTTTTATCAATTTGCTACTTTCCCTGTATTGTTATCAGATACCTCAGTACAGTTTTAAGCAGAGACTGGAAGGTGTTTTCGTTGCTACAGAAGACGTTGGTGTTCTACTCAGATGCCCAAGGATCTCTTTTGTTGATTGGATATTTCATTCCCTAGGTACTCTGTCTATTCAAATCTCTCCATAGGATTGCTCTTGAACAATGGAAGCTGTGGATATGTCTAGGAATTAGAGTTCATCCCATGACAAGCCAACAATGACTGATCTGTGTAGACCTACAAAACCTCAGCTTTCTTGCCTTAAATAGAATAAACTCTATGGTTCAATTTATGCTCCAGAATTCCTGCAGAATAGGATAAACCTGTATGCCACCTCAAACGACAGCCTTGCTTAGCAGCTTCCCCTTCCCTATCATGCTTCTTCCTGCCTTCTTCCTAATGTCTTTTTTTCTGCCAGTTTATCCCAAGACCACTCATTTAATATCTTGCTTGCACACAGATTTCCATTTTGGTCATTTCTTCCAGAGCACACAACTTAAAACAGTCTTCATCTGCTTTTTGCTGTTGTTTTATTCAAGGGCACCTTTTAGGGGGAGCTGGTATGTCTTATGATTTTGTGATTTAATTTTATTTTTTCAGGACTCGTAATTTCTAATTTACTTTTCTATATCTAAGGGGTACGTGACTGAATCATGTCCCCTTAATCCAAGCAACTTGCCACCTTTTTTCTTGTGTACTTTCAAAGTTTGCCTTTGGATTTCTCAGAAGCTGGTACTTTGATCCATAAGGTATTTTCTGTTCTTAGTATCTCCCAACTCATTGTAAGATTTTCTCTTTCAGAGACTAATTTGTCTGTTACATGTTTAAAGCCTTTGCTTCTTTCGTCATTAAATATCCATTTGACTCAGTTCTCATTGTGGGTTCTGGGGTTAGTTTTCTTGTATTTGGCTATTTTTCCCCTACCTACTTGTGATATTAAGTTATGCAGAATCTTCTCTGTCTGCTAATTTTGGGTATACCTGTACTTTAGGTCAATTTATTTTCTCTTCTTGCTTATCTTTTGTGTTTTTTTTTCTTTTTGGTGTATACATGAAACAGTTTAGATTTATTCCTTATTTAATTTCTTTATCCATGAGAACCAATTTCAGTAAATAAGACCTCAAATCCAAGGAACTGAGTACCATCAGGTCATAGAGAAAATAACAAGTCTCAGTAATTTTCCAACCAAGAATGCAAGAAAAATTAACCTTCTTTAGACTTTGTTTCTACCGCTTCTGTAAATAGAAAGATATCTATAAGGAAACCTTGAGAGTCTGGCAATTTAAAATGAAGTGCACACGTCAGTTTTATACACAGAAAAACAACCAAGGTTTTCTCCACTGCAAATGATTTTTTGGAGCCCACTTCCTGGAAAAGACAATCTACAGAAAAGAAAATCCTTTCACTAGAATTCCTTTATCTGAAAAAAGTTAAAACTTTTCCATGTTGTAGAAGAGCTATATATCTTGCTAATTTATTAGAGTAACTAATTTGTCTCTTATCTAAATTGTCCATATTCAATTGTAAATAAATCAGATTGTTTATAACAAATTCAGTTAATCTGGCGCTATCTATTTTGTTCAAATGAAATTGGATACCAAATTTAAAATAAATCATACTATTTTCACATTTAATATTCAGAACATACCACTTACTATGTAACAATTTTTAGAGCTAACTTGAGAACTTTTGGAATCTGTTTATAGTTTCATCACTTTCTACTTTTATTGATTTGTGTCATTGAGATTATGTCCTTGTGATAAAAAGCAACAAGAGAAAATACTCTTCCCCTGACGGTTCAGAAAGTAAAGGACCTGCCTGCCAATGCAGGAGATAAAAGAAATGCAAGTTTGATCCCTGGGTTGGGAAGATTCCCTGGAAAAGGAAACAGTAACCCATTCCAATTTTAATGCTTAGAGAATTCCATGGACAGAGGAGCCTGGCGGGCTACAGCTCATAGGGTCACAAAGAGTCAGACACGACTGAGCGACTAACACTTTCACTTAATTGAAAATGTATAAAAATACTGCAATTCTCCAGAATGAGTCTATAGATCTTAAAAAATAATCTACACAGTTTTGCCATTAATCTTTAGTAATATAATTTGTAGTATCTTAATATCCTGATAATTAAACCTTTCTTCATAAAGTAAAACTGCTCAGGTCCAATAAGAGCACATGAAATAGAGTATGAACTTAAAAAATATGCGTTGAAATATGGAATGTTGCATATTCAGTTTTAAAGCCGTGTGTCACCTATATTTGTACTTCCCATGGCATTTTTTCTCTTGTCTCAGTTAAACTTCTCCTCACTCTTTGGTTTCTACATTTTAACACAGCACTCTTTTAAGGATGCCATTTCTGAGCTTCCCGACTAGGATGACTCATTCTGACTATCCATGCATGCTGAAACACTCACCGAGAACTTTTGTTCACAATTGCAATTTTACGTTTTTATCGCTATGTATTAATATATGTTTTCTGTGTTAGTCACCTAGGGCTGTCAGTGGTTTGAAACCAAGCAGGAGCCTGTGGGGCACCTGCACACGGAAGCTTTTGGAATAGCTGCTAATTAAGGAAGGGAGGGGATGCGAGACGAGAGAGGAGCAAGAAATACTGCAGTCTTGGGCTGGTCCTGTTTCAGCTTCAAGGGATACACACAGTATCTTTAAGATCTTCTGCAAAACTGAAACCCCAACAAGTGGAAGATGGGACTACTTTATGAAGCATTCTTCAGAGATGAGGGAGACCACCTGAGGCCAGATTAAAAGAGTGCAGGCCTTGCACAAGTCCTGTCAGCAACCTGCCCTTGACCGTTGCTATAAAACTTCTTACCATACTCCCCTGGGCAGGAGACACAGTTTCATGGCCAAGAGCCTGCTGTGTCTGCCTTAGCCTGGTAAAGCAACAAAGCTGTTCTTTTCTGTCAGTCCATTCAGTCATTCAGTTGTGTCCGAACCTTTGTGACCCCACGGACTGCAGCATGCCAGCCTTCCCTGTCCATCACCGACTCCTGGAGCTAGCTCAAACTCATGTCCATCGAGTTGGTGATGCCACTTCACCCAAAACTCTGTCTCTGAGATTCCATTCAGCACTGGTATACAGAAGCTAAGCTGCTAGTACCAGCTTCAAAAAACCAAAATTTATCCTCATAGTTCAGGAGGCTGGAAGTCCAAAAATCCAAGGGCAGTAGGGGAATTCTACAGGAGAATCTTTCTTAATCAGTTCAGCATGCTACAACAATACCATAGTCTGAATGGATTAAAAAACAAACATTTCTTTATCACAATTCTGTAAGCTGGGAAGCCCCAAATACCAGTAAGTCCATTTCTGATGAGCACCCTGCTCCTGGTTTGCAGATGACTTCTTTCTCGTTGCATCCTCATATGGCAGAGAGCTCTGGCCTCTTTTTCTTCTCATAAAAACACTAATCCATCATTTGGGTCATACTCTATTGAGCTCATCCAGTTACCTCTTCTAATACTATCTCACTGAGGATTATAACATTTTACCCTGACCCCCCAAATTTATATCCTTCTCAGATGCAAAATGGATCCATTTCATCTCAATAGCACCCAGAGTCTTAACTCATTCTAGCATTAACTCTAAAGCCTGAAGCCCAAAGTCTTGTCTACATATTATCTAAATCATATATGGGTAAGACTTGAGATGTGATTCGTTGTAAAACAAAATTTCTCACGAGCTGTTAACTTATGAAACCAAACAATTTGTGTGCTTCCAAAGCACAATGGTGGTACAATCATAGGATAGACATTCACATTCCAAAAGGAAGAATTCAGAGAGGAGAGAGTAAAGAGATCCAAGCAAGTCTAAAACCCGGTACGTTAAACCGCGTTAGATTTTAAGCCTCAAGAAACCAAGGCTCTTTGGCCTGATGCTCTGCCCTCCAGGCCCACGGGGCTGACAACGCCACCCCACTGCTTCCCCGGCCACTGCCCATTCTGCCGCTCTCTGCCAGGCCACGCTTATGCTGCAGCTGCCAGGCTGTGGTCACACCCCCCGCAGCTTCTTTTGCAGGGCATCTTCCCTGTTGAAATCTGGGCAGTGGCTTTGAAGATTTCTGAAACCCTTTCAGGGACTTTTACTCTTTTCTTGACGAATGCCACAGGTTTCCAGCTGAATAGCTTCGCTGACCATTCATGTGGACTCCGACAGTCTTCCATTATGCTGTCCCATCTCCTTTCTCTTCTGTTCAAACTGGCAGTCTTCTTGCTGGAATGTCTAATTAAGTCTATAGGTCACAGTCATGCTGATCTCCTTATTAGATATTTGCTTCTTATCAAATATTTGTTTTGTGTTCTCTTTAGAACATTCTTTCTCATTTTTTGCGATATATACAGACTGAGAATTCTCCAAACTTTTAAGTTCTAGTTCCTTTTTGCTTAACATTTTTTTTCTCCAGTTCATTTGTCTCTCTTTGCATTTTTACCATAAGCAGTCAGAAGGAACCAAGCCACTCCTTCAATATTTTGCTTAGAAATTTCCTCAGCTAAGTAACCACATTTACCACTTCAAGTTCTACCTTCCAAGAAAACTAGAACACAAACAATTCAGTCAAGTTCTTTGCCACTTGATAACATGAATTACTTTTCCTCCAGTTTCTAAATAACATGTTGCTAGCCCCAAACTGGGCTTGCCCTTTGTTGGATGTGGACCCCCAACGACACAACCAACCCAAAGAGCTAGAGAAGAGAGTATTTATTACCTGGGGCAAGTAAGGAAAACATCAGGAATTTTTCCCAAAGCAGTGTTTCTTCAACAGCAAGACTGGAAAACTTGTAAGCTAAGTGTACATGCATATTCACAAAGAGGCGTGTGTAGCCCAAGCTTTAGTTTGTTGAAGTCAAGAGGGTCAGGAAATATCATCATCACCCCTTAGGTTCCAGCTGATCTGATGACTGAGTATTTCAGGCTAATCTTTACTAATCTGGTGGAACAACTCTTTAGATAGTTAGGTATTTTCAAGGGCTGATTTCATGATCTCAATCTTTGCATCTCTTCATATCTAGAAAACCACTAAATCCTTTCCTGATGATGTAAGCTCCTCCTGTTGTAAAGTAGGCACTGGATTTCACTGAATTTTCCCTTTACCAAAATCTTATATACTGACCTTCCCCACTATCTCTCTGGAGCGGTCTCTCAGACCTATCTGAGGTGCTGTCTCCCAGGCTGGAGTCCTCATTTTTTTCCCCAAATGAAACAACTCTCAATTCTCACATTGTGCATCTTTTTCATCAATATTATCTTTGCTATATTATAACACTTATTTGATTCTGCATTTTGTTGTTGTTATTGTTCCCTTAAGATCATTAGTTACTGAGACCTGTTCAAGGGCAAGAACTGTGGCCAGGCTTAGAACACAAAATGACTTAGGCCAAAACAGCCATGCCTGGGGATGTTCTACCCTATTTGGTTCAATGTTAATTTCTGCCTCAGATCTTGTCACAATAATCATTATTGACAATATTTCTACCTAGTATTTCTCTATTCATGATTATTTTTATATTCTCAGAGAAGATCAAGGCATTCTCTCCAGCTCTTTTCTTTTTGAATTTCCATTAGATCACCTTTAAAGTTACCTTCACAGAAATCTCAGCAATGGTTAGCATGTACCTTAAAACTCTCGTATGCTCTATACATTACTCAGTTTCAAAGCTGCTTCCACATTTAGATATTTGATACACAGCACCCTATCCTGATGCCAATGTCTATCTTAATCAGTTTGGACTGCTTTAACAGAAACTGGGTGTATTAACTATAAACGGAGTTCATTAAACAACATTTACTTCTCACTCTTCTGAGCACTGGGAAGTCCAAATTCAAGGGGCCAGTAAATTCTTTATCTTGTGATACACCATAATCATAAAATTATTTTTTAGGATAGACAAGGAAATTCATGAAATCTATCTTCTTTGCCTCGTTTCATGAAAAAGCTTCTTAAACATGAATGAGTTAAGCCAAGTATTTTGATATGAGTGAAAATCCTTTGTGAGCTTTTTAATATCAGATTCATCTTTAGATCACACATGCAAAAAAAAAATCTTTAGCCAACGCATTCATAGGAATAATTTCTGTATATTCCTATAATGCAACTGAAATAAAGTATCAATTATTAATTATTGGGGGGGGCAGAGAACTGCTGCCAAAGGCACATGGAGCCTTTCTGGAGTGATCAAAACATTCCGATTGTGACTGTGGAGTGCTTACATACCTGCATATACTTTTTAAAGGCTTATCAAATTGTACATTTAAAACTAGTAAGTTTTATTTCATAAATTATACCTTAATAAGCCGATTATTTAAGTGCTTCGTTCTTCTATTTTGCTGATGAGTCAAGGGCATATTAATTTGTCTAATCTCTGAATTTGACTTGTATAATAGCACAAGAGCTGGTCAGACAATTTATGCTTGCTCTATAGTTATGGCTGTTCTTGATGAAAGTAGGCAGTCGGTCCTTCAATAACACCTACCATTTGCTGAGTAAGTATAGTGCCAACACACTAAAGTGATGAGCATCATCTGTGCAGTACACCATTGGTAAGAAGCAATACATCTGGACTCCAATGACTATTTGATTTTTGGACAGCCTTCTTATGATGAAAGTCTAATCCTAAAAAAAAAAAAAAAATCCCCTTTGGATGGTAATTTATGGCCTTAGTCTGAAATATCTTTTAAAAAAAAACTGGTATTTCTTAAAATTACTCATAATATTGAAATGTCTCTATAAAATTTTTTAATTTATTTCTTATTTTTACAAAAAACTGATAGTGTCTTAACTTGGTGGGGAGAACAAGAGAAATAATAAGTGTAAAAAAGTGGTAGTTTATAATTTATATAATTTTTTTCTTATATCACTCAGTTATCTTACTAACCTAGGGGATATTAAACACCTGGAATTATCAGGTTCTGCAGAGGGATAACATATGAAACTGTACCTAACTAGCTCCAACTAACATGATAGCATATCAGCCATTGCATCATTGACGGTGATCTGGAAATCCACTTGGATTATGCTAAGTAGTTGTTATAAACTAAATATTTGTGTCCTCCTAAAATTCCCATGGGTTTCCCTGGTGGCCTAGATGGTAAAGAATCCACCGCAGTGCAGGAGACCTGGGTTCAATCCCTGGGTTGGGAAGATTCTCTGGAGACGAGAATGGCTACCCACTTCAGTATTCTTGCCTGGAGAAACCCATGACCGAGGAGTCTGGTGGGCTACAGTCCACTGGGTCTTAAAGAGTAGGACATGACTGAGCGACTAAGTAAACAAAATTCATATGCTGAAATCCCAATACACAGTGTAATGGTATGGCGGTAAGGTGAGCCTTTGGGAGGTAACAGGCATGAGGATGGAGCTTTCGTGATTGAAACTGGTGCTGTGATGAGAAAGGAAAATTATGGCCTCTCCTTTTCACGTGGGAATACAATGAGGAGACAGCCCTCCGAAACTCACAGAGCTCCCTCACCAGATATTAGACCTGCTGCCTTTTTGATCTTAGACTTGCTATTCTGCAGAGCTGTAAGAAATAATTTTCTGTTGTTTAAGCCATTCAGTCTATGATATTCTGGTATAACAGCCCCAAATGACTCAGAGAGTTACTCAAAGGACTTCCCCTTCACCAGGACTTTACAAGGAGAAGTAAATGTAGGCCTTAAATCTTGCTGCTGCTTCATATTTATGGTGCTTTGGCAATTTTCATAAATATTCTATTTTTGTGTCAAAAGCATGGGTGTGTCCAATTGAATTTTCAAGATTAATTTAAAAGAAAACAAGTTTATTTTGATTCATAAACTCTTCTTCAATGTGATCTACAATACAAGGTTTATTTCTCACCTGTAACTATTTGGTTCAATGACTAAATTCTATTTAAAGTAAATCTGTGACTACCAATATCTCAAAAGACACCTTGGGGAGTCTGAAACAATGTCCTGTGGAGAGTCTATTCTAGTGAGACTGCCCTTATAAAGTGATTTCTAGGGATACAGATTTGAACACAGGTAGATGATTCTGGATTAAAAACTTGTGTTGCATGCTATTGCATCACTTCTAGTTTGTCAAATGTTTTAATAAACCATTTATTCAAAGAGAGGTCATAACAGAATAATAGACTCCAGTGATAGCTGCAATTTTGTTGGTTGTCAGAAATTCTATGCAAATTTGTAGAGGGGAACTAAATATGCTGTTTTAAATGGGTCTCATATTGAAAAGCTGATTGAAAGCTAATTAAATTTCGAGAAAAACAGCAATGTAGTCTTATTGGATAATGCATTTTCTTGAGCCAATCAAAGTCAAGTACTTTTGGTCCTGAATTCTATTGAAAGTTCTGTTAATTACAAAGCAGTGCATTGTGTGACACAGAAAAATCCTGATGAGTTCTAGTGGAGACACAGTTCTGGAATGCAGAGCTTTGTACTTAACTACTTTCAAATTACAGAGAAATGGGTTTTGGTTACCTCTGTTGATGAGATTTTACTGTAAAACAGAGAAGTTAAAAAACAGAAGAGACTCAGCAGCCCAAGAAGTGTAACATCTCTCACAGGCATTCATATTAACTGGGAATTCTAGTGACTCCGTGGCAATACCTATAAGCCTATCAGGCAGCCATTCACAAACCATTGTCACTCCACTGACACGTCTTTGTCTGTGAATCCGCTTGTCTCTGACTCTTCTTTCTCTGCCTTTTCTTCTCCGGCCCTTTCAGAAGCTTCAGCTTCTCTACTACCAAACGTGTCTCTGTATGACCTAGGAGGTCACAGGACACTTTCACAGAAGACGTCAGCAAACCACAAAGAAAAGTATCCTTAGTCTGCGTGTGCTAAGTTGCTTCGGTCTTGTCCAACTCTTTGCAACCCCACGCACTGCAGCCCACCAGGTTCTTCTGCCCATGTGACTCTCCAGGCAAGAATATGGGAATGGGTTTCCATTTCCTCTCCAGGAGATCTTCCCAACCCAGGGATCGAACCTGTCTCTTACATCTTGTGCATTGGCAGGCAGGTTCTTTACCACTAGCAACAACACTAGTCTATTTGGGCTGCTATAAAAATATCAGACTGAGGTGGCTCATAAACAGAAACTAATTTCTCACATTTCTGGAGGCTGGGAAGTCCAAGATCAAGGCATAGTCATCTCTGGTGAGAGCCTTCGCCCCGTTTCACAGCCGGTGCCTTCTTCCTGGGTCCTCACATGTGGGAGGGGGCTAGTGAGCTTTCTTGGGTCTCTTCTATAGGGCACTCATGCCATTTATAAGGGCTCCGCACTCACAATCTAAGCACCTCCCAAATATTACACCTTCCAACATCATCATTTTAGGGGTTAGGGTTTCAACATATGAATTTTGGGGGAATATAAACATTTAAATCATACCAACAATTATTTCCAGAACATAGCACTTGTCGGTGACTGACAGATTGGGAGAGAAATATTTTCAATAAGCAAAAATATTATATGAATAATATTTAAAATGCAAGGTGCTCCTGTAAATCAACAATAGTAAAAATGACAGAAAAGCCATTATGAAAAGAGAAATAGGATATAAAAGCAAGAATTTTTAGAAGGAGAAATGCAAATGACTAGCTTTACTAGTAATTAGAGGCTTCCCTGGTGGCTCAGACAGTTAAGAATCTGCCTACAGTGTGGGTCGGGAAGATCCCTTAGAGAAGGGAATGGCAACCCACTCAAGTATTCTCGCCTGGAGAATTCCATGGACAGAGGAGTCTGGTGGGCTGCAGCCCGTGGGATCACAGAGTCGGACACAGCTGAGTGACTAACACTTTCACTAGCGATCAGAGAAAGTAAAACTAAAGCAACCAGACGGGACTCCTCACTCATTAGATTGACAAAAAGGTATCTTTAAAAAAACAAAATAAACAAACAAGAAAATACACAACAACAAAAAAGAACTTGATAATACCAATTATAAGAACATGGGATAATAGGAATTCTCATGCACTGCTGGCAAGCATACAATAATAGAGTGAAGCCATTATATAATGAAACCTCACAGCATTTAGAGAAATTGACTGTATGTGAATTCCATCATTCACCAACCTACTCCTGGCTATGGATACCAGAGGAAATTTTATCCAGGTCTACAGGGAGTTCATATGGGGCTACTGATCATTGTGACATTTCAGTAGTTGAGATTTAAAGCCATCTACGTATCTATCCATAGGCAAGTGGATGAATAAAATTTGGAAGATGCATAATTTTGAGTAGATGTAAGGAGAACTATTCAAAACAGTCAAATATAAAACAAAGTTCATTTAAAAAATTCTCTTCATTGTATCCCCCCAATTGGAGCTTAACATATTCCTTGGCCCTTAAAATATTATTTACTTTCATAAAGTTCAAGTGTATTGATATAAAAAATTTTAAAACAACTTTTTTAAAAATTCCATTTCAATGGTGCAAATGCTGCCTAATATTCTGAACTTCAAATACAGATTTACTAAAAATCACAAATGTGCAACATGTGCCATTGCTATGGACTTAGTTTTGTCTAGTCTAAAAATGATTTTGTAAGCATTCAACTCATTTTCAAGTCATCAAAGCTGTATATTGTCTCCCTGCTTATTTAAATTATATGCAGAGTACCTTGTATGAAATGCCAGGCTTGGTGAAGCACAAGCTGGAATCAAGATTGCCAGGAGAAATATCAATAACCTCAGATATGTAGATGACATCACTCTTACGGCAAAAAGTGAAGAGAAACTACAAACCTCTTCATGAATGTGAAAGAGAAGAGTGAAAAAGTTGGCTTAAAACTCAATCTTCAAAAAACTAAGATCATGGCAACCAGTCCTGTCACTTCATGGCAAACAGGTGGGGAAACAATGGAAAGAGTGAAAATAAAATAAATAAAATCTGTTAATTTCTTGAGTTTCAAAATCACTGCAGATGGTGACTACAGTCATGAAATTAAAAGACACTTACTCCTTGAAAGAAAAGCAATGACCAACCTAGACAGCATATTAAAAGGCAGAGACATCACTTTGCCAACAAAGGTCTGTCTAGTCAAAGCTATGGTTTTTCCAGTGGTCATGTATGGATGTGAGAGTTATATCCTAAAGAAGGCTGACTGCCAAAGAATTGATGCTTTTGAACTGTGGTGTTAGAGAAGACTCTTGAGAGTTCCTTGGACTGCAAGATCAAATCAGTCAGTCCTAAAGGAAATCAATCCTGAATATTCATTGGAAGGACTGAGTTAAAGCTCCAGTACTTTGGTCACCTGATGTGAGGACCTAACTCATTGGAAAAGACCCTGATGCTGGGAAAAATTGAAGACAGGAAGAGAAGAGGACAACAGATGCCGAGATGGTTGAATGGCATCACTGACTCAATGGACATGCGTTTGAGCAGGTTCAGGGGGATGGTGAAGGACAGGGAAGCCTGGCATGTTGCAGTCTATGGGGTGCAAAGAGTTGGACGTGACTAAGTGGCTGAACAGCAACTCATTTTGATGACTAATCTGTTGTATCAAATACACCCTTAGAAAGAGCACATATTCATCCATTTCAGTCCTATTTTTCTAAGAAAAAAGGTGGATTTTGGTATTGCAATAATTTACCTGAAATACAAAATATTGTAAGTGGCTTTTCTCAGATGCACTTTTTCTCAGATTTTCTCTCAATAATCATGAGGCTGTATATTGCTGTGAAATGTATCTATCTACAGCATGGCTGACTTCACATTTGCACAGCTCCATTGTAAAGAAGCATTTGCCCACATTTGTTTAATAGTTCATGCTTCAGTCATATTAGTCAAAGGAAGTTATTCAATATACAGAAAGCAATATATCATAGATTAATTCAAAGTAGCTCTAGTATGGCAAAATTGTGAAGTAGAAAATAATAGATCTCTTCTTAAAGATTTGTCTTCCTTTCTCACATTCTGATGCCTCTAACACCATTAGATTCAATTGCCTTGTCTATTCTTTTTAATTGGCAGCTTTGACACATCCCACTTTAAAAAAAATAGCTAATTTTAAGTCTAAGTAGGACATGGGAAAAGGTAGTGTGGAAAGACTTAAAACTCGTAGAGCAGTTTATTTCTATTGATTTAGGTACATTTCCTAAAGCATAGGACTAGATGTAGGTTATGGGAGGAATTCAAGATATGGCAGTGGGTGGGTCTGGTTGGTTTGATAACAGCAACTGATAGTCACTGAATAGATGATTACCCTCTGGAAAGTCCAGCAAAGAATGCTATGCCCTATGAGTTGAAAAACCGTGGATTAACAAATCTATGAATTGTTAATCTGGGAGTAGGCCAACCTTATGGTAGAAAGCAAAGAGGAACTAAAGAACATCTTGATGCAAGTGAAAGAGGAGAGTGGGAGAGCTGGCTTAAAACTCAACATACAGAAAGCTAAGATCATGGCATCCAGTCCCATCACTTCATGGCAAATAGATGGGGAAACAATGGAAAGAGTGACAGACTTCATTTTCTTGGACTCCAAAATCACTGCAGATAGTGACTGCAGCCATGAGATTAAAAGATGCTTGATCCTTGGAGGAAAAGCTATGACCAATCTAGATAGTATATTAAAAAGCAGAGACATTACTTTGCCAGCAAAGGTGCTTATAGTCAAAGCTATGGTTTTTCCAGTAGTCATGTATGGATGTGAGTTGGACCATGCCGAAGCATTGATGCTTTTGAACTGTGGTGTTGGAGAAGACACTTGAGAGTTCCTTGAACTGCAAGGAGATCAAATCAGTCCATCCTAAAGGAAATCAGTCCTGAATATTCATTGGAAGGGCTGATGCTGAAGTTGAAATTCCAATACTTTGGCCACCTGATGTGAAGAACTGACTTATCGGAAGAGGCCCTGATGCTGGGAAAGATTGAAGGCAGGAGGAGAAGGGGATGAAAGAGGATGAGACGGTTGGATGGCATCACTGACTCGATGGACATGAGTTTGAATATGCTCCAGGAATTGGTGATGGGCAGGGAGGTCTGGCGTGCTGCAGTCCGTGGGGTCACAAAGAGTCGGACATGCCAGAGAAACTGAACTGAACTGTAGGCCATATACAGAGGCCCAGGTCAACAAGCTAGCAGTCAACTTTCAAAAGGCCTGAGAGACAGAGTCTTTCACCATAGGGTGAAAGATAATTGAAACATTCTAGCCCAGTGAAACTGAGGAGTCAAGGAAACATAGCAATCTTAGAATAGGACTGGACCCCTCAAGACAGAATGACATTTTATTGGTTGTATATTTCAGACAAAAATTCAGAAATCTCAGAACTGAACACCATCACTTAAAACCAACTTTTTAATCAGGTAAACATAAAATGTAAGAGGTCTAGACTATATAGTCTTGCTACAGAATATATTTTATCACTGAATGTATAAACTCACTGTACAAAAATGACAGAGTTTTTAAGTACTTGGAGTTAGTAATTATGAATGAGCCAAAAGAAGGGCTAATGTATGAGATTAACTGTACGGTAAGACACCTCAGGTATTGACTGAAGTCTTCCTTTCTGTCCTTAACCAAGGGCGTCTTATTTCCAAAGTGCTGACTATCTTGGATTTACAGTTCAGGGTCAAGGAGGCCAGTTATGTGGGCTGCCAATCAGTCAGAGCTTCAAAAGCAATAAGTGATAAGATGTTACA
The DNA here is from genome assembly GCF_910594005.1 of Cervus elaphus. Classification (NCBI taxonomy): domain Eukaryota; kingdom Metazoa; phylum Chordata; class Mammalia; order Artiodactyla; family Cervidae; genus Cervus; species Cervus elaphus. The sequence goes on along the minus strand of NC_057831.1, from coordinate 61,116,172 downwards.
GGAAAATGACTTCCAGATACATTTGCATTTTAATAAGAGAAATATTCAGTACTCTAGGAAATTAGTCTTTAAATTTAGATCAGGAAATGATAGAGATATTTATAGGCAGAAACTCAATATACATGTAGCATAGATAGCCATTTTATTCTCCTAAGTGTAAAGTTAAGTTCCTCACGTATCTTAATATATGAATAAAAGCAAACAGAATTGAAACTTTCCCTTATATTCAGCCTTTTAATAACAAGCACACAGAAAATTTAACACCAGCTCTTCATTCTGATTTGAACTAGAATCTAGCAAAAATGCCATGTCTCCGTTGGCTTTCTGACATCTGTCATATTTCACCTAAGGGGTTTCCTCAATTTTTTACTCATAAGTTTTAATAATATTCCTATATTATCCTGTTTTAAGATTATATGTTTAGCTAGTAACCTCTGACAGAAAATTATCTTCTTGAGTATAAAACTTTACAATTTTTCTCTTCTTTCTCAATAAGTGGTTTGCTAACATTGGGTTCTCCAAAGGAAACAAAATCTGATATATGGGGTTTGCCAATTTCTGCTGTATAAATATTCCCATCACTTCACGTTTTGAGTGACCACCCTAGCTTCAGCTGAACATAGCTTTGGGCAGGTTGGTTTTGAAGAGCCCAGATATCTGGCTCTAGCACTCCACTCTTTATTGAAATAAAACATATTGAGTCCTTATGTGCTTAATATCATGCCTTACACATATAACTTGTTCAACAAGTATCCATGCTGCATATATACTCAGCATGATTCAGTTTAATAATAAATTTAAATTTCAAGAAAAATGCACTTCAGAAAAAAAATCAGAGTAAGCAAAATTTGAAGAAAAGAATCAGAGGCAGTAGAGTATTGTAGCTACATACAAAATCTCTAGACTTCAACTATCTGAATTTGAATATTAGTTCAAATATTTAAGAGCTACATTCTCTTGGCCAAAGGATTTGTAGTGAGGATAATTAGAGCTTCACTGTGTAGACTAAATGTGGTTTATACATTTGAACTACCTAGCACAGTACCTAACATGTTGTAGGTGATCCATATTTGTTAACTAGTTTATTTTACTTTAATATAATTGGAGGGACATCTAGGAATCATAATAGAAATTCCCTGACCTAATTATTAGACAGTTGGAATCACTGGTTAAGCAGGAATGAGGATTTCAAGGGCAATTCCTTGCTAAGTGGTGGGGAAATATGTATTTTAGTAAAGTATTTAATGAGAATCACGAGAAAGTCAAAGTGTTAGTCGCTCAGTCATGCCTGATTCTTTGCAACCCCCAAGGACGGTAGCCCACTAGGCTCCTCTGTCCATGGAATTCTCCAGGCAAGAATACTGGAGTGGGTTGCCATTTCCTACTCCAGGAAATCTTCCAATCAGGGATCAAACCTGGGTCTCCTGTAGGTGGATTCTTTACCGTCTGAGCCACCAGGGAAGCCCTGAATTACGAGAAGTTTTATTTAAAGTAGAATGTAGATTTTACTTTTAAAGATAACAAATAATGGAAATATTTACAAGAAGAAGAGTTTCTCTCTTTCATATCTAGTAGCCTGTGTTTATGTAATCCAGGACTGATATAATGGGGTCCCAAATACATTCTATTTTCTGCCATTCTTAGAATATTGTCCTTGTGGGGGCACTCTTTTTGCCCCCTTCTGATCTCTATGTCAGAAGCTTTCTCTATCTCTTTTATACTTTAATAAAACTTTATTACACACAAGTTCTGAGCAATCAAGCCTCATTTCTGGCCCCTGATTGAATTCTTCTCCTCTGGAGGCCAAGAATCCTGGATCTTTTGTGGTTCAGCAATGACATTTCAGACTTGATAAAAAATATTCTTGCATAGGTGTTCAATACACAGGGCTCTATCAATTAAATAAAATCCTTATTTTCAAAGTTCTAAAAATAATTTAAAAAAATGTTGTCCTTGTCTACATGGTCTAAGGTGGCTCATTACCAAGATCAAAACAGAGAAGCTTCAAGAAGGCAAGTAAAAAGCAAAAACTGGGCAGGATAAAAAGGTGCATAAATTAGCTCCACTCACATCTCATTGGTGAGAATATACTTATATGTACACTTCTAGTGTGACTCATTGGAAAAGACCCTGTTTCTGGGAAAGTTTGAGGGCAGTAGGAGAAGGTAGCAACAGAGGATGAGATGGTTGGATAGCATCACTGACTCAATGGACATGAGTTTGAGCAAACTCTGGGAGATAGTGAAGGACAGGGAGCCTGGCGTGCTGCATTTCATGGGGCCGCAAAGAGTCGGACACGACTGAGTGACTGCACAACAATAAGGACAGAGAATAGTCTAGACAAATAGGTGTTAATCTAGGACAGTCACGCATTCAGCTACAATGCAAAACTTCTATCACTAAGAAAAGAAGAAGAGATGTGAGCAGTAGACATCTTTGTCATGCGTGCTAATCATCAGGGATGCCTTCCGTTGCTTGTGGGAAAATGGGTCAGGTCCATGAAAGATGAGAGTGTCTGATCCTTTAGAGGATGATCCAGATGGGCAGGAATAGCCTAATTCTTTTCGTTTTTCTTTCCACATGACCTTCAGAATGATGGTGATCCCTAATTATACTGTTGTAGATAATGTAATCATTTTGCCTTGGTTGCTATTCTAACTTTAAATGCAATTTATACATCCTGGGTTGATAATGTAGCTAAATCTGTTCAGTTGAAGTGGGAACTCTCCAGCCTTAGAAAATAATGAACCTTATCATAGTCGTAATCTAGCTGGTTCAGGCATGTTAGCTATTAGCAGATGTTCCTTTCAGCTGAAAGACTGACAGCTCTTCTTGGCTCTCTTAATCTGGTTTTTTTATTTGTGGTTTTTAAATTTTTTTAGCAATGCCTATAGATCACTATCTCAGAGGAGACATCACAAATAGGGAAACAAGATTCACAGAAATGCATGAGTAAAATACATATATTTTTCAGTTATGATATGAGAGGAATATTTTCCAGGTTTCAGAATAATTGGCCAAGGGGAAAGATTTCATAGTACCCAAATTTAAGATGTTTACCACACAAGCAGCTTGCCTCAGAATCAGCATCATAATTTGAAGATTGCTTTGAAAGAAGAGAAGAAGAAAACGAAATCTTAACTGATAATTTATTTCCCCTTTATTTTGCTTTATCCTTTAAGTTTCTTAAACTTGTTTTTTAACCTAAGCTCTGTCAAAGAATGTTTTTAAGAATAACTAACTCCTATTATTAATAAGCAAGATTCTTAAATGTGGGGGCTTGTTTACAAGTAACCAATTATTTCAGAAGGAAGCTGTTAGCTATATGGATTATATAATGAATAAAAAATAATTGTTTTTACATTTAAAAAAACAGGTTATTTTTATTTGCAATTCTACAGAACTTAACTGATTTTCATAAACTCTAAGGATAATGATCTAATCCCCATTTTGAAATGAGCTAAACTGAATACAGAGGATGACCTAAATCAGAATGCACCTCCCTCTCCCAGTCCTTTTGTATGTCATGAACAAAGTTTGAACAGATAAAAAAACAAACAAACAAAGCATGTGGTTTAGAATCAGAGATCTGGAGTTTGACTCTTGAGCCTACTGTTCGTAGCTGCATAAACTTGGACCATGGGCTTGACTCTCTGTGTCCCCTTCTTAGCCTTGACCACCATCCATATTCCCACTGATTTCTTCAGACAGACTCACCCTGGAGGCTGATTTCTGTTTGCGTTCGGTCAGCAGCAGGAAGCTTCAGAAGAATCAAGTCATGCTCTCTGGGGCCTGAAACTTTGAGTACCTGACAGCGAATACACACACAAAATTAGGTGGGAAAGTGAATATGTATTTAGATTGAGGAAGGGAATCATAACAAATTGTATATTTTAAGAATGCATAGTTTACATTAGAAATGTTCCAATATCATAGATATCACAAAATCCAGGAGAAAAGTCTATTTTTAGTTAACTATCTCTTCAGTGTTTTTGCCTTATTATTTCCTGCATGCTTTTCATATGATAGTGATTTTAATAAAAACATTCTCTGTAGAGAGAATAGAAAGATAAATATGTATTTATTCTTGTACGGTAAATAAAATTTTGATTTTGCCTTTTACTACATACAAAGTTTGAAAAAGGTTATTTTAACCTGACCAGTCTTTTCACTGATACTGTGTAAATATTTAGAATTGTTGTCAGATATGAAAAAAAAAAATAAGGGTTTTTGTTTCAAATATTAAGTAGAAGATTTGGAACATTTTTCTAAAGCTAGATTTCAATATTTTAAGTTTGATGCTCCTTTTAAATGTTGCTTCTCCTTTACCTCCATACTTCCTGCCCCAGATGTCTTAGACACATCCCTGCTTAATACAGCCTTTGGTCCTGCACCTCCTGGTTTTGAAGACTGGTGAACTGACACAGAGGTAGCAGGGGGGATTTCTGGAAGCCATCCCTACAGTTGCAGCACTATAAATGACTTAACTACGTCCAAAAGGGCTTATGAGCTATAAAAATATATTCCATGAAAAAAATCTGACATTATCTCTATTTCCACTTAACCAGGTCCCCAAAATATCAGTGGCCTCTCCAAAACACCAATCAGTAGGCGAAGGGAAATTAGATAGGAAAAAAGAATTCTTTTTGAGTGGCGATTAAAAAAAAATTACTTTTCCAAATTTTACCAAATATGATTTCTAAATACATTGGTAGACTCCCTTCCAAAGCCATGGAAGGGACTTACGCCAGAGAGGGATCTGAGACAGAGCTTGATAAATAGTTTGAGCACCTGTGTCTCCAGGCAAGAGATGTGTGTGAGGGAGAAGAAAAGGCTTGGCACATTTCTTTTCTTTTTTTTTTTTTCACCCAATTATTTTTATTAGTTGGAGGCTAATTACTTTACAATATTGTAGTGGTTTTTGCCATACATTGACATGAATCAGCCATGGATTTACATGTGTTCCCCATCCTGAACCCCCCTCCCGCCTCCCTCCGCATCCCATCCCTCTGGGTCATCCCGGTGCACCAGCCCCGAGCACTTGTCTCATGCATCTTCGGCTTGACACATTTCTTTACTGATTCCGCTCTGCTCTGAGGGATGGCTTCCAGCGCTGCCTGTGTCCTTCACCCATATCACGCTTGTTGGATGGCCCCTCTTTTTACATCTCCACTTTTCTCTGGAGAGAGAGGCTGGGTACTTATTACTCAGGCTGCGGGTTGGCAGTGGCTGTGGTCCTCCACCTCAGGACCCAGGTCCAGTAGGGCAGCTTGATGGTATAGCTGTCACTCCAGTAACAGCTTTCTTCCATTGCCCATTCAGATCTACATGCGACGATGACTTTCCACCTTTGCCAGCATCTGGATACTTCAATATCCATTCTTGATTCTGTTGATTCTGCTCACCCCTCTGTAAAGAGTCCCCTTGTTAAGATGCCTGAAATCGTCTGAGTTATGTTCTACTTCCAAAGTCATCTTGACCAAGACAATCAGAGACAAGGGACTGCAATCTTAGTTGCTTTATTTGTAAAATGGAGAAAATAAAATCTGCTTCATAGATGTATTATGATAATGATGTAAAACAATACACACAAAAAACTTTTTCAGGAAAAAAAATGAAATTAACTTATTCAGGCACACAGAGACAGAGACCCTCAGTCATCCAGTGTGACCTAATGTCAACTATGTAACATTTCCTGTACTATTTAAAGGAATATACTATTATGCTGAAAACAAATTGCCAGGAGAAAATCAATAAGCTCTGATATACAGATGACATCACTCTTATGGCAGAAAGTGAAGAGGAACAAAAGAGCCTCTTGATGAATGTGAAAGAGGAGAGTTAAAAAGCTGGCTTAAAACTCAACATTCAAGAAATTAAGATCATGGCAGCCAGTCCCATCACTTCATGCACACAGGTGGGGAAAAAATGGAAAGAGTGAAAATAAAATAAATAAAATCTGTTATTTTCTTGGGTTCCAAAATTACTGCAGATGGTGACTACAGCCATGAAATTAAAAGACACTTACTCCTTGAAATATCAATAAGCTCATATATACAGATGACATCACTCTTATGGCAGAAAGTGAAGAGGAACTTAAAAGCCTCTTGATGAATATGAAAGAGGAGAGTTGAAAAAGTTGACTTAAAACTCAACATTCAAAAAACTAAGATTATGGCATCCAGCCCCATCACTTCATGGCTAATATATGGGGAAACAATGGAAAGAGTGACAGACTTTATTTTCTTGGGTTCCAAAATCATTGCAGATAGTGACTGCAGCCACGAAAATAGATGCGTGCTCCTTGGAAGAGAAGCTATGATCAATCTTGACAGCATGTTAAAAAGCAGAGACATCACTTTGCCAACAAAGGTGTGTCTAGTCAAAGCTATGGTTTTTCCAGTAGTCATGTATGGATGAGAGAGTTGGACCACAAAGAAAGCTGAGCACCGAAGAATTGATACTTTTGAACTGTGGTGTTGGAGAAGACTCTTGAGAGTCCCTTGAACTGCAGGGAAATGAAACCAGTCAATCCTAAAGGAAATCAATCCTGAATATTCATTGGATGGACCGATGCTGAAGCTGAGGCTCCAATACTTTGGCCACCTGATGCAAAGAACTAACTCCTTAGAAAAGACTCTGATGCTGGGAAAGATTGAAGGCAGGAGAAGAGTTCAACAGAGGATGAGATGGTTGGATGGAATCAGTGACTTGATTGACAAGAGTTTGAGTAAGCTTCAGGAGTTTGGTGACGAACAGGGAAGCCTGGCGTGCCGCAGTCCATGGGGTTGCAAAGAGTTGGACATGATAAGTGACTGAACTGAATTATGATGGTATTATTACAATAATACTTTAATAAGATAAAGCATTCATGAAGTATTAGAAAAAAAATTAACCCAAAATCATGAAAAGTAGAAGCCCCATTTTTTATTATTAGATTCAATACATATACCATTGTTGTGGAATAGCTGCTACTTCGTGCCTGACCCTTCATGACTCAATGGACTGTAGCATGCCAGGCTCCACTGTCCCTGGAATTTCCCAGGCAATACTGGAGTCGGTTGCCCCGCCCTCCTTAGGGGATCTTATCAACCCAAGGATCAAACCCACATTTCCTGCATTGGCAGCCAGATTGTTTACTGCTGGGCCACAAAAGCCCCTACATAGACCATTACATTTCAATAAATATAATAAACACAACAGAGAAGAAAGTATTTTTTTAAAAAAGCAACGCAATCGTACAAAGTGTGTGCACTGGCAATGTGTATGGACTGAACTTACCCTGCTGAGTACCGCCAACAAACAACTGGCAAACCAGCACGACCCCATCACTCACACCTCAGATAGCGCTGCACTGCAGCATCTTATTCTGCACGGACTGTTTCACTGAGTGTATCTATAAGGATCAGTTGCTGTGCACATCAGCTAACTTTCTGCCTTTCTGTGTCTTACTGTCTTTATTTATTCTATTGTTGCTCTTGATTAATTATTTTGTAGTAAAACTCTCCCAGCAAATTCTCCCAAGCCCAGATTTCTCCTATGGAGTTATTTACTAGAAATAGTTTATGTCTTTACCAAATGCTGGGCTTCCCTGATAGCTCAGTTGGTAAAGAATCTGCCTGCGATGCAGGAGACCCTGGGTCAGTTCCTGGGTCAGGAAGATTCGCTGGAGAAGAGATAGGCTACCAGGCCAGTATTCTTGGGCTTCCCTTGTGGCTCAGCTGGTAAAGAATCCACCTGCAATGAGGGAGACCTGGATTTGATCCCTGGGTTGGGAAGATCCCCTGAGTAGGGAAAGGCTACCCACTCCAGTATTCTGGCCTAGAGAATTCCAGGGACTGTATAGTCCATGGGGTCACAAAGAGTCAGACACAACTGAACGACTTTCACTTTTACTTACCAAATGCCAGCTACTAACAGCAGAATCTGTGCCTTATCAATATACCGATCACCTGATGACAAATCAAGATGGCTTCCAATATGCGCAACAGAGTCTGGTCTCAGCACAATCCCCATATTACACTGCCATACCTTTGGGCATTAGAATAAGAATTCCTAGTATATTGCTGCGTGCTTGCAGAAATCACATGCCCTAAGCTTCTAACTCAGGTCTGTAATTCAGAATTGTCTGAACACTCATAATCATCTTCCTTGTACAAAGCTAGTTCTGACTGTTAACTTGTGATATAATAAGAAAGACAATGTTCAGTGTGTGTATTTTTCTTCTAAACATTTTGTAGGAAAAATGGAGAACTAGGACTCACTGGTAGGTTTCAGCCTCTTAAATATCAAGGCGTTTATTTTTAATGAAAAAAGTTAGATAGAATGAAGAAAAAGTAAAGACTCTTGAAGGAAAAAGAAAAGTTTCATTTGAATGCATACAAGGAGCATTGCCATGGGATCCCTGTTACAAGTGTGAAAAAGAGCAATTGTCCCGCCTATTATTGGGATGTCCATCACGTGCTGGTAGCTGCAGGAAACCTTCTCTGAGTACTGCAAAACTTTAATTTTCCAAAGGAACTGGGTATGGATGAGTGGTTTCAATACTGTTAAGGCCGCCTCCCAAAAGCTATAGTCATAATCTAAAATTTTAGTCTTGAGGACACCATTACCCATTATCTTCTCTATTTGGTATCATTTTCTAAATATTTCCTATAACAGCTGAAAGGACGGGAACGTGTTTGAAAACACAGAAATTTTTAAAATCCTTTTATCCACTACTATTTTTCTCAGGCTAACTAAAATCTATATATTTCATTTATATCAAATTCCTCTCTCTAGTAGAATTTATAGAGACTGGTTGAAAGTTCGGCTTTACATGACAAAGTGAACTTCACTGTCTGAAATCCACCATGAATAACAGAAAGCAGACAGAGATTTAGTCTTAAAATTCACATTAGTCAACAATTGTGAAGTATTTTATGCTTTGGGGAAAAGCTATTAGTACCTAATCAATTTTTGTTAATAGGAATATGTTTAAATAATTGCTTATTCATAGGCAGTAAACATAATTCTCCATTTGAATGCAGTTTAGAACAGTTCCAATAAAACTGTGGAGGCAGTTTTCTGGGTTTAATCCTTGTTTTTCCATTTATTAGCAGCATACACCCTTGGGCAAGTCACCTAACCTCTCATTGTCCCATATCCTTTATCTTTAAAGTAGAGATTAAGATGAGAGTGATACTATTATACGGCTATCAAGGAGATCAAAAGCTTTAACAAGGAACACTTCTCAATGTGATGTGGGCATCTGGATGGCAGGAGAGTTTGGGGGGGAATGAATCCAGGTACATGTATGACTGAGTCCCTTCACTGTTCAACTGAAGCTGTCATAATATTGTTCATCAGCTATACTCCAATGCAAAATGAAAGGCTGAAAAACATTTTAATGCAGTAATTGGCAAATATTTTCTGATAGCAGGTATTTGAGTCTTCATCAGTTCAGTTCAGTCACTCAGTCGTGTCTGACTCTTTGCGACCCCACGGACTGCAGCACACCAGGCCTCCCTGTCCATCATCAACTCCTGGAGTTTACTTAAACCCATGTCCGTTTAGTGAGTGATGCCATCCAGCCACCTCATCCTCTGTTGTCCCTTTCTCCTCCCACCTTCAATCTTTCCCAGCATCAGGGTCTTTTAAATGAGTCAGTTCTTCTCATCAGGTGGCCAAAGTATTGGAGTTTCAGCTTCAACATCAGTCCTTCCAATGAAAATTCAGGAGTGATTTCCTTCAGGATGGACTGGTTGGATCTCCTTGCAGCTCAAAGAACTCTCAAGAGTCTTCTCCAACACCACAGTCCAAAGGCATCAATTTTTTGGCATTCAGCTTTCTTCACAGTCCAACTCTCACATCCATACATGACCACTGGAAAAACCATAGCTTTGACCAGATGGACCTTTGTTGGTAAAGTAATATCTCTGCTTTTTAATATGCTGTCTAGGTTGGTCATAACTTTTCTTCCAAGGAGCAAGGGTCTTTTAATTTCATGTCTGCAGTCACCATCTGCAGTGATTATGAAGCCCAAGAAAATAAAGTCTGTCACTCTTTCCATTGTGTTCCCATCTATTAGCCATGAAGTGATGGAACCAGATGCCATGATCTTAGTTTTCTCAAAGTTGAGCTTTAAGCCAACTTTTACACTCTTCTCTTTAACTTTCATCAAGAGGCTCTTTAATTCTTCTTCACTTTAAGCGTGGTGTCATCTGCATATCTAAGGTTATTGATATTTCTCCCGGCATCTTGATTCCAGCTTGTGCTTCATCCAGCCCAGCATTTCTCATGATGTCTCTGCATATAAGTTAAATAAGCAGGGTGACAATATACAGCCTTGACATACTCCTTTTCCTATTTGGAACCAGTCTGTTGTTCCGTGTCCAGTTCTAACTGTTGCTTCCTGACCTGCATACAGATTTATCAAAAGGCAGGTCAGGTGGTCTGCCTCTTAAAAATTTCCCACAGTTTGTGGTCCACACAGTCAAAGGCTTTGGCATAGTCAATAAAGCAGAAATAGATGTTTTTATGGAACGCTCTTGCTTTTTCAATGATCTAGTGAATATTGGCAATTTGATCTCTGGTTCCTCTGCCTTTTCTAAATCCATCTGGAACATCTGGAAGTTCTCGATTCATGCATTGCTGAAGCCTGGCTTGGAGAATTTTGAGCATTACTTTACTAGCGTGTGAGATGAGTGCAATTGTGTGGTAGTTTGAGCATTCTTTGGTATTGCCTTTCTTAGGGATAATAATGTAAACTGACCTTTTCCAGTCCTGTGGCCACTGCTGAGTTTTCCAATTTGCTGGCATATTGAGTACAGCACTTTCACAGCATCATCTTTTAGGGTTTGAAATAGCTCAGCTGGAATTCCATCACCTCTACTAGCTTTGTTCGCAGTGATTCTTCCTAAGGCCCACTTGACTTCATATTCAGGATGTCTGGCTCTAGGTGAGTGATCACACCATCGTGATTATCTGGATCGTGAAGATTTTTTCTGTACAGTTCTTCTGTGTGTTTTGCCACCTCTTATTATCTCCTGCTTCTGTTAGGTCCCTACCATTTCTGTCCTTTATTGAGCCCATCTTTGCATGAAATGTTCCCTTGGTATCTCTATACTTCTTGAAGACATCTCGAGTCTTTCTCATTCTATTGTTTTCCATATTTCTTTGCACTGGTCACTGAGGAAGGCTTTCTTATCTCTCCTTGCTATTCTTTGGAACTCTGCATTCAAATGGGTATATCTTTCCTTTTCTCCTTTGTTTTTTGATTCCCTTCTTTTTACAGCTATTTGTAAAGCCTCCACAGACAGCCTTTTTTTTTTTTTTTTTTTGCATTTCTTTTTCTTGGGGATGAAAACCACAATTTTTCAAAATTTCATGAGTCTTCATAGGCAATAAGATGTCTATGGCAACTCCCAATCAACTTTGTCACCGTCCCGGGAGACCCACAATAGGTAACATGAAGGTTAATGGGTAATGCTATGAGCCAGTAAAACTTTATTTATAAAAATAAGCAGAAGGACTTGATTTGTCCCATGATATATAGTTTTCCAGTTCCTGAATTGATACATAAAATGCTGAAAATAGTGCTTAATTCAGAATGAGTAAGTGTTAACTATGTGGATTACACTGTGGCTTTTTGTTGTTGATGTGAGTTTAAAACAAACAGAGCACTTTAAAATCACCAGTGTATCTTCACTATTAGTAATTCAACTGACTCATAATTCAGAAAAAACTTAAGGCATGCAAATGAGTCAGTTTTGAATCTTTCAGTGTAGGATAACTCCAATAAGGGGTACATTTCTGTGGATATACTTTAAATTAACTAAGACTATACAGCACAATCTGATTATAAAGCAGAAGAAATGTATAATTAAATGGTATAAGTAGGATAATTTGCTCTGTAAAGATTTTTAATGGACCTTTGCATGAAAGGAAAAATTTTAAAGAGCAAGAGTAAGGTGGACAGTGGTGGAAATATCAGTTGAATTGCGATTTAATTAATATATATTTTTTTAAAACAGTATTTGCTGTGAGAAAAATGTCATCAAACTGTGATCACAGTTAATTACACAAAATAAGCTTTTAATGTTACTGGTAATTCTACCTGTACTGCCTTTCATAATCAAAATATGGAAGCCACTTGAAATTGTAACCATGAAGTGGCAGGTGATGAAATTTCAAACGCCTATTTCAATGGCACTAGTAATATTTTAATTGCAAAGCCTCAAGATTTAAAGGACTAGGCTGCCACATGTTCCCTCCAGGAAGCAGAGTTATGGACTGCTCCTTAACTAGATAATATTCAGGCTACAGTTTACCAAAATGGTCATGAAATAACTGTCCATTTCTCAAATCACTCAGTCCCAAAGCAACACAATCTTCCAAGTTTCACTTGCAAACTTACCCATCAAGTATATAAGGTGTGTAACAAAAACAATAACTTAAAGAGAAAATGAGTATCAACATTGACTAGCATTTATTTTTCCCAGAAGAAAATTTATTGGCCAATAAAGACCCCCAAATTAACATCTGTTATCAAAGATTAAAATTTCTCTTCATCTGGAACAACTGTTTTTCTGAATAATTTGATTCATAGTCCCTGAAAACCTATAATCAAATTGATTTAACTAATCATAGAAATGTACAAAACTTTTGTTGGCTCTCAAATTTATGTTTAACTCATCTCAAGAACATGCGTTTTCCAAAGATTTGAAATCAAGATTTTTATAAATTGATTTTTAAGCTGTATTTTACACATTTTCAGTGATGCTCAGTGACAATTATCTTCATGTTATTCTAAATAAATAAATTAAGTGCTACCTTTGAAAACCTGAAAATCTTACACGTCAATTTTTGAGTTCTCACAGTAACCTTAGTTCTAAAGGAATATTCCACATTATTTAATTATTTGGGTTCTGTGAAGTATAATTGTCTGATAACCAAAAGACAAGGACCACAAAAAGCAAATATATATATTAGCATGAATTTACACCTTGTTTAATCTGAGACAGAACCTGTTTCTGCCAGTTTCACTGATAGCTCTCCCTTTGATTGGCAAAAGTAATCCAGTTTGGAAAATAATGTACATAGATGCTCTCACTTCCAGTATTTATTTCTAGATACTGTCAACAAATAGTATAGTATTCATCATGTGCCAAGCACTGTTCTCGGTCCCACATGTGTTCTGTTATAATAAAATAATAAGTAAACCTGTATTAATTATTGAAGAGCCCATAGAAGTTTCTACTTTCCCTAGGGTATTAAACCTACTATTACAAGCTATTACTGCTTATAAGTAGCTGCCTTGGCTTCTGACACTGATGGACTTCATTGGCAAGCTAAGTAGTCCTGACTGAAATTAGAAAATTAAACAGAAATAATTGTCACACTTGGCTGGCATACAGCCTGACGTTACTGTAGCATCAAGGTCTAGAACAAAATTAAAGTTTCCCAGACTTTCACATAGCTGTGAGGTTTGTGCTACCAGGCATTACATATTAACATGAAGTACCAAACAGGAATAAAGATAAAGTTGCACTTCAGAGGCAACTGACATTAAATTCAACTTTACTAACTAAGACATGATGATAATGGACAAAGCTGAAATAGGGTATTTGAAATTGTCTTATATGGAAGTTTAAGTAAGCAGATTGGAAATAATCCAATAAGCATTACCTAGCACAGTGCCTTTTTCATTATTGATTTGCAGCTGAATTTCTTTATCAATCTTGGTATGCTATATCCATCCTTACACATTACTTGACTTGATCTCTACAAAAATCTTAAAATACATTTAACCAACACAATCCCCATTTTACAGATGAGTGAATTAAGATTTACAAAAAATTAATATAATGACTTTTTAATGGCAAAATATTTTAGAGGGCAGGCAAGTCTACAAAATGTAAACTCAATACATTTATTTGTTCATCTTCCACATTCAGATGTTCAGAATTAAAACTATCCCTTCAGTAACGGTACTGCACCTGTATCTTTTCTTCCTTTTTCAGAGATTTTCTTTTTCCTACCTCTCATGAGGGGGATCTCACCTATTCTATGTCCTATTCTTTCTGGTTTTGGCTAGATGTCCATATGGAGGAAGCCATGATCCTTTTACTCCTAACCACAGGAATGGCATCCCATAACTTCTATATTTTATTTGGTGGAATGCAGTCAGTAAGTCCAGTCCACACTCAAGGGGAGGGAAGTATATAAAGCTATGATACGTTGAAGAAAGAGTCATTATGTGAGAGGCGGTCTACCACATTCCCATCCCAGACAAGCAAAGGATTCCAGGTTCATTTCATCCATTTCAAAAGGTACAGCTCCAGATTGAGAAAAGGATGGGGGCAGGAAAAGTGGCATTGTGTGGAAGGTTAAAATTCTCTAAGAGGACCTGCCTCATCTAATGGGGGGAGAAATGGCAATTCTGCAAATGTCTTTTTTTTTTTTTTTTTTTTGAATAATGACCACATCTCTCAGAAGATATTGAGAGAAAAAGAGCCCTTTCTTTTAAGATGCTATCAAAGCTTTGCCATGGCTCTTGGTTTCAAGTTACCAGGCATCTGAGGGTTGTGAAACCCAAGCAGAAATTACCTGCCAAAACTTTTAAGTTATACTGCTAAAAGCTGTGCATGCACTCTATTTCTAAATGAGTTTTTTAAGCCTAAGTTTAAACTGCTTCACTGGAAACCAGGTGAATCAATCTGTTTTTAACTTGAGATATCCAGGATTCAACTAATTTGAAAATAGTCTTATCATCAAAGGGAATATTAAAGTTGGGGCAAGAATCCTTAGTGAGGGATTTTCCTGGAACCACCATCAGTATTCTTAATTTTAACTTGAACAACCTGTATTTGCTGTAGGTTTAGAAGCCTGGTTTCACACCATAAAATATTTGCAAGTTGCCCCAGTCCTTTTCCTAAGTTCCAGCTGGGAATCTGCACTGCCAAGTCTGAGTTCTAAAAAATGATTACTATCTTCAGCTATTTAGACCCAGCTTTAGGCTAATAAAGACAAGTTTGTGCAAAGGAAGAAAAAAAGGGAAGACAAGAAGTAGGAAAAAAAACATTAAAAAGGAGAAGGAAAAGCCAATGTTTTCACTAACAATACTACAAATGTCTTTTTTAAGCCAAAAGGATGTCATGAAACTGTCATTTAAGACTTTAAGAGAACTGCTCAGAGGACGCAAAGAGGGGAACTAGGATATATATAGTTTTGTGACAAAGGGCAGGTAGCTGGAACAAAGATTACTGTTAATAAAAGAAAAATAAGTATCTCAAGCTAAGGAGTTTAGTGCTTTTCTACACATGGGAAGTTGCAAGAGTCAAGGCTTACTTTGATATGCTTTCATGAAATCATTCCTTTGATATGCTCCCCAGCTATCTGGGACCAGTATCTTGTGTTTTCATATCCTGAGTTTACTCAGGGCTCACCACGGGGAGTAGCTGCAGTCCAAAGGCTGCTAGATGGCAAGTATTCTTTTCCTTCCTGACTTTGCTCAGGCTCGCTGTTGGAGGACTGCAATGGCTGATGACTGGGACATCCTTTGCTTACTTAGACGGCAGACAATATTCCATTTCTCATGCCTTTCATGCATCCAGTATATGAAAATCTCTTGTTATCTATTGCTGAGTGACAAATCACCTGAAAATTTTAAATACCATTCATCATTTCCCTGTGAGTTTCTGTGTCAGGAATCTGGGCATAAGTTAACTGGATTCTCTGGCTCAAGATCTTATAAAACTGCAAGGTCTCAACCAAGATCTCAGTTCTCAAGATTTCACTGGGTGCAGGATCTACTTCCACATTTACCCAATGAATGTTGGAAGGATTTGGGGTCCCTGTTTTCTTCCAAGCTGTTGGCTGGTGACCTCCATTTGTTTCTTACCACGTAGACCTCTCCATGGGTGGTTGTAAACATAGCATCTGATTTCAGAAAAAAACTAGCAAGTGAGAGGGCAAAAGAGAATGCAAGCCATATGGAAGTCTAGCTCTTTTAAAATCTAATGTTGCAAGTGATGTCAAATATTGTCTATCTCCTATTTATTAAAGCAGGTAATCAGGCCCAGCTCACATTCAAGGGGAGAGGAATTCACAAGGTCATGAACGTCCAGTAGGGCACAGATCATTGAGAGCTAGTTCAAAATCACCCACCACAGTTGTAGAAGGACAGGGCAATTTAAAGTGACACTATATGGAAGGATAAAAATGGAGATAGAGAAGGTTATGGTTCATGAACATTTTTTAAAAACTAGCTGGACAGCTATTTCAAAGACTTTCTACCCTTGGGATGTGGCTTGTTCCTTAACTAGAACCCTGATATTATTTTGGGGATATGCTTCCCAATACTTTGTTTATGATGGACCTAGGAAAAATTCTGTTTCCCATTTGAGTCTTTCTTCTCTATTACTACATCGGGACTGTTGGAGAAGACACTATTCTTAGGTACTAGGTAACTTTCTGCAACCTCTGTCTAGAATCCAAGGGCTTTTTTATGTCTTGAACAAATAAAGTTTTAGCTCAGGTTCATGATTTCTTTTACAGCACAATTGTCTTGAAAACATAATAGGAGATGTATATCTTATTTTAGTTCTCATTACAGAAACCACACTTGAAGTTTTTCCAACTTAATTGCAGATACTTTATGTTTTCCATCATCCTTCCCCCCAGCCATTTTGTCTACTGAAAAAGATATTGGTGAAGGGCTTAAATCTATTTAGAGGTTTTAAAAATGAGTAAACTAGTCACACCTTGCTTTGATACTTGCAGAATGGGTGATATGTAATTAGTTTCTGCTGTTCAAAGGAATTCTTAGTGTACTATTACAAATGGAAGATAAGAAGAGTTACCTATCTTGCTCTGTGACCATGGCAAGTCTCCAAATTTCTGCTCTCTCTCTATTCTCTTTAATCTCTGTTTCAAATTGTGCTTATTTCTTTCTTGTAAGATCTTGTCACATATACCCAACAGCAACTAAAATATGCCAGTAACTTTCTATTTTTCAATTTCCTCTCCTAAAACTATGTTTTCACTAGGGATATTGTCTACTTTTCATGTTATTGCTGGAGCCAATTTTTAAGAAATTTTTCATTGCCTCTGAGGGACCCCCATCCTTCTAGCATCTTCACTATCCACTAAGTCCCTAAGCCAATGCCATATGTTTAGGGTTTTTTTTAATGGAATCATCCACTTCTAGCTATCAACATCTGTATCAGTCATGATAGAATCACACAGTGATAAAAAGAGAAATTTCAGGTGCTTAACTCAACAAAGTTTGTTAGTCATCTATTCTACAAGTTTATTATGAGTTCTCAGGGGGTCCCAATTGTTACTGTCACTCACAGACACAGAAACATAGAGCAGCAACCGTTTAAATGTTGTCGGTTGCTACAGCAGAGGGAAAGATAGCTATGTTTGGTCTTATATATCAATTACATACTTTGTAACCTAGAGGTAATATGCACCACTTGAAAAGCTAAATAAAGCCTGCCAATGCAGGAGATGTAAGAGAAGCAATTTTGATCCCCGAATCGGGAAGCTCCCCTGGAGGAGGGCATGGCAGTCCACTGCAGTATTGTTCTTGCCTGGAGAATCCCATGGACAGAGGAGCCTGGCGGGCTATGGTCCATAGGGTTGCAAAGAGCTGGACACGACTGAACGGGCTTAGCACATACAGCACGCATGAACCATCACAAGGAGACTATGAAAGTCAGTGCTATCCTACAAAGGAAACTATAAGTAAGGTGAAAAGACAGCCCTCAGATTGGGAGAAAATAATAGCAAATGAAGAAACAGACAAAGGATTAATCTCAAACATATACAAGCAACTCCTGCAGCTCAATTCCAGAAAAATAAATGACCCAATCAAAAAATGGGCCAAAGAACTAAACAGACATTTCTCCAAAGAAGACATACAGATGGCTAACAAACACATGAAAAGATGCTCAACATCACTCATTATTAAAGAAATGCAAATCAAAACCACAATGAGGTACCATTACACGCCAGTCAGGATGGCTGCTATCCAAAAGTCTACAAGCAATAAATGCTGGAGAGGGTGTGGAGAAAAGGGAACCCTCTTACACTGTTGGTGGGAATGCAAACTAGTACAGCCGCTATGGAAAACAGTGTGGAGATTTCTTAAAACACTGGAAATAGAACTGCCATATGACCCAGCAATCCCACTTCTGGGCATACACACTGAGGAAACCAGATCTGAAAGAGACACGTGCACCCCAATGTTCATCGCAGCACTGTTTATAATAGCCAGGACATGGAAGCAACCTAGATGCCCATCAGCAGATGAATGGATAAGGAAGCTGTGGTACATATATACCATGGAATATTACTCAGCTGCTAAAAAGAATTCATTTGAACCAGTCCTAATGAGATGGATGAAACTGGAACCCCTTATACAGAGTGAAGTAAGCCAGAAAGATAAAGAACATTACAGCATACTAATACACATATATGGAATTTAGAAAGATGGTAACGATAACCCTATATGCAAAACAGAAAAAGAGACACAGAAATACAGAACAGACTTTTGAACTCTGTGGGAGAAGGTGAGGGTGGGATATTTCAAAAGAACAGCATGTATACTATCTATGGTGAAACAGATCACCAGCCCAGGTGGGATGCATGAGACAAGTGCTCGGGCCTGGTGCACTGGGAAGACCCAGAGGAATCGGGTGGAGAGGGAGGTGGGAGGGGGGATCGGGTTGGGGAATACGTGTAAATCTATGGCTGATTCATATCAATGTATGACAAAACCCACTGAAATGTTGTGAAGTAATTAGCCTCCAACTAATAAAAAAAGAAAAAAAAAAAAAAAAGAAAGAAAGTCAGTGCTCTCATGTTCCTAAATGGGAGAGCATCAGAAATATTTGGTAAACATTTCTGATAACTACCAAATATATATTTACCTAATTTAATTCTCATATAACCTCAGGGGGTAGATTTTAGTTTCACTATTTTAAAGATGAAGACAGCAAGGAGAAAAAGGTTAAGTAACCTGCTCAATATCACTCGGATAGTAAGCAAGGACCACAACCCAGCCAGTCCCACTATAGCTTCCTTATATATTGCTCTATGTATGGTACCTGATAACAGTAAGAGAAAGATGAAGAGAAGGTGCCTGAAATTTTATGATTGAAAATAAAGTAGCAATTATTCTACTCTTGTATTCATGGTTCTTTTGTTCATTACTTCTATAATCTCTTTCATAACTATTCCAAGCAATAATCTGTAGAAAGATTTGACCTTAGCCCTACTAAAATATTTTCCAAAATGTTTAGTTTATGCCTTGAGCTTTTCTGTTTTTTTTATAATGAACCAAAAGTGAGTGTCAAGTGCTATTTGCTTGGGAATCACACTCTTTCAGGTAATCACCATTTGTGCTCAAGTTTAATCATGAAGAAGAGATTTTATTACTACAAAATTGATGTCGTTAGCTGAAATAAAAGAACTTCTTGGCCAGTAATTATTTGCTTTTCTTCCTATTTTGCCTTTGAATCAGCTATTTAAGGAAATAAGAGTGGCTCAAATCAGTAAAAGACACTTATTTTGTTAAATAAAAAATTATAAAATATTGAACTGAATCTGAAGGTTGTAACAAATGAGGATAATAAAATACAACCATATGATGGAGCAGCAGAAAGCTCTCTGGCTTGACTGGAATGATAGGAAGTTGGCATCATGTTCTCTGAGGCTGTGGTTCAGTCGGTCAGTCATGTCTGACTCTTTGTGACCCCATGGACTGCAGCACACCAGGCTTCCCTGTCCTTCACCATCTTTTCCAGCATCAGGGTCTTTTCTCCTTGGAAGAAAAGTTATGAAAAATCTAAACAGTGCAATAAAAAGCAGAGACATCACTTTGCCAACAAAGGTCCATGTAGTCAAAGCTACGATTTTTTCCAGTAGTCATGTATGGATGTTGAGAGTTAGACCACAAAGAAGGCTGAGTGCTGAAGAATTGATGCTTTCAAACTGTGGTGCTGGAGAAGACTTTTCAGAGTCCCTTGAACAGCAAGGTGATCAAATCACTCAATCCTACAGGAAATCAGCCCTGAATATATATTGGAAGGACTGATGCTGAAGCTGGAGCTCTAATCCTTTGACCATCTGATGCAAAGAGCTGACTAATTGGAAAGACCCTGATAGTGGGAACGACTGAGGGCAGGAGAAGAAGGGGGCAATAGAGAATGAGATGGTTGGATGGCATCATTGAATCAGTGGACATGAGTTTGAGCAGACTCCGGGAGATAGTGAAGGACAGGGAAGCCTTGCGTGCTGCAGTCCATGGGGTCGTTAAGAGTTGGGTACAATTTAGGGACTGAACAACAACAAGAATTCTCTATGTTCTTCACCAAAAGTCAACAGAATAAGTGTCTCTAGAATATTTTATTGAACATTTTGGCTCTTATAGGTAATGCATTACATGATATAACTAGAAAGAAAAAGAGCAAGTCAGAATGAATACATTTTAAAAATATATTTCCTGGTGAGCTGTAAGGCTGGCGATTATAGGGAAGGAGATAAAGGTCTTTTCAATTCTGTAACATCTTATTTCAAATATTATACTTCAAGTTTGTTAAGTGGTTGGGAATTTTTAGCACATTAGAGTATAGAGTATACTAAAAATCAATTTTGAATTTAATGAAATCAAACTTGAAAATAACAGAGAAATAAGGTTTTTGTACTCAGAGAAATCATAACATGCAAATTGTACTTATTTCAGAATTACTGGGCACGGTGGGTTGCTGATGCTACAGCTTTGGTAGAAGCATGACTTCAGCTTTTCAAATGTGAAACCACATGCTCAAAAGATGACAACAAAGAGTGTAGCAAAATTTTTCGTTGATTATAAAGCAAATAACAAAGTTAATCCAACACTTGAAAAATGCTTTAGTTTTCTTCCCTTTAAAAAGAATTTCCTATTTTTGTGATTTTACTTGCTTTCTTGAGATTTTTTCTTGTAGGAAATAAGACTATAATGGGAGCTATTAGTATTTTGGTCTATTGAAGAGTTTAGAGCAGATTTGAACAATATGCTATAATTTTGGATAACACAACACAGATAGAAAGAAAAACAATATTGCCATCGTCTACGGTACGATTCTTATCTATTCATCATTTAAATATTTGTTTAATTTCTACCATGGTTGGGGCAACATGGATATGGTGTGATACACTGGAAATGGCCAAGGCTGCAAAAATCTTTAGAAGCCTGGAAGTAGTGAAAAGTATTTGTAATTATAAAATTAAATATGGTATATGAAGTGTTTGGCATGATGCTTAGCAAGGAGAACTCAGTAAATGACGGCTATTTGTTACCTATGTGGGTTAGATTAATAGATTATATGATATACTTGGGTTGTCAGGGTCAACAGATGGGTACTAAAGTCAGGGGAGTGAGCGATAACACACTGAGAGACAGAGACAGGATGTAGAGTAAGAAGAGAAGACCTTGGATTAAGCCTCAAGGTTAAGGAGAGATCCATCACTGGTCAACTGCAAACACTGATGCTAACCCTCAAACAAGAATGCATTGATCCCTCCAATACAACTCTCCTATTTTAAATCTGGCAATTCCATAAAGAATCTGCCTAAAATTTAGGAGACCCTGGGTCAGGAAGATCTCCTGGAGAAGGAAATGGCAACCCACTCCTTAATTACAGAAGCTTTAGCATTAAAACAGTAGCCACAAAAAAATAAAAGCAAAATATCAACAACACCATACATACCAACACCAACATACACACACAGAAAATGACACATTCTGTTGGCTGTTTTCATTTATTGAGTTGTTGTCTACTAGGCAACTTGCCGAGATATCTATATCTACCAATTTATCCATATATATAATTTTGAAACTACAGACATGAGAATCATATTTATCCTCCAAATGGAAGGTGAAGACTATGAGGCTTAAAGTGGTGAAATGCCATGTTTAATGTCATATGGGTAAGTGATAGAATTAGAAATCAAAATCAGGTCTAATTCAGGCCTAGAGCCTTTTCCGCTTTACTGCTTTACAAAAGAGAAGCCAACCATGCAGATGTGTAAAGGTCAGTCATCACGTGATGTTATAAAATGATGAAGGCCATCACCAAGAAATGTCACAGATGGTGAGAAAAATCCAGGTGGAGCCTAAGTGGAGTTTTCCTGTCTTTTGCATGCATTTATTTCAGAATCTTTTTACTTTTTAGGCTCTGGGAACAAAAAAGTCAAATACCTGCCCTAATAATGCTCATTTAGGGGTGGGAGAATATATTAATTTTGTTAAACATAAACCATACTCCATCTATTTTTGTTTTATGCTAAAAGGTTTGATTCCACAGCCAGAAATTGAGCTTATCAACCCAATGACAATTCTCTCCTCCCCTTTATCAGGTCAACCATTCTCTGTTACATAATTTCCACTGCTGCTGGTCCCTTAAGAAATAGCACATTTGTGACAAATTCTCAACATTCTAACACAGGTGAAATGCATGAGAATTGTATTTTTGGTTCTTAGCAACACAGGGATCCAAATAGTAAAATAATACAGAAGAGAATGCCTGGGGATGAGTTAGCCTTTTAAATACTGAAGATCCAGTCTCTGAACTTCAGTCATCCTCACCACACTCTTCTAGCTTAAGTATCACTGTAATATTTAACCTCGGTTTCTCCCCTTCCTCATGTCTGATTGATGTTCCTTAGTTTCATCTTATCTTTTTTCCTTATCCTTTGGATATTCCAAGCCTTGCTATCCTTGGTAGTGATGTGCCTTGGCCAACTCAAACTGACTTGAAAGATGCAATTGTTAAATTTACAGAAATTGTTGTGAGCCAGTTTTTAAACACTGTCATGATTAAGAAATGAATTTTATAAACTTACAATTAAATAAGTGATATTAAAAACAAATGCAATAATTGTCCAACACTCATTTCCTATTTACTTCACTACATTTTACTATTGTTTGTACTCTTGAGATGATTTACATCTATTTTGTCTGTGTGAGATTACCCTGTAATAGGGGACTACTGCCTATCTCTTTCCAACTCTGTGTTCAGTGATATAACATTAGTAGCTTAAAACTGGCCATTGTGGAAGAATAGTTGCCCAGTGGAAACCAATCAAAGCTATCAATTAGGGTTTGACTGTTTTTGTTGTGAATTTTTTACTTAAGTGATGGAAAAATATTAATAATACATATTTTATTTAAAAGTGTGTTGTTTGTCTAGCTATTCCATTGTAAATAACACAAAAATTTCAGAAAAAAATATTCCAATATTTTAAAAGTACCATGTGATTCAGCATTTTTTCACATTGGAAAATAAGTGAATTTGGTAAGTAGCCTTAAGAATGAAAGTCGTTTCAGTGAATATAACTTGCAGGAAGGTCAGGAATAGCTTAGCAGTAGATTACGTATCATATTTACGTATTCATTCCTGAGATATACTTTCATTAACTTTTTACTTTAAAGTAATTTTAGACTTACAGACAAATTACAAAGAATTATAGAGTTCTGATTTGCCCTTCACTCAGCTTCTCTTAATGATTACAACTGACATAATCACAGTATAATTATCAATACCAGAAAATGAACACTGATATAAGACTGCAGCAAGTCCCCTACCTACCGACCTTCAATCTGTGAACTTTCAGAGATAGGAGCGTGTGTTCCATCGAGGTCAGGCATGAGCGAGACTGCAGTTTGTCAGCAGGTGCATCCCCGCCCCTGCTCCCGTTGCTGACAACCCTCCAGCTCCGCCACCTCCGCCTCCTCCCCCTCCTGTAGTCATAACCCTTTCTGTCAGTTCACTCAGCGATAGCCCCTGTATGCCAGCTGCCATACAGTCCTACTGTGCTGTTCAAGGTACTATACTATCAGATTAAAATTTTTAAAAAAGTTTTGTGTTTGTTCTTTATGTATTATCTGTGTGAAAAGCATTATAAACCTATTACGGTACAGTACTGCAGAGCTAGTTATGTTAGCTGGGTACATGGACTAACTTTGCTGAACCTGAACAAATTGGACTTAAAAATGTGCCCTTGGAATGGAATTCATTCGTATGTAGGGGATTTACTGTATTGAGCAATCTACAGATCTTATTTTAATTTCACCAGTTTTCTGGTACAGGATTTAATTCAAGATCTTACCGCTTATAGAGTATCATAATTAAAGGCAATAAAAATTATCTAGAGGGGTTACTGGATTGAAATGCAATTTCTCAAGTCATGATTGAACTGCAGATAGAGTTTTGCCTATGAATTCAGCAAAATCAACAAAACATTATGTGAGAATCAATTGGCCATAGAAAATTTATAATACAAATGATTGCATATTATTATTATTTTTGAATCCTATGCTCTACATCCTTCATATCCATAAATTTATAACAGCATGAATGTTATAAATGTGTATTTTTAACCTGGAGAGTTCATTGTCACCATTTCCCGACATTAATGATTACAGAGGTCTCTGCTATTGATGAGGTGTTTGGTCTCATTTATACATCACTTTTATTCTGAACAGACACAATTTTGTACTATTACAGTATATTCTATATGAAATTTTCTTGCTACACTTCTTCGTGTTTGAAGACCTTAATTATGTTCACTGTTCAAAACTGTTTATAAAACATCTAATGACAGGCAGTAGAGTATAGTTGTTAAGAGTATAAATTCTATCCAAACTCCCTTGGTTAAGATCCAGATTCTGCCTCTTTCTAGCTTGGGGACTTCAGAAGAAATTTACTTAGCTTCTCAGTCTCCATGGCAGAGGAAACTATTAGTGTATGACTCAAAATACTGTTAAAATTAAATCATTTATACATGGTAATTTTTATTAGAACATTACCTTACTAACTGAAACACCTAAGGTACTAACTTTTTAAAATCGTGAATATTAGCACTTAATATTAACTCTGTAATGACCAACTTTCCCAAATAATTAGGTTCTTCTGCACAGCTTTGCCACAGTGGACTGGAAATCAGACTGCCCCATATATCAAGCATGCCTCCTACTGCTCCAGGGTGTGGTGGAAAACTTAGCCCTCTTAGAGTCCAATACGAAATATTATTTTCTGTAGAAAATATCTGCATATAATAGGATTCCAGGACAAGAGCTCAAGGTTTGCAAAATATGTGAAAGTTCAAGATATGCTAGAAATCTCCTCTACTGGTCCTTGATCCAGGTGACAGCTGGTTCTATCTTCTTAACCCACGTGTTATTGATAGTTGTATGGTACTTATATTGCATAGTGATCTGGTGGGAGAGTCCATTGGGAATGTCATGAAATATAGGTTCTCATTCCATTTTTATGAATTCCATCTCAAATTCCCAAGCTCTGGTTGAAGGTGGAGTCATGAATAGAATATCTTGAATAGCTATGGAATATTTTGGAAGTAAAGTACAATGCCTGTTTAGGGATTATGGGAAAGAATATTGAACAGGGCATTTTATTCATTTTCTTTTCCTCTTTCCTTAATTGCTTCCCTCTTATCTTTGACACCCTCCTTTATTGTCTTCAGCCAGATATTTGTTAATTGCCTTAGTATTAAATAATCTGATTTCTCTTATTCTTTTTTAAAGCCATCCTTTCAAACTCCTCAGTTATTCAGAAGAATTTCTATTTGCCTCCAATATATGTTATATCTATTTGTCGCTGCTCTTCAGACACTCAGTCATGTCTGACTCCTTGCACCTCATGAACTGCAGCTTGCCGGGCTTCTTGGTCCTTCACTGTCCCCTGGAGTTTGCTCAAATTCATGTCCATTGAGTTGATGATACTGTCTAACTTCTGCTGCCTCCTTTTCCTTTTGCCATCCATCTTTCCCATCATCAGGGTCTTTTCCAATGAGTCAGTTCTTCACATCAGGTGGCCAAAGTATTGGAGCTTAGCTTCAGCACAGTCCTTCCAATGAATATTCAGGCTTGATTTCCTTTAGGATGGACTGCTTTGATCTCCTTGTCTTCCTTGCTGTCCAAGAGACTGTCTAGAATCATCTCCAGCATCACAATTTAAAAGCATCAAGAATGAAACTAGAACACTTTCTAACACCATATACAAAAATAAACTCAAAATGGATTAAAGATCTAAATGTAAGACCAGAAGCTATAAAACTCCTAGAGGGAAACATAGGCAAAACACTCTCTGACATAAACCATAGCAGGATCTTCTATGACTCACCTCCCAGAGTAATGGATATAAAAGAAAAAATAAACAGATGGGACCTAATTAAACTTAAAAGCTTTTGCACAATGAAGGAAACTATAAGCAAGGTGAAAAGACAGCCCTCAGATTGGGAGAAAATAATAGCAAATGAAGAAACAGACAAAGGATTAATCTCAAAAATATACAAGCAATTCCTGCAGCTCAATTCCAGAAAAATAAACGACCCAATCAAAAAATGGGCCAAAGAACTAAACAGACATTTATCCAAAGAAGACATACAGATGGCTAACAAACACATGAAAAGATGCTCAACATCACTCATTATTAAAGAAATGCAAATCAAAACCACAATGAGGTACCATCTCACACCAGTCAGAATGGCTGCTATCCAAAAGTCTACAAGCAATAAATGCTGGAGAGGGTGCAGAGAAAAAGGAACACTCTTTCACTGCTGGTGAGAATGCAAACTAGTACAGCCACTATGGAGAACAGTGTGGAGATTTCTTAAAACACTGGAAATAGAACTGCCATATGACCCAGCAATCCCACTTCTGGGCATACACACTGAGGAAACCAGATCTGAAAGAGACACGTGCACCCCAATGTTCATCGCAGCACTGTTTATAATAGCCAGGACATGGAAGCAACCTAGATGCCCATCAGCAGATGAATGGATAAGGAAGCTGTGGTACATATACACCATGGAATATTACTCAGCTGTTAAAAAGAATTCATTTGAACCAGTCCTAATGAGATGGATGAAACTGGAGCCCCTTATACAGAGTGAAGTAAGCCAGAAAGATAAAGACCAATACAGTACACTAACACATATATATGGAATTTAAAAAGATGGTAATGATGACCCTGTATGCGAAACAGCAAAAGAGACACAGATGTAAAGAACAGACTGTTGGACTCTGTGGGAGAAGACGAGGGTGGGATGATCTGAGAGAATAGCATTGAAACATGTATATTCTCATATGTGAAACAAATTGCCAGTCCAGGTTCGATGCATGAGGCAGGGTGCTCAGGGCTGGTGCACTGGGATGACCCCGAGGGATGGGATGGGGAGGGAGGTGGGAGGGAGGGTCAGGATGGGGAACACATGTACACCCATGGCTGATTCATTTGAATGTATGGCAAAAACCACCACAATATTGTAAATTAATTAGCCTCCAATTAAGATTAAAAAAATAAAATTGAAAAAAAAATAAAAACATCAATCCTTTGATGTTCAGCCTTCCTTGTGGTCCAACTCTCACTTCCATTCATGACAACTGGAAAAACCACAGCTTTGACTATAGGGACCTTTGTTGGCAAAGTGATGTCTGTTTTTTAATACACTGTCTAGGTTTTTCATAGCTTTTCTTCCAAGGAGGAAGCATCTTTTAATTTCATGGCTGCAGTTACTGTTTGCAGATTTTGGAGCCCAGGAATATATGGACAGAGGTTCCTAACATTGTACAGGAAATGATGATCAAAACCATCCCAAAGAAAAAGAAATACAAGAAAGCAAAATAGCTGAGAAAAGAAAGGAAAGGCAAAGGAGAAAGGGAAAGGTATACCAGTCGGAATACAGAGTTCCAGAGACTAGCAAGGAGAGATAAGAAAGGCTTCCAAAGTGAACAATGCAAAGAAACAGAGGAAATAATAGAATGAGAAAGATTAGATACATCTTCAAGAAAATTGAAGGTACCAAGGGAATACTTCATGCAAAGATGGGCTCAATAAAGGCCTGAAATGGCAAGGACCTAACATAAGCAGAAGAGATTAAGAAGAGGTGGCAAGAATACACAGAACTATACAAAAAAATGATGACCTGGATAACTATGGTGGTGTGGTCATTCATCTAGAGTCAGACATCCTGGAGTGTGAAATCAAGTGTTACTTAAGAAAAATTACTATGAACAAAGTTAGTGGAGAATTCAGCTGAGCTATTTCAAATACTAAAAGATGACGCTGTTAAAGTGCTGCACTCAATATGCCAACAAATTTGGAAAACTCAAAAGCGGCCACAGGAATGGAGAAGGTCAGGTTTCATTCCAATCCCAAAAAAAGGCAATGCCAAAGAATGTTCCAACTACCATACAATTGTGCTCATGTCCCCTGCTAGCAAGGTTAGGCTCAAAATTCTTCAAGCTAGGCTTTAACAATACATGAACTGAGAACTTCCAGATGTACAAGTTGAATTTAGAAAAGGTAGAAGAACCAGAGATCAAATTGCCAACATCCACTGGATCATACAACTAGCCTGCTAGTGCAGGAGACATAAGAGATGTGAATTTGATCCCTGGGTCGGGAAGATACCATGGAGGAGGTCATGGCAGCCCAGTCCAGTATTCTTGCCTGGAGAAGCCCGTGAACAGAGGAGCCTGGAAGGTACAGCCCATAGGGGCGCACAGAGTCGGACATGACTCAAGTGACAGGACACACAGTGCATCGTAGAAAAAGCAAGGGAGCTCCAGAAAAACATCCTCCACTGCTTCATCGGCTGCACTAAAGCTGTGACTCTGGGTCACAATAAACTATGGGAAACTCTTAAAGAATTGGGAATATCACGAGCCCATCAGACAGAGTGAAGTAAGCCAGAAAGATAAAGACCAATACAGTATACTAACGCATATATATGGAATTTAGAAAGATGGTAATGATAACCCTATATGCAAAATAGAAAAAGAGACACAGATGTACAGAACAGACTTTTGGACTCTGTGGGAGAAGGCGAGGGTGGGATGTTTCAAGAGAACAGCATTGAAACATGTATATTATCTAGGGTGAAACAGATCCAGCCCAGGCTGGATGCATGAGACAAGTGCTCGGGCCTGGTGCACTGGGAAGACCCAGAGGGATCGGGTAGAGAGGGAGGTGGGAGGGGGGCTCGGGATGGGGAATACATGTAACTCCATGGCTGATTCATGTCAATGTGTGACAAAAACCACTACAATATTGTAAAGTAATTAGCCTCCAACTAATAAAAATAAATGGGAAAATAATAAATAAAATAAAATTTTAAAAATGTAAAAAAAAAAAAAAAAAAGAATTGGGAATATTAGACCACTTTACCTGACTCCTGAGAAATCTGTATGCAGGTCAAGAAGCAACAGTTAGAAACAGACATGGAACAACAGACTGGTTCAAAACTGGGGAAGGAGTATATCAGGTCTGTATATTGTCACCCTGCTTATTTAACTTATATGCAGAGTTCACCAGGTGAAATGCTGGGCTGGGTGAATCACAAGCTGGACCAAGGTTTCCTGGAGAAATATCAACAACCTCAGGCAGGCAGATGAAACCACTATAATGGCATAAAGTGAAGAGGAACTCAAGGGCCTCTTGATGAGGATGAAACAGGAGAGTGAAAAAACTGGCTTAAAACTTAACATTCAAAAACTGAAGATCAAGGCATCTGGTCCCACCACTTCATGGCAAATAGATGGGGAAAAAAGCAGAAATGGTTGCAGATTTTATTTTCTTGTGCTCAAAGAAATGTTATATTCATAGTCACTTTGTATAAAACATTTTTATAACTATAGGTATTCAATATATCTAATATTTCCTACTAATCTTAATTTAAAATGGATACTGAATCAGTAAGCTAACAAGATGAATACTTCTAAAGTTATAATATTCATGAAGGCAATAGAAGAATATGTAAGTTTACTTATTATAGATAAAGCAGCAATTTACAGGTGAAATTGGCCCCTAAAATACAGATATTAGAAATATTATTTGTCATGAAGACAGCAAGCTTTCTATGCCAAAAACTTTTTTTGTAATACCACATCTGTGAAAACAGATATTCTTATTGATATATGTCTAATTTCTGATGTAGCTAAGCTCCATATTTCTTCCAACATGAATCTTGCAATTTTTATAAAAGCTCTTTTGAAAGAAAATCAAAAGAATTTGAATTAGTAGTTTCTTTTTTTTTTTTCTTTTTTTTGCTGTTAGGTTTTATTTTATTTTTTTCATTTATTTTTATTAGTTGGAGGCTAATTACTTTACAATATTGTAGTGGTTTTTACATTGACATGAATTAGCCATGGATTTACATGTATTCCCCATCCCGAGCCCCCCTCCCACCTCCCTTTCTACCCGATCCCTCTGGGTCTTCCCAGTGCACCAGGTCCAAGCACTTGTCTCATGCATCCAGCCTGGGCTGGTGATCTGTTTCACCCTAGATAATATACATGTTTCAATGCTGTTCTCTCAAAACATCCCACCCTCGCCTTCTCCCACAGAGTCCAAAAGTCTGTTCTATACATCTGTGTCTCTTTTTCTGTTTTGCATATAGGGAGTAGTTTCTTTTTTTTAGTTGAAAGCCATTTTAGCTGTTTCTTATTTATAATCACGCTGATATTTTTGAAGTTTTACACAAAAACATCTACTATAAGTATCTGCCACCTCAAATTCAGTGAAGATAAGCAGAATACAAGATAGTATCTTTCTTTTGTGGAAAAGGAAATATAGTCCTCAAAGCTCCAAATGTGAATTATTGAGGAAAAAAAAAGGAAATGGCAGATTAGTTGGAATTAAAACCCAACAGGATCAATTATATTCAAAAGTTCAAAAGAGAAAAACATAGGTTGAAAAGTTTGATATAATGTTGGCTGATGAAAAATTAAATATCCAAATACTTTGTGTTAGTTTTGATGAAAACAGATATCGAATTGTTGAATCTTAAATTGTTATTTAGAAATATGTTCTATGTCTCAAGTTGCTGAGGAAATACAATCCTGAAGACACGTACACTCTACTTATTTCTGACAAGGTCCATATTCCTGCACTTTCAGTTTTCTATCCTGGGGATATGAGTTGGGAAATAGAGACACTTGAATACATGTTTAACTCTGAGAGCTGAATCATGGCTTAGGACCTAACTCTCCCCTGCCATGTTTCCCTAACTCTACCATTTTTACCCAATTGAGCCTTTTCTAACAAAGGTGACTTAATCTAAGAAGGCTTCTTCTACTAACTTGTATATATTTCTTATTTCACCCATTTAACTCTCTAGGTCTCTACTATTTATGGGATGGTTTTGCTCGTTGCCTCCTGTCCAATATTATGGACCTCTGCCCATAGTTGTTCAGGCATTTTGTCTACCAGATCTAATCCCCTGAATCTATTTGTTATCTCCACTGCATATTCATAGAGGATTTGATTTAAATTATACCTTGCCAAATTAGTGGTTTTTCCCACTTTCTTTAGTTTAAGCCTGACATTTGCTATAAGAAGCTGATGATCTGAACCATAGTTAGCTCCAGGTCTTGCTTTTGCTGACTGCATACAACTCCATCTTTGGCTACAAAGCATGTGATCAATTTGATTTTGGTATTGGCCATTTGGTGATGTCCATCTGTAAAGTTGTCTCTTGTGTTGTTGAAAAACGGTTATTTGCTATGACCAATGCATTCTCTTGGCAGAATTCAGTTTATTTCTGTTAGACATTAATTTTTTATGTAACCCAGCAATTTTACGCTAACTAGCTTATATAATAGCTAGTTTCACAAATGCTCTTTAGGTGAGTTTTTACCTCTTATTATTTCCTTTATTAAATAATGTATTTAATAAAACCTTTGAGACAATTTCATTTTGCTTTTATATATATATATATATACATATATATATATATATATATATACATGTATCCATGATTTTACCTCTTAGAAAATTATACTCAATCACAAAGATTTATTCTAAATAGCTAGTTCTCAATTTTATCACTCCATTATAATCATCTGGATAGCTTGTTAAAACACAGATTGCTGGGCTCCAGAATTTCTGATTCAGTGAGTTAGGGTGAAATCCGAGAACTTATAGTTATAACAAGCTCCCAAGTGATAATGATAGTGCTGATACTGGGATTAGGTTTG
Organism: Cervus elaphus; assembly: GCF_910594005.1. NCBI lineage: Eukaryota > Metazoa > Chordata > Mammalia > Artiodactyla > Cervidae > Cervus > Cervus elaphus. Next base: position 61,084,140 of record NC_057831.1, on the reverse strand, counting down.
GAGAATTACTGTCCTAAATTTACCATTTATTGTCCAGCTTTCTAATAGTCCTTCAAAATGTTCTTCATATATGTATCATCCATCACATCACAACACTCTTCATAAAAGATCTGGGAAGTCATATGGCTATTATACAAGGAATGTTATATAATATTGTGAGTATGTCATTTCCCAATCACTTTTCTACATAGCGAATTAGAGTTAAATCTCCCCAAGAATTTTATATTGAAATGTTGAAAAATAAGAGGAATTATTTATTTTAAATATACAAAAATACAGAATGTGCAAATTAACAGTGGTATTTTGACTTCTGTTTCCTTTTCATATTTCTGAAGTCATTAGTATTTTCACAATAAAGGGAGTTCTTTATCTGTGTAAGAGCAAAGGGATTAGAAACTTTTAATTTGTGTATTATTTTAGAACTAATACATTCCTAGTTTGAAAATAAGGTGCTGTCAAGATTTTCTTTTCACATCAGTCTCCTTCCTGGTAGAAGAATTTTTAAAATGACCTGGGATTTCTGATCAGAAGGGGCATTGGTTTCCAATAAATTCTCTATGATTTATCACATCTTAATGCTTCCCATACCATTTCTGTCCTTTATTGAGCCCATTTTGCATGAAATATTCCTTTGGTATCTCTAATTTTCTTGAAGAGATCTCTAGGCTTTCCCATTCTGTTGTTTTCCTCTACTTCTTTGCATTGATTGCTGAGGAAGGCTTTCTTATCTCTCCTGGCTATTCTTTGGAATTCTGCATTCAAATATCTTTCCTTTTCTCCTTTGCTTTTCACTTCTCTTCACTTCACAGCTATTTGTAAGGCCTCCTCAGGCAACCATTTTGCCTTTTTGCATTTCTTTTCCATGGGGATGGTCTTGATCCCTGTCTCCTGTACAATGCCACAAATTTCCGTCCGTAGTTCATCTGGCACTCTGTCTATCAGATCTAGTCCCTTAAATCTATTTCTCGCTTCTGCTGTATAGTCATAAGGGATTTGATTTAGGTCATACCTGAATGGTCTAGTGGTTATCCCTACTTTCTTCAGTTCAAGTCTGAATTTGGCAATAAGGAGTTCATGATCTGAGCCACAGTCAGCTCCCAGTCTTGTTTTTGCTGACTGTATAGAGCTTCTCCATCTTTGGTTGCAAAGAATATAATCTGATTTCGGTGTTGACCATCTGGTGACATCCACGTGTAGAGTCTTCTCCTGTGTTGTTGGAAGAGGGTGTTTGCTATGACCAGTGTGTTCTCTTGGCAAAACTCTATTAGCCATTGCCCTGCTTCATTACGTACTCCAAGGCCAAATTTTCCTGTTACTACAGGTGTTTGTTGACTTCCTACTTCTGCATTCCAGTCCCCCATAATGAAAAGGATGCAAAAATGGGCTCAATAAAGGACAGAAATGGTATGGACCTAACAGAAGCAGAAGATATTAAGAAGAGGTGGCAAGAATACACAGAAGAACTGTACTAAAAAGATCTTCATGACCCAGATAATCACAGTGGTGTGATCACTCACCTAGAGCCAAACATCCTGGAATGTGAAGTCAAGTGGGCCTTAGGAAGCATCACTATGAACAAAGCTAGTGGAGGTGATGGAATTCCAGTTGAGCTATTTCAAATCCTGAAAGATGATGCTGGGAAAGTGCTGCACTCAATATGCCAGCAAATTTGGAAAACTCCGCAGTGGCCACAGGACTGGAAACGGTCAGTTTTCATTCCAGTCTCAAAGAAAGGCAATGTCAAAGAATGCTCAAACTACTGCACAATTGCACTCATCTCACACACTAGTAAAGTAATGCTCAAAATTCTCCAAGCCAGGCTTCAGCAATACGTGAACCGAGAATTTCCTGATGTTCAAGCTGGGTTTAGAAAAAGCAGAGGAACCAGAGATCAAATTGCCAACATCCACTGGATCATCAAAAAAGCAAGAGAGTTCCAGAAAAACATCTATTTCTGCTTTATTGACTATGCCAAAGCCTTCAACTGTGTGGATCACAATAAACTGTGGAAAATTCTGAAAGAGATGGGAATACCAGACCACCTGACCTGCCTCTTGAGAAATCTGTATGCAGGTCAGGAAGCAACAGTTAGAACTAGACATGGAACAACAGACTGGTGTCAAATAGGAAAAGGAGTACATCAAGGCTGTATATTGTCACCCTGCTTATTTAACTTACATCATGAGAAACGCTGGGCTGGAAGAAGCACAGGCTGGAATCAAGAATGCTGGGAGAAATATCAATAAGCTCAGATATGAAGATGACACAACCTTTATGGCAGAAAGTGAAGAGACACTAAAAAGCCTCTTGATGAAAGTGAAAGAGGAGAGTGAAAAAGTTGGCTTAAAGTTCAACATTCAGAAAACTAAGATCATGGCATCTGGTCCCATCACCTCATGGGAAATAAGAAATTCACTGAGCTAAGAATCACTGCAAGGTACTTGTTAAAAATACACATTCTTAAGCATTCCACCAGACCCTCAGTCAGCATCTCCAAGAGGAGTAGGGGAGTTATTCAATAATGGTCCAGGCAATTTGTATTGTCAAGAACGCTTGAAAGACACTGAGGGGCAAGAGTGTGATCTGGGCTCCAAATGTGACTAACCACTTCCTTGAGACAGATCAGTAGTTCTCAAATTTGGCATCACTGATATCTTTTAAAAAATACTGATTCCTCTCATCCCAGATATTTTGATTTAATTGGCATAGAATGCCACCAGGGCATTGGGGTTTTTTAAAATTCTGCATGTTACTTTGATAAGCAGCAAATTTTTGGAACTGCTGACCCAGTTAGTAAGACTTGTTCCAACACACCCCTAGGAGCTTAAGAATGAGAAACATCTCTATTCTTAGTCTCTGAGGTTTAATTTGCAGCACCTTGTGAGAAAGATGAAAAACAATCTATTCATTTCCTTAAAGCAGAAAAAGATGGTGGATTAGAATATTGGCAGCGATTTTTTTAGTTGATTAGCTAGCTGTGTTTTTACATTGTATAAAATAACATGTATTCAAAGCACTGCTGGTTAGTTAGTGGGATCTTCCAGAAAAGACACAGTGAACTAGCCATGAGAAAGTGTTTTGTTTTTGTCTTGGCTCCATCACTTGGTGCCCGACATGTAGGTTTCTCTTCCCTGGGCCTCTGTATCTTTAAAACTGGGCCACAACTTGCCATGATCTTCTTCACTAGACTATTGAGAGTCTCTGAATGTGAAGTGTTTTGTGAAGTAAACGATGCTAATAATATGATTATCATTCTCTTCTTGTGGCAAGGAGACTCGAAAATAATCTATTCTGTTATACTTATCACATTCTAATCCTATTTTTTTTTCTTTTTATAATGTTTCTTGAAGTCACAAACATAAAGATAGATGAATAGTTTTTAAAGCTGGGTGTCCTTAACACATTTAGTATTTTAACTTTTTTTAATGACTGTGTGATTGACACTTAAGGCTTAGAAGCGCAGGATCTTAGAAGGACAGCATTTTCTAAGTGTGTGTGCTAACCCTAACCCTCATTTTCTATGTGTGTGCGCTCAGTCACTCATTCATCCTGACTCTTTAGGACCCCATGGACAGCAGCTCACCAGGCTCGTCTGTCCGGCACTATCTCTTGGAGATTGCTCAAATTCATAGCCATTGAGCCAGCAGTACAGTACTGTTGTGAAAAGCACAGATTCTGAGACCATTTCCCAGGGTTCCGCACTCATGTCCGTGTCTTCCTTGATCTTTGATTTTAGGCAAGTTAGTTGATCTGCATCTTAGTCTCTTCATCTTTAATGTGAAGATAAAAGCCTCACGGATTGTTATGAGAAATAAACAGCTTATTACTTAAAATCTTCTTAGTATGTTATAAGTAGTTTTTAACAATTTTCTATTACTCTTGATTTCTTTGTTGCCTGTATTATTTTTAGGGCTTTCCTGGTGGCTCAGATGGTAAAGAATCTGCCTGCAATATGGGAAAACTGGGTTCAATCTCTGGGTCAGGAAGATCTCCTGAAGAAGGGAATGGCAACCCACTCCTCCAGTATTCTTGCCTGGAGAATCCCGTGGGCAGAGGAGAATTAATATTACTCAAATAGAGATCTGATCTTTGTTCCAGCTCTGGCAATTATCCTCTACACCCTTGGAATTCCTCTAATTATAGAAGTACCCTTGTTATTCATAATGGGCCTATCAAACCACATCTGACAGTTTATGCTAACAACATGACACAAGATGAGACCAACCACATCCGAGACTCTTACACTAAGGGCTGACCATTCAGAGAGATCAGCCATGTAATTACGAAGGTGAGATGCTGAGGCAGATGATATCAGCCTGGCATCTGGGGATGGAAGGGGACTTGAGAGAAAATTCATAAGTAGACCATGAGTCATGTCTATGTAATGAAGCCTCAATAAGATCTCTGAAGAATAAAGCTTGAGTGAGCTTCCAGGGTTGGAAACACTCCATTTGTGTGTTGCCAACTTTAATGCCAGAAGGGTAACACAGACCCCAGGACACGGAAACTTTTAAGCTTGTAAATCTTCCAGTTTCAGTTTTCCTCCAAGGATCTCTTCCTTCATTTGGTTCTGATTTGTATCCTTTGGCTACAATTAAGTGAAATTATAAGTATAGTGCTTTTCAGAGTTCTATGACTTGTTCTGAGAATTATGGAAATTAAAGGTGGTTTTGGGAACTCCTAACTTTGTAGTCAGCTGATCAGAAGTGAAGATGGCCTATGGGATCTCTAACTTGTGACTGATGTCTAAAGTTTTAGGTAGATTGAGCATAAAAGTCTGTGCCCTTAACCTTGAATTTGGCTAACTATGTAGAAATACATATGTTGTTGCTGTTAGTATTAGCTATTTGTCATTGTTTAGTCACTCAGTCATGTCTGAATCTTTTGTAGCCCCATGGACTGTAGCCAACCAGGCTCCTTTGTCCATGGGATATCCCAGGAAAAAATATTGGTGTGGATTGCTATTTCCTTTTCCAGGAGATCTTCCCAGCCCAGGGATCAAACCCACAGCTCCTGTATTGGCAGGCAGATTCTTTAACACTGAGCCACGTGGAAAGCCCTACCACTAGCTATTACCATTATTTTATTGTTGCTTGTATTATTATTATTTTCAAATTCATATCCTCTTTTGCTTAGCAAAAAGAAAAAAGGTTTGCACTTGAATTTGCTTCTGTGTTAAAATCACTGCTTTTCTTCCCGTTTTCTGTGATGCCTTGGCCTCCTGAGCTTAGAGGTATTGATGTGATTAGTCCAGTCTCTACCCGTTCTCACGGGTATTCCTGCATTCTTTATTCTCCACACAGCATTCAGGATTATCCTTTAAAAATATAGGTCAGATCATAATTCTCTTCTGAGAAAAATGTCTTGATAGTCTTCCATTTAACTCTGTACTGTATCCATACCCTACTCCAAGGCCGGTAAGAATCTAGGTAATGTGGTTCTCTGTCCCTGTCAGTCTCCATCACCTATCATGTCCCCATCTGCATGCTTCACTCTGGCGAGCTGAACTTCTTACTCTTCCTCAAATGCATCTCCTCAATCATGCCTCAATGTCTCAATCAATGCTTGTATATCTACAAAACCTTCTGTCTGGAATGCAATTATCCCAGGATATTTCAATGATCCTCTTCTTTATATCATTTTAATGTCTATTAATAAGTCATTTACTCAGAGAAAGCTAAGTATGTGTTGAATGAATGGATGAATGGACAAATGTGTGTATGAAGAAGATAAAGAATGACTGAGTGGATACATGAATGAATGAAAGAAGGCATTTCAGTCCTGATGATGAAGTTGGCTTATGCAAATAAAGCTCTTCGGGATTAATACATTGACATTATTAAATCTGGGTAGTCATATAATGCCAGCTTTTTTGGGTGAAAGTAAAACTGAATGAATAGCACAGCCTGAGGCAACTGGAAGACAGATTTGTCACTGAAGTAAGAAAACAATCAGTGAAGAAAATCAAAGCATAGGAATGAAACTTTGATTTTATAAGGGATATGAAAGATTTTAGTTGAAATTTGTGATTAAAATAATAGCTCTTAGGTCACATTAGTTCTAAGTGCAATGGCATAGAATAAATAACTATGTACAAATATACAAATATTTTGGAAATTGTGTTTTATGTTATCTTAATGAACATTATATCATAAACTGCTTTTCAAAAATCTTCAAAATATAAAAAGAATAAGGCATAGAGAGAAAAAGTGAAGGCGAAAAGGAAATATACACCCTTCTGAATGTACAGTTCCAAAGAATAGCAATGAGAGATAAGAAAGCCTTCCTAAGTAATCAATGCAAAGAAATGGAGGAAAACAATAGACTAGGAAAGACCAGAGTTCTCTTCAGGAAAATCAGAGACACCAAGGGAACATTTCATGCAAAGATGGGCACAATAAAGGACAGAAATGGTATGGACCTAACAGAAGCAGAAGGTATTAAGATGAGATGGCAAGAATGCACAGAAGAACTGTACAAAAAAGTTCTTAATGTCTCGGATAACCACAGTTGTATGGTCACTCACCTAGAGCCAGACATCCTGGGATTTGAAGTCAAGCGGACCTTAGGGAGCATTACAACGAACAAAGCTAGTGGAGGTGATGGAATTCCAGCTGGGCTATTTCAGCTCCTACAAGATGATGCTGTGAAAGTGCTGCACTCCATACGCCAGCAAATTTGGAAAACTTGGCTGCAGCCACAGGACTCGAAAGGTCAGTTTTCATTCCAATACCAAAGAAAGGCAATGCCAAAGAATGTTCAAACTGCCACATAATTGCACTCATTTCACATGATAGTAAGGTAACACTCAAAATCCTTCAAGTTAAGCTTCAACAGTCGTGAACTGAGAATTTTCAGATGTACAAGCTTGATTCAGTAAAGGAAAAGTGACTAGAGATCAAATTGTCAACATCTGTTGGATCACAGAGAAGGCAAGGGAATTCAAGAAAACCATCTACTTCTGCTTCATTGACTACGCTAAAGCCTTTGACTGTGTGAATCACAACAAACTGTGAAAAGTTCTGAAAGAGATGGGAATACCAGACCACCTTATCTGCCTCCTGAGAAACCTACATGCAGATCAAGAAGTAAAAGTTAGAACTGGACATAGGACGATGGACTGGTTCAAAATTGGGAAACAAGTGTGTCAAGGCTACATGTCATCTTCCTGCTGATTTAACTTATATGCAGAGCACATCATGTGAAACGCTGGGATGGATGAAGCTCAAGCTGGTATCAAAATTTCCAGGAGAAATATCAGTAACCTCAGATATGCAGATGACACCACCCTAATGGCAGAAAGTAAAGAGGAACTAAATAGCCTCTTGATGAAGGTGAAAGAAGAGAGTGAGAAAGTTGGCTTAAAACTCAATATTCAAAAAACTAAGATCATAGCATCGAGTCCCATCACTTCATGGAAAATAGATGGGGAAACAATGAAAACAGTAATAGGCTTTATTTTCTTCAGCTCCAAAATCACTGGAGATGGTGACTGCAGCCAAGAAATTAAAAGATGCTCACTCCTTGGAACAAAAGCTATGACAAACCAAGACAGTGTATCAAAAAGCAGAGGCATCACTTTGCCAACAAAGGTCTTTCTAACCCAAGCTATCTTTTTTTCCCCAGTAGTCATGTATGGATGTGAGAGTAGGACCATAAAGAAGGCAGAGCACCAAACAACTGATGCTTTCAATCTGTGGTGCTGGAGAAGACTCTTGAGAGTCCCTTAGATAGCAAGGAGATCAAGCCAGTCCATCCTAAAGGAAATCAACCCTAACTATTCATTGAAAGGACTGATGCTGAAGCACCAGTACTTTGGCCACCTGATGTGAAGAGCTGACTCATTGGAAAAGACCCTGATGCTGGAAATGATAGAAGGCAGAAGGAGAAGGGGACGACAGTGGATGAGATGGTTGGATGGCATCTCTGAGTTGACGGATATTAGTCTGAGCAAACTCCAGGAGACAGTGAAGAAGAGGGTGGCCTGGCATGCTGCGGTCCGTGGGGTCTCAAAAGTCAGACAGGATTGAGCAACTGAACAACAACAAAAGCTTAGAATCTTTAATGATGTTAATTCCTACACATATTTGATTTTTGAAGTTCCTTAAGATGACCCAGTTGGAATTCAGTTCAGTTCAGTCGCTCAGTCACGTCCAATTCTTTGCAACCCTATGGACTGTAGCACGCCAGGCCTCCCTGTCCATCACCAACTTCCGGGGTTTACTCAAACTCATGTCCATTGAGTCAGAAATGACATCAAACCATTTCATCCTCTGTCGTCCCCTTCTCCTCCTGCTTTCAATCTTTCCCATCATCAGAGTCCTTTTAAATGAGTCAGCTCTTCACATCAGGTGGCCCAAGTATTGGAGTTACAGCTTCAGCATCAGTCCTTCCAATGAACACCCAGGACTGATCTCCTTCAGGATGGACTGGTTGGATCTCCTTGCAGTCCAAGGGACTCTCAAGAGTCTTCTCCAACACCACAGTTCAAAAGCATCAGTTCAAAAGCTGATTAGAATTACTGCAACATAATTTATACTACATACAATACAGTCCCTCTAGAAATATGAGGTTGCTTTCTTGTCATCTACTTACACAGAGAGTGCTTTAACATTATCTTAAAATAAATAATCAGTTAATTAAAAGTTTTATTGGAGACTGATGAATTTCTAAAATACATATTGACAGCAAGCTTATAGTAGGACTCACTACTGCTATTTTTATTTTACAGTTTTGTGTATGTTTTATTTGCTTAGTAAATATAACCAAAGTCAGTGAATTGCATTTACTCACTTTCCTTATAAAAATAAATGTCGAAATATGCTGCTTATGAACAAATTCAGTCTCTGTGAATGTTCACTATATCACTGAGGTTTTAGATAAAATAATGCCTTTATTTTGGGTAACAAAGTTAAATTCAGGAAAATAATACTATTTTAATGCTATTTTAAATATTTTTTCAATTAAAATAGCTCCATTTAGTGTCACCATAGCATAAATTTTCTTATAATTGGTATTGAAATGAAGTGAAGTGAAAGTCACTCAGTCGTGTCTGTCTCTTTGCAACACCATAGGCTATATCGTCCATGGAATTCTCCAGGCCAGAAAACTGGAGTGGGTAACCTTTCCTTTCTCCAAGGGATTTTCCCAACCCAGGAATAGAACCCAGGTCTCCCACATTGCAAGCAGATTCTTTACCAGCTGGGCCACAAGGGAAGCCCATAATTGATATTACCTTAATACTAATTTAAAGAATATTCTGCCAGTTGTGACAACATGGATAGACCATGAGGACATTAAACTAAGTGAGATAAATCTGAGAGGAAAAAGACAAATGCTATATGACATCACTTACACCTTAAATCTAAAATAGCTAGACTTTAAAAACAGAGAGTAAGATGATGGTACCAGGGGATAGAAGGTAGTGAAACAGGAGAAATGTTGCTGGCAGACAAAGGAGCAAGGTAAAAACTTACCTGCCCTTTTAGAATTAACCATTGTTATGAGTTTCCTAATGATTCTTCCAGATATTCATTCAACCCATCCTTGCACTCATCTATTACTCATTCATTAAATAAATATGCATTGAACACTTACTATGTACTAAGATGCTTTCCCAGCCACTGGGCATACAGAAGTGAACAAAACCAAATATGTCATAAGTTTACAGTATAGATGATGAGGCAGATAGCTAACAAATTAAAAAAATAAAAGATGAACATCAGTGAAAAATACTGTAAGAAAAAATATATGAGAGAACCAAAATAGTTCTAGAGTTTTCTGTTGGATAAGACTTGAGAGTCCCTTGGACAACAAGATCAAACCAGTCAATCCTACAGGAAATCAACCCTGAATATTTATTGGAAAGACTGATGCTGAAGCTGAAGCTCCAATATTTTGGCCATCTGATGCAAAGAGATGATTCATTGGAAAAGACCCTGATGCTGGGAAAGATAGAAGGCAGGAATTTAAGGGGCCAACAGATGATGAGAGGGTTGGCTGGCATCACTGATTCAATGGACATGAGTTTGAGCAAACTCCAGGAGATGGAGAAGGAACAGGAAAGCCTGGTGTGCTGCAGTTCATGCGCAGACATGCAAAGTCAGACATGACTGAGCAACCAAGCAACAGGAACAAGTTTTATGAAGGTAAAACTTCAGAAACTTATGAGGAGGTGACATGTTAGCAGATACCTGGATAAAATGAGTGCTGTGAAATTTAAGGGAAGGCTATCCTACATGGAAGGACCATCAATCAGTTTATATATCCTGTAAGCTTGAGTCGATGCCTTGTTTTATGTCCGGTTTGTGAGAGATGATGGAAGCACAGGCGGAAGAGCTGGACCCAGTCCTCGATCAGCTCACCAGGAAAATAAAAATGTCACTTGAGCACTGCCTGAGCAGAACATCAGCTAGGTGCGACTGGTAGGCTCACTGAATAAGGGAATATTTTCTTGAGGAAATAAAATGTGGCTGAAAGAAAGGATTTTAGGGCTCAAGAGAGGGTTTGAATTCTAGCTCTGCTACTAATTATCTAGGTTTCCTCAGGTAAGTTATTTAACCTCTTGGTGCTTTGGTTCCCTAATCTGAAAAATGATGTTAAGATCAATACTTAACTAAGTAGATTGTTACAGTAGTTAAATAAGCTACTGTACTTAAAGTGGGCTTCCCTCATAGCTCAGTTGGTAAAGAATCCGCCTGTAATGCAGGAGACCCCAGTTTGATTCCTGGGTCAGGAAGATCTGCTGGAAAAAGGATAGGCTACCTACTCTAGTGCTGTTGGGCTTCCCTTCTGGCTCAACTGGTAAAGAATCTGCCTGCAATGTGGGAGACCTGGGTTTGATCCTTGGGTTGGGAAGATTCCCTGGAGAAGGGAAAGGCTACCCACTTCAATTTTCTGGCCTGGAGAATTCCATAGACTTATAGTCCATGGGATCACAAAGAGTCGGACATGACTGAGCAACTTTCACTTTCACTTTCATACTTAGAGCATTTAGGATTATATAGGTATGTAGCAGGTACTCTATAAATGTTAGCTATTATTATCATTAGTAGTAGCAGTATTGTCTCATTTTATACCCTGCTTCAAAGAGATTATAACTGGAAAATTTTCAGGTTAGTTTTTTTTTAATCTCTTATTTTCTCTAAGAGATGTCCTAGGTAAATAATATGCTAAAATCAGAATCAGTGAAAGACACGTGAATACTGGACAGTTTATTTAACTTTGGAAATGGTTTCAAGATTCAACATTTTATTTTAATATCTATAATATTTAATATACAATAGCAGAAATATATATTTTTCATTTGCATAGACCCTACAAAATTGAAACAGAAAGTAGTTATAACTGAAAATAAGGATGTCTATAGGCACTTGCACAAAATTTTATAGAGGAACAGTGAAGTTTCCTTTTCCCTGTATTTTTAATCTATCAAACAGGGCTGGAAAGGCCAGTTTTCTTCCAATTCCAAAGAAAGACAATGACAAAGAATGCTCAAACTACCAGACAATTGCCCTCATCTCACACGCTAGTAAAGTAATGCTCAAAATTCTCCAAGCCAGGCTTCAGCAATACATGAACCATGAACTTCCAGATGTTCAAGCTGGCTTGAGAAAAGGCAGAGGAACCAGAGGTCAAATTGCCAATATCCGCTGGATCATTGAAAAAGCAAGAGAGTTCCAGAAAAACATCTATTTCTGCTTTATTGACTATGCCAAAGCCTTTGATTGTGTGGATCACAATAAACTGGAAAGTTCTGAAAGAGATGAGAATACCAGACCACCTGACCTGCCTCTTGAGAAATCTGTATGCAGGTCAGGAAGCAACAGTTAGAACTGGACATGGACCAACAGACTGGTTCCAAATAGGAAAAGGAGTACGTCAAGGCTGTATATTGTCACCTTGCTTATTTAACTTATATGCAGAGTACATCATGAGAAACGCTGGGCTGGAAGAAGCACAAACTGGAATCAAGATTGCTGGGAGAAATATCAATAACCTCAGATATGCAGATGACACCACCCTTATGGCAGAGAGTGAAGAGGAACTAAAGAGCCTCTTGATGAACGTGAAAGAGGAGAGTGAAAAAGTTGGCTTAAAGCTCAACATTCAGAAAACTAAGATCATGGCATCCGGTCCAATCACTTCATGGCAAATAGATGGGGAAACAGTGTCAGACTTTATTTTTCTGGGCTCCAAAATCACTGCAGATGGTGACTGCAGCCATGAAATTAAAAGATGCTTACTCCTTGGAAGGAAAGTTATGACCAACCTAGACAGCATATTAAAAAACAGAGACTTTACTTTGTCAACAAAGATCCGTCTAGTCAAGGCTATGGTTTTTCCACTAGTCATGTATGGATATGACAGTTGGACTATAAAGAAAGTTGAGCGCCGAAGAATTGATGCTTTTGAACCGTGGTGTTGGAGAAGACTCTGGAGAGTCCCTTGGACTGCAAGGAGATCCAACCAGTCTATCCTGAAGGAGGTCAGTCCTGGGTGTTCACTGGAAGGACTGATGCTGAAGCTGAAACTCCAATATTTTGGCCACCTCATGCAAAGAGCTGACTCATTGGAAAAGACCCTGATGCTGGGAAAGATTGAGGGCAGGAGGAGAAGGGGATGAAAGAGGATGAGATGGCTGGATGGAATCACCAATTTTATGGACATGAGTTTGAGTAAACTCTAGGAGTTGGTGATGGACAGGGAGGCCTGGCGTGCTGCGGTTTATGGGGTCACAAAGAGAAGGACATGACTGAGCAACTGAACTGAAACATCCCCCCTAAATTAACCATTGTTTTGAATTCTCTATGATTCTTTCAGATACTCAATCCATCTATCCTTGCATTCACTCATTAGTTATTTATTAAATAAGTATATATTGAGAACTTAATTAACTTTACCCTCTTAACAAAATTACAATTGCTGAAATCATCGACAAGTAGAAGACAAAAAATGTTGAGAATCTTTTCTACGTCATTTTGTGTTTCTTGTATGTATTTGTCATAGCAACATTACTTAGCATTTTTTAGGCAATGGGACTAAATGCAACAGAAAATATATTTTTAAAAATGAATATTATTTCTTTGAAGTAATGCTAGAAAGATTTTTTTATGTCAAACAGTTTTATAACATAAATAGTGGCAGTGATTTTTACAAAGACTGGACCTTAGCCACTTATTTTTCTATAATTCAATTCTCTCTCATTTAATTTCTTTGTAGGGTTGCTACAAAGTTGTAGTTTGTGAGAGGAAAAGAGTGTTATAAATTTGTGTAGACTTCCATGGGTATAAAACTTGGATAGATTGACATCCTTTTAAAAAGACCTAAAAGTATTCGCTGGCATGAAGAATTGACCCCATTAACAATGTGCTATAAAGGGCAGAGATAAGCTGTCATAAACTTGTAGGTTCAGCAGAAGAAGCTGTGTGACTATAGCCATTGTAACAGAATGATTTAGAGCTTGGGTCCTATTGGCAAAGTGCCTGCAGCGCATGATATGAATATCAGCATGACATGAAGTCATAAAAGCGTTTTCATTCAGCTTCATGTCTAAATACTTCACGGTATTTTCCTCCATCAAAGCCTTCTCTTTTACCACGTCACACATCCAAGCTGTACCATCTCTTCTCTCAGCTTCTCTTTCCCCAGCCTTCCCTGAGCCCAGTTTTTATTGTACTTAGTGATATTTAAGTGGATTTGCTTTGTGGTGCATCTGTAAGTTTGGAATCATCTTAAATGACTAAAATATTTGCATTAAATTATAAGAGTAAATGCAGAATACATGCAAAAGAAGGTTATTTTAATATATCAATTCATTTAATTTTCAAACCTATACAAGAATAACTGTATTAAACAGATGAGGAAAGTTAGGCATGGAGAGTTTAAGTAGTGGAGACAGGAAGTGAACTCAGTCTATCCTACAATCTTTTCTTTTAAATTTCTATTTTAATAGGTCTTTTCTATAACTTAATATTAATTTTGCTTAGGCCCTTTGACCCGATGAAGGGATCTTAATAAAATGTTTTTATTTTTAATGTCTATTTTTTAACATATAGCTTTTTAAATGGCCTACGATAGACATACCAATGAAAACACATAACAAGGACTTCCCACATATTGCATCAGTACCTCTAACATCCTGTCTAGGACACAGACCTAAAATCATTTTCTAGCACCTGCAGAGAAGGGCCACACAAGACAGATGGGTCACAGTGAAGCATTCTGATAAAAAGTGGTCCACTGAAGGAGGAAATAGCAACACACTCCAGTATTCTTGCCACGAAAACCCCATGCACAGTATGAAAAGGCAAAAACGTTTGATGCCGGAAGATGAGCCCCCCAGATTGCAAGGTGTCCAATATGCTACTGGGGAAGAATGGTGGGCCATTCCTAATAGCTCCATGAAGAATGAATTGGCTGGGCCAAAGCCGAAATAGCACTCAGTTGTGGATGTGTCTGGTGTTGAAAGTGAAGTCTGATGCTGTAAAGAACAATATTGCATAGGAATCTGGGATATTAGATCCATGAAACAAGGTAAATTGAACATGGTCAAGCAGGAGATGGCAAGATTGAACATTGAGATCTTAAGAATCAGTGAACTAAAATGGATGGGAATGGGTGAATTTAATTCAAATGGCCATTTTATCTACTACAGTGGGCAAGAATCCCATAGAAGAAATAGACCATCCCTCATAGTCAACATGGAGAAGGCAATGGCACCCCACTCCAGTACCTTGCCTGGAAAATCCCATGGATGGAGGAGCCTGGTGGGCTGCAGTCCATGGGGTCGCTAAGAGTCGGACACGACTGAACGACTTCACTTTCCCTTTTCACTTCCGTGCATTGGAGAAGGAAATGGCAACCCACTCCAGTGTTCTTGCCTAGAGAATCCCAGGGATGGGGGAGCCTGGTGGGCTGCCGTCTATGGGGTCGCACAGAGTCGGACAAGACTGAAGCGACTTAGCAGCAGCAGCAGCATAGTCAACAAAAACAGTCCAAAACGCAGTACTTGGGGGCAATCTCAAAAACGATGGAATGACCTGTCTCAAAAGAGAGAAGGAGGGTTATCTAGGCTCTGGTTTAAAATCTGATTACTCTCTCTCTCCACACTGGTGGGAAAATGCACAACAGAATCACAGGGCTGCCTCCCATTCAGGACTGCTGCAGCCACTAACCAGCGACATCTCCTGTTCTTACTCCCAGCTTATTTATGAGCATTAGTCTCTTGCCTGTGAATTTCTCTTTCTATATTTTTAAACGGTGGATTCAAGCCTGTATTTATAATACTGAATCCACATTAAGCATTAGATGCTAACACAGTGGTATTTTCAAGTTTATCCAAAATAATAAAGAAATGTACCATTTCTGGAGCCTGAAATGGAATACATATCATTCAGATGAATTTAATTATTCAGATAATTCTTATTGCACATCTCTTGCTGAAACTAAAATCTGATTAATGATAAACAACTGCAATTTAAAATCAAGGAGCTAGATTTAGCTAAGAATTGTGAACTAAGAATTGTGAATTATATCTATTTATATTTCTTCAAATAAACTTTTACTTGGATAACTGAGACCTAAATATGTACATGAGAGGTTTATATTCAGAATATCGTTGTGGTTGTTGTTATTTTAATTCACTAGAAGAAACAGCATAAAAATAACCTCATCAGGAATGTGAATGTTGAATGCCTGGCCAGTACAAAAGTCTGGAAAGGGAATACTAAGGCTCTAGAAACTTCAGTGCGTAACCAAGAACTTAAGAACGTGTGATAGCCACTCAGAGAGAGGAGGGAGACTCTTCGTGTCAGGGTGAAAGCTGGAAAGAAAACGGCTGATGGCTCAGTGATAACACTTGGGGCTCACCCTTCTGAGAGAACCGCATGGGATGTGAGCGCTCCCAGGACAATGCGCGCTCCGGCGTGTCTGACTCTGCACCCCGAGGACTGCAGCCCCCGGCCGCTCTGTACACGGCCTTCCCAGACAGGAGCTCTGGCGGGGCTGCCAGCTTCCCCTCCAGGCGGCCGTTCTCACTCAAGGATCGAGCCGGGTCTCTGGCGTCCCATGCATGGGGAGGGTGCGTTCCCTCTGTGCCCACGGGGAAGCCCGTGTTTGCTAAACTGGGTTTATTTCGTGAGAAGCAGAAATTCATGGACCATGCAGGGAAAAGTAACAGAAAGAACTGATCACTCGGAGGAGGAAAACGACAGCAGAGAAATGGCTCCACAGATTTGCAGACTTGAGGAAACATCTCCCTCAGGGTCATCTTCAGACGCAGTGATGGGGAAAACGCACACTTGGATTCTGGGGAGAAAGAAAGAGAACCGACAGCGCCAGGCCCGAGCCAGCGCGAGCGCGCTAATTCAGCTCTGGGAGAGCGGCACTCGGGCGTGACGACCCAAGTGTGTAGTTCTGGAGAATGACTTTTCTTCACCGATGTCAGTAATAGAGGGAAACAGGCATTCAGAGATTGATAGTCCCTTCAGGAGTGAAAAATTAAAATAATGTGAAAAATTAGAAGTATCAGAAACCTAACAAATATGCTAACAAAAATTTCCTCTGCATTAAAGATTTCTATCTGAAAGCTTATGTGTTCAGAAAATAAACAAATTAAAAAAAAAAAACTTTTCTATTTTATGTCCCTAGAGAGCCCATAAATATTCTGAATTTTATAAAATTACTTTGGTCTTTGAATTGTATTAATATACTCTGAAGGATGGAAAACCATGCACTAGATACAAAGTGAAACATAGTATTTTCTAATTTGAAATGGAAATCAATTTTCCCCTAAGATATACTGTTTCTGCTGAAGTACCAATGGTTAATTGATGTTTACATTTTCTAATAATTTTAATAATACTTAATTTCTAGTGGCTTATAATCCTATTACACATTACTTTATTTAACTAAGTAAATATGTTCTTTAATATTAACAAATAATCTTTTCATAGTAATTATCTATTTGTCTACGTATTCATTTATCTAAAAGTATTCTAAAATTATAACCTAATACAAATACTGAGCTATATTGCAGAAAAAAGGAGATAATTACCTTTGCCACTGATCCTAACTTCATAAGTTGTAGTAAAAGCATATTTATGACAGGGAGATTATGTTTTGAAATTATCTGCACCAACATCTGTGACTTTTTGAGCCCTAGGAATCTCTAGGCAATTCCTTGATGATAATTGCAAAAACTGTCCTAATAAAAAATTCTTTAATAGTGTCTAATTTTAATTATCTGAATTAAAATAGCATTTATTGGTAAGCTTTCACAAACCACTCCAGTATTTTTGCCTCAAGAACCCCATGAACAGTATGAAATAGCAGTATCTACTAAAAGTAATCTTCAAAAATATTCTCATTTTATTTTGGCTCACCAGAAGGATAACAAAATTAATCTGACTTCTTATAAAAGAGTTCCCTAGAGTTTCTCAAAAATGTAATTTTAATTTATATTCTTAGTTTCTATTTGACCAAATTTTCAATGGATTATAAACTTGGTGGTGTGTGTGTGTGTGTGTGTGTGTGTGTGTGTGTGTGTTGTGTGTATGAATGCTTAAATTTTTCCTTTACAAATCACCCTGGATGCTGCCCTTACAGTAACATTATTTTCTCAAAATCAGTCTACCTTTCCTTATTTCTGTATATGAGATAAACCTTTAGTTTCAAAACATTCTTTATTCTTCCTCTTTCACAAAATGAATCTCTCTTTTCCAACATAAATCACAAAGGCATTGCTAGGATAGACAAAAACTTTGAAAAGGCAGGAGTAATCTCTAAAATATCCTAAATGATTAAATAGAAAATAAACGAGAAAACAATGCCTTCTTCAATTAAACTGCAACTTGAGTCTATGTTTGAGGAGACAATTCTATCTACAATACATGTGTGATCTATAAAGATTTCTCCCCCTCTGAGTTGCTTGTGTGAACAGATAAAGCTTAGATGAATATTAAAAACCAAGTTCCATTTGAAAATTTCTCTAACTCATGATCTATATTAAGACTCTGTGCTGGACACTGTGAAAGTTGCTAATGAAGTGAGAGTGCTCTTAAGGAATCAATGATCAGGTGATAAGCAGCTGCATATATAACAGAAGGACATAAAATTGACATAGGGGAGGTCAAAGCATTTAGTTCTACCTGTGAAACAAGGCCTCAGAAATTCTCACCAAAGAAGATGGTACTTTAGTTGTACCTTGAAAAGAAGAAGGAGTTGCCTACATTGACAATACTGGTAGTAAGGAGAAGAACAAAACAGCTAGAGTATGTACCTTGAGTTTATATATATATATATACATTGATTTAGGAAATTAGCTTGCTTTGGCTTAAGCCAGCGTTATAAGGAGCAACAGAAAAGTAAAAGATTGTAAAAGCTGAAGAAGTTAGCACTAAGGAGCTGACAGATCCTGGAGGGTTCTATCTACTGTGCCAAAGAGCTTGGATTTTGTCCTAAGCAACAGATGTCAGCAATGTTTTAATTCAAGAGAGGAATTTGTTATGTTCCTATTTCAGATAGAGCTTTTGTCTGCAGTGAAGGACAGATTGGAAGAGGGGAACCTACTGATGGAGAGACCAGTTACACCCACAGTCCTAGTGAGAGGTGATGAGTGTATAATCTACAGAGACTGTCATTAAAGTAGAGAGGAGTTAGATATAAGATGTCAGGGAAGTAAAATTTATAGGACTTGGTGACTGATTGCCTGAGGATTTAAGATAAAAGGTGGCTTCATAAACTATATCCTGAAGTAGAATTTGGGTGAATAATAGCAAATATTTAGGGAAAGATAAAGTTATCCTTTTGTTTATATTGTGTGGGAGGTATTTTGAGGCCATCTATTTACAGATCCCAATGGAAAAGGAGTACATCAACGCTGTATATTGTCACCCTGATTATTTAACTTATATGCAGTGTACATCATGCGAAGTGCCAGGCTGGATGAAGCACAAGCTGGAATCAAGATTGCTGGGAGAAATATCAATAACTTCAGATATGCAGATGGCTCCACCCTTATGGCAGAAAGTGAAGAGGAACTAAAGAACCTCTTGATGAAAGGGAAAGAGGAGAGTGAAAAAGCTGGCTTAGAACTCAACATTCAAAACACTAAGATCATGGCATCCAGTCCCATCACTTCATGGCAAATAGATGGGGAAACAATGGAAATAGTGACATACTTTATTTTCTTGGGCTCCAAAATCACTGCAGCTGGTGACTGCAGCCATGAAATTAAAAGACACTAACTCCTTGGAAGAAAAGCTATGACCAACCTAGACAGCACATTAAAAATCAGAGACATTACTTTGCCAACAAAGGTCTGTCTGCCCAAAGCTGTGGTTTTTCCAGTAGTCATGTATGGATGTGAGAGTTGGACCATAAATAAGGCTGAGCACTGAAGAATTTATGCTTTTGAACTGTGGTGTTGGATAAGACCCTTGAGAGTCCCTTGGCCTGCAAAAAGATCAAACCAGTCCATCCTAAAGGAAATCAGTCCTGAATATTCATTGGAAGGACTGATGCTGAAGCTGAGGCTCCAATACTTTGGCTATCTGATGTGAAGATCCAACTCATTAGAAAAGACCTTGATGCTGGGAAAGATAGAAGGCAGGAGAAGAAGGGGACAACAGAGAACAAGAATGGTAGGGTGGCATCACCAACTCAATGGACCTGAGTTTGAGCAAGCTCCGGGAGATGGTGAAGGACAGGGAAGCCTGGCATGCTGCAGTCCATGGGGTCACAAAGAGTCAGATAAGGCTGAGCATCTGACCTGAACTGAACACTCTTGTATATGCAGGTCCAGAATTTAGAGGACAAATTTGTGCAGTAAATATGGATCAGTGTATTAAACATTTATTGAGCACCATTATGTAGTAGGTAGTGTTCTAAGGATGCATTATTGAATGATCTTTCACTCAAGGAACGTTTGATCTGTTGCATCAGATGAAATATGATAATCAATAGCAGAGGCATCCTAATAGAGATGGATAATCATTTTTGTAAAAATTAAAAAGAGAGCTATAGAAACAGGTAAAGAAAAAGAAAGGTAAACTGGATAAGCAGAGGAAAATCACAAATGGAATCTTGGCCAATATTAATCTTTAAAGGGCATCACAAGAAGAAAAATGCCAAACTGAATAAAAATGTTTAAAGCATAAAAAAGAGAACTAGAATTTTAAGCTAGAAATTGAGATCTTCAAATACAAGGAATAAGAAAAACCAAGAACATTGATCAAAAAATGTTAAATGTTGTGGATCAACGTTACTTCAATTTTTAAAAAAATGTCAGATGTTAAATAGTCAAGTAATATGAAAGACAAAAATATTCTATTGGAATTTAGCTGGCTTGCAAATAACCTTTTAAAGAGTAATTTCAGTAAATTAATAGAGGCAGAAGCTTGATGGCAGAAGGGAAAGAAGTGAATGGAATCTGAGGTCTCCCATTTGTAATAAAGGCAGCAAACATGCTCTTAGCAACAAGTTTGCAGTGGAATGATGGAAAAAATGTTGCAGAGACAAAGGAGTTTTAAGTTTGCAAAGACATGTTTTATTGCATGTGAAAAAGCAGTGAGGAGGGACAGAGCAAGAAGAATCAAAAATATAATAAGGAAAGAACTGATGAACAGTGACCTATTTTATGAGCAAAGGAATAAAAGCCAGAAATCTTTTTTCAAAAATACAACTTGAGGGATTTGCTTTGAACTTGAGAAAAGAAACTACTTTTTCCCAGACTGCTTGAAATAGAATAACAATACATAGACAAAGAGAGATAGATAGGTAATAGATAGAAAGACAGACAGATAGATAGATAGATAATAGACTAGACAGAGAGACAGTTATCATTAACACTAAATTTAAATCCCACATTTTAAGGTATCTATACAGAAGGTAGACCCTGTTTTCAAGTTGAGAAAATATCCCCACTTGCTTACACAAGATAAAATCTACCTCTTTTCTTAATGTTTATTTGATGTATGATGTTTTTGATTGCTAAAAAAGATTAGCTGCTATAACCCTTTTAAATTGAATGACCTAGCAAGCGGAACATTATATTGGTCAATTGCACATGACTATAAGGGTGACCGCATTTAATACACTAGCATAATTGCAAATCTGCTCTTAAATTATTGCCCACATCCTTTCTATTAAATGACTTCATACTTAAGGAAAAAAATCAAACAAGTTTTACCAGTAAGATAACTTTCCTGCTATATTTTAATACAGTGTCTTTTTTATTTTTAAATGTCATTTATATTCATTAGGATGGTGTGAATCTTTATAACTCCACCAGGATAACTAAAACACATCTCAAGCTTAAATATCTTAAACAAAACTATTGCTATTTCCTCTATCTTCTATTTATCTCAGAAAATAGCACTACCATTGACCTTGTTGCTTAAGCCACAAAACAAGCAAAATAATTCTCACAATAATTCTCAACTCCTCTCTTTTTCCCACATAATACATAATACATAAATCCACCAGCACATTTTGCACCTGATAGCTTCTTACATCTCCAACAGGATGCATAAAAGTCAAGCTAGACTTACCTGGACTATTGCAATAAGTCTCTTCCTTCCAGTCTTGACCCGAGTTGGCATAATAATTCACATTTCAGCTTATAATTCTTTTTAAAACCTAAGTTATATCATATTCCTTCTTTCTTGAAACCTTCCAAAGGATTCTCGTACAATAGACAAACTACAAAGCCCCTACCATAACCTTTGGGCTCCCCTGATAACTCAGCTGGTAAAGAATTCGCCTGCAATGCAGGAGACCCCGGTTCAATTCCTGGGTTGGGAAGATCCGCTGGAGAAGGGATAGGCTACCCACTCCCGTATGCTTGGGCTTCCCTTGTGGCTCAGCTGGTAAAGAATCTGCCTGCAGTGTAGGAGACCTGGGTTCAATCCCTGGAGAGGGAAAGACTACCCACTCCAGCACTCTGGCCCAGAGAATTCCATGGGCTAATGGACTACGTAGTCCATGGAGTCACAAAGACTCAGACATGACTGAGCGAATTTCACATTTCACACTACCATAACCTGTAAAGACCCATATGGGTTGATCCTTGACTATCTTTTGAGCTTCATCCCATATCTTCCTTCTCTTTGATGGTCACATTCCCCAGTACACCAAAGATGCTTTTACTGCTGGGCCTTTCTCCAATAAAATCACTGGTCTCTGCCTGGACCCATGCTCCTTTACATCACTGACTTCCATTCAGTCGTCATTTATTAATGGAGATTTTTTCTGACAAGCTTTAAAAAATAACTTCCACTAACTTCTCTCCTCTTACCCAGCTGTAGTTTCTTTCCTAAGCATTTATCAGCAACTGACCCTCTCTCCTTCTATTAGCATATGAGGTCTGTTAGGGTGGGGTAGAAGTCACAGTTTTGTGGAGTGTTGAATCCCCAGGACTATATGCTAATGATGCTGTGCTGAGTTGTTTCAATTGTGTCTGATTTACTGTGACCCCATGGACCATAGCTGCCAGGCTCCTCTGTCCATGGGATTCTCCAGGCAAGAATACTGGAGTGGGTTGTCATTTCCTACTCCAGGGATCTTCTTGACCTAGGGATCAAACCTGGGCCTGATCAGCTTCCTTTGTTGGCAGGCAGATTTGCCGCTAATGACACCTGAGGAAGCCCCATGCTAATGGCACTGGTGATCAGTATTTGTTGAATAAAGGAATGAAGGAATCTTATTTTCTGTTTGGAAATCTATTTCCTGATTTTCCTTTCTTGTCAGTTTGAGCAGGGTTTGAAGACAGATGCTGGTGTGAAGAGAGGAAGTAGGACTGGGAGAGCTTGCAGACCTGTGTCTGTGATTATTGATTATTTTATAATAATCAGTTTGTTGGACTGAAACTGACTAGAAAGCCATGGGCTTGCTTAAAATGTAATCAAGTGACAAAAAAGCAAGGTCAGAGAGAGCTGATTGAAGACATGTAAAATTATGTCATAGATATACAAGGTTCAGGTCTGTTCAATAACATCCTGTATTGATTAAAACATATGAGGATCAAAATGAACCACAAGGTTCAAAAACCAGGAATTTAATTATTTATATGTATTTTTTAATATTATAATATAATATGCTAAATTTAATATGATATTACTTATAAAGTAAACCTTTCAGCAGACTTGCTTTATATTTGTTTGTTTGATTACTGTTTTTATTAGTGGCTATTCAAAACCTGCTTCAGTTCACAAAGATCACAGATAAATGGATTGGTTGCCTACTGAATTTCTGGGTATAATGAAATTGTCTAAACTCTATGAATTTTATTTTGGATTCAATCCCAGTTATACCACTTATAAATTGTGTGAGCAGGGGAAAGTTATTTAGACTTTTCTCATCTATGAAATGTGGATACTAATATATTATTTCATGGGTTGCTATGATAACATGAGACAATATACCTAAAATGTTTAGAACAAGATTTTGTAGGCAATAATCCTTAAGTAAAATTAATATATTATTAACAACACTTTGTGATAGGTGTTTTTCTTATCTAAATTCAGAGTAATGTTTCTCTGTTAGGGAATTAGTGTTTATGTCCCCTCAAAATTAATATGCTGAATTCTAATCCTAGTGATGGTTCTGGGAGATGGGGCCTTCCGACAGTATTAGGTCATGAAAGTGAAGCCCTCATATGGGATCAATACTCTCATAAGAGGGGCTTCCCAGGTGGTGCTAGTGGTAAAGAACCCCCCTGCCAGTGCAGGAGACATAAGAAATGCAGGTTCAATCCCTGGGTCAGGAAGATCCCCTGTAAGAGGGCATGACAACCCACTTCAGTTCTCTTGCCTGGAGGATGCCTTGGACAGAGCATCCTGGTGGGCTATGGTCCACAGGGTCACACAGAGTTGAACGTGACTGAAGCGACTTAGCATGCACGTGCCCGCATAAGAAGAGGCCAGAAGAGAGCTAGCTCAGTCTCTCTCCACCATCGTAGGACACAGGTCAGTTCAGTCGCTCAGTCGTGTCCGACTCTTTGCGACCCCATGGACTGCAGCATGCCAGGCCTCCCTGTCCATCACCAACTCCTAGAGTTTACTCAAACTCATGTCCTTTGAGTTGGTGATGCCATCCAACCATCTCATCCTGGGTCGCCCCCTTCTCCTCCTGCCCTCAATCCCTCCCAGCATCAGGGACACAAGAAGATAACAATCTGCAACTGAGATGAGGGTTCCTGCCAGAACCCGACCACCCGGCACATGATTTCACTCTCCCAGCCTTCGGAACTGGGAGAGGAAAATTTCTGCTGTTTGTAAGGTATCCATTCTATTATACTTTGTTATACCAGCTTGAACTAAGACACAACACTTTCATAGAGAGAGGACATAACATGTTTTTCAAAGATCACATAGTTAACAAATATTAGAGCCAGAATTAAAACCCAAATAGATTCACTCCAAGAGTTCACATTCTTGCTTTCCTAGTCAGTTCTTAAAGAGGCACCAGGAAATATGAATTGATTTTAAAATATGCATGTATTTTTCCCTGAAAATACTTGACTGCTATGAAATAGAACAAACTGGGCAAACATGGAATGTGAGTGGATTGTTACTTAAAAACAGAAACCAGATTTACATTACTGTAAATAATATGCATAATATTTACATTGCTGTAAATATAACATACATTTAAATTATATTTAATGAAAATGTGAGGGAATTTCCACCTTTAAAATTAGTCTTGGTAGAAATTTATGAAACTTTAGATTGCCCTGAAATCATGAATCTGATTTAATTTTGAGATCTACAATGAGAATTATTTTAAAAAATATTCTTAAACTATCTGCCAATTATTGCTACTGCTAAGGATCAACGATGTTCCATAGAATACCCCTGACCTCTGCTGTGGGCCCGTGTTGAATGCCAAGCCCATAGAAAAGACGGGTTCACCAGAATTACAGATCCAAGGGGCCAGAAGGGAGAATATAAGCACTTTAAAAACACAATTGACATAGTTTGAAGAAAGGTATTCTTGTGTAAAACTGAGATAATGTAATGAGAATAAATCATAAAGGTTGCCTTGAATTCAAATAATTAATTGTATAGTGTAAGATAAGGAATTGCTAGCCGGAAATTTGTTCACAAGAAAATGTTCTGACTTTTCAGCTGAGCCTAAGCCAAGTATGATTCCTCACACATTCTCAACAGGCTTTCATCCCTCTTCCACAATGACTGTGATCCTTAATTTTATGTGTCAACTTGACTGGACCGTGAGGTGCCCAGAATATTTGGTTAATCGTTATTATTATGTAGGTTTGCAGGGGCGTTTTCTAATTAGACCAACACCTGAATTGGTAGAAGACGTATGATCCTTTTCTGAGAAAAATAGACCAGTGGTTAACTGGTGCCTCACCTCCTCACAAACTAAGAAATTTTGTTGCCTCCTCCTCACATCTTCTCCTTGTTTCCATATAGAAAATGACTCTTCCTCAATCAGAGGCTAATTTATTTTTCTGCACGCCATAGGCTTTCTCTTAAAGAGCACTTCTGTGTTTTCTACTTTCTCCAGTATCCTCAGTTTTCCCTAGCGCTTATGACCTCATCACCATGCAATTTTCCTGCAGTCCATCCCACTAGATAATGACCGCAGAAAGAAAACACACTTCATTTACTTCTTTCCTCAATACTGTGTGCTAAGTCGCTTGAGTCCTGTCTGACTCTTTGTGACCCTGTGGACTGTGGCCCTCCAGGCTCCTCTGTGCATGAGATTTTCCAGGCAGGAATACTGGAGTGGGTTGCCGTGGCTTTCTCCAGGGGATCTACCTGACCCAGGGATTGAACCCGTGTCTCTCATGTCTCCTGCATCGGGAGGCAGGTTCTTTACCACTCAGCCACCTGGGAAGCTCCCTTTCATCAGCATTACTTTATGGCCAAGCATTCTGATGGATTTTCTTCTAAACATTACAGTTGCACTTCCTCAAGACTTATGTGCTCTTTATAAAGCTTCTGTCCTCTAATAAAGCTTCTTTCTTCCAGTAATCAAAGATAACTCCTTCAGGGCTTACAAAGACCTTCATATTGAAAAATTTATTTTGAAAGTACTGTTTTCAATATGTTCAGACTTTCAGTAGCATCCAACGAAAGTCACAATGCCTCCCTTTATGAGATGTCTTGCTTTCAGAACACATCACTCCTCTGGTTGTTCTTTCACCACTTCTGTCTCCTTAGCACGTTTTCCATCTATTCATCCCTAAATGTCTCCAACCCTCAGTAATGAGTCTTTTTCTCTCCTCTCTTAGCAGCTTCTCCCTTTGCATTAAATACCTTAATTTCTAGGGATTTAAATAAAATCTTTATTATATATGGTCCTTTCAGCTACAAATAACAGAGTCCCCAGCTTGTATTAGTTTAAATAATAGAGGATTAGTTGAGTCAATTAATCAAGTCAAGAAGCTACCTTGCAACTGATACTGGTTCAATCTTTATCTCATGGTTGCAAAGTAGCTGCCACATTTTGAAATATTCTATTCTTATACAATAGCATCCTGAACTGAAAGCAGGAAAGAAGCCTGGAAAATTTTTTTTCCCTGATGTCTCTGTATAACAGGAAAAATAACATTAATGCAATAGAAGACTTCAGAAATATTTCTTATGTTTTATTGACCAGAATTGGGTCACATGTTCATTCATAGACCAATTGTTAATGTGAAAATATTTGCCATCGTTTGATTAAAATCAAACTATTTCAACTTCTTGGCCTTAAAACAGTTTCTGAATACATTTGGAGTTCTATTAGATGCCTACCTTGAAGTCATTTCCCTCTTGATTTTTAGAAATAGAACTTTTTTTTTTTCTTTTTATGTATCAAGATCCTAGCTTAGGGGACTTCCCTAGAGGCACAGAAAGGAGATGTTTAATCCCTGGTTGGGGAACTAAGATCCCATATGCCTTGTGGCCAAAAAACATAGAAGCAATATTATAACAAATGCAATAAAGACAAAAAAAAATCCCTAGATACGTAAGAAAGTAGATCCAGCACTTTGTCTAGAGGTGAAGTTATGGTTAATTTTGCACCAATGAAAAGAAAAGGAATTTTTTGAGACACTTTTGGGAACGCTTTTGGAACTCTCATAAAAGGGTGATGTGTGCCAAAAGGACTTCACCCATGCTGCTCCCCATTTTCCTACCTTTGAACGTGACATGATGGTTAGAGTTGCCACAGTGAACTTGCAATCACAAGGGGAATATTAAACATACACATACACACACACACACACATTCCCAACATTGATTTTTACCTTTACCTTGCCATGAACTAATGCCTTTACCTTTACTTTGCCGTAATAAGACTTTACCTTCAGAATTCCTGCTATATGAGTAAATTAATTCCCAGTATTTAAGCCACTATTTGTTAGGCATTTTGTTATTTACTGAGATAGCATACCTAACTGATACACCATCTATATTCTGTTGGCTTTCTGATCTACATTTCTGAGACCTATGTGAGCTGTCATATCTTTGGTACAAGATGATTATTTATTAGATAATCAATGAAATGTTAAAAAATGTGATCTCTGTTAACAAAATCTCTCCTTGACATCTATAACTGGATGTTTCAAATCCAGTATAGTATAGTCAAATCTGGACTCTGAATTCTATGCCCCCGGCTTTAGGACTTATTTCCTCTCACATAATCTTTAGGTAAATATGACAATATCCACTGTGGTAGGTTCTCCAGAGAAACAAAATCAATTATCAAGATTACAAAGAAGTAGCTCCCGAGATTGTGGAGAATGAGGAGTCCCAAGGTCAGCAGTAAGCAAGCCGGGGACTCAGGAGAACTAGTGGTGTGCTTCCAATCTAAGTCTGAAGGCCTGAGAAATAAAAGAGCTGATGGGATATGTTCCAGTCCAAGTCCAGGTCTGAAGGCAGGAAAACAACAATGTTCTAGCTCAAAGGTAGACAGACAGAGCAAGTTCTCCCTTCCTCAGCCTGCTTTTTCTCTTCAGGTCATCAGTGATTGGATGTGGTCTCCATCCACATTGGGGAGGACAATCATCTTTACTCAGTCTACTGATTCAAATGTTAATCTCATCCAGACATATCCTCACAGACACTCTGAGAATAATGTTTAGCTCAAATATCTGGGTACCCAGTGACTCAGTCAATTGATACAGAAAATTGGTCATCCATTCCATCGTTTTTAAGCCAATATTTATCTGTGATTATTCTATGGAAAGTTCCACTGCTCTGAATTTAAAATTTATTTTCTATTATGAGGTTCCAAGCCATATATTTAGATTAATGTTCTTTCTTCACTTTCATTTTCTATGACTTGTTCATTATTACCCACTGATATCCAGAACCAAATGGAAAACATCTATGCTTTTCTTTATTTTAACTTTGTTTTAATATCTGAGACCATTTATACGCTTTACACATGATGATTTATTCTACCTGGAACACTCTTTCTGCTCTTTACTGGCATGTTCCTTCTTTTTTTGCAGGTCCTTAACAAGGGTATCCACAGAGAGATTTTCTCTGATATTTGTACTTAATTCAGGTTTCCCAGTTATTTGCTATCACAGGACATATTTTTTTTACTTCATTGCATTTATTGTGACACTGTATTTAAATAATTTAGTTAAATGCTATTAAAATACTTTTAAGTAATCTATGCTATAGCACAGGGAACTATACTAAGTATCTTGTAATAACCTATAGTAGAGAATGTAAAAAATATATATATATACTTTATGTATATATATGTATAACTGAATCACTTTGATGTATATGTGAAACTAACGTTTTAAATCCACTGTATTTTAATAATTTAAAAAAGTAAAAATTGAAACAAAAAATAAAATACACTAAAAGAAATTGGATAATTGTTATTTAGTATGTTTTTGTTATATGTGTTTAATGTCAGATCCTAGGATGGGTACAAACTATGTGTGATACAGAGTACCTGCCGTTCTCAACGGCATTCAAATTCAAGTTTAAATAAAAATTGCATATCTACTGTTATGTAGGGAAGATCCTTGGAGAAGGAAATGGCAACCCTCTCTAGCATTCTTGCTTGGGAAATCCCATGGACAGAGCAGCCTGGCAGGTCACGAAAGAGTCAGACCTAAGACTCAGTAACTAAACAGCAGCAGCAACTGTTATGCAACAAATGACCCAGGATTTGGTGACTTGAAACACTGAACTTTTACTATCTCACAGTTTCTGTGACTTGGGTATCTGGGTACAGCTTAGCTGGGTGTCTCTTGTTCTGGGTTGCTGGCAAAGCTGCAACTGGGGGAGAAGCCTTAAAAACTCACCCCGTGGTTGTTGACAAGATTTAATTCTTCTCATGTCCTTGGACTAAGGTCTTCGTTTCTCCTTCACTGTTGCCCAGCAGTCTGCCTGTTTCTTGCCACACCAGCCTCCTCGTGGGAAAGCGCACAACACGTCAGCTTGCATTCCTTCCAACAAACTAGTGAGGGAGTGAAAATGGCAACAAGTTGGAAGGCACAGTCCTTTTGTAGCATTATCAGAAAATACTATTCTATCACTGTTGCCATACCCTTTGTTTTTAGCAAGTGAGTCTCCAGGTCTGACTCACATACAATTGGAAGGCATGAACACCAGGAGGTGGGAATCTTTTAGAGCCATCCTAGAAACTTCCTACATCAAACATAATACTTCAGAGTTCTAAATTTAGTCGTTATGCTGTGACTTTACCTAGTGTTATTTATCGTCTAGAATTTAAGACTCATAACATATATTCAAGTGTTTCTCTAATATTGTATCAATCAGCTTCCTGCCTATTGCAGGTTCATATAAGGAACCTGTGGTAGATGGAATAACGCCACTCTCTCTCCTCCTATCCCCTTGGAAAAATGTCTATATCCTAATCTCCTAAACCTGTGAGTGTTACCTTATATTGTAAAATGAAACCTGCAAGTATTAAGGATTTGGGGATGGAAGTGTATCCTATATTATCTGGGTGAATCCAGTGTAACCACAAAGGTTATTGTAAAAGGGAGGCAGGAGGAATAAAGTGGAGGAGATGTGATGCTGAACCAAGAAATTGAAATGATATAAGGAAGGGACTGCTAGCTAAGGAATGCAGGCAGCCTCGAGAAAATGAAAAAGATATGACTTTAATTATACCTTATAATAATTATATTTGAGAGAACTAAAGTGAGTAGCTTGAAAAACAAGAGAATTAGACACCATTCCAATTAAATACTTACCAAAGCATGAGTTAAAAACACAAGCTTTCCAATGACTGATTGATTTAGTAGGTACTGAAAGAGATCAAAGTCCCTTTTAATTTTTTTATTTTTTATTTATTTATTTTTTGTGTGTATTCCCCATCCTGAACCCCTCTCCCATCTCCCTCTCCAACCGATCCCTCTGGGTCATCCCAGTGCATCAGCCCCGAGCACCCTGTCTCATGCATCAAACCTGGACTGGCGACTCGTTTCACATATGATAACATACATGTTTCAATGGTATCCTCCCATATCATCCCACCCTCGCCCTCTCCCACAGAGTCCAAAAGTCTGTTCTGTACATCTGTGTCTCTTTTGCTGTCTCGCATACAGGGTTATCATTACCATCTTTTTAAATTCCATATATATGTGTTAGTATGCTGTAATGTTCTTTATCTTTCTGGCTTACTTCACTCTGTATAATGGGCTCCAGTTTCATCCATCTCATTAGAACTGATTCAAATGAATTCTTTTTAATGGCTGAGTAATATTCCATGGTGTATATGTACCACAGCTTCCTTATCCATTCGTCTGCTGATGGGCATCTAGGTTGCTTCCACGTCCTGGCTATTATAAACAGTGCTGCGATGAACACTGGGGTGCACGTGTCTCTTTCAGATCTGGTTTCCTCAGTGTGTATGCCCAGAAGAGGGGTTGCTGGCTCATATGGCAGTTCTGTTTCCAGTTTTTTAAGGAAACTCCACACTGTTCTCCATAGTGGAGATTTTTAATAGACTTTAATTATACCTTATAATAATTATACTTGAGAGAACTAAAGTGAGTACCTTGAAAAACAAGAGAATTAGACACCATTCCAGTTAAATACTTACCAAAGCACGAGTTAAAAACACGAGCTTTGAGCTTTCCAATGACTGACTGATGTAGTAGGTACTGAAAGAGTTCAAAGTTCCTTTTAAATCTAAGAATTTATGATATCATGATTTTTAAATCAATAGATTGTAAATCAAAATTTTCTATAATATCTTTTAAAGTATAAGTATTAGATCAGCTGAACATGTATCTAAATTAAAAAATATATGCATACATTTTACAGAATTATGTGCTATAAACAAATCAGTTCAATAAAGTACACTTCAATAATCAAATTCTGCTTTAGAGAAAGGTAAAACATCTTTTAGCATTTCCTGTTATTTTGTAATTCACTAAGGAAAAAGAGATTGACTGAAGTATATGTTTAAATTTTATCCATATGCAAATGTAATTTAATACATTTTAGAAAATCTGCTAAAAATACTTCTGCAGCTTTAGATAAATTCACTGAGGTTCTTGAAATACGTGTTTCGTATGCTCCTGTAATTTTATCTTAAAAGACTCTGATGACTATTTTCCATGTTTAGAACTCCATATTATTTACACTGCTCTTTTCTGGAGCAAACTGTATTTATTTAAAGACTTGTAGTCTGCATTACTTAGTTTTATATTCTAAAATCATTTAGGTATTAATAGAACTTTACTTTCAACATATTCCAAGAATTCATAAAATAGACTTCTTTGGTACAAAACTTAAGGGACATCTAAAGGAAATTTGGAAAAAACAAATTTCCTAACAATTTCTAACATCAAGAAGTCAATCATGAAATGTCTTCATAAATTAAAAATGTTTATAGTAAAGCATCAAATATGATATTTGTTTGATTATGGCTTACGCTTAGTAACTAATCTTTTTTCTTTGATTTACAGAAATATATAAATCACTGATATTTTCCAAGAAACCTACCTTTAGAACTCTAAGGTTGTTTATGGTGAACTGGCAGCTTACAATTAAATAGAGAAAAAGGTTTATAATGTTCTGGTGTCTTTGCAATACCATATAGAATAATAAGGCAGATTTCTTTCCACCCTCTGCATTTTGATTCATGATTTGAATTTTTATAAGAGAGTAGTTGGTGATTGGGACTCATAAAGAAGAGACAGAATTGCACCAAGAAGAAATAAATTTTAAAACCCATATACTGAGGGACCCTTGAGTAAAGTGTATGCATGTGTATGTGTGTGTGCGCGTTTCAAAGTTAGAGGATGATGAATAATTTAGAGGAGAAAGATGGTGATAATTATAACAAGTCAAAACAGTTGTTTCCCTATTTGGGTGAGGCAGTAAAAAGCAAATGAACTTTTTTTTTTTTTTTTTTTGGCCTTCCCACGTAGCACGTGGGAATCTCAATTTCTTGACCAGGATAGAAACCATGCCCCTGCAATGGAAGCATGGAGTCCTAAACATTGGACTGCTGGGAATTACCTGATGTTGGGTTTTTTTTAAATTTAATTTTACAGTAAGCATTGCCAAGATTTAGTTCTTTAACTACCCAGCGATGGAAGCCTGATCTTATATGTGGGTTAACACACAAAGTATGATTCTTAGAACAAGGCAATAGCACACTTCCCACTACATATCCAGAAGATGAGACATTGTCTCTTTTTGGAAACCAGTATCTCAGAACATAACCTGGGCTTCATCAGACTCTTCCTTATATCTGACGGGAGAGATGCAAAATATAGGCACAGCCAAGGGCTCTTCATGGAAAACGGTAGCAGAATCTAGACTCCATCAGCAACAGTGGTAGGAATGCAGGGGCTGTGACGCCCGGGGTATCGACATCACCAGCTGAACGCCTGAAGGAATCACTGACTATGCTCTCTGTAACTAAGATACACTCAGTTTCTTTCTTTCCAGGCTTCCTTCTAAATCTTCAAACTGCCTGTCATGATTCCAATAAATTGCTTCTCTGCTTATGTGAATCAATTCCTGTTGTTTATGACAAAAGAACTTTAACTAATATTGAAATCTGACCCAGAAATATATGACAGAAAGCAAATCCTTAGGGAAATGGAAGAAATATATGATTCGTTTGAGCCTAGATGGGTCTGAAGACCATGAAAACTCCATTAGTATTCCAGGATAGGAACTTGATACCACATGGTATACAGTGATAGTTCAGCTAGTTAAAGACCCTATAATCCCTGAGAATCAAGTAGCCATTGACCTAGCCAAGGAAGGCTTTTGGTCTAATGAGACATAGATTTGTTTTTGAGACAGGACAGGTATCATGAATTCAAGTCTATAGTGTGATGACTTCTTGTAATGGGACTGAAAAATTAAAGTAAATTAAATGAAAAAAATATTATGATCAAATTCCTAAATCCTTAGTTCAAAATGTGGTAGATTGCAATAATGGACACCAATGATTCCTCTCATCTTTGTATGCTCATGCCACTTCACTCGTGAAGAGTTGGGGTCATTTCTTTTCTTTTTTCTCCTCTATTCTAGGCTGATTTTGTAACTAGCTTTGACCAACAGAATGAACTGCAAGTGATATGTTTAAGTGTGCAGTATAAGGTTTGGGCTTAGAAGGGCATAGTAGCTTCCTCTTTTGAGATTCTCTATGGGAAAATAGCGTGAGTCAGACCTTTGAATGAAGACAGAACTCGCAGAGCCAGAGAGGCTCAGCCAACCCCCAGCAATACTAACCACTCCGGTTAAGGCTCCAAAAACATGGGTGAAGCCATCTTGGATCCTTCAGCTCTAGTTACAGCTCCAGCCAACACCTTGCAGGAAAGAGATGCATCACCAGTGGGAGGCTGAATATCAGCTCTAGTTACAGCTCCAGCCAACACCTTGCAGGAAAGAGACGCATCACCAGTGGAAGGCTGAATAGCAATGCTCTGAAGGTAGCTACAATCTATCCCTGGAACCTACGAACAACACTTCACATGGCAAAAAAGACTTTATAAATATGATTAAGTCAAATCATTTCTTGGGAGTGAAAGTGAAAATCACTTTGTCATATCCGACTCTTTGAGACCCCATGGACTGTACCGTCCATGTACATGGAATTCTCCAAGCTAGAATACTGGAGTAAGTAGCCTTTCCCTTCTCCAGGGGATCTTCCCAACCCAGGGATCGAACCCAGGTCTCCCTCATTGCAGGTGGATTCTTTACCAGCTGAGCCACAAGGAAAGCCCAAGAATACTGGGGTGGGTTGCCTATCCCTTCGCCAGTGGATCTTCCTGACCCAGGAATCCAGCTGGGGTCTCCTGCATTGCAGGCAGATTCTTTACCAACTGAGCTATCAGGGAAGCCCTTGGGAATGAAAGATTATCCTGAATTATCTGCTGGACCCAAAATGCGATCCAAGGATCTTAAAGAGGGAGACAAAAAAAGGTTAAAGACATAGTATTAAGAGATGTCACAGTGGAAACAGGAGGCTGGAGTGATAAGGGAAATGGGTCATGAGCCAATCAATGAAAGCAGGGGGGTACTGAAAGTTTAAAAAGGCAGAGACAAATTCTCCCAGCAAAATCTCCAGAAGAAATCAGCCATGCTGAGTTGGCACTTTAGCTCAGGGAAATTAAACTGTAAGAAAATTTGCATTGCTTTCAGATATGTAGGTCTGGTAATTTGTTACAGCAACAAAAGTCAACTAATACAACATCCCTGTTGAGCCCTCCCTAAATCACGGGGCTTCCCAGGTGGTGCAGCTGGTAAAGACTCTACCTGTTCAATGCAGGAGACACAAGAGACGTCGGCTCGATCCTTGGGTCAGGAAGATCCCCTGCAAGAGGAAATGGCAACCCATTCCAGTATTCTTGCCTAGAAAACCCCATGGATGGAGAAGCCTGACTGGCTACAGTCCATCGGGTCGCAAAGAGTTGAACAATGAGAAATAATGAATAGTTATGCCACTAAACTTAGAAGTTGTTCTTAGGAAATAATAAATTAGTGGAATAGAATGTTAGTGGAAAACCAAGGCTCCTTAAATTGTGCTAAAAAAACTACCAGTTACAGGCTCAAGGATTCATGTAAATTTTTTATTCTATGGATTTATACTTTCAATCGATTTCAGAGTTACCAAGCTTTGTATGCAAAATTTAGTACCCTGTCAGGCAAGAGAATTTTGAGAACTAGAATAGATATTTAAAGGACGATTTGGAGACTCCAAGTACAAGAAGCACAGCATTCATTGAGTCTCCTCTGGTTGCCAAAGCAACCTATCCTCACTTTTCAGGGCAGGCAGAGGCCCCCTCACCTGAAAGATTAACTGTGAAAAGCTTCCTAGAATAAAAACTTAAGCCAGATGCCAGCACAACAAAGTCAATCCAGAAAGAGATATTTACAGCAAAACAATTTCACAGATTTGTTATAAAAATTGATAATTTATGCATTCTATCAGGAAAATATTTCTGAAAGTATATGAACAAGAAGAAAAAAAATGTAGTTTTATATTGAATTCTCTGATTATGCTGCAATTACCAAATTATTGCTTCTTCCTGTCTCCTGTGCCATTGCAGTCATGTGTTTTATCGTTATAGAGTATATATACTCATAATGACTCATTATTTTTCCTTTAGACAATTATTTTTCAAATTGATTAAAAATAATTTTGAAGTCTTTTACATTTGCCTTCACTTTAAGCATATTTATAGTCTGTCATCTTTGTTTTGCGTACCTATACAAGTTTCTTTCAGGTATATTTCTTCTACTTGATAAACTTTATTATTTCTTGTAGTTCAGCCGCTGGTAATGAATTCTCTTCTTTGACTTCTGTGAAAAAGTCTTTGTTTCACCTTTTTTTATGAAAGAAAACTAGACCTTCATCCTTCAGTACCAAGGTTACATCGTCTTGATCGGCGCTATAATTAGTCCAGAGAAACAATGACTGTTACTCATACCTTTAAACTACTGACATCATCCTAACAGAATTGAGAGTAAAGGAAATAGCAAGTTAGCTGAGACATCTGCATATCAAAAGGTAGAAGATAAGTCATATGAATATAAAGGAGACTATTATCTCAGTTTAGCCTCTGGGGGCCCAGCAGTCTGGAACTTGTCAGAACACCCAGCACACTTTGCATACTCATCACTAATAAAGGACAAAAATAAGAAAACATACTCTTGGTTTTTCTAAACTTTGATGATCATGTGATATATATATGCATCTGATTTACTTCCAGTTTATATTAGGGCTTGGAATAAGGGAAGAATTTCCACATTCAGATTGCAGAAAAAGCAGCTCTACCTTTTTACATCCTTATGATTCAACTCATAAATTTATGATCCAAGAATCTGTAGCTGATCTTGCGTTGTAAGAGACCATAGGAATGACATCAGCGGACCCTGGGCAGTCGGAGCAAAGTAATGTTTCATAAGCAACTATTTTCTTTTGAGAAACGGCTCTTGGCTACAAATTAAGCATAGACAGAGGCAGATCTCTGGACCAGGGACACCAAGTAACCATACAAAGTAAGCTGGCCATAATATACATGATGATATCTATCCAGCCCCAATACTGAACTTGCCCAGCAATGATTCACAATTAAAAGAAGTATCAGAGACCAGACATAAGCTGGTTCTGAGACCACACACATTTGGTAAACAAACTGCATTCACTCCTGGCATGCCCTCTTTGGCCATACTAACATCTAAGCTTTCTCCTGTAAAATACACTTCTGGAGAGTTCTCCAGTATCATACGACTGACAAGAAAGAAACCTGAGTATTATGTATGACAGAAATAAAATGAAAAATTTAATAAGATGGTATACTCTGATTTAAAACGTCTACAAAGAAGTTACACTAGAAGATTGAGTCACCAATTCAAACATTTCTTTCAAAAGGCTGAATTTTGAGTTGTATATCTGACCCTCTCTTTCTCCTAGAAGTGGCTCATGGCGAACCTCTGCACCAGTGTGTTGGCAGATGTGAAGGTCTGGCCACATAGTAAGGAGGCTGTAAGAAATACAATGAGAAGACTAGTACCAAACTCCTTCTGGCTGGGGTGTTTCATTTAAGATTGCGATATGGAAGACAGTATGATGGATGCCTAAGACTGTTACCCTGAATGTTGAGAAATGTATGATAAAGGTGGAAAATGAAGAGGAAAGAAAAAGAATATGAATGATAAAAAGAGGATTCTCTTTTATTGTCATATTCTACGATCATAACAAGTGTTAAAATTTAATAAAAGCCACTACTGCACTATAGAAAAAGCTTTACCAAGGGCTCAGATCGTTGGGAATGAAGTTTTATCACATCTCTAAGCTGAAATCCCTGTCTGGTAAGGACACAGAAACATAAAAACAGTGCTCAGAAGAAGAAAGTGATAAACACCATCTATAGATGTTGTTGTTCAGTTGCTAAGTTGTGTCTGACTTTTTGCAACTCCATGGACTGTAGGATGTCAGGCACCTCTGTCCTCCACCATCTTCTGGATTTTGTTCAATTCATGTCCATTGAGTCAGTGATGCTATCTAACCATCTCATTCTCTGCCATCCCCTATGAACCTACTTCAAGTTAATTAAATAAAGTGTGGACTTCTTAGGTGACACAATGGTAAAACTCTGCCTGCCAATGAAGGAGACACAAAAGACTCCAGGTTCATTCCTGGCTTGGGAAGAACCCCTGGAGTAGGAAATGGCAACCCACTCCAGTATTCTTGCCTGGAAAATTCCAAGGACAAAGGAGCCTGACGCTACAGTCCATGGGGTCGCAAAGAGTCAGACATGCCTGAACACAAACAGGGTTTATAAGTTTTCTAACACTGCTCTAACAAACTGAGACAAAATCAGTGGCTCACTGTAATGGCTATTTTTCTTCTATTAATTTACTGTTTTTAATGCTAATTCATTCATTTACTTATTCACTTTTATAAAAGCATTTCTCAGGTGATCCTGTATGCCAGAGACTGTTAGTTTCATTCCTTTATATTAATTATAATATAATAATCATGGATAATAAGTTTATGCTTATAAATATTAACAAAAGCCAGTGCTGCTATACATTAGCCATTATCTAGCTCAGTGGTTTTCAACTAAGGCAACTTTGCCACCATCACTCTCTTCCTTCCAAAGAGGATTGGACAACATGTGGAGTGATTTTTGTCCTGACTTTGGTTGGGGGGGATTCTACTGGAATCTAGTGGGTAGAGGCCAAAGATTTTTCTAAACATCCTAGAATGCACAGTACAATTCCCCACAACAAAGAATTATTCAGCCTGAAATATCAACAGTGCCAAGGTTGAGAAACCCTGATCTGCCTGTACATTTTCAAAATGTATGCATTATACAACAAATCTAAAGCATATTTTTCTTGGACATGTACTTATGGTTTTGTTTGTCAACCAGTGGCAGCAATGTAATAGGAACCATTGAAAAACCTGTTATCTTCAGATGTTAAAATTTTCAGAATTTTTTTTAAAGTACAGGTGAAGATAACTGATTTATATATGTATGTGTGTATATATATGTATGTGTGTATATATGTATGTATTTATATACGTATGTGGATATTTATTTTTTGTAGATGTCATATATCATAGTCATCGGGGCTGAGTCCATAGTATAAACAATGGCCTGTTCTACTTTGAAGCATGGTTTTGCACTAAAAAATATGAAAATTTCATACTGTAGCACTATAAGATTGCCTATTGAGGAAGCAACCTTCAAAACTTATTGACTACTTCAAGTAGTAACTCGGGTAATATAACCAAGACATGGGGCATGAGGAAGCCTCTAAAATTCTCTACAAAAAGTATCATACTCTAACCCCAGTAATGCACTGTAGCATATAGCAGGGCGAGTATACTTTCAAAACAAGCTTAAGACCCAAAATACCTCATTTCTTAGTCTAATTATATTGTCTCTTGTTCTGTGTTCAGTGTAGAAGAAAAGTAGCTGGTGCCTGTCTTCTGGAAAAAATATTCTCTTACTCTTAAGTTTTATTATTAAAAACACTTCAAAAACTTCTTTTCTTTAAAATCCTGCACTTTCTCAAGGCACACTGAAGTTTGATACATTATATATCTGAAGATTTGAGCTAGAGTTGCTGTGTAAGAAAGTGCTTCAGATATTCATCCATCTGCCTGATCACTAAAGAGCCATCTTCTTAATTGAACTAATCCCTTTTATTCTTAAAAGTTAAACCTTCCAAAATGAAACCATTTCCTAAGTCAAGAACATTCCCTGAAGATGTTTCTAGTGGAATTGAAACACTATTTCCTATATTGTACTTCTAGTAAAGATAAGTATAAAGCATAAGCAATAACCTGTAATAGAATGTCAGTGGAAGTTTTCATCATAGTAGGTACAACAAAAAACTGTAACACATTCAAATATATATAGACAATTTAAATCAAATTGACTAGCATTTGGATATAATCAGTCATGGGCATGAAACGCTTTTTAATCAGGTAATGACTTCATTAAACATGGTTAATCACACACCACCTTGAACTCATTTTCTAAATATAGAATTAATTATTTAAATTACAGCAATTAAAGCACACCAGTCAATGGCTGGATTCATTTTTAAAACTACAAGCTTGCCAAAAATCTAGTCATCATTTGCACGAGTTGGAGCATGTATTGAGTATCTGATAATTTAAGAAAATCAACTTCTGAATCAAACAGGACTGTGGGAGTAAAATATAGACAACCTGGAATAGTTAGTTCTTAGCCAAATCACATAACAGACTTACAGAATTAAATAAGGCATAGAGAATATTCTTGAAAAAAACAGTTCACTTAGTATTTACTTGTAATTTATCATTCTTTTTTTCAAATATGGTATTTGTTTCTTTATCATAGGATAATAATCAATTCAGATAGTAGAACTACATTTTCCTTATTCCATACAAAATCAATAGATATGTAGAGAACATTTCCTCAGTGCACAGTACACCAGATAAACAAATGATGTACAACTTCCTTGGGAGATTTTAAATCTAGTGTGGAGTGCTAGATATAAAATAAGGAAAGCTACAGATAGTATACACTAAACACAGTCAATTGAAGAGGCTGTGGGTCTTTCCGTTACGAGGCATAGACTTGGAAAGCATAGTTCCTTGTAGGTCAACTGAAGAAATTCAATTGGATTCTGTTTCACTGCATTCTCTACATGGTCGTTCATGACCACTTTAACACTGAGAAGAAGAGTTTATTTTCCTGACTATACTTATTCATGAACTCACAGAAAAGAGGTTTCATATGGTCCAATAAATATTTAGGAGATGGAATGGAGCATACTGCCTTAAATTCACTCTGTAAATTTAAGAGTTTTCAGTTTTAACAACTTAAGAAGAGCAGTTATTTTGCACAACACTTTCTTTTTCATCATTTGCTGTATCACTTAATTATCTCATATTTAATATTTATGACTGCTAATGGATATTATAATATGTGTCCAGCAATGTAACAAATTTTTTTCAAACAGTTTAAAACTACTGGCATTATCTGCAAAGGCATCAAGGTACATAAATAACTTTTACCCATTCTTTGAAATCTTTTACCTAAAGATTTCATGTAAAAAGAATTCTTGCAAACTCACAAAGTGTTTTGTTACATAATTCTTAATTTCCTTGCTTTCATTAGAGCAGTATTTTCTTTATTAAAATGATCAAATATGTAGACAAAAATAATCATATTTACTTCTGAAGAAGTAATAACTCTTAGTTCAATTCAGTTCAGTCGCTCAGTCGTGTCTGACTGTTTGCGACCCCATAAACCGCAGCACACCAGGTCTCCCTGTCCATCACCAACTCCCGGAGTCCACCCAAACCCATGTCGATCGAGTCGGTGATGCTGTCCAACCATCTCATCCTCTGTCGTCCCCTTCTCCTCCTGCCCTCAATCTTAACTCTTAGTAACATCATGTAAATATAATAATAAAATATATAACCCATTTCTAAGGAACATCTCCTTTTCATGTGCTATTTGTAATGTAAAAATGTTAGAAAAGTCAGCATGCCCTTTTAATTTATAGATATGAGCTATTCCTACACTGTGCTTTAAAATGAATAGCTGTTACTAAAGAGGTTAGGCAAAATAATAATAATAATAATTTTAACTTCATCCCATTTTTACCTTATAGCTCAACGTCAGGCATGAATTTTCTTGTTCCCAGTGTCATTCAAGCCTGTATTTACAGAATATTGAAGTAATATTATTGACCTAATAATTTCATTTAATGGGAATTGTGCCTAATTATCATAAATTTATAAAATTCTACTGAATAATTTTATGGAAATTTTTTCTGAAAAATACTTCATTATAATAATCAAGAAGAGGAAACAATATGAAAGAAAAGTTCTACCTTCTTGCCCTTGTAAAACCCTATTTTACTGAAGCTATCTGGCATGTTTCAATGTTTTTTTCTAAGAGAATAGAATATTATCATGATAAATTGTAACTAAAACAAGTAATACATATTAAATTCCACTCTGAAAATTAATGGGTTTTCACATATATGTTTATCACACATAATATAAATGCATTTCATTATCTACCCATTGAATACTGTTTAGCTGCATAATAAATATCAGGAACTGAGGTATCCTGGTGAATGTATCAATATATAATGTCTTTCCAGATATATCATTATCTTTAAAAAGGAGTAATTGGCTCTGTAAATATTTATGGAATTGTTGTCGTTTGTTGGTTCAGTCATTAAGTTGTGTCCGACTCTTTGCAACCCCATGGCCTGCAGCATGCCAGGCGTCCCTGCCCTTCACTATCTCCTGGAGTTTGTCCAAACTCATGTCCATTGAGTCGGTGATGCCATCCAACCATTTCATCCCCTGTCACTCCCTTCTTTTGCCCTCGATCTTTTCCAGCATCAGCGTATTTTCCAGTGAGTCGGCTCTTCACACCAGGTGGTCAGAATATTGGAGTTTCAGCTTCAACATCGGTCTGTCCTATGAATATTCAGGGTTGATTTCATTTCAGATTGACTGGTTTGATTTCCTTACTGACCAAGGGACTCTCAAGAATCTTCTCCAGCACCACAGTTTGAAAGTATCAGTTCTTTGACATTCAGTTTTCTTTATGGTCTGGCTCTCACATCCATACATCACTACTGGAAAAACCATAGCTTTGACTATACAGACCTTTTCAGCAAAATGATGACTGTTTTTTAAAATGCTGTCTAGGTTTGTCATAACTTTCCTTCCAAGAAGCAAGTGTCTTTTAATTTCATGATGGCAGTCACTGTCCACAGTAATTTTGGAGCCCAAGAAAATAAAATTTGTCACTGTTTCAACTTTTTCCCCATCTATTTGCCATGATGTGATGGAATTCATGGAATAGCATACAGCTTTTTTTTTTTCTTCTTTATTCCTTCATTTATTTTTAACATTTTACAATGCTGTATTGGTTTCTGCCATACAACAATACAAATCAGCCATAAATATATGTACATCCCTCTAGAGCCTCCCTCCATCTCTCCATCCCATTCTTCCAGGTCATCACAGAACACCAAACTGGGCTTTCTGCACTACACAGAGACTTCTCACCATGACAATGACAATAACTGACAATGACTTTATATAAAAAAAACTAAGATAACATTCTGACAGACTTGGCCAGTTCATTTTCTCTCATCCTTTCAGGATGTGAGTTAAGGTGCACAAGAAAGAACAAAGAAAAAAGTAAAATACAGATGGGTAATAATAACAAAATAAGAAATTTTATAAACATTTTAAAGTTAAAATTTGACATTGGTAAGTGTACAATGATTTCACAAAGTTGCTAGTGAGTATTAAAGAAGTATGCCATCTTGTCTGTCAATTTCTTCTACACTTAAAAAAAAATTATTTACACACACTTGGTATTAAAGGACATCATTGCTTAAGCCCTCATTTGCTTTTCCAGCAATGTCAAAGTTCTCTAATAACCATAAAACTCTGAAAGAGCTTTGTCATATTGAATCATTTTCAGAATTGTATGTTCTTTGAAACTGAGAAGTACCTTTCTAGAAAAAAAGTCAAGCTGCTACACTTAGTAACTACATATCTACTTTCTAAATTATAATTTTGAAAACCTGAAGCTGTATGATTAAATTTTTAAAATAAACTGTATTATCTTATGATAAACTGTAATGTAAAGAGTCATTTCAAACATTCCTTTCCTCCCTATTCACTGATAAAATATAATTGATTATTCACAGTACAGAGCTTCCCTTGTGGCTCAGGTAGTAAAGAATCTGCCTGCACTGTGGGAGACCTGGGTTCGATCCCTGGGTTGGGAAGGTCCTCTGGAGAAGGGAAAGGCTACTCACTCTAGTA
Source organism: Cervus elaphus (assembly GCF_910594005.1). NCBI lineage: Eukaryota > Metazoa > Chordata > Mammalia > Artiodactyla > Cervidae > Cervus > Cervus elaphus. Next base: position 61,040,844 of record NC_057831.1, on the reverse strand, counting down.
TTCTGGCCTGGAGAATTCTGTGGACTGTATAATCCATGGAGTTGCAAAGAGTCAGACAGGACTGAGCAACTTTCACTTTCACTTTCATTTATAGTACAACATTAGGGAATCACGTTTGTACATGAAAGATATTTTACATCTTCAAGTGTGTTTGAAATATTATGCTAAGCTTTTTACATTTTCTAGAATTTTTTCTAATTATTTTTATTTTGCATGATAAAGTTTAAATGTTAGGTAAGGCAAAACTTTTTTTCCCTATCAATTATAAATTTTATCCATAAATAGAGATGAGAGGGGATTTTATATCATTGGTTATGGTTTGGTAGAGGGTATTATGCCACCACATTTATTATTTTCAAGCTTTAGAAGGATTATGAAGGTATTCATTGACATTTCTCTCTCTGATTTTGTGGGCAATAAGTAACATGTGCTATGACCTGAATTATGCTGGAGCCCTCACCCCTAGTGCTTCAGAATGTGACAGCTCGGAGATAGAGCCTTTAAAGAAGTAATTCAATTAAAATGCAGTTGTTAGCGTAGGCCCTTAATCAATGCTGTGTCTTTGGAAGAAGAAGAGATTAGGACACAGACAAGAACATACAGAGGCACCGTATGAAGATACCATCCATCCAAGCCAAGGGAAAGACTTCAAAAAACAACTCCGACAAACCTTGATCTCGAATTCTAGCCTCTGAAACTGTCAGAATATGAATTTCTCTTGTTTAAACCACCAGTCTGTGTTTCATTGCTAGGGCAGACCTGGCAAGCTAAAACAAATGGGAAAGAAGAGAAAAAAGTCTCTGTATTTAAATGGATCTACTGGAATTAATTGATGGAAAATCTGTTGAGCCAATCACCCATTAAAACAAGGTAGTGATGCACAGCATAACGGACCATTGCAGATGTGATAAAGTGAGAAGTCAAAGGATCCTAACGGGATCCTAGGACTTTAACAAATTCAGGTCCTACTCCTCAATAACTTAGAGGATCGTTTTTATATCTGGGTCTAAGGAGTGAAGAATAAATATTTCAGAAAAGTCAGAACCCTATTGAAAAACAGTCCAGAGGAGAAAAGACAGCATTAGAAATTATTTGAAAATTTACATACATGAAAAATGTCCTTAAAGATATTTTTTGGATAAATAAGTGATCCAAATAAAATGACAATGAAATAAGGCACCTCAGTTTTGTTCTTACCACTTGAAAATACATGTGCACTTTCTATTCTTTGTTCTTGCCTCTTTCCTCTAAGAAGATAATATAATAAAAAAACACACAAGAAATATTCAATGTATATATTATCTAAAAATAAATTATTCTTAGTAATTAAGAAGTCATTTAAACTCCATTCTTCAATATTTTTCAAATGTTCTGTTTGTTCTTCCATACTTAGAATAAAATTACTGATATATGCATCAATTTATTATTGATTTAAATTCAAGTTTGATGTATGTTAATCATGAAGTTTTGAATTTAAATTTAAAACTCTGTAATTTGGACAGCATTTCAATAGAGTATTTACATAAGTTAAAATTAACAAATGAGATTTCACTGAAAGTGTTGTAGGTCACAAAAACTCAAATATAAATAGAAGTTTGGTTCAATAAAATGCTGAGAAGTCAGATGTGTAATTTATAAACACAAGATTTAGAATGTTCCTAATAATCACTGACTGACTTAAGAAAGGAAATCAGTCCCCAATATTCATTGGAAGGACTGATGTTGAAGTTGAAACTCCAATACTTTGATCACCTGATGCAAAGAATGGACTCATTGGAAAAAACCCTGATGCTGGGAAAGATTGAAGGAGGGAGAAGGGGATGACAGAGGATGAGATGGCTGGATGGCATCACTGACTCAATAGACATGGGTTTGAGTAAGCTCCAGGAGTTGGTGATGGACAGGGAAACCTGGCGTGCTGTAGTCCATGGGGTCGCAGAGTTGGACATGACTGAGTGACTGAACTGAACTGAACTGACTTAATAATCATCCAGGAAGCAGAAATGACTCCAGGTATCTTAACAATCAAGTGATTTAGTATAGGAAATCACAAGCTTATAAAACTTACAAAAGGATGACTGTTGATTGAAGAGAAATTAGGAAAGGTCAAAATCAAAGGGCTCTGCCACCAGTGAGCCCATCTCTACCAGCACCAAAGCGCATGATATGAAACTGCTGCAAAACCAGTCCTCCTGTCTCCCCAAATATCCACCTACCTTTGCCAGAGGAGAAGGACACGCTCCCCATCCTGTCTTCCGTATCTCATTCAAATGGGCTGCCGTGCAAGAAAGAGCTTAGAAGATGGTGCTGGAGACCAACAGACAACCTCCAGAATACTTATTAATAAATCTGAAAGTATTGTTGAGCCAGGGAGATGTGTTTACCATAAAATATATGCCACTTGGATTTTAATTTTATTGTGCTATTATTAGGAGAAATGTAAGTGTTAGTTGATATGGTATCTCAAAATGCTCTGGTTACACAGTACTATCCTTGCTTAATAATTAAATATGTCTATGGATGTGTGTTAGCCACTCAGTCGTGTTCAACTCTTTGCGACCCCATGGACTGTAGCCTGCTACACTCCTCTGTCCACGGGATTCTCCAGTAAAGAATGTTGGAGAAGGTTGCCATTTCCTTTCTCCAGGAATTGAACCTGGGTCTCCCACATTGTGGGCAGATTCTTGACTGTCTGAGCTACCAAGGCCACTTTAAATATATCTATCTTGAGCCTTTATTTCAATGTAAGTTGGGAAAGCAAGTTTTACCTCTACTACCTGAAGATATAAGGGCAGGACTCATGGTTATGTGTACTTCTACACATAAACACATACACATGTTTTATGCATATTTATTATGTATAAGCTCATGTTTATTTTAGGTATATTGATGTATATTATGTATATTTACTTTTTAAATGTGTGTTCATGTCATCTGCAGATAGTGACGGTTTTACTTCTCTTCCAGTTTGGATGAATGAATTCTGCCATTTGCAATTGCATGGATGGATCTAGAGAGTATTATGCTTAGTGAAATAAGTCCAAGAAAGAATATGTTATCACTTAGACATAGAATCTAAAAAATAAAACAGAAAAATATATATAGCAAACCAAAAACAGACTCATGGATATAGAGAACAAACTAGTGCTTAGCAGTGGGAAGAGGGGTTGGGGAAGGGCAAGACAGGAGTATGGGATTAAGAAACACAAACCATTATGTATAAAATAAAGAAGCAACTAGAACAGAGTACAGGTATAACACAAGCAAACACAAAGAAACATAGCTATCATTTAGCAATAACTTTAAATGGAGTTTACTCTATAAAAAAATTTTGATCAGTGTGTTGTACACCTGCAATAAATATAACATTGTAAATCAACTACATTTCAATATTTTAAAATCACTGCAAAAATAATAATAAAATTTAATTTAAACGTGAAATAGCAAAAACATTTATAGCCTATATAGCATGATTAAGAATATATTTTCTTTTTACCTTTTACCCATGACCTTGTCCCACCCCCAATCTTCATTCCCCCCATGGCTTTCTCCATGAATTCAACTTTAGCTGAATCCCACTGTGAAATAAAATAGGAGAATTTTGAGTCCTGTCTGATGTTTCAATCAAATAAGACAGTGCAATTTTAAGTGGGCTTTGCAAATGCCAGACTTCAATTAAAAGAACCCAAGAAGAGGCTCCTTACACCTAAGAGTCTAAAGCAGAAAACCCAGGTGTTAGGACGTTCTCCTATCCATCACTTGCTATTGCACATTATCTCCTCGCAACAGCTGGTGACACAGGCCCCATGCCTCTAGGAAAGCTCTCTTCTCCCCCTTCCATCTGCTTCAGTCCACTTACTTCAGAAATAAAACACTGCTCTGCTGGTCTGCTTACAACATCTTACCCACGGTGTAATTTAAATCCCTTCAGTTAGGGGAGGCAGATTTTGCATTCTGCGGGTAGTTTTATTTTAAAAATGAGCTGAACATCGAGGTCTTCACAACTTGTTGGTCAGATAGAAAAATTTTATAGGTAGTATTGAAAACTAGGATGCTTGCGCTATCCAAAGAGAGTAAGGATAATATGTAAATATGTTGGAAAATAAAATATACTGATTGTATTTCTGGGTTTGAATTTAAACTTGGGGCCAGTATTTGATGTTTACTAGAGAACAGCAAGGATTTGCGGAGTCTATGTCTCTATGTTCCATGGCTCTTGTTCGGGAAAAAGCAGTGGGCCTCAATGAGGTTGGAGGCAACCACACAGCCCTTTGCTGCTTCTTCATACCTTTACCTCTGGTTTGAATCTCCAGCCATGAAGATAATAAGACTTTTTACTTTTCTTTTCTTCTTATTCTTTTTTTTTTTTTCAATTGTGACCTCTCCTCCCATGATTGATGAAAATGCAAGCTCTGGAGTCAAACTGCGAAACCCTGAAGCATGATCACCATTTATGTGTGACCTTGGGCTAATTATCCACTGTTTTTAAGGCTCGGTTTCTTCATCTAAAATATGACATACCTAACTCACAGAGTTGCCATAAAGATTAACTGTTCCTAGGGCTTCCCTCATAGCTAAGTTGGTAAAGAATCCGCCTGCAATCCAGGAGACCCCAGTTCGATTCCTGGGTGGGGAAGATCCACTGTAGAAAGAATAGGCTACCCACTGTAGTATTCCTGGGCTTCCCTTGTGGCTCAGCTGGTAAAGAATCCGCCTGCAATGTGACCTGAGACCTGGGTTGGGAGGATCCCTGGAGAAGGGAAAGGCTACCCACTCCAGAATTCTGGCCTGGATAATTCCATGGACTGTATAGTCCATGGTGTCGAAAAGAGTCGGACACAATTGAGCAACTTTCGCTTTCACTTTCACATCCCATTGTAAGGATTCAATGCAAGCTAATATAAATATTGCTGTACAAAAAAAGATCTGTACAAAATCTGTACTGTACAAAGATCTGTAATGTACAAAAAAGGATCTTCATGACCCAGATAATCACGATGGTGTGATCACTCACCTAGAGCCAGACATCCTGGAATGTGAAGTCAAGTGGGCCTTAGAAAGCATCACTACGAACAAAGCTAGTGGAGGTGATGGAATTCCAGTTGAGCTATTTCAAATCCTGAAAGATGATGCTGTGAAAGTGCTGCACTCAATATGTCAGCAAATTTGGAAAACTGAGCAGTTGCCACAGGACTGGAAAATGTCAGTTTTCATTCCAATCCCAAAGAAAGGCAATGCCAAAGAATGCTCAAACTACCACACAATTGCACTCATCTCACATGCTAGCAAAGTAAAGCTCAAAATTCTCCAAGCCAGGCTTCAGCAGTACATGAACTGTGAACTTCCAGATGTTCAAGCTGGGTTTAGAAAAGACAGAGGAACCAGAGATCAAATTGCCAATATCCATTGGATCATCAAAAAAGCAAGAGTTCCACAAAAACATTTACTTCTGCTTTATTGACTATGCCAATATTCTGCTTTATTGGACTATAAAGAAAGCTGAGTGCCGAAGAATTGATGCCTTTGAACTGTGGTGTTGGAAAAGACTCTTGAGAGTCCCTTGGACTGCAAGGAGATCCAACCAGTCCATTCTAAAGGAGATCAGTCCTGGGTGTTCATTGGAAGGACTGCTGCTGAAGCTGAAACTCTAGTACTTTGGCCACCTCATGTGAAGAGCTGACTCAGTTGAAAAGCCCCTGATGCTGGGAAAGATTGAGGGCAGGAGGAAGAAGGGATGGCAGAGGATGAGATGGTTGGATGGCATCACCGACTCAGTGGACATGAGTTTGGGTGGACTCCAGGAGCTGGTGATGGACAGGGAGGCCTGGCGTGCTATGGTTCATGGGGTCGCAAAGAGTTGAACACAACTGAGCGACTGAGTGAATATAAATAATGCAGAAATAATGAGATTTTTTTTTCCTCTGGATTACTGTGATTTTCATTTTCGAGAAAAGAGACCTTCTTTTATTCTTCTTTTGAATTTAATCTCTTTGGTTTAGGGAGGTGAAAGTAATTAAATCTTATACTAATATTGATGCTTTTAGAATTACAGTGTTTTCTCCTTAATTTCTTATTGCAACAAGCTAATTCTGTCCACCAGAGAGTAAAATTAATGTCTATATTGCTATTTTCTAATGCTCTGTATTATTTTTTCTGTTTCTGATTTAGTGGAAATTTTTATTTTTAAACTTTTCTTAATTATTATTTTGTAGTGCATATACTTTTTGGCTTATTTTCAAGTGAGTGCTTCTTTGTCTGGTATGGGAATTGGAAAATGCATGATAAATTCATTGTTTTTGTTTGTTTCTAAATTCAGGTATGTTTTTTTCCATAAGGCAATTAAACACATGAATAATAAGCTATTTAAAATGTATTTATTAATTTTCCACTAAAGAGAGTTTACTCATTGTTTGTCACAGACTGTTATGAGAATCATTATTCTGCTTGACTCTGAACTATCGACTGTCTACTGGAAGTCTAACATGAATCTCAATATTAATTGTCAAAATGAAACTATTGATTTTACTTTTCTCCACAAAAGCCCCCAATTTCTTTATCCCAACACTCATTAATGGCACTGTCATTCAGTCAGTTGCTTAGGCAAAACAAAATGCTTTATCTATTTCCTTCAGGCTTCACATCCAATCTGTCAGTAAATCTTGCAGGCAATATATTAAAAATATATTAAAATTCAAATTGCTTGTCACCATTTCCATCTCCATAAGCCACAATCATCTTTTGAATGGTCTACAACAGCTGCATTTTATATTAGTCAGAATTGGCCTGTTCTGTTTTATACTTTTTGGAAGGCAAGAAATTGATTTTGATTCTCTTAAACACATAATACATGAGTCTATTATAATTTTTAGGTTATTTAAGCTGTACAAAATTATATTGAGAAAATGTGGAAGTCATCTCTCACCCTGCCTATCTCTTTACCACTCCAAAGGAAACATGATTAAATTTTTAATATAGATCCTTTAAGACTTTTTTCCTTTTTTCTTATACAATAATATCTGTGGTTGTTGATTTAACTAGGGTGATTCTGCCTCCCAATAGAATTTAACAATATCTGGAAGAATTTTTGTTTTGTGATGACTGCGAAGGGTTGTAATTGGCATCTAGCGGGTAGAGGTCAAGGATTCCGCTAACCTTCTACAATGTGGAAGACAACCCTCACAACAAATAATTATTTGGAACAAAATGTCAATAGTTGTCATTCTCAAAAGGCTGTTTTTGTGTTCTTGCTGTTGAATTCGACATTTATATTCACAGAGTTATTCAACCAATTTTAGAGATCTTTTTAAAAAATTATTTTTTTTAATTGAAGTGTAATTGCTTTATAGAATTGTATTGTTTTCTGCCAAATATCATGTTGGTATTTAGCAGATATAAAATTAAAATATCTACCTACTATTGTTAAATTATCTATTTCCCCTTCAATTTTCTCAGTTTTAACTTTGTGCATTTTGGGCACCTATTGTTATATCCATATGTGCTTATAACTTTTATCTTTTCCTGATGGATTGAGACTTATTACTATGAAATGTGCCTGTATATTACTATTTTTATTGTTGTCTGAGTCTATTTATCAGACATAGGTAAAACAACATCAATTTTCTTATGATTGCTGTTTCCCACCCACTTATTTTTAACTTATTTGGATGTTTGATTCTAAAGTGCATAATCTTAAAGCTGTATATAGCTAGATTTTTTTTATCCAGTTTCACAAACTTTGCATTTTGAACACATTGTTTAATTCACTGTCACTTAATGTTGCTATTCATGTAGTTGTATTTGCATCTTCCATTTTATCTTTTGTTTGCTCTATGTCTCATGTGATTTTTGTTCCTATATTTCTTATATATGACTTTTTTGCACTTACTGAATATTTTCTAGCATTATGTTTTAATTCTTAATGCTTTTTCACTCTATATTATTTTACTTATTTCCTTAGTAATTGTTCAAGAGTTTACCATATATATCTCAACCCATCAGAATCTACTTCTGATTTATATTAACTTCAATACAATACAGAAATTCTGCTCCATTATAGCAAGTAGTTCCTAAATAGCTCTCTTTCCTTGTGGTTTGTGCTCTTTGCAGTTACACATATATTATTCACCAAACAACGCATTGTTATAATTATTACCTTAGATAATTTTTTGTCTCTTACAGAAAGAGAGAGAAGAAAGGAGAATAGGTATGCACTGAGCTCATTTTCATTTCCACGGACCTCAGGGATGATATTTTTGTCAAATATATTGCCTTTATTTCTTTAATAATTGCAGCAACACGATTTATAGGTATATAAATATAGACACAGATATACAGGCAATTGTTTTTTTAAATTAAAAATAGAAAGATGTAATGTGTATTTGTAATGGTTTCTATAATTACATAATTATCTTTACCAGTGTATTTTGTTTTCTGTTGATTTTTTTTTTAATTACTATGTAAGTTCACTAGATTTCAATTGAAGAGAATTTAAGTGCCAATTTATTGGGGTTGCTTTGTACGTGCCAAGGCATTTTTCCCTTGTTGCTTTTAAGATATTCTCTTTTTAGTTACAACATTTTCATTATGATACATCTGTGCATAGATTTCTTTGCTTTTGTACTATTTGCAGCTTACTAAGCAACTAGAATGTATAAAATTATTTTTTTTTGGTCAAACTTGGGAAGGTTTCAGTCATTATTTCTTTGATTATTTTCTTCTGCTCCTTTCTTTCTCTCACTCTATACTAAATTAAAATTGTAAGGTCAAATAGAAAATATGATAATAAAGGATAATGTATGACTAAGCTAAAAAAGAAGCAAAAGTCATTTAACAATTTCTTTAAAGAGACAGACTGGTGAACAAAATAGTAACATACTAGAAGGTTTATACAATAAGCTAGCATGCTAATAGCAAGGTAAAATAAGTTACTTATAATATAATTTTTAAAACAAATACCATAAGAAATTTTTCACAATGCTAATGATTGTATTCTAAACAGCAAAATTGATTATTTTAAGTCTATAAATAAACTAAAACTGAAATACATATCCAGCTACTAGGTTATTATATTACATCCTCATTTAACTAGCTAAAATTTTCAGAAGATGCAAAATGGGAACAGAATTGAGAAAAATTCATAAAAATTTAATTGGCAAAAATATGAAAACTAGAAATGTATCAATTTCAAAATTATTGAAAGTACTAAGAAGGTAGACTTCTCATTTTTCCAAGTTTTTAGTATACAGTTATAATGAGATGAAGAAGATGATTTATTCTCAGTTTTCGGAAGAGTGAAATTATAAAGAATGGAAAGGTTATATCTAAATATAATGATATGATAGTTCTTTAGTACCTAATATTAGTTTTCTATGTAATTCAGTTGAATAAGCAGCTATTGAACTTTTAATATATTTCATTCCCTACTAAAGGAACTGAGAAAAAGGGAAAGAAGATGGAGGTCCCACACTCACAGTTCAAGAACAGATGAAGATTAAAGAATAAATCTGTCATAATAAAATGCTTATAAATAGAACAAAAAATCATTCACAAAATACGATATCATGAGTGTGTTCATACTTATCATTAAGATTTAGAGACTCTTCATGAAGGAATAAGATGTGAGTTACATTAAGAAGAAGAGATACAATTTCTCAAAGGCATAAAGAAGAAAAGACTTCTCCAAATATGTGAAGAAATATGTTCAAACAAACAAAATCATGAAAAACTTGAATGCAAGCAAAAATTATAGTGTGGTTGAGAAGAGAAAACAAGATAGCAAATAGTATCAGGTCAAATTGGAGATCAGAAGCCAGATTATAAATAATCTTTTGTAATATTTCAATAATATATTAAAAATAGGCTTTAATGCTGAAGAATATAAATATTAATATGTATATTTCATAGCAAGCTATCATAGTATGATTATCTTTTTAAAGAACTTGCTCTGAAAGTAGCATGTAGAACTTTAATGGGTAAAATTTAAAACAGGGATCCAATTAGATGGCTAGTGCCATAACTGGGAGAATTATTAATGATGACATAAGATAAAGTTTTAGAATTTTTGTTCAGGAGAAGACAAAGAAATGTTAAAGTCACAAAATGGAATGGACTAACTGCCCATCAGTAACAAGTTTCCAGTAAAAATTTCTAACCATATATACATGAATTGATGGCCCTTAGGAGCATGTTTATGTAATTTCCTCACGATGTGCTCAGTAGCTCAGGTATAGAAACTAAGAGGATGGATTGCACAGTTGAGCTTTCCAGATAAACACAAAAGAAAGTAGAGAAGCAATGGAAAACTCTCTCTTGTCATACATGTTTTAGTCCCAAGGAATTTACAATATAAGAGAAATAATTCAAATACTTTATTTACAGCCTGGTGTGGAGTAATTTCTACCTAGAAGTCATCAGATTAGGAGTCTTTGGAAAAGTGCAGCAGTGATCCCAGGCCCTTAAGGGACAGAATTTCATGTACTTGATACACGGTGAAAGGTAGAATGCCCTGGGGTTGACGAAGAAGTGCTTTTAGCTCAGGCCCTTAGCTGATATGTAGCAGAATCCATTAGTATTAGTATGTATTAGTATTAGTATTAGTATTAGTATTAGTATTAGTATTAGTATGTAGCACCATCCATTAGTGCAATAAACACGAAAGGGGAATGAAAGAAGGAAGCTTAGCTTATTTAGAACAATTATTAAGAAGGCGAGGGTGGGATGTTTCAAGAGAACAGCATCGAAACATGTATATTATCTAGGGTGAAACAGATCACCAGCCCAGGCTGGATGCATGAGACAAGTGCTCGGGCCTGGTGCACTGGGAAGACCCAGAGGGATCGGGTGGAGAGGGAGGTGGGAGGGGGGAGCAGGATGGGGAATACATGTAACTCCATGGCTGATTCATGTAAAACCACTACAATATTGTAAAGTAATTAGCCTCCAACTAATAAAAAAAAAAGGACAAGTAACTTGGTTAAGTGGAGATGGGAAACGGAAGTTCCCTATTCTACAGCTATTCCAGCAGGAATAGCAGGAAGCATCACTGTATCATCCTGTCTACTTCAGAGGTAGTTGTTCTTTCACTTATGCTGTGTATTGTTCTGTCAATGGGATATCATCCTGCCTTAAAACACACACACACACCCAGTTGTGAGAAAAAAAAAAAAGTCCCACTTTTTTATTTGCTTCTCCCCTAACATATGGAACATCATAATTTTTTTTCATAACTTTTTACTTTAACTCCTTCTAGCATGCTCATGAATCTCAAAGCTGTAATTCTGGTTCTAAATTTAAGAATGCTTGTTTATTCTACCTGAGTAGCCCCTGTATTTACTCAAACTCAGAATGTCTCAACTGAATATATATTATCATATGTGTTCCTCCTTCTATTTTTTTATCTCACTGTTCATTAAGAGACACGATTATCCATCTATTCATTCAAACTCAAAGCTAGAAAGTCTTTCCAAATTTCCTTTTTTCTTTCTCAGTGTCCAGTTAAGTCCTACCCATCTCTTATTTCCATCACATCATCTATAGTTTCCTTGCATAGCCTAGAGGACACAATCATTCTTTTCCAGAGCCTCCCATCCCACCTCTCTTTCATTTATCCCTCCTACTTTCATGGAGTGAGATGATTATTCTAAAGCCCAAAGCACACCGGGCCATGTGCTCAGAGCCCACTTTTCTCCGGACGATAAGTGTGAAATTCCTTAACATGTTCCTTCATCTGATCTGCTTCTTGATCAACTTTCAAGATTTTCTGCTGTATCAGCAGAACCTATTACTAGTGGTTTGCCTAAAGTGAGAATAAAGCAAAGAACAAAATGAGGACAAATCTCTGCATTTATGGAATTTGCATTCAAATGGGGGGAAAGAAAGATTAATAATAATAACAATACAAATTATAATTATTGCTATGGAGAATGTAGATCAAGTTTAGGGGAATTACTGTTGGGTTTTGGAAGAGATTACAGTTTTACATAGTGCTGTCAGGGAAGTGTCACTGAGGTGATATCTGTGCAAGGACTTGAAATACATGTACATTTCAACTTGTACAATTCCTCTTACCTTACACTATTTTTCCATAGTATTTCTCACAGGTATATATGAGTTATTTGTCAAGACTACCGCCCACACAACTAAATGATTTATAAAATGTACATCTTCATCTGGTTCGCTGACTTATATTCTCAGAAATAATTAGTAGTTGCCCAATAAATATTTGATGAATATATGTATCACATTGACCTGGAATTCGGCCACACTTGAAGAAAGCATTAAGTTAAATCTAGTTAATACCCAGATTCATATACTGCAAAGTAAAAGCTGGTCATGTAATCCCATTGTGAGAAAACCTGGACAGGTTTTTGGCTCCACAGTTCAGAGTCTCACAAGTTAACACCAGTGTGTAGAGCCAGAAGCAACCACAGCTGGAACAACATATGTGAATTTGCTCCCTTCCGGTTCAGAAGAGGAACAATACAAAAACAGAAATAAGAGCAAAAAAGATTATACAGATATTTTAGCAGTATAATTCACTTGAGTTTATAATGAGCACTTGCATCATGGAGATCATTCTAAGTATCAGCAGCCTAAACACTTAATTTTCTAAAGTGAAAGTAATTTGCTCTAAGTTAGAACAGAATTTCAAGATGGAGCATCTGAGTTTCACATCACTTCTCAGACATATTTCTGAGATCTTTCTCTCTTTGAATAATATTTTAAGCTATTATTTATTGATTGCTAATTATACTCTCAGTATACCTCCACAACTATCTCCATGGAATTCCTACAATGCAGTTTTTATTATATGTATTTTATGATTGAGAAAAGAAAAAGTTACATAAGTTGCCTCAAAACCAATAATAAATGGTATAGTAGAGATGGGAAGCTGCAACTCCCAGCATTCAAAACACAGGCTTTTAATCGTTATTTCATTCTGTCTTAAATTGAACCCATTGGAGGAGGTGAGCTCATAGTCTTCCTATTCTGCCATCTTGGACAGTCCTCTCCCTTGCCTTGTAAAAAGAACAGCATCATATATATCTGCACAATATCCATACTGTGCAGAATTCTTTCCTACTTCTTTTTTTTTTCTGTTTTTTGAGACAGAAAGAAATGTTACTGCATTTAAAAGAGACAAAACTTGCCATCTTGCTTTTTAAGTTATACATTTTTCATGAAATTATGAACCAATTTCATATCAAAGTTGAAGAAACTATAAGCTTAAGTGTTTTGACTCTTTAGAATTTCTATTTATTCTTAATTTGTTTTCATTTAAAATATTAATAAGAAGATGTACTCTGTAGGAACTTTAAATGGTAAATTTTTAACGAAAAGGGAGAGACTAAGGTCGCCAAGCAAGTCCCCACCAGCGACAGCTACTGTCTCTATTTGGTAGGAATGGCGTCTCCAGTGTCTCTGCTGTGAGTGTGTGCAGAGATATTCATACAGACACATTCATATAAGCATCTGTATTTCTGGGATTTTGTGAAAGAAAATTTTATTTAATTTGTCTCTCATTTGTTAAATTCATATAAGCCCACTAGCTAAAAGAGAAAAATTTAAAAATGAGTCTGCAAACTAATCTTGAACCTATTTTCCCTCAAGCTTTTAATTTCCCTGTGATTAGTACCAGTCACTCTTCCAAAATTGATTCTTTCCATATGAAGTAAAGTTAGCAAAGTGGCTGATCAAACAGAGAGAAAGTCTCCAACTTTGGCTTCTACTGAATGTAATCAATGCTTGACTCTAACTTGGTATTCTAGAAGTTTGATCAGGTCGTAGGTAACATATTACATAATTGCTAATATGGTGGTCAATGAAGGGTCAAAATAAAAAAAAATGTCTGATTTTTTAAGGCTGAGAAAAAGTTGAACTTTTATGAATATCTCTAATCCACATTCAGATATTATACCTTATCTTCCCCCTATTTAGAGACTTGTTCTCACTTGTAGGTTCAATTTAAGATAGATTCTGAAGCCATTTCTGCTCAGTCAATAGAAACAAGGGTTTATAAGCCAGTAGGTCAGGGATTCAGCATAATTCTCCTCTGTTCTCAAGTTTGAATTGCACAAGGACTTTTCCTGCCCTGATTCAACCCATATCGTGCATCTCCATTTCAAAAGTAGTCCGTCTTCTCCTCAAGTCTGAATCTTATCCTGATTTTTTCTGTGATACCTCAGGCCTGATTTTCTCTCCACCACTAAAGCTTCACTGCTACCAATAGTTTATTATCAAATTGCTTTCTATCCATGTATTTCATTTCTATCCATTTGTTCAGCACTGATTTAGTATCTTCAGCAGCAGACACTCCACCAAATATTAATTATACAGTAGTGAGTGATATAAACCAGAATATGTTTACCTATTTCAGGTAAGGCATATTCCTTTTGCAACCAAGATTGGCTATATCAACAATTATTACTGGGAGTTAACTAGCAATTATAATAGCAGTTTCATAATAGAGCCACACACGCGCGCACACACACACACACACACACACACACACGCACACATGTACTGCAAGCACATTTACAATAATTAGAAAACCCCTACACAGCTGTTTCCATCTTCAGTTAGATATTGACTTACAGTAACCTCAGTAACCTTTGAATTCAGCCTTCCATTTTATTCAGCCTTATACAGTAACAGAATTATTAGTTTGGTAGTCATTTGACAATGGGGTTAGCAATGGAATGCAGATTCGATATTTGCTACTGAATGTACTTGGTTACATTGAGAAAATAAATTACTTAAGCAAAAATTTAAAAACCTCTACTAGCTCATGTAAAGAAATTATATCTATTGTAAATCTTCCTGGTAAGAAAGGAATAAATAGGAATAAATCAGCTGGTAAGATAGGATAGATTCCTATACCAGGAATCAGTAGCAGACAGGTCAAATCCATAGGTCAAATATTACCATTGGTGTGCTTCAGCATAGCCCATGAGCTGAAAATCATTTTGATATTTTTATAAGGCTATAAAAGAATTCAAAAAAGGATATGTGATGGTGACCATACCTGGTCTGCAAAACTTAAAATATTTACTGTTGGATCCGTTAGAGAAAAATGTGCCAACTCCGGACAAAGACTTTGAATCAAGATTCTTACTCAACAACTTAGGTATCTAATAAGATACTGTCAAAATCTAAATTAGAAATTTTAGTCTGCATTTAGAAGTTTATAAATGCAAATTTGTTAGAAATAGCAAAATGGATAATAATTCCCTTGTCTGCCTTACTTATACTTTCAGTATATAAAAATGCTCATTCTGACATCTATTCATTAGTTGTATCTAGCCAAACTGAATATGTATGGGCACTTAAAGAAAATAATACATCTTCTAAGTTATTGAAGGATTTCATAACTGTTAGTTTTTCTTGGAAAAATTTAACATGATAACTCAGAGAATCTATTTATACTATGTCATTTCTTTATTTTTGTTTATACAATATTGATAGTTTAAATGCTTTAATGAATATTTCATTTATGTATTTTTATGGCTCACAGAATGTGTCTGAGGGCCTAGAGAATCATTAATAATAAAAGACACTCCCTTGCTTTTGTTGTTCCTACGTCAACTTGGCAAAAGCATAATGCAACATATGGCTTTCACCACAGGTATTTAATTTCAGCCTACTCAGTTTTTTGACATAGCCAGAAGTAGTAGGGAATCCCAATGTTGTAGAGACACTGATGGAAAACATATCCTCTTAAGATTACTAAAGCAGAAATATTCACATTTATTGCAAACAGGCCTAAAAAATCAATTACTGTTCAGCATCCCGAGTTGTTAAAAAAAACAAAAAACCAAAAATCTGTGTAGTACATCTTAAATAACCATCCCTTACTAAAGTTGATAGAATCTGTAGAATATCTCCAGTCCCCAATATTGGGGCCATGTGTCAATGTATATGGTTCTTGTA
This sequence comes from Cervus elaphus, assembly GCF_910594005.1. Lineage (NCBI taxonomy): Eukaryota > Metazoa > Chordata > Mammalia > Artiodactyla > Cervidae > Cervus > Cervus elaphus. The sequence goes on along the minus strand of NC_057831.1, from coordinate 61,024,917 downwards.
TTTTTAAAAAGTAGCCTAACAGTAACTGTCTGGGTTTAGCATGAAACAGTTCCTATCCGGGGTTATTGTGAAAAACATGTGTGATTAACTTCGCAATTTTAATAATTAGTGCCTGTGTACGTGCTCAGTCATGTCTGACTCTTTGCAACTGTTTGGACGGTGGCCCACCAGACTCCTTTCTTCATGGGATCCCCCGGTAAGAATACTGGATCCTGTTGCCTCTTCATCCTCCAGAGTATCTTCCTGATCCAGGGATCAAACCCACCTCTCCTGAGTCTCCTGCGTGGCAGGCGGATTCTTTACCCCCCAGAGTGCACGCTCAGTCATGTCTGAGCAGGTTGCCATTTCCTTCTCCAAAGGTCTTAAATAAAATCTTTCTCTTTTAAGTTCATCAGTGCAATTTTTCTTGACAACACAGACACACAGACACACAAATTTCTCAACAAAGTGAAAAGGATGATTAAGCAAATATAATATAATTACATTAATTGGGGGAAGCTGAGCAAAGGGCAAACAAGAATTCTTTGTACTATTAATATTTTGCAATTTCTCTATATTTTTGAGGTTACTTCAAAATAAAATGTTAAATAATCAGGCAAAAATGTACATGACATGTTCTATAATACCTAACAAACTATTTAAATGAAAATCTAAATACTCAATTCCAAAACCACACTTAGGTATATGTCTTAATAGCCATATCTCAAATAATCCAATAGCCACACCAAGTGATCTGTATCCCTCAACAATAAAATTGCTAAGAAAAGCACTAAGAAATAGTTATAGTATGGTATTACATATAATCAGGCTCAAGAGGCTGGAGGCAAGTTTTGTTCTTTGGTACAAATGGAAAATTTCTCTCTACTTGAGGACCAATTAGCAATGTAAACTATATAAAATATTTTGCGTGGAATTCAGAAGTAAAGATCAAAGAACTGTGGCGACTGAAAATTAGAATTGTTCTAATCTTACCAGTTATATAGTTTATTCTCATATTCAAACAATAATTTGTTCTATGATATCCATAGGGAATGAACATCTTATTCATGCATAATTACTCCTAGTAGCAGCATCATGTCCATTCCAAGTTTGGACTTCTGTATTAAAAAGAAATCTTGTTTTCTCACAATTTTTAAGTCTTTATCCCATCCACTGAAATCATGAAAGTCATCCGTATGTATATATGTATTTTTTAATTTAAAACAGCATTCATCCATCTTTTTAAGCTTAATATTCCAACCAATCCTCCTTTGTCCACCCTGGCCTCATGGTTATTTCTTTTATATTGAATACAATATTCAAATTAAACAGAACAGCTGAGCAATGATCAGACAAGCGCCCAATACTGAAGTGGCCAAATGAGAGCAGTCATATCCAGCTTCTAGGGACGATGCTGACAGCAAAGCCAGAGGCAAAGTAGGGTGTCCAACATGGGTCATGATGTTGGTGCAAACTATGGTATCTGCGGTTTGGAATAGTGATTGAGTTATTTTCACCAAACTTATTCTCAGGAGCAATTCTATGGTCCTCACTTCTACCTAGTTTCCTTAGCTCCTCCTAACTTTCATTAAGCCTCATGTCATCACATCTCTAACAACTCTTTCAATCTAATCCTTTGCTGTGTGGATAAGCCAGAGACCATTTCATTTGCTTAGTTCTAAGAACCCTGACTGATACAGATATTTCTTTTTAACCAATCCCGATTACTGAACATTTTTTTCTTGTATGAAAACTATCAGTCAGTTCAGTTCAGTTCAGTCACTCAGTCATGTCCGACTCTTTGCGACCCCGTGAATCACAGCACGCCAGGCCTCCCTGTCCATCACCAACTCCAGGAGTTTACTCAAACCCATGTCCATCGAGTTGGTGATGCCATCCAGCCATCTCATCCTCTGTTGTCCCCTTCTCCTCCTGCCCCCAATCCCTCCCAGCATCAGGGTCTTTTCCCATGAGTCAGCTCTTCCCATCAGGTGGCCAAAGTATTGGAGTTTCAGCTTCAACATCAGCCCTTTCACTGAACACCCAGGACTGATCTCCTTTAGGATGGACTGGTTGGATCTCCTTGCAGTGCAAGTGACTCTCAAGAGTCTTCTCCAACACCACAGTTCAAAAGCATCAATTCTTCGGCACTCAGCTTTCTTCACACTTCAACTCTCACATCCATACATGACCACTGGAAAAACCACAGCCTTGACCAGTCTGACGTTTGTTGGCAAAGTAGTGTCTCTGTTTTTTAATATGCTATCTAGGTTGGTCATAACTTTCCTTCCAAGACTAAGCATCTTTTAATTTCATGGCTGCAATCACCATCTGCAGTGATTTTAGAGCCCAGAAAAATAAAGTCTGACACTGTTTCCACTGTTTCCCCTCTATTTGCCATGAAGTGATGGGACCAGATGCCATGATCTTAGTTTTCTGAATGTTGAGCTTTAAGCCAACTTTTACACTCTCCTCTTTCACTTTCATCAAGAGGCTCTTTAGTTCTTCTTCACTTTCTGCCATAAGGGTGGTATCATCTGCATATCTGAGGTTATTGATATTTCTCCCAGCAATCTGGATTCCAGCTTGTGCTTCTTCCAGCCCAGCGTTTCTCATGATGTACTCTGCATATAAGTTAAATACGCAGGGTGACAATATACAGCCTTGACATACTCCTTTTCCTATTTGGAACCAGTCTGTTGTTCCATGTCCAGTTCTAACTGTTGCTTCCTGACCTGCATATAGCTTTCCCAAGAGGCAGGTCAGGTGGTCTGGTATTCCCATGTCTTTCAGAATTTTCCAGTTTATTGTGATCCACACAGTCGAAGGCTTTGGCGTAGTCAATAAAGCAGAAATAGATGTTTTTCTGGAACTCTCTTGCTTTTTTGATGATCCAGCGGATGTTGGCAATTTGATCTCTGGTTCCTCTGTCTTTTCTAAACCCAGCTTGAACATCAGGAAGTTCTCGGTTCACGTATTGCTGAAGCCTGACTTGGAGAATTTTGAGCATTGCTTTACTAGCGTGTGAGATGAGTGCAATTGTGCGGTAGTTTGAACATTCTTTGGCATTGCCTTTCTTTGGGATTGGAATGAAAACTGGCCTTTTCCAGTCCTGTGGCCACTGCTGCGTTTTTCAAATTTGCTGGCATATTGAGTGCAGCACTTTCACAGCATCATCTTTCAGGATTTGAAATAGCTCAACTGGAATTCCAATACCTCCACTAACTTTGTTCATAATGATGCTTCCTAAGGCCCACCTGACTTCACATTCCAGGATGTTTGGCTCTAGGTGAGTGATCACCCCATCGTGATTATCTGGGTCATGAAGATCTTTTTTGTACAGTTCTTCTGTGTACTCTTGCGACCTCTTCTTAATATCTTCTGCTTCTTTTAGGTCATACCATTTGGTTCACTAGAGAAGGGAACAGCAAACCACTTCAGTATTCTTGCCTTGAGAACCCCATGAACAGTATGAAAAGGCAAAATGATAGGATACTGAAATAGGAACACCCCAGGTCGATAGGTGCCCAATATGCTATGGGAGATCAGTGGAGAAAACACTCCAGAGAGAATGAAGGGATGGAGCCAAAGCAGAAACAATATCCATTTGTGAATGTGACTGATGATAGAAGCAAGGTCTGATGGTGTAAAGAGCAATATTGCATAAGACCTGGAATGTTAGGTCCATGAGTCAAGGCAAATTGGAAATGGTCAAACAGGAAATGGCAAGAGTGAATGTTGACATTCTAGGAATCAGTGAACTAAAATGGACTGGAATGGGTGAATTTAACTCAGATGACCGTTATATCTACTACTGTGGGCAGGAATCCCTTAGAAGAAATGGAACAGCCATCATGATCAACAAAAGAGTCCAAAATGCAGTACTTGGATGCAATCTCAAAAACAACAGAATGATCTCTGTTCGTTTCCAAGGCAAACCATTCAATATCATGGTAATCCAAGCCTATGCCCCAACCAGTAATGCTAAAGAAGCTGAAGTTGAACGGTTCTAAGAAGACTTACAAGACCTTTTAGAGCTAACACTCAAGAAAGTTGTCCTTTTCATTATAGGGGACTGGAATGCAAAAGTAGGAAGTCAAGAAACACCTGGAGTAACAGGCAAATTTGTCCTTGGAGTATGGAATGAAGCAGGGCAAAGGCTAATAGAGTTTTGCCAAGAGAATGCACTGGTCATAGCAAACACCCTCTTCCAACAACACAGGAGAAGACTCTACACATGGACATCACCAGATGGTCAACACCAAAATCAGATTGATTATATTATTTTCAGCCAAAGATGGAGAAGCTCTATACAGTCAGCAAAAATAAGACCAGGAGCTGACTGTGGCTCAGATCATGAACTCCTTATTGCTCAATTCAGACTTAAATTGAAGAAAGTAGGGAAAACCACTAGAACATTCAGGTATGACCTAAATCAAATCCTTTATGTCTATACAGTGGAAGTGAGAAATAGATTTAAGGGACTAGATCTGATAGACAGAGAGCCTGATGAACTATGGATGGAGGTTCGTGACATTGTACAGGAGACAGGGATCAAGACCATCCCCATGGAAAAGAAATGCAAAAAGGCAAGATGGTTGTCTGAGGAGGCCTTACAAATAGCTGTGAAAAGAAGAGAGGCAAAAAGCATAGGAGAAAAAAGAAAGATATTCCCATTTGAATGCAGAGTTCCAAAGAATAGCTAGGAGAGATAAGAAAGCCTTCCTCAGTGATCAATGCAAAGAAATAGAGGAAAACAACAGAATGGGAAAGACTAGAGACCTCTTCAAGAAAATTAGAGATACCAAGGGAACATTTCATGCAAAGATGGGTTCAGTAAATGACAGAAATGATATGAGAACTCTGCGCTGCGTCAAATGCTTTTATGAGACTTAAGGAAAGACACTGAACCTCTCTGGACTTCAAGGTTTTACTTATCAACTGAAATTATTTACGCCACTTTACAGTTGAGTTGAAGATTTGTTGTTTTGGTTTAGTTACTAATTCATGTCCAACTCTTTGAAATCCCATGGACTGTAGCATGCCAGACTCCTCTGTCCTCCATTATCTTCTGGAGTTTGCTCAGATTCATGTACATTGAGTCTGTGATGCTATCTAACCATCTCATTATCTGCCGTCCCCTTTTCCTTTTGCCTTCTATATTTCCCAGCATCAGGGTCTTTTCCAGTGAGTCGACTCTTCATATCAGGTGGCCAAATTGTTGAGCTGAACATACTAGATACAATAATGAAAGAATCAGCCCTAACACAGAAACTGGAACAGAGTAAAAAGGAAAGAAATAAAGTTTTTTCCTTTTCATACCACCCTTCACCTGCCTTTCTTGCTTGCCTTTGTCTCTTTCTCATTTCCATTCCTACCTCTTCTTTTCAGATATAATTAATACTTGTTAGGGAGGAGGAAATGAATGCATAAATCATAATGCTGTTTAAGCAATTTCAAGAGAACTGATATATTTAATCATTTTTGTGAAATAGCAACAAGTTTGCTAACAAAGCATTTGAGTATATGTAAGCAAGCTCCTGTAGCCAAAACTAATACATATTAATGTAAGATTTTCTTATAATCAAATTTATGATATTTCTATTAATTTTATTTGGCTTTTTTACTTATTTTACTCCTTGTTATGTGTGAAAGTTTGAAAAATATAGAACCTGAAAATTAAGCATTGAAAATTTTTATTACTATTTGTTTTCATATTTTATGTACTATTGAACTGGGAAAATTTGATATTGTTTGACTTTTGCATAAGCATACCACTTAATGTTTCTAAGATACTTAGGATCCAATGATATGATTATGTAACAACTTGGATTTATCACAAACGTTCTCCTACACCGAAATATTTTGAAATTTCTGAAATGTCTGTGAGTTCTAGATTCTACTTTTCAAGTTGCATTTCATTTAATGAGAAATGTTTGCTAAATGATAAAAATACTGTCTGACATACTGCCTGTTTGTTTGTCTTTTCCTTCTGCAGCATTTAATTTTCTCATTCCTGTGCAGAAACCCCTCACAGTATGTAAACTCGGCTCGACCATTAACCTTATCCCAAATGCCACTCCAAAGACATCTACCATCTTTCTCATTTGCTTTAGGATCTCAACACTAAAGCAGATCTTCATATCAAGAGAGAAATACACACTTTCTGTTTGCTCTATGAACTTTTTTACAATCATTCTCCTTCCAACTGAAAATCAAAGTTTCTCAATTCTTTCTCAATAGGAACCCTTGAATCCAACTATATGTTTGCATCACTATAAACTTAGTTTGAGCTTTATAAACTTTCATATTGACTCTTTCAATATCTTCCTATCTCTTTTCCTCAAGTTTCCAAATCCACACTTCTGTCTTGAGTGGGCAGAGAAGGTAAAAATTCAAGTTCATGGAAGATCTTGTATGGTTCTATAGCTGGTATTTTTTAAGTAATGGAGACTATTAAAAGAAGCTAGATTATCTATGTCATATTGCTGTTACCCTCATAGATATTATTTCCTTAATCTTTATTGATGCTATCAACTTTTCTACTATGAAAGTGAGAGTGACTGGACTATTTCCAAGGCACTCCATGACATTTCACTGTAAATGTATCTGCAAACATGCAAAAATTAACAAGCTAAGGGAAAACTAAAAGAAATAAAATATTAATCCTTAAAGCTAATTTTAAACCTACATCTTTATCTATACCTATTTTGCATAACAACATCTCTTTTCAAAGCTCCTTTACAGTTTCATAGTGAGACTTTTTATAGAAATATACTTAGCATATATGGACTTCCCCAGTGGCTCAGTGGTAAGTCTTCACCTGCCGTGCAGGAGCAGCAGGAGATGCGGGTTCGATCCCTGGGTCAGGAAGATCCCCTGGAGGAGGACATGGCAACCCACTCCAGTATTCTTACCTGGAGAATCCCACGGACAGAGGAGCCTGGTGGGCTACAGTCTGTGGGGTCACAATGAGTCAGACACCACTGAAGTGACTTATCAAGCAGGCACTTAGCATATATAGTACTATGTATATTGTTTTTTATTTAAAAAATGAAATGTGCCTAAATCCATGAATGCTTCAAAAATATCAAACAGCAAACATTACTTAAAAGTTTACAGCAGCTTCCCATAAGTTATCTATTTTACACATGATAATGTAAATATGGGAGGAGAGCATGGAAACCTACTCCAGTATTCTTGTCTGGAGAATCCCAAGGACAGAGAAGCCTAGAGGGCTACAATCTATGGAGTTGCAAAGAGTCAGACACAACTGAAGCAACTTAATTATACAGTGTATTTTATATAATTAATACAGTGTATTCTTAAAAAAGATGGGAATGCCAGACCATCTTACCTGCCTCCTGAGGAATCTGTATTCAGGTCAAGAAGCAACCATTAGAACCAGACATGGAACAATGGAATGGTTCCAAATTGGGAAAGGAATATGTCAAGGGTATGTATTGTCACCCTGCTTATTTAACTTATATTCAGAGTACATCATGCAAAATGCTGGGCTGGATGAAGCACAAGCTGGAATCAAGATTGCCAGGAGAAATATTAATAACCTCAGATGTGCAGATGATACCACCCTTATGGCAGAAAGTGAAGAAGAACTAAAGAGCCTCTTGATGAAAGTGAAAGAGGAGAGTGAAAAAGTTTGCTTAAAGCTCAACATTCAGAAAACTAAGATCACGGCATCCGGTCCCATCACTTCATGGCAAATAAATGAGGAAACAGTGGAAACAGTGACAAACTTTATTTTGGGGGGCTCTAAAATCACTGCAGATGGTGACAGCAGCTATGAAATTAAAAGACTCTTGCTCCTTAAAAGAAAAGCTATGACCAATCTAGACAGCATATTAAAAAGCAGAGTCGTTACTTTGCTGACAAAGGTCCATTCAGTCAAAACTATGGTTTTTCTAGTAGTCATGTATGGATGTGAGAGTTGGACCATAAGGAAAGCTGAGTGCTGAAGAATTGATGCTTTTGAACTGCAGTTTTGGAGAAGACTCTTGAGAGTCCCTTGGACTGCAAGGAGACCAAATCAGTCAACCCTAAAGGAAATCAGTCCTGAATGTTTATTGGAGACTGATGCTGAAGCTGAAGCTCCAATACATTGACCACCTGATGCAAAGAACTGACTCGCTGGAAAAGACCCTGATGCTAGGAAAGACTGGAGGTGGGAGGAGAAGGGGACAACAGAGGATGAGATGGTTGGATGGCATCACTGACTCAATGACCATGAGTTTGGGCATGCTCTGGGGGTTGGTGATAGACAGGGAGGCCTGGCGTTCTGCAGTCCTTGGGGTTGCAAAGAATCGTATGTGACAGAGTGACTGAACTGCCTGCCTGCCTGACTTATAGACGTCAGTGCTGCATTCTCAATGTGTCCCTCACTCTCCTTTCCCCACTGTGTCTACCACAATACTGTAAAGAAATTGTCCTCTAATGAAAAATAAACACCAAATAAATAACAAATTTGCACTTAAAGTATTAGGAAAATATTTGAACATGAATGTATTTAAGTAGTTTTAGTATCTTGTTTTAGTTGATACTAAACAAATTGATTTAATATCTTATTTATTTATATCTTCTTCTTGCCCCCAAAGTTTTAAAAATTGAGTGACTAAAAAAAAATTAGCAAAGAAGACTGTCATAAATTCTGAAGAAATGGTTGTAAAAATCAAAGTTATTCTTAGAAGACTAAATGACATAAACTTACATAAAATGTTGTAGGAATATATGTGATGGATAATAAACTGTGCTAACTTTTAAAGGTGTCTGAATCAAGGGGTTAAGTATAGAAAGATGTACAAAATTTAAAGATTATACTGTGTTTTGATACACAGTGAGAAAAAGACAACAGTTGGCATCTAAGAATATAAAAGTCAGTTGTTAATATACTAGCAATAAACCTGGAAATAAATGGACAAAGTCACCAGATGCACAACTATAGATTAGGACAGGGCTCAGGCCAGGAAGAAATAGAAGGATGAATAAGAAAATTTTGGTTAATGACAATCTCAGCTTCATGACTATAAATTAGCTGTCTTGACCTTTAACAGATAATTTAGCAAAAGTTTACCTCATTCAGCAAATCTTGCACAAATGATAACAATCAACAAATAATTTAGAATTGTTTTCTATTAAAAAATTCTGATGGCGAAGTTAAAATTATCCTTCAAAGCAAATTAATTTAAAATAAATATTTTTAAAATATATAAAATGATGTGCAATAAACTAATTTATACACCATATATAGCTGCTAGTGGTCTGATAAAGTAGTATTTTTAAAATAATAAATTAGAAGGCTACGTATGAAATATTTAAATCAATTGTGTCATAAAACCAATAATTTCATTTCTGGATATACAGCCTGAGGAAATGAAATCAGAATTTCAAAGAGATAATTGCCCACCCCCCTCACCTGTGTTGACTGCAGTATTATTCACAATAGCCGAGACCAACACATAGAAACAATTTAAGTGTCCATGATGGATGAATCGATTAGAAAATGCTGTATTATACACAAAGGGCTATTATACAATGATAATAGAGAAGGAAATCTTGCCATTTGTGACAACGTGCATGAGGCTTAAGAGCACTATGCTAAGTGAAATAAATCTAACAGAGAAAGGTAAATTATATGGTACTCATATGTGGAATTAAAAAAACAAGCAGGGAATAAGCTGGTGGTTATCAGAGACTGGAGATGTAGGGTGGGGAAATGAAAGAAGGTGGCCAAAAGGTCCAGTTTCCAGCCGTAAGTAAGTTCTGGGGACGTCCTGTGCGCGGGGTGACTATGCTGTGGCGGTTTGGTCACCAAGTCATGTCCAGCTCTGGCGACCCATGGCCTGTAGCCCGCCAGGCTCCTCTGACCGTGGGGTTCTCCAGGCAAGAACTCTGGAGTGGGTTGCCATTTCCTTCTCTACTAAACAGGCCTTAATGGCGTCAACCTCAGCGGGCCATGAAGGGGCTCAAGAGAGACAAAGGCTCCTGAAGTTCTCGACAGGAGGCTTGGTACCCAGGAAGCTTTGCACACAGTGAGTTCACTGTGAGCATGGATCAGGAGCACGCCCGGGGGCCCGCAGGTTTCCCTGCGGGGAAGGAGCGGAGTGCCCACCGCCCCAGTCTGACGGAGGGCCGGAAAACACGGGCACACAGGTTAACCATACGTATTTGTGTTTGAAACTTGCTAAGGGAAGATCTTAAACTTTTCAACACAAGAAAAAAATGTGACTATGTGAAATCATGGATGTTAACTAAACTTATTTGTGGTAATCAGTTCACAATACATATGCAAATAATGAGGGGAGTCGGGGCGCCAACCCACCACGAAGTCAAAAATCTGCTGACTGCTCTGCCTCAAAAACAAAACAATTCATTAATGACTCACCCAAGGGCAGGAAGCTGAAGCAGTTTGGTTAGAATTGGGACTCAAGCCCTAGTCATTTTCATTTCACATATCGTGATCTCTAATCAAACATAAACTGTTCCCCCACAGTTAATTCATTTAAAGATCTGCAAAATGAAAATACAGGTACCCAAATTTATTGAAAAAAATTTGCATATAAGTGGACCCATGCAGTTCAAATCCATGTTGTTCAAGGCTCAACTGTATATCAAATCATTATGCTGTGTACTTTAAACATATATAAAATTATATGTAAATAATACATCAATAAAACTGAGCCAAATAAAGACTAATACTCTCTCCCATGATCAAGATTTAGTCTTTGTTTATACACAAAATTTTGAGTTAGTTCATAGCACCTGTAGACAATATTTTGGAAGATGTTCTGTTTTACCTAATTGAAGCTTGAAGCCAACACCTAAAACATATTCTAATTTTTTTCAAAGCTAGCAACCAAAATGTGCATGACAAAATACATTTAAAATCTTTTCATCTACAATACTTTCTATACAGTTATTTTTATCTTTTTAATAGTCACTGTTAACAGCTATCTCCTCCTATTTTCTAGCTTAAAATATTTTAGACAGCTTGAGAAATGTGTATTTGTCTAGGTTGCTTTTTTTCCCAGGCAAGAATCTCTCTGCTTTTGCTGGTCTGCAAGTTCATAAAGGGTCATTTTAAGTGGCAGTGGAAAACTGTTAAGTTATTGAAAAAAAGTTGGCAACACTTTTAACGCATTGTGCTTGTAAAGCCAAGATACATTAGAGCTTCTTATGGGCAAAATGTGTGAAGACATAGAGTGAAACCTGCTTACAGGGAAAACAGAAAGATCTTGATCTCCTTCCTGTTTTTAGTATCTAATGTTGACATGCCTATATTTACAGTTGACTGAAATTGCCCCTGGTTGGCAATTACCATGCCTGTCTCTGAAAGTATGAAAAGATAAAATTAACAATAAAATGAATTTCTGACCATCAAAAGTTACAGTAATAGCTAAAGTTTTGTGTAAGTTTTTGCTAATTTAAATGAGAGTTGCTGTTTTACATTTAAATGTACAAAAAAAAATTTACTTGAGTTGGATGATTTTTCCATATTAAAAAAACGGGTTACTATGTCTTTCTCTATTTAAATAATAGGAAAGATCATCCTCTGGCACCATGCCTAAAGTAGATATTACATATTTTGCTGATCTTTTTATACTAGTGATCTTTTCATAGCTGCCTAAAATTCCATCTCAATTATAATTTATTAACTATTTCCTTTTAGACAAACTATTTTTTGCTATCACACACTCTGCTGCTAACTGTATTTTCAACTTACATATTTTTCGCTTTGAAATTTCTATAAGGCAGAAACCAGAAGAGGAATTTTACAGGAGCAAAAGCTATGTGCATTTCAAAAGAATCGTGGTAGACACTGCTTTTGCACTCCAAAAATATACACAAATTTATATTTCCACAAAAAGTTAGTGGGAGTGTATAGCTTTACATTCTCTTGCAGAATATTTTAGTAGCTTATCTATTAGTACCTATAAGACATATATATTTGGTATTGTTACAAATTTTATGTCTTTATTATTTAGGATGAAAATTCTTCTATACACTTATTAAACTTCTCTATGATTTTTTCAGAGTCTCATGACACGTTTTGTCTTTGGCTTCTAGTAATATATTTGCTTTAAAAACATTTTAGAAGTGAATTCTGGTATTATTAACAAATTTTAAAGGATAGATTTTATGGAATGTTTTCATATTGTCATGTTTAAACAAATTTAGAAACAATTCTAATTGTTTATACTTTCTAAATATTGAAGTTATTTTGTTAGGTTGCCTAAAGTAACAAGACTATTGACCTGCTTGATGGAATGTAACTTTACATTTGTTCTTGTTGTTTAGTCCCTAAGTCATGCCCAACTCTCTTCAACACCATGGACTAGCCCACCAGGTTCCTCTGTTCATGGGATTTCCCAGGCAAAAATACTGAAGTGGGTTGCCATTTCCTTCACTAAGGGATCCTCTGACCCATGGTGCAAACCCGTGTCTCCTGCATTGGCGGGCAAATTCTTTACCACGGAGCCACCATGGAAACCCCAACTTTTACATTCGTTGTAACTAAATTTTAGAATAGAATAATTACCTCTCACCACCCCTTTTCATTTCACACTGGAAGTACTAGATAGTCCAATAAGAAAAGGCAAGACACAGTATATAGATTAGAAAGGACGAATTTAAAATGTCTTTGTTTGTACATGACATGATTATCTATGTAGAAAATCCTGAAGAACTGACAAATAAACTCCTGAAACTAGCAAACCATATAGCAAATTGGCAGGATTTTTGTTATTTTTCAGTCACTAAGTCATGTCCAACTCTTTGTGACCCCATGAATGGCAGCACATCAGGCTTCCCTGTTCTTCACTCTCTCCCAGAGTTTACTCATGTCCATTGAGTCCGTGATGCCAGCCAATCATCTCATCCTCTGTTGCCCCTTTCTCCTCTTGCCCTAAATCTTTTCCAGCATCAGGACCTTCCAATGAATCAGCTCTTGGTATCAGGTGGCCAAAGTATTGGAGTTTCAGCTTCAGCATCAGTTCTTCCAATGAGTATTCAGGGTTGATTTCCTTTAGGATTGACTGGCTTGATCTCCATGCAGTCCAAGGGACTCTCAAGAGTCTTTTCCAGCACCACAGGTCGAAAGCATCAATTCTTCAGCATTCTTTATGGTCCAACTCTCACATTCGTACATGACTACTGGAAAAACCAGAGCTGTGACTTGACAGACATTTGTTGGCAAAGTAATGTCTCTGCTTTTTAATATGCTGTCTAGGCTTGTCATAACCTCTCTTCCAAGGAGCAAATATCTTTTACTTTTGTGACTGCGGTCACCACCCACAGTAATTTTGGAGCCCAAGAAAATAAATTAATTACTGTTTCTACTTTTTCCCCATATATCACTATTTCCACTTTTCCCCCATTTATTTGCCATGAAGTGCAAATCTGTCAGTTTCCACTTTTTCGCCGTCTGTTTGCCATGAAGTGATGGGGCCAGATGCCACGATCTTTGTTTTTTGAATGTTGAATTTTAAGCCAGCTTTTTCACTCTCCTCTTTCACCTTCATCAAGAGACTCTTTAATTCCTCTTCACTTTCTGCCATTAAAGTGGTATCATAAAAAGTCAGTATATAAAAGCCAATAACTTTTTTATATACCAATAACCAATAGGTAAAATTTTAAATTGAAAGCACAACACCAATTATACAACACCCAAAACCAATATATGTAGATATAAATCTAACAAAATCTTTACAAGATCTAAATGAAGAAAGAAAGAAAGAAAAAAAATCCTTGATGAATGAAATCAAAGTAAATAAATGGAACGGCAGTGTATGTTCATGGACAGGAGGATTATTTTGTCAAGATGTCAGTTCTGTCCAACTATATTGATAGATTTGAAGATTTGAAGGAATCACAGTTGAAATCCCAGAAAGTTATTTTGTGGACTAGACAAAATTGATTCTAAAATGTATTTGAAGAAGATCCAGAGTATCCAACACTGTATTGAGAAAGAACAACTATATTTAAGAATTGAAGTACCTAACAATTTTACTGTATTGAGCAGTAGTTTAGCTTCAGGAAATCCAAGATATATTAATAGAGCATCTACTATGCATGTAACTAGCATTTCTTAGACATCATAATGGTTATAAGAGACTAAAAAATAAAACAGTTGATGTATTATGTATATTTAATTCATGCCTGGAAGAGCTCTCAGGATTTTACCTGTAGTATATAAATTATACCTCCTGACACCACCACTGATGGGTAAATATTATTATTAAGCACATTTTAGACATGAGAAAATTAAGAGTCAGAAAGTGAAGTAACTTGCCTAAACTAATGATGTGAAAATGGAGCTATACCAGTAGGCTCTTCTGGTCTAGATAAGGATCACAGAAATTATAAATGTGAAATATTTGTTAAAAGACTATATTTTAAATACCTATGAAAACTGTAAATCCTATAACAGTTCAGTGGGCACAAAGTCAGTATGACTGGAGTGATTAAGGGAGTTTTTATAAATGTTTTAAATTTAGGCCTGGAGGCATATGTTGATTTAGCAGGCTTTAGGAAAAGATGAGGATTTTCTAGGAGAGAGGTTTATGGAAAAAGTGATGGAAATGAGAATAATCATAAAGGACTTTTGCAACTTACAGGGATTGGCCTGGAAAGGTAAATTTCAAGTACTGTCAGAGAGTAGCCATTTGCTGGATTTACTTGTCCAGCACCCGATTTCCTCTTCCACAGATAAAACATCTCAATTTTCATCCAAGTATCCATACCTGATCAGTTCATACAGTTCATAATTTGATTCCACTAGCAGAGTTAGCCACTCCATCATGTCCGACTCTTTGCAAACCCAAGGACTGTAACCCACCAGGCTCCTCTGTCCATGGAAGTCTCCAGGCAAGAATACTGTAGTGGGTTGCCATTCCCTTCTCCAAGGGGATTTTCCCAACCAAGGGATCAAACCCATGTCTCCTGCATTGACGGCAGATTCTGAACCACCAGGGAAGCCCATTGTGATTCACCCTAAATTGGTATTGTCTGCATTGCTATATTAGATGTTGTTCATATGAACACTTTTGGTCCATAATAATCTTTTCAAACACAGTCATTCATATATACATGTGTAAAATAAACCCAGAAGCCATTACAGGTCCCCAAGTAAAGTATCATTCTAAGAAAGGAGGCAAACAATGAAGAATGGAAGCTGTGTAACAGAGGATAAGAAATTAGAGTTTCAACTTAGAAACTATGCTTTTGTTACAAAAATTGCCTTTCTTTATTTTTTAATTTGGTTTGATTAGAGGTTTTCATTATAACTGAAAGCATACTGATGAAAACAGATAGTAACATGGGAAGCAGGTAACAGAAAAAGCATTAATGTAAAACAAACACTTTGCATATCAAATTATGATTCCCCCATTCTCTAAATGAGTAATATTTTCAAGATATTTAACTTCTCTCTGGGCTTCAGTTGACTCACTGGAAAAGAGAAATAACTAAATTATAGATCATTTAGCACAGGCAAAATTGACAGAGTGGAATTAGATGCTGGAAAGAATGAATGTATACTGGAGGAACTCAGATTTGATAGTTTTTTACAATGGCCTTAAAAATGATGGCTCAAAGGAACGACCTCACTGGAGGCTGACATGACTGTACTGTGAGCACATTTATTTGAACACTATTTTGCTTAAAGAACTTCAGGGTAATAGCTAGAAAAGACCTAACAGTACTTAAGTGTGGAGATTAGGTCTGTGTTAGGGTGTTGAGCAGAGGAACAGGAATGAATAAAAACTGGTGAGAACAATATTTCAAAAACCAGAAAAAGAAATTGATCCTCCACTTCCATAGAATGATGAAATATATTGGCTTAGTTCTACTTAAAACTGATATCCTAAATTTTATAGGAAAATAACAGCAGTTCAGTTGACGGTTCAGCAAAAATTAATAAGTTATACTTGGTTTTGGAGTTTGATAAATCTGTGCTTTTCCACCTGGCTTGTAGTTCATAGTTCAATAAAGACCCTACTTAAAGATATGATGGTGTGCTGTAACCCAAGAGAACTATAGACTAGAATAATACATTAAAGGAAAATATTGCACTTGTATTTGATAGAACTGTACAATAGAAATGTAGAGAAGTTGAGATCAAGCTGAGAGCAAAATAAATTAGCATGAGTTTGAAAGAAACACTAACCTAAAAATAGCTGTAGGCTTTCTCAGGTGTATTTGCTGGAAAAAAAAAAAATAACACCTTAGAGTATATAAATTTTTCTCCAATCAGAAACTATATATACAAACAGAAAGAAACCTGAAGAGCTGGAAAATGATTAATATGTATTATAGAGTAAGACCATGAGTTTCTTTGAAAAAAATGAGTAAAGACAATGACTGAATTATCTAGAATGATCATTTCTCTCTAATATTGAGTTGGTTATTTTTGGTGGGTTCTTGTTCAAGTTTCCATTCTTCTAAAAATAGCTCAAATTTGTGGTAGAATGTGGATGGAACACTGAGTGCAATCCTGTTTCAATGAAATGCAAATTTCCTGTCATGATTGCAAACTGTTTTCGTTTTTTTTCCATGTTGCTTTATTCCCTCTACAAACAAGGGAAAAAAAGATAATATTCCTAACATGATTTATAGGTTTGTTTTTCAGCAGAAACTAATAAAACCTAGGTTGTAAAGCATTTGGAAGATATAAAATTTGGGGTTAATGCATAATTATATGTGCCGGAGATACAGGAGTCAAAGGACAACCCAAATGTTCCAGGTGTTCAAAAAAAAAAAAAAGACACCAGAGCAGCTATAATTCATGAAAAAGACAAAGATCTATTATAAGTTTTGCAAAAGCCAGAGAAGGATGAAGTAAATACTGTAGGGCTTTATTCATTATTAAAATATGCAAAATTGAAGAGCTGGGGCCTCAAGGTAAGAACACTATGGCACTATAAAATGAATTGCAAATTAGTTGTTTAGCTTATGCTAGGCTATCAGAAGAATATAGCTATAACTTATGCTAAAGGATTTTTCACTTTAATTTTTCAGGAGGATCTGTGAGAGCCAAATTCTCAAACCAAGAAACCCGATCACTGTCAGTCTGAGTGTGGTCTACTATCTCTGGTCCTGTTTTCAGCTTTCTACATTTGCTTCATTGATATAACCCCCTCAGAGCCTTGCACTGACCCAGTTCCTGAGCCAATTCTGATTAAGCCAAGAAATATGGCAGTGCAGCCATCAGGGAGCATATAAAATCAGGTCAGCTTCTCACGTTACAGTTTTACGTGGTTGCCTTGTTTAATGTCTTATACAGTCCCTTCCTTGACGCAGACTCTGCTTTAGAAAATTTACCTTTACTGAGCACTTATTTCATGTTACGCTCTGTCCTATAAACTTTTCGGGCTTCAAATATACATATCTATCTCTCTCTCTATATATATATATATATATACACATAGATATTTTAAGTAGAGTTAATCCTGTGACTCAGTTCATGGTACTTAGTCATCACCGGTCACTGTAAGACTCCTTGTTAATTTTTTTAATCCCCTTTATCAATCTCCATCTCCTTTCTCTACATCATTCCACACCATTAAAGGGAAAATGGCTGCTCCTACTCAGAGCAAGTAGGGAGGAGTATATAAAACACACAAGTCTTGTGGAGGCACCTCTTTGACCACTCTATACTGTGATGACAATTAATGGAAAACTATAATTCAAATAGGCAGGATTGTTAATGATACAGATCCTAAAAGAACAAAGTTTGGTGTTACCATACTAGTCAAGAGACTACAGTCAGTTGATGTGCTTTCTGAGACCAAAGGAAATATGAAATTGGTAGTAGAAAATGGAATTTATTAATGTATTACATTTATTAGTTAATATTGATAAATATTGACTTATTACAAGCTGTAACAACATGATCATTTGCAGCAAGGAGGATTAGTAGTTCTAGCTATTTCTTTCTTGTCTGTATCTCTCTGTGTGTATATATATGAAAGCATTTGTGTATATGTGTATATGCCAAATGTTATTCTTTTAATTTTTCTGCTCCTAAGAAGTTGTATTAATAGTGGCAAAATAAAGCAAAAGCTGGAATCAAGATTGCCGGGAGAAATAGCAATAACCTCAGATATGCAGATGACACCACCTTTACGGCAGAAAGTGAAGAAGAACTAAAGGGCCTCTTGATGAAAGTGAAAGAGGAGAATGAAAAAGTTGGCTTAAAGTTCAACATTCAGAAAACTAAGATCATGGCATCGGGTCCCATCACCTCATGGAAAATAGACGGGGAAACAATGGAAACAGGAAGAGACTTTATTTTGGGGGGGCTCCAAAATCACTGCAGATGGTGACAGCATCCATGAAATTAAAAGATGCTTGCTCCTTGGAAGAAAAGGTATGATCAACCTAGACAGCATATTAAAAAGCAGAGACATTACTTTGCCAACAAAGGTCCATTCAGTCAAAGGTATGGTTTTTCCAGATAGTCATGTATGGATGTGAGTTGGTCTATAAAGAAAGCTGAGCACCGAAGAATTGATGCTTTTGAACTGTGGTGCTGGCGACAACTCCTGAGAGTCCCTTGGACTGCAAGGAGATCCAGCCAGTCAATCCTAAAGAAAATCAGTCCTGAATATTCATTGGAAGGTCTGATGCTGAAGCTGAAGTTCCAACACTTTGGCCACCTGATGCAAAGAACTGACTCGTTTGAAAAGACCCTGAGTTTGAGCCAGCTTCAAGAGTTGGTGATGGACAGGGTAGCCTGGCGTGCTGTAGTCCAAGGGGTTGCAAAGAGTCATACATGACTGAGCAACTGAACTGAACTTGATATTTCAATATATAACTTAGAAGATATCAAAGGGGAAGTGTGACTCAGAAAAATGAATATGACCTCAAGATGAATAAAGTAAGACTTTGCATATTCTCCTTGGGGGAGTGGGATAGCATATTTGGGGTTTTATGAGGAACCATTGCATCTTATTAGATTGAAACTTATCATGTTTACATGGAAGCTTAATATGGCCAAAAGAATGTGCTTGGACATAAAACTGTCTAAGTGTAGATGGCAGTAGACTCTTTTCTGTGACTTGGTTATTCTGGAAACCAAATATTTAAGAACCCACTTTCCTGTATAATTGCAAAGTCAAAAGGGCAGAAAGTGAAATTCATGGTAGGTTTTGAATGCATAGAAGCAGTAGTGGCCATAAGCCTTGGAAGATATTTGTCAGATTCAGATGTGATGACTAACAGATTCAGAAATGTGTGATGGATCCTCATGTATCATCACTATGCTCTCCTTTATGCCTGCCCTTCTTCCTAAACTTGACCCTGCTGAACACCAGTGACCCTGGGCTCCCCACCACATACTTGGTTGTGAGATCACAGAGTCAAAGATTTCTATAGAATTCCCCTGAACTCCCCAGTTATGGTCTTGCTTCAGCAGCTAGGTGGGTTGGACTTCTCACATGAACTGGTTGGTGACATTCTGCCAAGACTCCTCTCCACAAACTCCAGATTCTTATACCTAACTGTAAGCTAGAGGGTTCTGCTTGATGTTTACTATATATCACAAGTTCAAACTGGACAATGTTCAATGGCTGCTCAAAGACTGACTCTATCACAGAATGCTTGTCCTCCTCAAATCTTCACTGTCTCACTGAATGGTAACTTCAGTTCATCTAATGCACTGATGTGATTCTTGGTTCGCTCCTTTCAGTCTTAATTCACTACCATATTTTATTGGTTACCCCTCAAAATACCTATAGAATTAGACCATATCCACTTAACTCCTTAGTTTAAACTAACATTATTTTCACCTGAATTATTTTCATCAACTTCTTCATTAGTCCTCTTACTTCTTCCCTTAATAGCTAGTGTCTGTTTTCAACCTCTGCAAACATTATCAGCTTGTAAGATTCCTTTGCTCAAAATCCTCTAGTAGTTCCCTGTTTCAGCATAAAAGATAGTATCTTTAGGATTTTCTGCAATGCCTTATATTAATGGCTTCCAGTAAAAAAGATTCCATACTCTAGACAGCATTAAGAAATATTTAAGAATATTTTGTATTTCATAATATTTGATAGGCAATTATTGGGAAGGATCCAGTGATACTTGATATCTTGAAATTCAAGATATTTGATATCTTGAAATTCTTGGAGTATCCTGTACCATAAAGTATTACCCCTTATTTATAAAACTTGAATCCCTATTCTACATTACTCTGGGATTAAAAATCTCATTATAATTATCTAAAACTAGAGTCCATTTCAATGTGACTGCAAAGATTTTTGTGTGACTTTAAATATTCCAGTGTTACAGGAATGAAACCACCATGTTAGTCAAAGAAAATTACACTATGTTACATTCAAGTTTTGCAAAAATAGATTACTTATTCTGAAAGTCACAACATCAATAGACACAGGACTCTCAATACTTAAATCACATATGCAGGACAGTTACATAATAAGCTAGTATAGCATACCATGGTGATCCATGCGATTCTATTTAATCCAAGCATTTAACTCCATCATTATATCTTCATGCATAATTATGTCTAAGCTATTTAATATCAAATTGCACATTGTTTTATTATAAATAAATTATATTTTGATTCCTTTTATATTAAAATTGGTTATTTTATTGATTTTCAAAAAATTGTGAGTATTGTTATATTCAGCTCATTACCATTTAATAAGAGGAGTAGTATAAAATTCTCATTACAAGGGGATGTTGAGCCTAATGCAGTTTCCTGATTTACATTAACTGGATTCTATGAAATATTCTTATGTCCATCTAGTAAATTCTAACTCCTCAGTCTGTCTCAGCTATGATTTCCTTTTTCCTCAAAGTGCTTGAATTGGCTTCTGTAACCAGAAACCACTAACAAAGGATATCCATTACATTTAAAATACTAT
Source organism: Cervus elaphus (assembly GCF_910594005.1). NCBI lineage: Eukaryota > Metazoa > Chordata > Mammalia > Artiodactyla > Cervidae > Cervus > Cervus elaphus. Next base: position 61,004,038 of record NC_057831.1, on the reverse strand, counting down.
TCAATTCAGGAATATCTCAACTAATTCAAGGAAGTCTCTAATGAACAGAATAATGCCACTGTTGCTTTCATTTTTCCCTTTTTGAGTCTTCATTTCCACATTCTTATTTTCTCAACTGTCCTGTGATTCTGGAACCTTTAATAGATCTTCTCCCTCCTTTTCCCATCTTCCTAGCTAATAAGAAGATGAGAAATAAAATCTGAAACTCAAGCCGTGTGGCTTTAGACTTGCTGAAGTGTGAAAGTGAAAGTGTCAGTTGCACAGTTGTGTCTGACTCTTTGCCACCCCATGGACTGCAGCTGCCAGGCTCCTCTGTCCATGGAATTTTCTAGGCAGGAATACTGGAGTGGGTTGCCATTCCCTTCTCCAGGGGATCTTCCCAACCCAGGGATGGAATCTGGGTCTCCTGAATTGTGGGCAGATTCTTTACCATCTGAGCCACCAGGGAAGCTCAAAGTGCCAATAAATGAAAACCAATGATATTTAATGACAAAAATGAAGTACTAACGAAGCTTCAAGGTAGCCTGTTCCTAAGCCTGGGGGCAAGTAAAGCACACTTTTATTTCTCAGCAAGATAATCCAAGCTACACTCCAGAGAGAAAGCTTTGGGTTTCACCTCAAGTGACAGATCACCAACTTCTCTTCAGCAAGGTAATTGGCTCTTTGCCATCCAAACACGTTTATTCTGCAGTGATTTCTGAGAACCGACTTTGTGCAGGGTTTCTCGTCGCTGAAGACAGAAAAGGGAACAAAATAGACAAAAGTCCTTGTGTGAGCGGGGCTGACTTCTCATGAATGGAGACAAACAGAAAGTCAACAAGCAAGTATCCAAGGAGCAACAGCGAGTCAGGGCACTAGGAAAGCGAGGAAGTAGAGTCTGACAGGATGCCACTCTAGGTAAGTGTCAGAAAACACTTCATCAGTTGGGTCTTGTCCACTGACAGAAGACTGATAAAGAGGTTAATTGTCCGCATATATTGGTAAAGACCTTTCTAGGACGGGGGAAAAGCACGTGTGAAGGTTATGAGGGAAAACAAAAGGGTGAGAAGGTTAAGAAACAGGGAGATTATTGTTCTTAGAATAGAGATAGTAAGAGGAAAGGAAAATTAATAAGAGATGAGGTAACAGAGGAGGCAGGAGAAAGGAAACTGATTAAACACAAAAAATTTAAAAGGAAGGGAAATCATCTCAACGGAGTATCACAAAATTGAGGAGAAAAAAAAGAAGATCACTGTATACCACGGTGTGTGGTCTTCTTTATAAAACAACTTTAAGTAATCAGGTTAACAAAAAGTATTTATAAAATTGTGCTTTTAATTTTTTTTAAAAAGTACACGTGTATGTGCATACAATTATATTTTAGAAAATTAAAAAAAAAAAACTGCTGTATCAATTTTAAAATTGTGAAAGGAGTTTCCTGTTGTGAGAGGAGAACACAGAGAAGACCGAGGCGGAAGTCAGTCTCCTCTAAAAGTGCCTTGTTTTGTCAATGTCATCCTAAAGTTATGTGAATATTTTATGAAATTATAAAGGGTAATTAAATCAAAATATTAGAAGTAATCCCTACAAACCAAAAGCAATGTGAATAATTATCTTTTTTAAAATACTCAGTGATAAAACTATTTAAAATCTTTCTTTTATCTCAGTGTTTAAATCTTGGGGGATTAGATGGAACAGAAGACAAAAGAACATTAGTTTCTTTAAAAAAAAAAAAATAATAATACCTACATAACCCATGCACGGCAGTCCTTACCTGGGATACTGAGACAAAAGGCAGTGTCCTCTTGTCAAAAAACTTGCATTTCAGTGGCAAAATTGGACACAAACACTACACCATGACATGCAAATTAAAACTGCATGACTTACAAAATTAAAAAACAGCAAAACATAGTATTTGCCGCCACTCTGCCCCAAAATAGATGCTGCGTTTTTTTTCTCCTTCTACTACTTTTCTTAGTTTAGTTTATTTCTTTTTATCACAGTTCCAATGATTACCTAGGTGGTTTCCCATGATCTGTATTCTCTACTATATTTTTCAATATCTCCTCTGAGGAAGCTCAGGTGAGTAGGGTAGAAAAGAATACCTACTTTTACACAGTGTGTTTTTTTTTTTCTTTTTTGGCAAAAGAATACTTAACATATGATACTATCAGAATGCACTTCAAATATATTCATCCAAGAAAAGAATGATTCCAATAACAGATATTTCTATTTATGTAGGCAAAAGCTCTCTTTCCCTTACATGTTACCATGTAACAAATCTAAAACATTGGAACAGCTTCTCTCTACTGCACAAAATGCCAGTTTTAACGCAAACCAGACAAGAGGATCCATTTCCAAAATGGTTTACCCAGTGGCTGGCAAACTGCTAGAACTCTCCCTGGGACTGCTTAAGCATCTTCATAGGATAGTGGCTGAATTCCAAGACTGAGTGTTCTGAGAGTCCTTAAGGACTTGGCCTGGAAACTGGTACATCACTTTCACCATATCCTATTGGTCAAGAAGACATAGATCTGACCAAACTCAAAGAGAAGGAACATAAACTCCACCTCTCTATGGAATGAATATCAAAGTCTTTGCAGTTATTTTTAATCACCACAAAATTACCCAGACACATAGGAAGATTGATTACTTATAAAAATACATAAATAGTTTTTTTTTAAATGCCTGCACACACACACACACACCAAAAAGAAAACAAAAAGAAATCTCAGTGTATTAGCCGGCTAAATTGTATTTCAGGCACAGTCACGGCAATGCCATTAGTGAGAGTGAGGGGGAGGAGCTTTGCTCCAAAATATAAACATAGGTTCCTTCTACCATGTAACTATAACATATTGCTGGGCTTTGTCCTCTTCTACCATCAGACAGTATACAGGGAAAGGGAGAGAGTAAGCATGTAGGATGGTGAGAGAAGTTTTTTAAAAATGCCAGTTTGGAGTGGAAGGTGGGAGGGCAATTCCGGAGGGAGGGGACATATGCATACCTATTGTAAAGCAATTACTCTCCAATTAAAAATAAATAAATTTAAAAAAGAAAAGACAAAAAAAAAAAAATGCCAGTCTGAAAGTTGACATAAATCACACCTCATTGACTAAAATTCATTGGCTAACTGAAAGGGAGGATAGGGTGTTTGAACTACCTCTACGCTCAAGAAGAAATAAAAAGAGGTTCAGTGAGCATCTAGTCAACCCCTGACGCACCTTTCAAATTACAATTGTATAGATGCCTATATACAGCTGAAAATTTCATGAACCACGAGCTTTTTTCTACTAAATAAACAAAACAGGAGATGAATTTTAAATACTGCTACTCCAACTGTCTGATTTCTGATGAAGATGCTTCATGAAAGAGCAGCGTAATGAACGTGTAATTCAGTTTCTAAGCTGGGCTGAGACTCTGAGAGTTTCAAACCCCTGAATTGTTCAACATCGCAAGTCCTGGAAAATTTTGCCTTCCCGTATATTTAGCCCTGTTCCATTGGATGCTCCTTATCTCCTGGCCTCTGACCTTGTTTTCTATCTCACCACACACTGTATGTAACACCAGTGACCCTGGGCAACCATTAGTGCTGTAGGCACGCGTTCCGGGAAAGAAACTCACTCAGGACAACGCAGATGGTGGAGTGCAGTTTATTACGCCGGCGGGCCCAAGGCAGAGTCTCCTCTTAGCCAAGGGCCCCGACCAGCATTTGTGAAAATCTCTTATACCCGATGTGTACGTGTCCGAACCCACCACCCCAAATTCCTTGGGAGTTACATAAACCAAGGAAGGGTAAATACAGTCCCAATAACCCTGTCACTCATGTGCGTGTGCTCAGACAGTTAAACAATTAGCCAATAATCAATAAGCACGAGGTTATACTCTGACAGGTACAGAAAAATTTATGGCCTGTCTGGAGGAAGGGGTGATTAGTGTATGTGTTCTCTTAGGCGAGGAGTAACCTGGATATGATCTTCAAGGTTCCCCTGTGTGGAGGGGGTCTTATCCTTCTGTTGTCGTTTCCATAGGCACAAAATACAGGGTTCAGAATCCATTGGAGAGGTGGCCGAGCATGATCAGCATGAACAGGCCTGAGCTGGAGTCCAGGCCCTATGAATTCCTTCCTCATTAGCTCATGTTGAGTTGAACTTCTCTTTCTTTAAACTAATTTTTATTGGAGTACAGTGAATTTACAGTGTCATGTTAGTTTCTGCTGTGCAGAACAGTAAATCGGTTATACATATATCCACTCTGTTTTAGGCTCTATTCCCATCTAGGTCATATAGAATATTTAGTAGAGTTCCCTGTGCTATATGCTCGGTCCTTATTACCTACTTTATATATAGCATAGTGTATAAGTCAATTGCAACCTCTCAATTGACCTCTCCCCACCCCCCACCACCCTGGGTAACTGTGTTTGTTTTATACATCTGCAACTCTATTTTTGTTTTGTAAATAAGTTTATTTGTACCATTTTTAAAATTTTACATATAAGCAATATCTTATATTTGTCTTTATCTGTCTGACTTACTTCACTCAGTATGATAATCTCCAGGTCCATTCATGTTATTGCAAATGGCATTATTTCATTCTTTTTATGGCCAAATAATATTCCATTTATATATGTACCTCATCTTCTTTATCCATTCTTTTTTTGATGGATATTTAGTTTGCTTCCATGTCCTGGCTTAATTGTTAGTAGTATTGCAATGAACACTGGGGTACACATATATTTTTAATTATGGTTTTCTCTAGATATATGTCCAGGAGTATGATCATTGGATCATAGAGTAGCTCTATTTTGAGCCTCTTAAGAAGCCTCCATATTGGTCTCCATCGTGGCTGTATCAGTTTGCATCCCCATCAATAGTGTAGGGGATGCAAATATCCACACCCTCTGTAGCATTTGTTGTTTGTAGACTTTTTTGATGGTGGCTGTTCTGACAGATGAGAAGTGATGCCTCAGTGTAATTTCTATTTGCATTTCTCCAATAGTGATGCTGAGCATCTTTTCATGTGCCTCTTGACCATGTCTTCCTTGGAGAAATGTCTATTTAGATTTTTTTGCCCATTTTTTTCATTGGGTTGTTAGTTTTTTTTATATTGAGCTGCATGAGCTGTTTTTATAGTTTTTTATTTTAATACTCAGTAAGTTTATTTGCAAAATTCTTTTCCCATTAAATGAATATACTATGCAGAGTAATCTACAGACTTAATGCAATACCTATCAAATTACCAATAGCATTTTTTACAGACGTAGAATGAAGATTTTTAAAATTTTTGAGGAAACACAAAAGACCCAGAATAGCCAAGGCAATCTTGAGAAAGAAAGAAATCTTTCTTTCTTGAGAAAGAAAAACAGAGTTGGGAGAAATCAGGCTCCCTGACTCCAAACTATACTACAAAGCTAGTCATCAAAATGGTATGGTACTGGTGCAAAAATGGAAAGGTAGATCAATGGAACAGGATAGTAAGCCTAGAGATAAACCCCTACACCTATGGTCACCTAATCCACAACAAAGGAAGCAAGAATACACAATGGGGAAAAGACAGCCTCTTCAATACTCAGTGCTGGGAAAACTGGACCGTTCCATACAAAAGAATGAAATTAGAACACACTCCTAACACCATACAGAAAAATAAACTCAAAATGGACTAAAGACCTAATCCTAAAACTGAATTCTATAAAAATCTTAGAGGAAACATAGGCAGAACACTCTGACATATATCACAGAAGTCTCTGTTTTGATCCATCTCCTAGAGTAATAAAAATTGAAAAATAAAAATAAATAAGTGGGACCTAATGAAACCTAAAAGTTTTGCACAGCAAAGGAAACCATAGGTAAAAATGAGCTTCTCTCTTTTAACTGTAGAAAAAAACACTCAGATTTCCAAGCATGTTTCCCAGATAGGCAGGAACAGCATCGCCTGGGGATTTGTTAGAAAGGCAAATACAAGTATCCAGTCCCAGACCTACTACATGAGAAACTCTGTGGATGGAGCCCAGCAATCTGAACTTTAATAACCCCTTCAGGTGACTGATATCATTAGGTTTTAGAACAGCTAAATGAGAATATGCCGTTTCCTCCCCATCTACATTCAGAACCAGCCCACCTACCTAATTCCTAACCTCCTGTTTCTTATTAGTCTATGTTCCTGCAGTTTGCCCAGAAAGAAGTCACTGTATAAGTATTAATCTACTTGCTTAATTAACACTAGTATCATTAAGAAATAAATAAGGAATTTGTTGCCATTTACTTAATACCTAGAATACCTAGAATAAATTCTGAGATTAGCTACTGCTTATGTCCTTAATTATATTGTTGCAATGACAAAAACTGTCTACTTTGCCTATCATGTTGTTCCCTGTGAGCTTAATATCTTGTTCTTTATTACTCAGCTAAATAAATAATTTCTTGTCATCTTAGAAAGTTTTCTTGGATGGTTATATAGAGTTTTCATATCTGTTAATTTGTATGTTTCTTTAATTATATGTTGATGAACATAATACGATAATCATTTGTTTATAAAGATATTTAATGCTGTTTATGTCTAAAATCACATTTATTAGAGGTAAAAGTACAAACAAAAATGTTTAGCACTATTAAATTCTCAAATTACTCTTGTAATATAAGTATTTTTCACTTAAAATGTATTTATTAAAGTAAGTAAATACTGGGATACCAGCACAACATTTGGCATACGACGATTAAACACATTGCTCTAACACTTCCCTCGCATTTCTTAGAGAGGAATTTAGCAGTGTTATGGAAGACATATAATGTGCTTTTGTGGTTGCACAATGGGGGATCCATTTTAAGCTTGAAACCAAGCAGAAAATGGCTTATTTCATCAAAGAGATTTAAAACACCTTTCCTATCACCCAGCAGAGGGCTGCTGCTTACAGTAGGAAACGCACACACACACACACACACACACGCACACACGCACACACACAGAGGCAGACACACACACACACGCACATGCACACACACACGTGCACACGCACACACAGACACACGCACGTGTGCGCGCACACACACATGCACATACACGCACACACACAGACACACACGCACACACACACGCATGCACATACACGCACACACGTACGCACACGCACACACACACGCACACACACACACTTTTCCCGTTAGAGAAAACAAGAACTTCCGTAACACACAGCCACTGTTTCAAATGTAAAACAAACAGCTAGTTTTAAGCAGTGTATTTTAAAAACATACGAGTTTTTCTGTAACAACTTATAAAAGCTCAGTATTTACAGGACTCAGACATTGATAAAGGACTTGATTAGTTAGTAATGAGTTCCTTGAAGCAAGAGGTGTGTGTCGCCACATACATGTCTTTGGCAAATAGAACAATGGCAAAGGATTTAGAAGAGGATCCTGGCTCCACTTGAAAAGCTCCAGTCCAATTGTTCAGGGGTTCTCATTAGCACTTTAGAAAAAGTGTATCTGTTCAGTTTTATTACAGAAACCTTAGCACACTGTTTAATTTGTTATATATTATATAAGAAGTCAAAATCTACAAGTTTTATTATCAGAAAATGTGAGTCACTTTTTAGTACATTATTTTGTGGTCTCCTTAAAGATCCAGAGTATAAAATCTCACCAAATGTTATTATAGTTATGTGAATAGGGTGGACTCTACTGGACAGATTTTTTTTTTATATACTTCCTAGAACACCTTTTGGAGAAAGAAATGGCAATCCACTCCAGTATTCCTGCTTGGAGAAACCTGTGGGTGGAGGAGCCTGGTGGGCTGTTGTCCATGGGGTCTCACAGAGTTGGACACGACTGAGGCGACTTAGCATGCATGCATGCATTGGAGAAGGAAATGGCAGCCCACTCCAGTGTTCTTGCCTGGAGAATCCCAGGGACGGTGGAGCCTGGTGGGCTGCCGTCTATGCGGTAGCACAGAGTCGGACATGACTGAAGCGACTTAGCAGCTGCAGCAGCAGAAGGGCTGCTTTTGGGCTTCCCTGGTAGCTCAGCTGGTAAAGATTCCTGGGCCAGGAAGATCCCCTGGAGGAGGGATAGACTACCCACTCCAGTATTCTTGGGCTTCCCTACTGGCTCAGTTGGTAAAGAATCTGCCTGCAATGCGGGAGACCTGGGTTCCATCCCTGGGTTGGGAATATCCCCTGGAGGAGGGCATGGCAGCCCACTCCAGTATTCTTGCCTAGAGAACCCCATGGACAGAGGAGCCTGGCAGGCTTCCAAAGTGTTGGACATGAGTGAGTGACTAAGCACATAAATACACACAACAGATTAAGCATCCAGTTATGTAAAGGTAGAAGAAAGAGTTTTTTAAAGAAAACTAAGATTCTTTTTACAGAGTCATATATTAAGAAATATGTTTGAAAACTGAGAGAACTGGAATGATCTTATAGGAAGACCAGTGTGTCTGATATGTAAGTGAAGATAAAGTAGAAGATGTGACCTTGAGTAGAGAGGTGACCTTGAACAGAGAGGACCTATCTTACATGCCCTTTAGGGTGGAGTAACAGTTTGGATTTTAAGTGGAATAAGACACAGTGAGAAGTTTTAGCCAGAGAATACATGGCTATATTTATATTTCAGCAGATATTTTGGATGATACATTTTTTTTTTTTAAAGATCAAATTGGATTATGAACACTAGTTACAAAGGACTGAGGCAATAATCCAGACAAGAATAGTTCAAACATCAGGTTGTACTCTTCAAATATACAAAACTTTTATGTATCAAAATACTTCAGTTTAAAAAAAAACAAAAAGACAATGTAAAGGCCGAGCAGGAACAGTGACAGTGGGAATGGAACTAAGTGGAGACGTTTGAGATTGAATTAACAAGCCTGTTGATGAGTTCTGTCTGAAGGATGTTTGAAAATGAGGAAACAAAGATGACTCAAAGATGGGTAGCAATGTTACTGACTGTAATAGGGTGAGAGGATAGCTCTAAAATAAAGATTGGGTCATAATGAAGACTTATGTCTTTATTTATTAAGCTGTGGCATCTGTGAGACATCTGGTTGCAACTATCTGCTGTGAGGCTAAAAATTTAACTCTGGTGCAGAGGTGAAAGTCTGGGCAGAAAGTCCATATAAGGAAGTCCTTGCTGTGTATTACTGAAAGACATGCCGTAGGTAAATTTGTCTAGTAAGAGGAATGAAGTGGACACAAAATGGAATCCTAATGGATATATACCTTCTGTAAGACATTGAATATGGAAGAATTTGGAATAAAGAGGATTACAAAGAAGTAGTTATTAGGGTAGATTAGAAATCAGAAGACAATGGCATCATGAAAACTAACAAAAGAGAAAATGTCAAGAAGAGGGAAAATTCAACAATCTCACCTTCCACAAAGAATTTTTGTTAAGATGAGTATAAAAAATTACCATGTTCAATTGGTAGCATGTACAGAGCTATTTATTGTGATAAAGCAGAATTAGTGGGTGAATGAGGAAGTCAGAGAAAGGATTGAGTATGGAGTAGGAGGGAGAAAGTGGAGGCACATATGTAGACTTCTTGAGAAATGGGAAAGAGAAACATAATAGACTTGCCTGATAGTATTAAGTACCAGTTTGTGGTCTACTTTCATAACTATTATTAATATTATTTATTTAATTGTAAATTATTTAATTTAATTCTATGATTTTTTTTTCAGTAATGTCTTGCTATTTTTGTCTAGACATTGACAATGCAGCTATTAGACTCTATTTGTTCTGGAATTTTGAAAGCAAATTCAACAAGAGAGAGTCCAAGGAAAGGATGATATTTGATGTAAAGGAAATTGCTATATTGATAATAATGCATCATTAAATTTAGTAAAATGAATTAGCAGGTCATTAAATCTAGTAAAGGGAAACTAGGTGAGAAAGTGGCGGGATTGAATGTTTGAGGGTTTGGATAAAATCTAAGATGTGTAGTAATAGTAGTAATTCAGGAATCAAGCTAGAAGTAAGAAGTCAGGGTTTGAAAAGTGGAATTTTACAGTGGCTGGTTTTTGGGAGTGGTAATGTCACTGGTAATGACAGGGTCCTTCATTGTCATGGATCAGAATGAGGCAAGGTTTAAAAAAAAAAAAAAGGCACTGAGATGAGGAAGTCAGTGAACTCAGGATCAAGATGTAACATGGATCATCACTTCAGATGATGTTACCAAGAGTGCTGCCTGAGTTTGGAACTGTGGGGAGGAGAGTAAGCCAAGAGGAATGACCAGATAGTTCTGAGAGTAAAACAGTAGGATGGATGTCTTGTTTGTTTTGTCTGTTAAGATGTTATTTTTTAGAGAAGTTTTAGGTTCACAAAAAAATTGATGGGATGGTACAAAGATTTCTCATACATTCCTTGCCCTCACTCATTCCTAATCTCCTATCAAAAACCCCCACCTGAGTTGTACATTTGCTATAGTTGATGAACCTTCATTAACACATCATAAACACCCTAAATCCATAGTATAAAATAGGGTTCTCTCATGATGTTGAGAATTCTGTGGGCCTGGACAACAATATAATGACATATATCCATCATTATGGTACCATACAGAGTATTGTCCTGAAACTCTGCATTCTGCCTATTCATTTTTCTTACTACATCAACCCCTGGCAACCACTGATCTTTTCACTGTCTCTATAGTTTTGTCTTTCCCAGAATGTCATGCAGTTGGGATCATACAGTATGTAGGCTTTTCAGGTTGGTGTCTTTCATTCAGTAATATGCATTTAAGGTTCTTTCGTGTCTTTGCACTTCTTGATAGTTCACTTCTTTTTAGCACTGAATAATTTCCTTTCTAATTGTGGTGCTAGAGATGACTCTTGAGAGTCCCTTGGGCTGCAAAAAGATCAAACCAGTCGATCCTAAAGGAACTCAACCCTGTATAGTCTTTAGAAGGACTGAACCTGAAGCTGAAGCTCCAATACTTTGAACAAACCATTAGAAAAGTCAGTGATGTTGGGGAAATTTAAGGCAGGAGGAGAAGGGAGTGATAGAGGATGAGATGGTTGGATGGCATGACTGACTCAGTGGACATGAATTTGAGCAAACTCTGGGTGTCAGTGAAGGACAGGGAAGCCAGGGGTGCCATAGTCCATGGCGTCCCAAAGTGTTAGGCGTGACTTAGCAATTGAACAACAACAATTCCATCATCTAGAAATACCATAGCTTATCCAATCATGGACTAAAGGACATCTTGGTTGCTTCTACATTTTGGTAATTATGAATAAGTCTGCTTTACACATCTATATGCAGGTTTCTATGTGCATATGTTTTCAAATCCTTTGGTTAAATACCAAGGAAAGTCTAGATCAAATGATGAGTGTGTTTAGTTCTACAAGAATGTGATAAACTATCTTCTAAAGTGGCTGATCCATTTTACATTTTACACCAGCGATGAATGAGGCTTTCTGTTGCTCAACGTCTTAGCTCAACATGTTTGTTATTAGCAGTGTTCCAAATTTTGGCTAGTCTGTTGGTATTTAGTGGTTTAGTTTTTGATTCCAGCTTTCAGATGGTAAGGAACGTGCCTGCAATGCAGGATATCTGGGTTCAATCCCTGAGTGAGAAAGATACCCTGGAGAAGGAAATGGCAACCCACTCCAGTATTCTCACCTGGAGAATTCCATGAACAGAGGAGTCTGGCGGGCTACAATCCATGGTGTCACAAAGAGTCAGACATGACTAAACAACTATCACTTTCACTTTCTTTTTAAAAGTGTTAGATGACACATAGGAAGGTTTGTGGGAAGGAGAAAAGCAAATTTTACAGAGAAATTAGGGGACGTCCACCTATCCTACACAGTAGTGTACACATTTTCTACCATATCTCATGGGTCAGGTTTATCCATAAATAGAACCTATTTGATGATAAGTTACCTTGAGTAGATGAATCAAGGTAAATTGGAAGTGGTCAAACAGGAGACAGCAAAAGTGAACGTTGACATTTTAAGAATCAGTGAACTAAAATGGACTGGAATGGGCAAATTTAATTCAGATGACCATTATATCTATTACTGTGGGTCAGAATCCCTTAGAAAAAATGGAGTAGCCCTCATAGTCAACAAAGAATCCAAAATGCAGTACTTGGGTGCAATCTACAAAATGACAGAATGATCTGTATTTGTTTCCAAGGTAAACCATGTAATATCACAGTAACCCAGGTCTATGCTCCAATCACTAGTGCTGAAGAAATTAAGCTGAACAGTTCTATGAAGATCTATAAGACCTTCTAGAACTAACAACAAAAAAAGATGTCCCTTTCATCATTGGGGACTGGAATGCAGAAGTAGGAACTCAAAAGATACCTGGAGTAACAGGCAAATTTGGCCTTGGAGTACGGAATGAAGCAGGGCAAAGGCTAATAAGAGTTTTGCCAAGACAACACACTGGTCATAGCAAACACCTTCTTCCAACAACACAAGAGAAGACTCTACACGTGGACTTCACCAGATGGTCAACACCGAAATCAGATTAATTATATCCTTTGCAGCCAAAGATGGAGAAGCTCTACAGTCAGCAAAAACAAGACCAGGAGCTGACTGTGGCTCAGATCATGAACTCCATATTGTGAAATTCAGACTTAAATTGAAGAAAGTAGGATAACCCACTAGATCAGTCAGGTATGACCTCAATCAAATCCCTTACGACTATATGGTGGAAGTGACAAATAGATTCAAGGGATTAGATCTGATAGACACAGTGCTTGAAGAGCTATGAACGAAGGTTTGTGACATTATACAGGAGACAGGGATCAAGATCATTCCCAAGAAAAAGAACCACAAAAAAGCAAATGCTGTCTGAGGAAGGCTTAAAAATAGTTGTGAAAAGAAGAGACGTGAAAGGCAAAGGAGAAAAGGAAAGATGTACCCATTTGAATGCAGAGTTCCAAAGATAGAAATGAGAGATAAGAAAGCCTTCCTCAGTCATCAGTGCAAAGAAATAGAGGAAAACAATAGAATGGGAAAGACTAGAGATCTCTTCAAGAAAATTAGAGATACCAAGGGAACATTTCATGCAAAGATATGCACAATAAAGGACAGAAATGGTATGGATCTAACAGAAGATATTAAGAAGTCATCTTAGTCACTCATCATGGCTGACTCTTTGCTACCTCCTGGATTCTAGCCTACCAGTGTCCTCTGTCCATGGGATTTTCCAGGCAAGAATACTGGAGTGGATTGCCATTTCCTTCTCCAGGGACTCTTCCTGACCCAGGGATCAAACCCAGGCCTCCTGCATTGCAGGCAGACTGTTTACTGTCTGAGCCACCAGGGCCTGATATTAAGAAGAGGTGGCAAGAATACACAGGTGAACTATACAGAAAAGATCTTCATGGCCCAGATAAGCATGATGGTGTGATCACTCACCTAGAGATAGACATCCTGGAGTGCAAAGTCAAGTGGGCCTTAGGAAGCATCACTATAAACAAAGCTAATGGAGCTGATGGAATTCCAGCTGAGCTATTTCAAATCCTTAAAAAATGATGCTCCACTCAATATGCCAGCAAATCTGAAAAACTCAGCAGTGGCCACAGGACTGGAAGAGGTCAGTTTTCATTCCAATCGTAAAGAAAGGCAAGGCCAAAGAATGTTCAAACTACTGCACAATTGCACTCATCTCACATGCTAGCAAAGTAAAGTAATGCTCAAAATTCTCCAGGCAAGACTTCAACAGTACCTGTACTGAGAAATTCCAAATGTTCAAGCTGGATTTAGAAAAGGCAAAGGAACCAGAGATCAAATTGCCAATGTTCACTGAATCACAGAAAAGGCAAGAGAGTTTCAGAAAAGCATCTACTTCTTCTTTATTGACTACACCAAAGCCTTTGACTGTGTGGACCACAACAAATGGTGGAACATTCTTAAAGAGATGGTAATATCAGACCACCTGACCTGCCTCCTGAAAAATCTGTCTGGAGGTCAAGAAGCACCAGTTAGAACCAGTTATGGGACAACAAACTAGTTTCAAATTGGGAAAGGAGTACATCAAGGCTGTATATTGTCACCCTGCTTATTTAACTTATATGCAGAGTACATCATGAGAAATGCTGGGCTGGATGAAGCACAAACTGAAATCAAGATTGCTGGGAGAAATATCAGTAACCTCAGATATGCAGATGACACCACCCTTATGACAGAAAGTAAAGAGGAGCTGAAGAGCCTCTTGATGAAAGTGAAAGAGGAAGAGTGAAAAAGTTGGCTTAAAACTCAACATTCATAAAACAAAGATCATGGATCATGGAAGTCTATCACTTCATGGAAATAAATGGGGAAACAATGGAAACAGTGACAGACTTTATTTTGGGGGGCTCCAAAATCAATGCAGATGGTGACAGCAGCCATGAAATTAAATGACACTTGCTCCTTGGGAGAAAAGTTATGACCAACCTAGACAGCATATTAAAAAGCAGAGACATTTCTTTGCCCACAAAGATCCATTTAGTCAAAGCTATGGTTTTTCCAGTAGTCATGTATGGATGTGAGTTGGACCATAAAGAAAGCTGAGTGTTGAAAAGTTGATGGTTTTGAACTGTGATGTTGTAGAAGACTCTTGACAGTCCCTTGAACTGCAAGAAGATCCAACCAGTCCATCCTAATGGAAATCACTCCTGAATATTCATTGGGAGGACTGATGCTGAAGCTGAAGTTCCAATACTTTGGCCACCTGATGCAGAGAACTGACTCATTGGAAAAGACCCTGATGCTGGGAAAGATTGAAGGCAGGAGAAGGGGACGACAGAGGATGAGATGGTAGGATGGTATCACCGACTCAATGAACGTGAGTTTGGGCAAGCTCTGGGAGTTGGTGATGGATAGGGAAGCCTGGTGTGCTGCAGTCCATGGGGTGGCAAAGAGTCAGACCCAATGGAACAACTGCACTGAACTGATGATAAGTTTAGAAAATTTTTATGTTATGATCAATATGCTAGTTAAAATATACAACCTGAAATATGAGGTTCTTACATAAGGAGACAGGAATAATGAATTTTTTTGTGGCTAGGGCGGTAGTGGTAGTGATTGGTAATCCTTGCCTTAAAGAATATTTACCTATAAAATCTAGGAAGTCAAAATAAAGTCAGCATGTTCAATTTAAAGGAGTTTTTGTTTGTTTTTAGCTATGACCATTCTATGAAAGTGCATGACCATTCTATCATAGGGACAAGAGATAATATTCTCCATACATTCTCATACAAGACATTCCTGTGACAGGTTATAAAATTGTTCTTAACCATTACTGCATTGATTTTACACAACAATCTTAATATCCTTTAATAAAAACTAATTGAATCATCCAATAAAAATTACTCAGTGGAAAGATTGAAGGCAGGAGGAGAAGGAGACGACAGAGGATGAGATGGTTGGATGGCATCACCGACTCGATGGACATGAGCTTGAGTAAACTCTGGGAGCTGGTGATGGACAGGGAGGCCTGGCGTGCTGCAGTCCATGGAGTCGCAAAGAGTCGGACACGACTGAGCAACTGAAGTAAACTGAACTGAACTGAAAGGAATAAAGCAGATAACAGATAAGTCAGGTTTTTCAGTGCTTTGAATGGATAAGTAAACACAGTGGCTTCCCTAATAGAAAGGTAGAATTCTTCCTGAGCACACATATGTTCTTCAGTAATGGCTATGAAAGTTTGTAAGCAATAATATACATTCTATTAAACCACCTTGAAGTTTAATGGATATATGTAGCTTCCCCTTACTGAAAATTTCTTTGATCACCTTAAGTTTGTAAGACATGTAAACATGTATTTCTATTATAGTTTTATTATGCTATATAATTGCTACATATGATTTTTAGAATATTTTCAGTTAATAATTATTAAATATTTAATACATTGTTTCTTAATAAATGGTAGTCTATTTGACAATCATTTTAATGCATGTGCTTCTGCTCATCCTCTGACAAACTGTCTCAAGTTTAATTTAGGATATACATTTTCTTACTTATATTTCAACAACTAGCATATTACATGTGCTTAATTGCTGTTTGTTAATTTTGCAAGCAATTATACAGCACTGTGGTAAAAATTTAAGTTAGCTGTGAGAATTATATAATGCTAGTTGATATAAAAAATACACACCAATTTTCCAGTGGCTTACCAAACTGTAAATTTATTTTTTCATATAAGCATCCAACAAAGATGTCCTGGATTGACTGTGTCTTTCGTCTATGTGGTGATTCAAGGGCCCACATCATTTCCAGCAGTATTCACCCCCTTCAGGCTTTCACAGTGGGAGAGGGGATTCTCAGACAACTAAGCCCTAATGTCCTAAAGCATCCGTTTTATATATGGCTACTCATCTAACATGGGAATAGTTATGTGAATCCTTGGGAGATCTTCGGTCAGTCAATCAAATGAGGAAGCATGTGCCTGCATGTATGTGTGTGTCTTGTGTGTCTGAGTGTGCAATTACAAAAAATGGAATAAACCCACTCATATTATTATGGAATTTTCTATCTCACAAAACAGCAAAACAGGACATCTTAAGCTTTACCATGTTATGGCACATATAATTCTCTATGTATATAAAAATAAATGCAATATTTTTATTATTAGTGGACATTTAAGTACTCCAGTACTCTTGCCTGGAAAATCCCTTGGACGGAGGAGCCTGGTGGGCTGCAGTCCATGGGGTCGCGAAGAGTCGGACACGACTGAAGCGACTTAGCTAGCTAGCTAAGTAGTTTCTATTTTTCTGTTATGACAATGTATGGATTTGTATACAATAATATATTGTTAAGTGTTTCCATACTTTGCTCTGCATGTAATTCTTTATTATGTATATATAAAAGTTTAAGAAATAACTCCCCTAATGATCGATAATTAGGTTGTTTCTATTTTTCTATAATGACAATGCTATAATGAGTATACTTGTAAATATATTTATTAAATGCACACACATTTATGTTTGACCGGATTTTAAAAGTAGATTTTCTGAGTCAAGGTATAGGCACAATTTAAACCTAGAAATTTGATCACATTATCCTCCAGAAAGTCCTATATCCATTCTTTGCAACATCATTTATTCCATCTCCATGTTGCCTCTACTCAATATTTTTGATCTTCTTAATCAAAATCTTCTTGATATAGTTGGGAAAAATGATATCTTTTTGTTTTAATTTGCATAAATTTCATTACTTGTGAGCTTCCTTGGTGGCTCAGATGGAAAAGAATCTTCCTGAAATGCTGGAGGCCTGGGTTCAATTCCTGGGTCTGGAAGATCCCCTGGAGAAGGGAATGGCAATCCATTCCAGCATTCTTGCCTGGAGAATTCCATGGACAGAGGAGTCTGGCAGGCAGTCCATGGCGTCACAAAGAGTCAGACATGACTTAGCAACTAACACTTCCACTTCATTACTTATGAGGCTGAATACATATGCACTTGTTATTTAAAATCTATTTTGCATCCAAAAAATAAAAAAAAAAAAAAAAAAAATCTATTTTGCAGATTGACCATACATTTTGACATTTTTCCATTGGATTGCAGTCTACTTGTTTTCAGTTTCATTTAAAGGAATAAATAGCTGCCATTTTGAATATGTTGTTAATATTTTTCTGTTATCCACACTTTCACTTGCACAGTTTATTTTGTAAAAATTTAATTTTTCTGGATTCATATCTGTCAGTATTTTATTCTCATGTTTCTGGGTTCTGTTAAGCTAAAGAAAGATTTCCACCACTCTTCAAGATTGTAAAAGGTGGTGTTCCAATGTTTTCTAATACATTTTTTTTTTTGCTTAAATTGTTGTAGGTAATCCCTTTGATTGATCTAAAAATTAATCTCTATATAAAGATATAATTTCTGCATAGATATATAAAAGATATCTTTATTTTTATCCAAATGGGCTTTGCTTATTATGACTCCCCTTTCCTTCCTCATTTGAAAACCATATTCTTAACTGTATTTTGTTCGTATATCTACTTGTCTATATCTCTCAGAACCACACTGATCTAAAAGGTCTTAAATTATGTTGTCATTAGACAAGATTTATGCAAGACACAGCATTATTGGCATTCTTTTTTAAAAATGACTTAGACATATTCATGCATACATTCCTCATATGCATTTTATAATAACTTCTGAAATTGTAAAATGATGTTGTGCTTGTTATTGAAAAGAATTTTTAGGCTATCTTGATGAGAAGTATCATATGACTAGCATAATATACATCTTTTATTCAAGTTTATTCAAGTTTTCTTTTGCAGTCTATGGAAAAGTTACATAGTTTTATTCATATATGTTTCAAACTCTAGTAAACATGTTAAAATTTTCTAATGCACTTTCCCATAAAATAATTATGGTATATAAGAAAATAATAAAATTTGGACCATTGATATCTACTTGTGAATATATGAATTTGTATTTACTGACCTCCTGTTATCTGCCTTAACAATGTCATGCACTTTGCTTACATTCTCTTACTTTATCTTTAAAAAGAAACCTACAGAATTATCATTCTTATTCTAGAGAATGGCAAACTGAAGCTGAAGTGATTATCCTCTGACAACGAACAGTGAAGGAAGACACAAATCAGATCCAAGTTTCCATAACCTTAACTCTTAACATTAGGCTGTTGTCTAAGTTCTCGTATTTTTCCATTTGGGGCTTGTAATTTGTAAGTAAACATTTATTTTAAAAACATTTGTGATATTTATTTACTTTTCTAACTCTTCCATTGTTTTTTTCTTTTCTTTCTACATATGTTGACATTTATGGGTTTATTTTCAACCAGAAGTTTCAATCAACTTATCCCAATATTCCAATAGTTCAGAAAGGGTGTATTTATTTGTGAACATGCTCGGGGTTTCTTATAAATAGAGAATTACTTAGAAATGATCTCAAAATTGCAATTGTTATGAGAAAAAAATTAAATTTATTAACAGCATCATCTTTCTAAGTTTGCAATTTGATTTTGAAGATTTATCTCAATAAACAAACCCACCACCCCCATTAGAATCATACAGTTTTTTATTAACTGCACAAACTTTGAGCTAATCCACAAAGGAAAATTGTCCCCTTAGGAATAATGATGGTAATAGAGAAAGATTTACCTGTCCTTTAAACTCTTCATTTCTTTGTTTTGTTTTGTTTTGCTTAAGTCTAATTTAGTATGTTTTAGGCTACGCTTAAATGTCTGTTCTTTTCAGCTTTTCTTACACTGAGAAGGCTTTGCAAGGAAGAAAGTGATGTTTTGAGTGGGTACTCTGCATCAGGAATATTGATATGCCTTTGGTTTCATCTGTTACTGTCATTTAATCCTCACAAAAACCTTATGGGTTGGCATGAAGTGTTAGTCAATTATCAATGTCTTACATTCCTTGGTAATTTAATTATTCCCCTTTAAACATCAGAGATGCTCACTGTTTATTTCCCTCTTTGTTTTCAGGTAGCAAATGTGATTTCACGTATAGAGACACAGATTTATTTGTTTGCAAGTATATTAGATAACACTGCTGAGTGACAGGTGGCAGGTTGGACAAATCTAGTTTCACATATTGATGCTAATGCTTACCCAGTAAATTAGGGTAAATTGCCTGTCTTCTTTGTGCCAGAGTTAAATGGAAATAATAATATTTATATCAGAGTGGTGTTGGAATGATAACATAAGAAAAGCTGTGATCAGAGCCAGGTTACACTAACTGGAACAGTATATTTATCAATAAGATAATATGTTTTTAACATATTCACTCAAAAAATGAATAGAAATATTTACTGATGTTTTAGATCTTTTTTTGAAATATGTCTCTATTTAACAATATTTTGCTGTGACTTATTTTACTTAATACAATAGACAAAATTATAAAATGAGAAGAGAATTAAAAATCAAGAGTATTTCAAAATCAGAGTTGTGGGAGTAAAGCAACAGCAAATTCTGGAACTTATAGGGATTTCTCATTAACAACATACTGAAGTTTTATTTTATACTGCCTAGATGTCTAATACATTTAGTATTGCTTAGAAATATCCCAAACCACAAAACTCTAGCAAGTGGAATAAACAAGCCAATTTTTTTTCCTTCAGTGCTTAATGGCTCAGTTTCTTAATATTACATATAGCACAAATTTCATTTAGTTTTAAGTATCTGTCTCAAAAAAACCTTTCTATCACAGCTATTCACTTATGCATTCTCTCTACACATATTTCATGTCATTTAACTAGAAAATTAAGAGATACATTTTAATAAATTATTCAGATATAAATTGCTGTTGCATTGAAGCATAAAGATATGATTGATCAGATACTGACAGAATGTTACATAGGGTATAAAAATTAAATAAATAGAATTTATAATTGGTGAATCTCATAAAAGTTAATTATCTAAGTAAATTAAATATATTTAATTCTAAAAATTACCATGTGAAATCAATATCATTAAATAAATTATTATCTTATGTTCTTCAAACTCACAAAGTTTTCTAGTCAATATTTTATAAGTGAAGGGTTTTAAAAAATTCCTTGATGTTTTATTTTTAACCCTCAAGATTCATGTTTATCAAACCTTCTCATACGTGCACTGTGTTCTGACATTTGTGTTGGAATAAAGTATTCATGGGAACACAAATCAGAAAAAATAAGTAGAAATGTGAAAGACACAGATATAAGTCACTTGATTCCTTTCAAAAGCAAAGACATGCTGTCCAGTTGCAAAGAATGTGAGTCAGCTGGAAAATTGCTGCTGCCAGTTCTGCCAAGCCCATCTCAGCTTTCAAGGTCACGCTGTCCTTGGGGCGATCCCCAGACAAAGCTTGTACATGCAGTGGTTTAGGAGCTTCGTGGTGTCCACACAAGCTGGGGCTCTCCTATTGAGCAGTCTTTGCCCTAGAACTTTGTTGTGCTGAAATACACGTGTTAGGTTGTACCTCTGTCGGTTGGCTCCCTCTGCCCAACCATATTTTTTTCTCCTTTTCCATCACAGACAGCACTCCTCTATACATCTTCTGTATTGCTATTAATACTTCTTACTTCTGTCTCCCAGAGAATTCAATCGGCTCAAGAACTGAACCACAATGATTTGCCAACCAACTATCATACCTGATAAGTGGAGTAATGGTTCCCTAAAACATAAACCTCCTTCCCTTATTTGTAAGAGAAGCTTGGTATTTGCATAAGAAAAGTTTGATACTTACATTCAGAATAGTTGGAATACAAGTCCTAGTGATAGCCACAAAGTCAGAAAGGTTTCAGAAACAGAATGTGGTGGGCACAAGGACAGGCATTTCATTGCATATCCCTTGAGATGGAGGGAACCTATGGCTACCATTTGAGTTAACAATAAAACTAAGTACTCCAGACTAGATCTGGTTCAATAACAGTTCCATAATGGTGAGATGGTCCTGAAAAAGAACTGTGTTGTACTGAAAATGAAATTGATGTAAGTAATCTGAAAACGTGTCTTCTTTTAATTTCCAACATATAGGCATGCACTTATCTATTTACAAAGTATTTCTGGATGCTTATTACATGGAGTAGTTAATGTTGACCCCAAATCCCTCTAAAATTTTTTAAAAATGCTATCCATTGCAGAGCAAGTTGGAGTTAAGCATATAGTTGTACAATAATAAAATAAACACAGTTTCTTCCTTCATGATATGGTGGAGATTTCAAGCAAAAAAAAAAAAAAAGGATAAGTGCACGGAGTGAAGTCAGTGCTAGTGAACAGGAGGCACAGGCTGCTGGGGGAACACATATGACATTCCCTAACGCAGGTTAGGGGAATCGCAGTCAGGGATGGTTGGTTATAGGAAGTAAAAGCCAAGCTAAGAACTGAAGGCTGTGAAGGCAGCAGCAGGGCTGTGTATTATGAGGGAAAAGGAATAAACCATCTCAAGCAGAAGGACTGTATATTAAGGCCCACAGGTCAGAAAGAATTCGTTTGTCTCCTCTCTCTTCCTGTTTTGGAGATTTCCCTAAAAGTCTTGTGGGATAAAAGGGAAGAAATGTTGTGCATATTTAGATCAAAAACAGTCGATTTCTTTGCTGAACTGGCCCTTATTCTGCATTGCTCTGTAGAGTTAGTATCTAGTCTTCTGTATCTCCTTTGCTAGACAATGCCTCCCCAGCTTTGAAGCTCTGACTCCTGTAACCTCCTCTATGGAGACTTTTCTGAAGTCCCCACTCAAGTTTATTCATTTCATCCACTGTATTTGGAAAGATGAGACTGGAGCATGAAAAGCCTGAACAGCTGTATCCGCGAACTCTTGCTAGAGTGGAGTTTTTAATGCTGATAGAAAGGAAGCAGCATCAGTTACACAAAGGATGGAACCAGTGCCTTCTGAAGTTCTCAGCAAAACGTGATTCTTTCATCAAAGAAAGTGATTCTTTCACCATTCTAAAGCATGTGAAAGGTCACTGGTCCCTCAGAACCAGACATAGAATGCTCACATTAGAGAAGAACAAGCAATAGCAGCAGCTAAACACCATTTATATGAGCCGAATAAAGCAGCTAGCCAACATCACGCAGCACTTACTGGCGAGAAATATATCCTTTCTTAAAAGTTGTTATATGAAGATTAGTATTTGCATAAAAGGACAAGTTATTCTGTGATCTGTGAAATGGGTTCTAGAAACAGAAGCAGTATCAATGCAAAAGGATGTGGGTGCGACAGATGAAAATATATTTTGGGTGAAGGCATTTTTTTATCCATTTGATAAGGATTCACAACTGCTTCAATAAGTGGGCAACTGGTGATTTCATGGTATGCTATTTACTATTTGTTCTATGTAAAATTGTAAAATAATTTATATATATATATATATATTTTTTTCTATTTAGTTTGTATCTAGCACAAGTGTATTCAGAGCAGATGTCCTTCTTTTTTTCTTTCCTCAAAAGTTCCTATCCAGAGAATAGCGTTGTTCACATCATTCCATAGTATCCTTTCAGATCCAAAATTCTGTTCCTTATTTTGGGCAAAATCTTATAAATTGCCAGTATATAAAATTCTAAGTTAGGTAGGTCCACTTCTGTCTCAGTTTCTTCAGTATATATACATATTTTTTTTGTTCGTATCTTTATCTCAGCATATTCTCCTATATCTGTCTCCATATATATACATTTATATACACACAAACATTCACATATACATATGTGCATAGATATGTGTACATATTGTGTACATACACAATCCCTCATAGGACTGTAAGATTGTGAGATTCTCAGTACAGGTATTTCATTTTGTACAATTTCATAGATCTAGTATATTTCTCTCATTCTATGAACATACTATGAATGAACAATTGAGTGGCTGGATTAGTGACCAAAAATTATATAGCACGGTAATGCAGTTGGGTTTTAATGTGCAGTCTTAAAATAGTACCATGAAACTGTACTTGGAGATATTTAACTTGAATTAAAGAAAGCTATATCAGTTCAGTTCAGTCGCTCAGTCATGCCCGACTCTTGGCAGCCCCATGAACCACAGCACGCCAGGCTGAAGCTGTATGTTCATAGGTAATAAGTAAGAAATCAAGCTTTGCAGATGAACCCAGGGGAATCTCTGAAGGTTATGCAGAATGACAGCTGACAGAGCCTATCATGTTAGTAACCCTCTCACATGAAAGAGTATAAAAGACTGCTTTGTCTTGCCATATTTCTATCCTTGAGGTGTGTTATATGACTTTCTTGGCAGTAAAATAGAAGGCAGAGATGAAAGCAGTCCTATAAAAAAGACTTTAGTAAAGATCCCAGAGTAATGCAAAGATATTAACAAATTATTTATCCAATAAATAAATCTCTGAGATATCTATAAGTGTGTTTTTCAATGGAATATCTTCATAATTGGATAATTTTACAAAGCTATTAAAGAGTTGACAAGATGATTAACTTTTGTGAATTCCTTGGAAAGTGAATAATCAACTCAATTTACTACCTATGTATTGACTTTTCTAAACAGAAGAAAATCACATACATTCAAATGTCTTCTGCATCACATATTATGCATATTTTACAAAGAGACAATATGCACCAAGATTAAAACACTGAGGTGAAAGTCAGCCTCAGATTGCTTGAACAAAAGGAAATAACTCTGCTTGTAGTAAAAAAAAAAAAAAAAACACAAAAACTTATAAAAGTTTTTATACACATAAACAAAACAAAATGTACAACAATAAAAATGTAATAATTTGGATGACTTTCCTCTAAAGAGATCAAACTGCTCTCCAGTGCATTATCTCATGTAACCCTAACTTCCTCCCTACTCGGAAAGCAAAAGAATGTACTACCTGTAAATATTATGAATCCCCGCTTCCCTCTGAATAGATATAGCTCAGTCAGTAAAGAATCTGCCTGCAATGCAGGATACCCAGGTTCTCTTCCCGGGGGGAAAAGATCCCCTGGAGAAGGAAATGGCAACTCACTCCAGTATTCCTGCCTGGAGAATCTCATGGACGGAGGAGCCTGGAGGGCTACAGTCCATGGGGTTGCAAGAATCAAACACGCCTTCCTATACATCCTGGCATAGAAAAAGCTCCAATTATACAAACACTTTACAGGCAAGGTTAAAAGCTAAATCTAGGCTATGATGTTGCTATCATCACAGGGTGTGAAAGCGCTTATTTTAAGACAAGAACTCCTACAATCTAAATGCAGTCCAGTTAGGGTTACAAACAGCTGAAGGAAACCATGAATTTCTTAATAAGACAACACACCATTTAATCAGGCTACAAGACAGAGGTTAAAACCACTGGTGGTAATTCCGTGGGCCATACATTAGTACAGGTTTACAAGATAAGGGCTCTTTTGTCACTAATCTCTTAGTGCGAGAAATCAAACTTATTCTCTGGAATCATTGCCCTTTCCTCCTTCTTGGTCTTCCAGTTGTTGTTTTAATTTTTATAGCCTCCATCCAGCATCCAGGGATTGTATCTTGATATCTGTTTTTCCATACTGCTCCATAAATATTTTTTCAATCTTTGACTTTCTACCTATTTATATTCTACTAAGTCCCTTTAAAATTGGATCAATACACAGCATCATCATATATTTCAAATAAATGCTTTCCAAAAACATTACCTTTGCTTTGTAACACTTAAATGAGTTGTTTAACAAATACATGATACTACATTATTTTTCTCAGACTAATTTTTTGAAGTAAATTTATATACATGTATTCTAATTAAAAAAATTCTTTACATAAATTTTCCTTAATTTAAGATACTGCACTTTCATTTATAAAATTTATTTGTGTATTTATTTATTTTGAATTTGCATCCATTATTCTTCACTAACCCTAAAGAAAAGGAGAATTTTCATGGTCATGTTTTTCTTTATAGTATACTCGCAAAAGCCTCTCATATACCCATTTGAATGAAGAGTTCCAAAGAATAGCCAGGAGAGATAAGAAAGCCTTCCTCAGTGAACAATGCAAAGAAATAGAGGAAAACAATAGAATGATAAACACTAGAGATCTCTTCAAGAAAATTAGAGATACCAAGGGAACATTTCATGCAAAGATAGGCACAATAAAGGACAAAAATAGTATGGACCCAACAGAAGCAGAAGATATGAAGAGGAGGTGGCAAGAATACACAGAAGGAGTATACAATAAAGCTTTTCATTACCCAGATAACCACGATGGTGTGATTACTCACCTAGAGCCAGACATCCTAGAGTGTGAAGTTAAATGGGCCTTAGATGGCAGTACTATGAACAAAGCTGGTGGAGGTGATGGAATTCCAGCTGAGCTATTTCAAATCCTTAAAAAAGATGCCAATAAAGTGCTACACTCAATATGCCAACAAATGTGGAAAACTCAGCAGTGGCCACAGGACTGGAAAAGATCAGTTTTCATTCCTATAACAAAAACAGTGAGTGAAAGTCACTCAGTCCTGTCAGACTCTTTGCGACCCCATGAACTATACAGTCCATGGAATTCTCCAGGCCAGAATACTAAAGTGGGTAGCCATTGCTTTCTCCAGGGAATCTTCCCAACCCAGGGATCAAACCCAGGTCTCCCACACTGCAGGTGGATTCTTTAACAGCTGAGGCAGTGGAGAAGCCCAATAACAAAGAAGGACAATGCCAAAGAATGTTCAAACTACTGCACAGTTGTACTCATTTCAAATGTTAGCAAGATAATATTCAAAATCCTTCAAGCTAGACTTTAACTGCACATGAATCGAGAACTTCCAGATGTACAAACTGGATTTAGAAAAGGCAGGGGAACCAGAGATCAAATTGCCAACATCCACTGGATCATAGAAAAAGCAAGAGAATTCCAGAAAAACATCTATTTCTGCTTCATTGACTATGCTAAATCCTTTGACTGTATGGATCACAACAAACCATGGGAAAATTTTAAAGATGTGGGAATACCAGACCACCTCACCTGCCTCCTGAGAAACCTGTATGCAGGTCAAGAAGCAACAGTTAGAACTGGACATGGAACAACAGACTGTTTCAAAATTGGGAAAGGAGTACATCAAAGCTGTTTATTGCACTCTGCTCATTTAATATATATTCAGAGTACATCATGTGAAATGTAGGGCTGGATGAATCACAAGTGGAATCAAAATTGTTGGGGGAAATATCAATAACCTCAGATATGCAGATGACATTACCCTTATGGCAGAAAGCAAAGACAAACTAAAAAGTCTCTTGATGAAGGTGAAAGTGGAGAGTGAAAAATCTGGCTTAAAACTCGACATTCAAAACATGAAAATCATGGCATCTGATCCCATCACTTCACGGGAAATAAATGTGGAAACAAAGGAAATAGTGAAAGATTATTTTTTCTTGGACTCCAAAATCACTGCGGACAGTGACTGCAGTCATGAAATTAAAAGACACTTGCCTCTTGAGAGAAAAGCTATGACAAACTTAGATAGCATACTAAAAAGCAGAGACATTACTTTGCAAACAAGGGTCCATATAGTCAAGGCTATGGTTTTTCCAATAGTCCTGTATAAATGTGAGAGTTGGACCATAAAGAAGGTTGAGTACCAAAGAATCAATGCTTTCAAGCTGTGGTGTTGGAGAAGACTCTTGAGAGTCCTTTTGACTGCAAAGAGATCAAACCAGTCAATTCTAAAGGAAATCAACCATGAATATTCATTGGAAAGACTGATGCTGAAGCTGAAGCTCCAATATTTTGGCCACCTGATGCGAAGAGCTGACTCGTTAGAAGCCTCTGATGCTGGCAAAGACTGAAGGCAGGAGAGGAAGGGGATGACAGAGGATGAGATGGTTGGATGGCATCACTGACTCAATAGACATGAGTTTGAACAAGCTCTGGGAGATGGTGAAGGACAGGGAAGCCTGGCGTGGTGCAATCCATGGGGTCAAAAAGAGTCAGACATGACTGAGGAACAAAACAATGATGAATACTTCTATATCTCAGCTAGAAGGGTTAGTGTACAACTAATTATGCCTGAGAAATCAGACTGAAGGCTAACTGCTTTGAGAGGATCTCAAATAAATAAATTAGCTAAATAAGTAGCACTTAGTAATTTCCTGAATGATACAATAAATATTAAAATAATTGAACTTGAAAAAAATCTATATTTTGAAGTACTTTTTCTAAATTTTAGATTAAGTGTATATAAATCTTTTCTGACTAGATTTTAAAAACATCATGATCAACTTTTTAAATGATTATACATACAATTGCATTTGATAGGGCTTCCTGGGTGGCACTAGTGGTAAAGAACCCACTTGCCAACACAGGAGATGTAAGAGACACAGGTTTGATCCCACGGTTGAGAAGATCACCTGGAGGTCATGGCAATCCACTCCAGTATGTTCTCCTGAAGAATCCCATGGACAGAGGAGCCTGGCAGGCTACAATTCATAGGGTAGCAGAGTCAGACAACTGAAGCAACTTAGAATGCACATATATTTGGTAAATTCTTATTATTTCATCTACCTTCTAATGTCAGTTCTACTATTATTCAGAAATATTTTCTCAGTGCTTGCCAACATTAAGATTAAACTAATTTCCATAATGTTTTAAATACATATATTAAGCAAATTTTGGGGGCTCCAAAATCACTGCAGATGGTGACTGCAGCCATAAAATTAAAAGACGCTTACTCCTTGGAAGAAAAGTTATGACCAACCTAGACAACATATTAAAAAGTAGAGACATTATTTTGCCAACAAAGTTCTGTCTAGTCAAGGCTATGGTTTTTCCAGTGGTCATGTGTGGATGTTAGAGTTGGGACTATAAAGAAAGCTGAGCACCGAAGAATTGATGCTTTAGAACTGTGGTGTTGGAGAAGACTCTTGAGAGTCCCTTGGGCAGTAAGGAGATCCAACCAGTCCATCCTAAAGGAAATCAGTCCTGAATATTCATTGGAAGGAATGATGTTGAAGCTGAAACTCCAATATTTTGGCCACCTGATGTGAAGAACTGACTCATTTGAAAAGACCCTGATGCTGGGAAAGATTGAAGGCAGGAGGAGAAGGGGATGACAGAAGATGAGATGGTTGGATGGGATCACCGACTCAATGGACATGAGTTTGAGTAAACTCCGGGAGTTGGTGATGGACAGGAAGGCCTGGCATTCTGCAGTCCATGGGGTCGCAAAGAGTTAGACATGACTGAGCGACTGAAGTGAACTGAACTGAACTGATTAAGCAAATTATTTTAAAGTAATGATAAAACAAATAATGCACTTCAAATGATGTACATCATTCACAGTATATTCAGTGCTTTCAACAGGGACACATCATGTAGTCTCTAACTTGTATCCTCTAGAAAGGAAACCTCTTCTTAGGTGATATGCTAATATCTTGGATAACAGGGCTCACAGGTCTGTGCTAACCT
The DNA here is from genome assembly GCF_910594005.1 of Cervus elaphus. Lineage (NCBI taxonomy): Eukaryota > Metazoa > Chordata > Mammalia > Artiodactyla > Cervidae > Cervus > Cervus elaphus. Next base: position 60,975,281 of record NC_057831.1, on the reverse strand, counting down.
TCCTTCTGATAAAAGGTCCTACTTCCCTACTCACACAAGTGGGAAATGTTCCAAACCAGGCCAGTCATCTTCCCTTTGATCTCTGATTAACAGGTTGGCAGTATCTGAGCAGAAGGCATTGAGACTGTCCATTTGTATTAGTAGAAAATGAAGCCAACAGAGAGAGAAGCAGAAACACAGGCAAACCTAGTAACATTTCATTTCTCTTAGTCTTCCCTAACACCATCCGTTATTTATCTGTCCTGACCAAGGTTTGTAAACACAATCAGTAAATATCTCACTGGATTATACCAGGATAGAGAAGTTAAGATTCTCTGATTAACATAAGAATGAAGTCCTATATTGCCTCCTATTATGACTCCCCTCCCCTTCCTAAGATGGCTACCCAACTCCCGGAGCCCACATTTCAGCTCCTTTCTCCTAGTGGGCAGAATAACAATTTCAAAACCTGTACTGAATCTAAATCAGGTCTCTTGCAGTGATTATTTAGAACCTTTCATGCAAGATTGAATCAAATCAGGCCTCTTTCAGTGATTATTTAGAACCATTCATCCATTTTTCTCCTTCAATGACAAACTCATTTATCAAATTATTACTAAAAGGGAGAGGTGCAAGAGATACATTGAGGTGTAAGAATTTTGCGCATTTCAAAAAAAAAAAACCCCAACTTTTTCTTGCATTCATAAAAGAAACCCTGGATATGTGTGCCAGTGTTAGTCTTCAGTCATTAACAGATAGAACAAGAATCTCTCCAGTTGTTCATTTCTTCTTGGGAAAGTGAAAGCATCAGTTGCTCAGTAGCGTCCAGCTCTTTGTGATTCCATGGACTGCAGCCCACCAGGCTCCTCTTTCCATGGAATTTTCCAGGCAAGAATACTGGAATGGATAGCCATTCCCTTCTCCAGAGAATCTTCCCAACCAAGGAATCAAACCCAGGTCTCCTGCATTACAAGCAGATTCTTTAATGTCTGAACCATTAGGGAAGCCCCTGATCCACTAGGTTCCTACCTACAACTTGTGAAAGAAAGTGAAAGTGAAGTCGTTCAGTCATGTCCAATTCTTTGCAACCCCATGGACTGTAGCCTACAAGGTTCCTCCATCCATGGGATTTTCCAGGCAAGAATACTGGAATGGGTTGCTATTTCCTTCTCCAGGAGATCTTTCCGACCCAGGGATTGAACCCCGGTCTCCCACATTGTAAGCTGATGCTTTACCATCTGAGTCACCCTAAAACTTGTCAGACAACAATTTGTATCATTTGTGTTAAGCAAACTAATAAATAACCACTATGATATCTCTTTTCTAGAGGAAGATGTCAAAAATTATCCCCCTAATTTTTGTTAGGTGAAAAAGAAAGAACCAGAGGAACAACAAAAGAGGTCCCTCATAAGGAAGGATAGAATGCATTTTTTGCACTTTGAAAATGGTTCACTATGCATTAACTTTTAAGTAAATGGGGTTTTACAAATAACTTCTGTTTTCATTCATTATCTTAACTTTTGCTTATTCTGAAAGATAATGGTCCTAATAATATATAGGGATAGTTGTCTATCCTATAGGGGTAGGGATAGATGCCCTTAAAATTATCAAAATGTTCTAAACAGCTCGTGTGCACCTCTCTTCCATGGCGGGATTAAAACCATGAAGCTTTCTCCATAATATCATCGCAACCTGCATGCATATTAACTTGAGTTCAAACTAGTTTGCTGTACATCAAAATAAAAACATTTCACCATAATTAATTTCCTTTTGACGAGCTGGAGCCATGATGATATGATCCCCATAATGACTGACTGTCATTTGCATCGCTGCTTCTTTATTTCCGTGTGGGTAAAAGGACGTGGAACAATGGACAAAGTCTTTAAAAGTGAACACAGTCTGTATCTGTTCAGCCTCAGCCCACACAGAGGAACTTTTTTGGGGATGTAAACAGTTGTGCTGAATATGAATTATGAAGGGGCTTTACTTCCTTAAAAAAAATAAGTTTGGTTTCATCAAAATATGAATGCTTTCAAAGTACTGTCATGCATATAAATGTCATCCATTATGGGTGACTTTTCATTAAGGGAAAAAGGAGCCTGAGAATCAGCTGATTAGAATGTCACTTTTATTTACTCACTAAATCTTTACTGGGTTTCTGATAGGTGACACTCACTAAAAAAAAATCCGTTAGCTCTATTTGTGACTTCTTCTAATTAGTAACAGAAATATCAATCATAAATGATATTTATCACTAATATCAGAGTAAGAATTACCACTGAGTTCATTTCCTAGTACTTAGATCTATCTCATTACTAGACAAATAGTTTTAAAAGACTTCCAGATCTTTTGTCTCTGAGATTTGTCTCCATAAGCTTGCATTAAGGAAGAAAACCTGATCTTAACAAAAAAAGTAATATAAAGATATTTTGAAAGGCAACACATAATTTAAGAGTATACCATCAATTTGAGCCTGTTAGATTAAACAAGGTTTATTTTAGCTTCATTTATTTAGGCTCCTTAAGCCAATCAGTTGTAAAATTCAATCTGATTAATGTTAAGCCCACAGATGCCCAAAAGCAAACAGAAGTAACTGTGGAGCTTCTATTAGGGATTTTTAAAGTACAGTGGCTCAGAAATAGTTATATCCCTAATACCAAAGTCTATATTATTTTGTTTCTATTTATTATACATGTATGCACATATGTTCATGTATAGTACATAGGTATATATTATTTAATATACATAGTTGCTATATAAATATTATATATGTATGTTCTTTAACAGAAATTTGCATTTTCTTTATCTCTTCTTATGAATTCATTTTAAAGGCAATTTTAAAAAAATTCTTTTGTCTAAAAAGTATAATTGGGTTAAAATGATCCTCAGTTCAAGTAAAATCTTTTTTAAAGTACAATCTCTGATTTTTCATGGTAAAATTTCTCATCTGGGGATGTAGAACAATCTCAAATATCCTTCTTTAAATGGGTTTTTGATATTTCAATGAAAATCTATCCTAATTATTAAAAATACCTTCTCAACTATCAAAATTGAATATAGATATCCTTATTTAGTAGGAAAAAATAACACGTATTCTTAGCATATGAAACTATACAGTAGTTTAAAAAGAGACTCTTTTTTCAGAATGAAATTTAAATGTTTGTCTTCCTAAGAACAGAACTATTACAGGAAAGACAAAAATGTCAAACAGCTACAATTTGTATAATCGACGAAATTTAAAAAGTCATTATAATCTAACACAGGAATAATTTAAGATATCAAATATTGTTTTCAAATGGAAAACTTAGTTTCCAAAATGTATACTTTCAATTAATGGGCTTCCCAAGTGGTGAAGAACCTACCTGCCAATGCAAAAGAAATGGGTTCAAACCCTGGGTTAGGAAGATCCCCTGGAGGAGGACATGGCAACTCATTCCAATATTCTTGCCTGGAGAAACCCATGGATAGAGAAGCCTTGGCAGGCTATGGTCCAGAGGGTCGTAAAGAGTCAGACACTACTGAAGTGACTTAGCACATACATATATATTTCAATTAATACAATAAAAAGTTTAGATATGACTAAAATTAGTCAATTATCTTTTAAAATACCTTAGGACACTTTCCCTGCTCTAGAGCAAAAACTACTGTTAAACAAAAATAAAGGAGATAGTAAAAAAAAAAAAAACTACAAGTTGGAAATTTTTCTGGATTTTACGGATGTTAAAGCTTTAGTGTATGTTTATGGGGATGTGTGTGTATATGAAGACTATAGAGTTTTTTATGTAGAAAAATAAAATTAAATTTTCATTGAACATTTCTTAACCACAAAAATATAAGAAAATAAAGAGACATGTGTCCTGAATTCCAAGCACAAATACTACAAACCTCAAATTGTATGGCAAAATTTTATGAATTAAAAAAATTAAATTATCTGATATTCAATAACTCAAAAAATATATAGAATTCTCAAAAATAGGATGCTCAGAGAATTATTCCAGAATACAATGCAAGGTTACTTGTTTAATTATTTATTACTAGTTTCCAATAAAAGAAAAATTTATTTCTTCAATTTTTTCCTATCATGGTAAAATCTGTTTTCCCTGGAGAAATATCTCAAATGATGAAAAAGGGAGGGGAAGGGAATATAACTCAACACACATACACTCTATAGAAAGCTATTCCACCTAAGAGGGCCTGTACAAACTGCCTGTGGCTTCTCTGAACCCTACAATAAGTGAATGGTCCTCTTATGTAGGACTCTACCAATGAGAAGAGAAGCCGTCCTTCAAATCCCAGGCTACTAAGGAAAGCCCTCACCCTCACACACCCCAGACCTACCTCAGCACATCCGAAAGCAAAATTCACTCCTTAACATTTCAGTTTGAGGATTTGGACATGCTTAGAAATGCTACTCACCCCAGCCTTAGCTTTCCTTATATTGCTTTTTGCCATAGAGGTCCTGGTGGGATCATGACAGGAACTGTTGATGACCCTAAAATGTGCAGTAAGATTTTACCCTGGGTGTGGAAGAGAAAAACAATCTAAAACATATCCATCAGCACCAAAGAAACTGGAGAAATGAACCATCTTCAGCCCCACGCCAATGCTATTTATGTAGCAGTGTGGACGCTGAGCTGCTTCCTAAGGAAGGAAGGAAGGAAGTCCTTCTCTAAGGAAGGACCTATTGTGCCATCTACTAGCTGTGGTATTGGCAGGTGCCTATTAGATCTCAGCCCCTAGGAAGTTGCCTCAGTGGCAGAGAGCCACTCTCACTAAGGCCAAGACACTTTCTCATTTAGCCCACACCCAGTTTTGGCCAAATGTCAGACAAGCCTGATGGACCATTTTAGCTTCAGAGCTCCTGTACTGTTGGCTGAAACTTGTCAGAGCTGCATCACAGTTCAGGATCTACTTCTGCCCTATTCTCCTTCCTTCCTCTGCTCTCCACAGATGTTGATCTCAAGGACTCTCCCTAAAATAAATCTGAATATTAAACATAGCATCATAGCCTACTTGTGGAAGAATCTCATCTACAACATCCAGTAAATGAGAGTAGGATTTAGAAATAAAACAAATTTGCCAATAGTGACAGGAGATCATGTTTGAGCTGGACATCAAATAAGGTCTTTTAACTAGTTCTCATAGACTTATATCTGAATAAAATCAGAAATAAAAAAAATGAGTATCAACTATGACCCAACTCAAAGGTAAATGTGGATTCTCATGAAGAAAATGAATCCATTTCTGGGAATAGAAATGGATTAATTAGCCTATAGTGAATACGTCAATGTTTCAGACTGATAAAAATAAGAAGCAGAGTGTTTATATATTGGGGCTTCCCTGGTGGCTCAGATGGTAGAGAGTCTGCCTGCAATGTGGTAACCTTTCACTTAATAAACAATGAATTTATAACATGCCTTCATCTTTGGTTAATTTGAAATCACTTTATAAAACTTCCAGTTCATCTTAATATATCTGTTTTCAGTCCCTGCTTCAAGATACAAAGATAAAAGAATCTGCATCTTTTACATCATCATTCCATATCTACACTGCACACACACACACACACACACAAACACACACGCAACTTTCAAGGAGGGCTGAATGACTTTTTAAAAATCTAGCCAGCTAAGGACAAACACTAAAAGATGAGGAATTACATGATGTTGAAAAAATGACGGGATAACAAGTTTGCGAAGGAAAAAAAAGAACTAGTGAATATTCTAGCACACAATGGACTAATAATTTTGATTATTTTGAGTTATATGATTCTGTGGCTTGATATTAGTTTTAGCTCACCAACAATATAATACACTTTAGCCAAATTTAAGTATAAAATAACTTCCAAGGGAATCACATAGTTAAGCTTGCACATAGTCAAGTTGCTCCACGGGGACCCAACTCCTCTGTCTGGGCACAAATGTTGCAGTTTCCCATACTGAGGCAGGACAGACACCAGAGTCTCACTTCTTCTGCAGGAAGACAGACACTTCTGTGAGAAAATAGATGCCATGCAGTTCTTGGATTTTCAGTTGATAGTTGAAGGCTAATTGACATGATGAGGAAGGACTGGGAAAGTGAGTTTCTGGACAACTTTAGAGGACAGAGTTCACACTATGGGAAATTCCATGAGCATTGGCTATTTACTCCAAAATTGGTCATTAATTGTGACAAATATCTATAAGGATGTCCCCAATTTTTCTGCTGGTCAATGTCTGGAGGAAAAAAAAAACTTGCTTAAATAAGATCAACAGGTAAAATCATACTGTGTGAAGTGTGTGGAAGGACCGGCTTTTCACACCAGAGGTGGTGTGTTGGGGGTTTGGGAAGGTCAACCATGCTTCACAAAGAAGGTGCAATATAGACTAAGTTGGAAAGTGGGCAGATTTGGGGAAAAGTGGCATGATGTGTGTGTTTGCTTATGAGTATGATATAAGGCTGTTGAGAAATGGGGAGAAAGAGCAGGAGAAAAGGATCTGTTGAGAGTCAAGTGTAGTGCTTGGTAATGGGAAGCTAGTGTGCTTGTAAACAGGAAACATGATCCAATCAGACAGAGAAAGGCTGAGCTACTGAACAAAAGGTAAAGCCTTTATGGCAACAGATTGTCTGTTCAGCATACAACCCTTTCCATCTGAGGTTTTCAGGATTGATAAAAATTATACTTCCCTTTACACTAACTTGATATACTGTAGTAAAAACTTTGATTTTCTTTTACAGAAAAGTCATGACTGACCAGTTAGCTTTATAACCACTTTACCACTTAGCTATGCCCCAGTGCCAAGTTTACTCCCAAGGATGACAGTGCAGGAGGCTCAAGAAGAGTCTAAAGAAGGAAAAGAATATCAACTGGCAAGGACTAGTCCTATCTGCTGAAATAAGCGGGGAGAGCGGGATATAGAAACTTTGAAGAATGAAAAGATTGTGACTGATGGAGAGCACCATGTAAGAAACTTGTTTGAAGAAAGGGACTAGATAGAAACATTGAGGGAGAGAATGAGGTCATGACACAATCATTGGTGAACAATTTAGACTCTAAATTGAGTGAAACTACCAGGTTAATAACTTCTGCACACCCTGAGTATTTACAGTTAGTTTCAAAGACTTTCATGAAAATGGATTTCTTTTTCTCCCAGAGTTGGAATGAAAGCCCTACTTCCGAGAACTAAGATACTGACCTTAGACACAAGTCAGTGACCAAAATCATCAAATTCTATGAGAAATAGTGACAATGGAAAAAACAGTTTAACTTTTTAGAAGGAATGGACACCTTTGGAAGTGAATATAAAAACACCTTATAAGAAAAAAGAGTCAGATTAGAGATTTGAGGGCTCTACATACAAAATGGGAAAACACGATAAAGTCAGTAGCAAGAAAAAGCAGGGCACAATGAAAGATATTTCTGTCCAAACTTCAGAGCAACATACCAGGTAAATAGTGCACTCAAGATAACAATGTTATAGAAATACTGCCAATGATAACATATACACACACACACACACACACACACACACACACACACACACACACACATATATATATAAAAGAAATACTTGAGATTTGAAGATAGTAGACTAAGACTCCAAATTCCATTTATAAGCTTCCAAATGCAAATATACTTCATTCTTGCTATCTCATATTTAGAATATAAAATACTATTGTTGAAATTGCACCCATAACTTTAAATTCTTTGCCACTACTGTGTCCTAACAGAACCATGTTCTAAAATGTGCAATAGGCATGATAATTTTATCTGATCTACATAAAATTATTAGACTTCCCTTGTAGCTCAGCTGGTAAAGAATCCGCCGGCATTGCGGGAACCTGGGATCGACCCCTGGGTTGGGAAGATCCCCTGGAGAAGGGAAAGGCTCCCACTCCAGTATTCTGACCTAGAGAATTCCATGGCCTGTATAGTCCATGGGGTTGCAGAGAGTCAGACATGACTCAGCGACTTTCACTTTCACATATAATTAGCAATGTTAAAAACCTTAAAAGAGTTTCCAGGACAAACTCTCCTTATATGGAATTTTATATGATGACGAATATCAATACTAACAATATAGTTTGTTTGAGCTTTAATCAATCCCCAACTGTCCTATTTTAAGTTTCTATGAGAATAAGTTTAGTTTCCTTGCCAGCTGTTTATATTTTAATTTTACCTAATAATGAAACATCTATTATTTGGTACAGTAATGTATTTGGTACATTAATGTATGGGGAAGGCTGAGGTAGTCTGTGTCCTTCAAGTTCTCTGGCCCTCTCTGCAGTACAGAGGAGCAGAAAGAGTTGTCATTCAACATTTGTACATGAACTATTTAGTGAATACTTATTATGTGTAAGATGCTGTATTATCTGCTGGGTAATAAGATTTTAAAGTTTATGCTGTGAAATGGGATCAGTATTAACAAGAGAGGCACTTGTTTGTCTCATATATTCTAGGGGAAAGAAACGTGAAAATCCAGGACAAATAGGACTTGGTAAACAGAAATGAGAGCGCAGAAATGATAAATAAAAACATAGCCAACCAGACCCTGGGGGAAGGATCACAAAGGAAAGCAGATGAGACAAGAAGAGAAATGACACTTTCACATAATTATGAAAAAGAGATTCAGCACAACTAAAAACATGTAAAATGTAAATGTGTACATATGCCTGTGCATGTGTGGACAGAAAATACCTATGCTTGTTCTTTCTCTTGGGTTCTCATTGGTTATAACATAGACGGGATGCTTTCTTGTAACAGCCTGAGCGCATACACATCCACAGCAATGGAGCACGTAAGCAGAAACAGAAAAAGATACTACTCATTGGGAAGAAGAACCTGGAAAAGTATGGAAAAGAAGGTATAAAATCTTTAGCACCTGAAATCTTTGTGATTCCTTTCTCTTGGCCCATATGCTAAGCCAGTCTTAGCTCATCTCCTTAAACACCTAGGAATGTACCTGCTTTGTCTCTCTTTCTGAGGGTATCCAACAACTTCAATCCTCAGAAACATCAGGGCATGGACCATAACCTCTTTGCCCCAGGTCTGACAATGACCAGTACGTTTGCAATTGATTTGAGACACAAACCCTTTTCCAAGGAGCAGGCACACAACTTCCTTGGCTACATACACTCTCTGGCTGTTTTAAACACCTGGATTTTGCTAGCTCTTCCTAAGGCACCTACAAGCACCTAAGGAGAATAGGTAGGTTCTTTGGGTTCCTTTGCCACCTGGCAGGAATCTGGGGGGTTGGAATCGGGCCATTTTCTCTCATTTTATTTTCCTCTTGTTCTTCTTTAACAGCATATAAATTTCGGTGAGTCTTTTACTCTCTCTTAGGTTTAGCTCGTTCCTACAAAAATAGAGATAGTACATGCTCACAGCAGAGCTAAACAGATAAGTAAAGCATTTGAAAATGTGCCTGGTTCTATTAAGTGCTCAATAAATGTTAGATATCATCACCACCACCATCTTGTTGACTGACTTGCTATTGCCCCAAATATTTCTGTGTCTACTCTATAGAGAAGAAACATCACAGCATACCCCTGCAGGTTCTAACTTTACTCCTCAATGCATAAAGTGACCTGAATATGCTGGGACTCTTCTGCAAAACACAATCTTAATTTATTTATTCCTTCCTTCACTTAGCCATTCAACACCCAGTAAACAGTGTCCGGAGTGATCGGCACGAAGAGAAAAGCTGAATGTGGAAGGCAAAAGGAAAAATGTTGTTCCCAGTTTCCTGAATAGCTGCTAACTTCCTTTAACTCTTTTTTTTTTTTTTAATTTTTAGCTTTACTTACAGGAGACTATTTTGCTAGATAGGATGGTCACTATTCAAATCGGTTTTCCCTGTGCTGTGACCTCTAAATTAATTACAATAACTGAAGGAAGCCGCGGGCTCGAGGCTGTCTTCAGACTAAAGGCATGGTATCCCTCAGCTTGGTTAACTCGCAGAAGAGAGGCTGGAAGAGACGTTTGTGCCCCAGTACACCACATCGGTAACTTGCCTAGTGATGCTTAGCAACGCAGGATACTCAGGTAACCTGCGCCTCATGGGCCTCCCGCCAAGTCTCCCCAGATGACGTCAGACGTGTGCCGCTTGGCCATTGGCTGAAAGGGACACCCGCTGGTGACGCACTTCCCACGCCCGCGCCCCCTGCGCTCCTGGCTCCTGGGCTCTGCCCCCCTTCCAACCCGGGCGCTGCCCGAAAGCCCCAGTGACTCATCCCGGACCCCAGGGGCCCCTCCTCCCTCGGTCCCAGCTCTCACTTGCCTCCTTCGCGCGCTGCTTGTGTTACCTGGGGTGCCCAGGCCTGGCCGTGCCCCGCAGGAACTCAATGACTGGGACCAGGTTGCTCTCAGCAAGTTTTGAAAACAAACAAATAAATGTACCCAGCCCCTGGGGTTGGGGGGGCGGGGGTGGAATTCAAGAGGTTCCTGTAGTTAAATATGAATTTTGAAATAACAAATGATTTTAGTACTTAATGGAGTAATTGCAACCTTTTATTGAATACTTACTGTGCCTAGTATTTTTTTTTCCTCTAAAATCTTCATGTATGTTATCTCATTAAAGCTTTCTCATAACCTTGTGAATTAGATATTACCATCTCCTTTTTATAGGTAAAATTTAGGGAAGTTAATTAATTTTTCTAAGCTTATACACATGCTGACTAACAGTTTGATTGAAACTCATCTGACTCTAAAGCCCATGGTTGTGATCTGTATCTCATTGCCCAGTCTCAGTAATATATATGAGTCAAATGCACTTTACTATAATAATTTATTCATGCATCAGCTTGTATCTGTAATACTTTCATCTAGACCTTCTAACTTTCCCTCTCAGCAAATCTCTAAAGCATAATAAACAAGATATTCCTTTACCAAAAAAAGAAATTCAGACTATGGGATTTAGATGAGATGGTGCCATATCTTCTAGTTAGCAAGGGGGAGAACCAAGACACAAGCTTCTGACCCTGAATCTCATTCAAGAATTAAAAGCCTATATATGTAAGGCTTTAAGCAGTGGTAAAATATGGTCTACCAGAGATTAAAAGCTATTTAAGTTTTTTTATTTTGTTTTGTTTTGTTTTAATATGCTTCCTAATAGGGGCAGAAATTGAGGCTAAAACATCACTCTAGGGTAAAAGAAAAAAGTAAAAAGCTCAAGTATCTAGTATAGAATGAGTCCAAGAACATAAAACAAAATTATCATCTAAGCTTATGATCAAATGAGATAATCTTCCAGGTTATAAGAGAAACATGCTTAGTTACCTCAGTCAATGAAGATTTAGTGTAAGAGTAAGATAGAGAAGAAGAAAAATGTTAAGTCTGATTCCTGGTTTTATATCTGCCAAGGATTCCAATGAAGATCAGAATCCTTAAAGTGGTTTACAAACCTTCCAGTACAGAAGCTATGACTTTATCTACAACCTCATTTCTAGACATTGATGCTGCACATCTAAAGTTGTTTCAGGGGCCATGATCTCTTGTCTCAAAGCTTTTAAAATACATTGCATGCTTTGCATTCAAAGAGAAAATGGGAGGATCTGAGTGGCCTAGCTGTGGCCAGCTGGTACTATGCAGAAGCTCTGCACATAGACAATAAGAAAGCAGGTAAAGAGTGATCTTTCATATAGGGCCATTCTTTTCACTGTGACCCCAGATGATGTGTGGTTACAAAAGTACTTGCAGTCAGTCCCTTCCTTCAAAATGAGTTTATGGGAGTGGTATGCCCAGTCCATGATGAAAAGTCACAGCAGAAGATCTGGCCAGAATGCAGAGTTCAGTTCAGTTCAGTCGTTCAGTCATGTCCAACTCTTTGTGACCCCATGAACCACAGCACACCAGGCCTCCCTGTCCATCACCAACTCCCGGAGTCCACCCAAACCCATGTCCATTGAGTTGGTGATGACATCCAACCACCTCATCCTCTGTCGTCCCCTTCTCCTCCTGCCCTCAATCTTTCCCAGCATCAGGGTCTTTTCCAGTGAGTCAGCTCTTCATATCAGGTGGCCAAAGTATTGGAGTTTTAGCTTCAGCATCAGTCCTTCCAATGAACACCCAGGACTGATCTCCTTTAGGATGGACTTGTTGGATCTCCTTGCAGTCCAAGGGATGCTCAAGAATCTTCTCCAACACCACAGTTCAAAAGCATCAATTCTTTGGCACTCAGCTTTCTTTATAGTCCAACTCTCACATCCATAGATGACCACTGGAAAAAACCATAGCCTTGACTAGACGGACCTTTGTTGGCAAAATAATGTCTCTGCTTTTTAATATGTTGTCTAGGTTGGTCAAAACTTTCCTTCCAAGGAGTAAGTGTCTTTTAATTTCATGGCTGCAATCACCATCTGCAGTGATTTGGGAGCCCAAAACAATAAAGTCAGCCACTGTTTCCACTGTTTCCCCGTCTATCTGCCGTGAATTGATGGGACCAGATGCCGTGATCTTAGTTTTCTGAATTGAGTTTCTTAAAGTTGAGCTTTAAGCCAACTTTTTCACTCTCCTCTTTCACTTTCATCAAGAGGCTCTTCAGTTCTTCTTCACTTTCTGCCATAAGGGTGGTGTCATCTGCATCTCTGAGGTTATTGATATTTCTCCAGGCAATCTTGATTCCAGCTTGTGCTTCCTCCAGCCCAGCATTTCTCATGATGTACTCTACATATAAGTTAAATAAGCAGGGTGACAATATACAGCCTTGATGTACTCGTTTTCCTATTTGGAACCAGTCTGTTCCATGTCCAGTTCTAACTGTTGCTTCCTGACCTGCATACAGGTTTCTCAAGAGCCAGAAAGAATGAAGGGATGGAGCAAAAGCAAAAACAACACCCAGGTGTGGATGGCACTGGTGACAGAAGCAAGGTTAGATGCTGTAAAGAGCAACATTGCATAGGAACCTGGAATGTTAGGTCCATGAGTCAAGGCAAATTGGAAGTGGTCAAACAGAAGATGACAAGAGTGAACATCAACATTCCAGGAATCAGCAAACTAAGATGAACTGGAATGGGTGAGTCTAACTCAGAAGACCATTATATCTACTACTGTGGGCATGAATCCCTTAGAAGAAATGGAGTAGCCTTCATGGTCAACAGAAGAGTCTGAAATGCTGTACTTGGATGCAATCTCAAAAACGACAGAATGATCTCTGTTTGTTTCCAAGGCAAACCATTCAATATCATGGTAATCCAAGTCTATGCCCCAACCAGTAATGCTGAAGAATCTGAAGTTGAACAGTTTTCTGAAGACCTACAAGACCTTCTATAACTAACACCCAAGAAAGATGTCCTTTTCATTATAGGGGACTGGAATGCAAAAGTAGGAAGTCAAGAAACACCTGGAGTAACAGGCAAATTTGGCCTTGGAGTACAGAATAAGCAGGGCAAAGGCTAATAGAGTTCTGCCAAAGGAACACACTGGTCATAGCAAACACCTTCTTCCAACAACACAAGAGAAGACTCTACATATGGACATCACCAGATGGTCAACATCAAATGCAGAGTAAACAAGCAAAATCATTAGTTAGCACCCCAAGGATACAGTCACACTTCATCACATAAGGCTAACTTAAGACTGAGTCAATGAATTGTTAATTATTCCATATAGGTTAGTAGCTATGAAGATGCTAAACAATGAATTTGGCTTAATGCCCTAAATAAGCAGCAGTCATTAGCAAAGTCATTAATTAGGGTTATGTTTACCCTTTTATCATCAACTCTAATTATTTGTTTGAACTGAGATCCTGTTATTACCAGGCAACATTGCAGGCAGTAAAGGAAAATATGCATGCATCTCTCAAGTATAGACTGCAGAATTTTGCCAAGCTGAGCTCTAGTCTGACTTACTATTTTAATAACAAGGCTGCTAAGAAAAGGTTTTTCTTTACAACAGATGCGGGAACCTCATTAGTGAATTTGCTAATTAGTCTAGTTTTAATAAACACATTGAAGTAGGAAGATAGACTAATCAGTTTTGCTAAAGGAGCCTGGTTACTTTCCATTTCAAAAACTCTTGGGCTTATAATGAGATATACTATTTCTAGTGAATAATCTTTGGAAAATGAATTATAACATTACTGCTACATTTTAAAATTTCACATCACTGTAACCACATTGAAACCTGATCACTGGATTGATGATCACAACAGATATTACAATAGTTTCTTTCAAAATAATTATTAAGTATATTGGAAGATACATTTGCATATAGTGCTATTTTAATTGTGCTAAATACAACTGACAACACTCATTAAACCAGTTTGTTATGGCCTAGAAATACATATAGATCATATATTTCCCAGTTTGATGTGAACAAATCTGACTTGTCAATTAATCAACTAAGTAAAATACACTTTTGTGTATTTTAAGTAAAATACACCACCTAATTAAAATACTTTTTTGTGTATTTTTGTACACTTTAAAATTTTTTACATTACATAAATTAAGTGATATATTTAACTGATTTTACCACTCATACTGTTGTCTTATTTTTGCTTTCTTATTTATTAGTAGCATAAGCCAAGGTACCATCAGGAAACACAAACGCTTCAATGAGCAGACAAATAACAAACTCCCGGATCATATTACTCCCCTCCTCCTGGGCAGGGAGTAAGGGGTAATAAGGAATGGTGATACACCCATAGCAGTAATGCAAAGCCATTACCATTCTTAAGGCTGAACAGACAAGAAGACCATTACCAGATCTCACGGAGAAGCCGGGCTGTGGAGGAGTGGTCGCCTGGTCGCCGAGATTACAATGGTCCCAATCTTTTATTACTAGGTTGGCTGCTTCCCAGGTGGCTCAGTGGTAAAGGATCCGTCTGCCAATGTAGGTGATGCAGGTTCAATCCCTGGGTCCAGAAGATCCCCTGGAGAAGGAAATAGCGAACCCACACCAGTATTCTTGCCTGGAAAAATCCGAAGGATTGAGGAGCCTGGCAGGGTACAGCCCATGGGGTAGCAAAGAATCAGACATGACTGAACATGCATATGATAAACCATGTTAGCTAGTGATTTTAGCTAGCCATTACGTTAACAAACACACATCTTCTCTGAAGAAAGACGATAGACTAGAAAGCACTTCAGTTTATCTCTATAGATCTATGTGCACTATTTGGTACTAAGTCAGAAATAACCAGGCACGCTAATTGGTAAAAATGGAAGTGATCACAAATCCAAAATAACTAAGCAATAAAAGAGCCAGATCATGCAATTCTTTATTTCACTCATCAAACACTTTTTATAACATGTCATGTGTGCTAGACCATACATACTCTTAAGTGCTAAAAATAATACCAAAAACAAAAAACTAAACTTAATTAATCCTTACACCAACCCTAGGAAGTAGGCATCATTACACCCTCATTTTACAGACAAGGGACTGTGATGGACATAACACCCTAGAAGGTGTTTACATTTTAACACCTGAAATCTGTAAATATATGCCTTTTATGGTGAAAGGGATTTTACAGGTTTTTTTTTTAAGTTAAGGATATTGAGTTGGGGAGATTATCCTGGATGATGCCGGTGTGACTGATCACAGAGTTCCTTTCAAGAGGGAGGCAGGAGGGTAAAGACTCAGAAAAGATGTGATGAAAAAGCAGAGGCTGGAACCATAAGAAGGCATCATAGGCAAAGAACACAGGTGGCTTCTTAAAGCCACTAAGGCAACGGATTATACCCTGGCCTCCAGGAGAAACAACCCTGCCAACCTGTGGTTTTAGGACTCCTGACCTCCAGAACTGTGCAACAATACATGTGTGCTCTGCTTTGCGACTGTGTTTGCGATGGTCTGTTGCAGCCCCTCTCCCTCCTCTCTCTCTCTTTCCCTTTCTGTCTCTCTCCAAAGACCCAAATGGAGAGAAACTGAAGCCTCCTGCTATGAGTGGTGAGTGACCTTGGAAGAAGAACTTACTACTCAGCCAGTTCTTCAGAGATGCAGTCACAGCCAGTAGGCCAACAGTTTGACTTCAGACTCTCAAGGGGCCATAAGGGAGATAATCCAGCTAATATATTTGGAGTTAATTTGTTAGGCAGTATTAAAAAAAACACTTGCTCCTTGGAAGGAAAGCTATGACAAACCTTGATAGTCTATTAAAAAGTGGAGACATCACTTTAGTTTTTCCAGTAGTCTTGTACAAATGTGAGAGCTGGACCATAAGAAGGCTGAGCACCAAAGAACTGACTCTTTCAAACTGTTGTGCTGGAGGAGACTCTGGAGAGTCAATCCTAAAGGGAATCAACCCTGAATACACATTGGAAGGGCTGATGCTGACACTGAAGCTCCAATACTTTGGCCACCTGGTGTGAAGAATTGACTCATTGGAAAAGACCCTGATGCTGGGAAAGATTGAAGGCAAAAGAAGAAGAGGGCATGCAGAGAATTAGATGGTAAGATAGCATCACCCACTCAATGGGCATGGATTTGAGCACACGAGATAGTGAAGGACAGGGAAGCCTGGCATGCTGCAGCTCATGGGGTCACACAGTCGGACACGACTTATCGAGTGAACACACGCATGGTCAGGCACCCCAGGATGGCTGTCTGCTTGCTCTCTGCACATCCCCTGCTAGACCAGGGCCTGCTTCACCTACACTCTACTCACTGACGGACCTTCCTACACACTTGCTCCCACCCCAGCTAGTGATTGTTCAATTTCAGATTTTTTTCATGTCATATACATATATTAAAGTACGTCTTATATGCAGTATTTGATTTTAAAGTATGAACTAAGTAAGCATTACATCTAGCCGTTATTACCCTTGTCTCTCAAGCATGTCTGTTTATTTCCTTGTGTGTTAGGGATCTTTGGCTGCTATCTCATATTTCTTTACAATAGGAATTTTAGAACTCTGAATTGGGGATCTTTTACTCCAAGATTTTGCTTATGACAAATTCATAAGCGGAATTCAATGGTAGTGCCTATCTGGGGTCAATTTAGCCTCCTTTGAAAACAATAGACCTCGTGTAAGATTTAATTTGCCCATGTGGGAGATAGTCCTGTTGTCTTCTGAGGTATCAACACGTAGTTTGTGTTCAGTTGCATGAGGAGGGGCGATTTTGTTTATTTAACATAGAAAAACATTCTATAGCTGAACACAAGATTATAATAATACTGTGATTCACTTTTTCTTTCTTTCTTTTTTTTTTTTTTTTGCTATCTCTGATTATTTCCTTGGGACAGAGCTCTACAAAATGTAATTACTGGATGAAAATTTACATAATATTTGAAGGTTTGAAAGCTTATTGCCAGATTGTTTCAGAAAGTATCTACCAATTTGTACCCTTACCAACGATATATGTATTTAATTTTACTGTGATTAATTTATTCAAATTATTTTCCTGTAGCATGTGAGTGCTACTATGTTTGTACACGCTAAGTCACCTCAGTCATGTCTCTGACTCTTTGAGACCCCATGGACGGTAGTTCCCCAGGTTCCTCTGTCCACAGGATTCTCCAGGCAGGAATACTGGAGTGGGTTGCTACGCCCTCCTCCAGGGGATCTTCCCCACCCAGGGACTGAACCCGCATCTCCTGCGGCTCCTCATTGCAGGTGGATTCTTTACTGCTGAGCCACCAGGGGCCCCTGAGTGCTACTACACACAATTAATTAATTACATTGGTGAATACAGCAGAGAGAAGTTAGGCAGGGTCTTGAACTACTTAAACTCTTCAAGGATACCCTTTGTTTGACAGCTGAAGAGAATCATAGACACCTGACAACAAGTTTATAAAGGAATTTGAGGAAGTGGGATCATGAAGTTAACTAGAGAGTGAACCACGTCTATTTTGAAGATTTGCTGACAGCAGACCCAGTTTATAGGATAAGAAATCTTAAATTAAACATCCTCTAGATCACACACATTTTTTCAAAAGAGTAATTTCCCCAAAGGGGGAAAATTTGTACAGGAGTTTATTCCTATTAACTAAGGTAAAAAGGAGGAAAAATGGATCTATTAAGAAAACCGCTTTTACTTGCATTACTGCTGACAAAGACAAAACCAGAAAAACAAATATGCTAGACTTCAGCTGGCTAAATGATTAACTTGGCAAAAGTAAAAGCTGCTTACACACTAATAAGACAAGATTTATTTGCAAAAGATCTGTCGTTGCCTCTGCAGAAGATTATGTAACTGCATGTTATATTTTTTTCCCTAAAAAATATCCATTAACTCTGAAATATCTCCAGAAGATTGGAAACTATTAAAAAAAAAAAACAACTGAAGGTTATACGAGGCAAATATGTAAGACAATATTTTTATTTTCTTTCCAATTGCTTTTCCTTGAAATACTACAATGAGATGGTATTTGCTTGAAAATTTTTATAAATATAAGAATGGTGTGCTCTTCATTTCAAATCAGTTTTGACCCATGGGTGTGCATAAAATGTGGCCTAAATAAAATGCTCAGTATTCTAGAGTGTCTTTCTGATTCCCCTAACTTATTCATGTGATGAGAGCCTTCCTTCTTTTTATGCTTTTACAACCTTTGAATTTCAAAGAACTCTAATATCATGAAATAGGTCATAAAGTCATGGCTGCCTAGCAAAGAATTTAGATGTTTACTTTGCCCTCATATTTTATGATTTTAAAAAATTACCTAGGATTACGTGCCTCTGGAAGCAAAGTAAGGTAGATAAATGGTTAACCCATACTTGTGAAAATGTCACATATTCCTGTTAAAAGAAGAAGAAGAAGAATTTTGTTTTCATATTTTCCTGACTGCTTCAGCCACTAAAATTGGTCCTCCTCAATTGTTATTTGTCTACATGGCCAAGACACATTTTAATTTTCTCTCCTTTGTAACAGCACTTTAAGAAAAACTTTTATTATTTCAAAAGAATGAAACAAAGTTAGTTGAAAGATCTTAAGCAACAAAACCAACTCATATTATGAATCATATGAACTATATTTGACATTATATTTTAAAAAATGAATCCTTCTTAATCTGAGATTTTTTTTTTTTTGGTAATTTTTTTTCCATTTATTTTTATTAGTTGGAGGCTGATTACTTTACAATATTGTAGTGGTTTTTGTCATACATTGACATGAATCAGCCATGGATTTACATGTATTCCCCCACCCGATCCGATATTAAAGGTGATCTCATGGCTCAGCAGGTGAAGAACCTACTCCAGTCCTCTTGCCTAAAAAAATCCCATGGAAAGAGGAGCCTGCTGGGCAGCAGTCCAAAGGGTCGCCAAGAGTCGGATGCAACTGAGCAGCTAAGTAGCAGCGGCAGCAAAGCTCTGCTCTCTACGTTAAGAGAGGAAGGAGAAAAAAGACACGATAAAACATAAGCTGTAAACCTGTTGTGCTGACAACCAAAGCACTGTCCACAATGCTCCTTCCTACTTTCTAATTTTAAAATATGGAAGACATTGATTTTTTTTTTAAGGGATGTTCTTTGTCAGCCACAGTTGGTGTGGAACGTGTTGGAATTAGTTGAAATTGAAAGCCAGAGTACAAACCATAATGGAAATTGTTTTATATACATTTTAAAAATACACTGGCTTGGAAGATTTTCTTAGTACTGTTTAAAAATATCTGTCCCTCGAATGAAGAAAAGGATCTCTGGAGATTAATTTTGATATTTTAAACAATACACTCATTTTAGAATGGTCTAACCAACAATTCTTCTAGTCAGATAATTGACTACCAATGTATGGAAAAATTAGTTTTTACTGCATTTCAGTATGGGATAGATAAAACAACAGAAGCATGTGTGATTAAAACATCACAGAGGTAGTAGTATCTCTTCATTATGCGTCTTGGATATATTCCCAGTCTCTCTTCAAATAAAGCCTCTGTAGTCCTTCGGGCTTGAAAATGTTGCTTCATATCTCTACCGTGGGTCTTAATTAAAATGCCTCATTTTGTGTGTGTTTATTCAGTAAGTATCATAAAGAACTATTTTCCATGAGATTCCATGGTTGACATCCAGTCCTAACTTGTGCACATCCCCCACCCCCCCCCCACTGGGCTCATCTTGTCCAATTACATTAGAACAAATATCCTGGAAATTTAGTTCCAACAAGCGTGGTATATTGCATAGTTTTATTTTGCTGTTGTTGTTGTTTGAAAAAAAATCAGTCTTCAGTCTTAATGAAAAAAATTTTTTTTAACTTAGTGTTATTGTATAAATACACAGGGTCTATTAGAGATATGAGTCATTCTTTCATTATTAGATATGTGGAAAGAAAACAAACATTTGGTTTTCTTTTTTTTCACTTGCTATATTTTCTACCAAGGTTCATCAATTATTGGGAAACAGCATAGCTACTGATATACTATAACATTAAATTAGATGAAATTAGTGTAACTTTTGTAGGGAAATACTCATATTTACCATAAAAAAAAAGAAATTTCTCTTTCAAGCTAAACATTATTTTGTAATTAAAATTGTTCAAGCTTCAAAGAATATCCATTTTATCTATGGGATTTGATCTTATGAACAAAGTCTACACCCCACCTTCTATCCTTAATAACGATGTAGATTCTTGTCATTTTCTTTCTATGTTCCAAGATAGATAGATATTAATCCTTTATATTATGGTCATAATGCAGCCTTCCTGATTCCAAATTACTTTGACTATTTTACTACCCTTATGGTTTTTCAGGCTCCCAAATCATCCTCTGAATTGTGTAAAGAAATTCCATTTGTAAACACACAAGGATCATGTGCAAAAATCACTTGATGATTACTTTTTCCCCCGAATAGCACTTTCCTTTTGATGGCCTAAATTATTCTATCTACATAGAAGCACAAAACACCAACAGCCAAAGAGACTGGTCAAATGCTCTCTTAAACATGTATTTCTTTGAGTATTAATTATGAGGATTCCATCATCCTCTAAATATATTTTGGATTATTTTCTCCTAATATTAATTTTCACTTTCACGTATTGAAGCTTTATGCTTTCTTGTGCTCATGAACAAAATGATGTATTTTTTATTTTTGTTGATGGTAGTACACAGATCTAGTCTACTTCTCCTGATACAAGTCTCCCCTACCTTGCTAGGTGATCATTGCATTAGACAGGGGAAAAATAATAAAAATTGTGAAATTGACCAAGAAAGATTAGAAGACAGAACTGAACAATGCTTCTTTTTATGTTTTTTTTTTTTAAATTGGAATATAATTGTTTTACAAGCTGTTAGTTTCTGAGTCAGCCGCTTGTGTACATACACTCCGTCTCTCTCGAGCCTCCCCCTCGCCTCCCCATTCCGCCCGTCTCTGTCATCCCAGAGCACCACGCTGCGGTCCCTGTGTTACATGGTAGCTTCCTACTAGCTGTTTTACACATGGTGGTGTATATGTATGCCGATGCTACTCTGACAGTTCATCCCCCCTCTTCTTCACCCACTGTGTCCGCCAGTCTGCTCTCTATGTCTTTGCCTCTATTCCTGCCCTGCAGATAGGTTCATCAGTACCATTTTTCTAGATTTCATAAACACGCATTAGTGTATGACATCTTTTTCTCTAAGAGCAGCCTTGCTTATCACTTTGACATTTCCCCGTAACACTTTGATTTCAGAGATGCCAGTGCCCCATTACTGTAAGTCTGACTGTTTTAGTCAGCTAGAGTTGCCATAACAAAATACCACGTACTGGGTGGCTTAAACAATGGAAATTATACTCTCACAGTTTAGGGTGCTGGAAGTCTAAAATCAAGGTGGGGGCAGGTTTGGTTAGTCTTGGGGCCTCTCTCTTTGCCTTCAGAATGGCCACCTTGTGTCTTCACAGGGCCTTTTCTCTATGGCCATGCATCCCTGATATGTCTTCCTCCTCTTATAAAGACACCAGTTCTATCAGATTAGGGTCCCATTCTTATTACTGATTGAACTTAATTTTCTCCTTAAAGTTCTTATCTTCAAGTGCAGTTGCATTAAGGCCTAGGGCTTCAAAGTGTGAATTTAGAAGATACAAAATTCAGTCCCTAACAATAGGCTCTTTCCTCTTTTCTGAAAAAGAAAATAAAAGAATCACAAAGGCCACAGCTATGAAAAATTTTTGGCACCAACAATAAGGGCAAAACTGCCTCATGTTCCCATGGCATATCATTATGTATATAACAGATTTATTTCTGTTATATCCCTTTAGAAGAGAATTTCCTCATTTTGAATACTCCAGAAATTAATGTAGAAAAGAAGGAAGTACTTGGTATTATTCTTGGTATTATTCTTCTGGAACAACAATTTTTGTCTTTGCAATTGAATACCTTATTAGAGCCAGACTGCAGAAGAGGTGTCCACATTGACCAGGGCATGGATTATACAATTGGTTTGCTAAGTCACACATGTCAATAGATACTGAAAAACAAAACAAAGAAACAGAAAGGCACCATTATATCCATGAACCCAAAGTTGATGTTTCTCCTTAAATATCTCACATGTCTCTTAAGAGTAATTCAATGTGGAGTTGTCCATCACTATCCCTGAGGAATTGCTTCTAGGACTTCCACAGGTAGCAAAATCTGCTGATGCTCAAGTTCCTTATACAAAATGTCATAGTATTTGCACATAACCTAACCCTTACATATATGTTTAACCATCTCTAGATTTCTTATGATGCCTAATACAGTGTAACTGCTATGTAAATAGTTCTCAACACAGCAAATTCAAGTTTTGCTTTCTAGAACCTTATGGAATTTTTCTTTAAATATTTTCTGATCTGCATTTAGTTGAATCTGCAGATATGGAACCCACAGATTCAGAGGTCTGACTGTTTAAGGAATAAAAACCCAACCTAAAACTTAATTTATTTGATATTGACCTAAGAAAAAGTCCCCAGAATCTCAAATTAAAATACATTATTGATAAAAAGCATTTATATGTGGCTTTGGTGTAGTGAGGCCTTATGTCTTCAGATCTTTAGGAACAAGGCAAAGCAGATGAAACACAGGAGAGCTTTATAATATGCTTTTCTCAGGTACCTAGCCTCCTATAGCATTTCAGACTTCATACATGATATAATTCAATCTGCAAAACTTAACAGGGAAATGCAAGTATGTACAGAAGAAATGTGTCACTCCAAGTTTTATGTGGGTTATCAGGGGTATAATTAGGATAGGCAAATTTTGTGTGTGTGCATGTTGTTGACCTTGCTGTTTCAGATGTTGTTAGTCAACAAATGATTTGGGGAAAATTAAATGAGCCTCTTCTTTCAACATAAGTTCATTTTTCTAATCACTGATTGTTTCAGAGATGCAGAAACTCTCTTCCAGCCTGCCGAGTTGTTATCTTCTCACCTTCCTCTCCTCTTTCCTTTGCTTTTGTTTTTATGTGAGTATATTTTATCTATTTCTAAAATGATCAGTTGGAGAGAAAGTCAACAAATTTTCACCAGGGAAAAGAAGTTTGCTGGGTCAGCAAAGCATAGGGGGCATGCCTGAGCTATGTGAATTAGAAAAGAGTGAGCAGTTTATCTTCAAAATGAAAAAGAAAAGACATGTGGACTTCCAAATGATTTTGTTAAAGGAAATTAATTCAAGCCCCTAACCTATAAGCTTTTGGTAATAAAGAAAAACAAAAAACTTCTTAATAAAATTGTTCTCCGTTAGACTATAAATAATCAAGTAATCAATATTTGCTGTGCAGTGGCAAATAATATAGTTGAGTCAGGGATAGAAGAAAAAGCATTATGTTCAAAACATATTCGAAACATTTCAACAGGAGAAAGTTCAAATTCCTTTCAGAAATACCTTTAGTAGGAAAGATTGAAGCTGATGATGAAATCAAGTAGGGGAAATATGAAACAGGGCTCTGTAACCTCCTTTTAATAGTGATACATTAATTTTTTCCTCTGAATAAAGATGATCAATGGTCCTTCTGTTGAGCCATGGGAAGAAGACAAAGCAAGAAGCCACACACACTTGAGAAAGATGAGACAGAAATAAAACGTCTACATGCCATCACAGAAGCTAAAAAGATTTGTGTTTCCTGGTGACTCAGATGGTAAAGAATCTGCCTACAATGCAGGAGACCAGGGTTCAGTCCCTGGGTCGGGAAGATCCCCTGGAGGAGGGCATAGCAGCTCACTCCAGTATTCCTGCCTGGAGAATCCCATGGACAGAGGAGCCTGGTGGACTAGTCATGGAGTCCCAAAGAGTTGGACACAACGGAATGACTAACACTTTCACTTTTTTGTTTGTTTTTTTTTCACTCCACTAAGTCTGGCTTCTTGACAGGTATTTAAAATGGAATAGCTTAGTTAACTCCGTGAAAGGGAAGTGACCTGGAAGAATCTGCACACTCATTTTGAAAATACAAGAAACTTCTTATCAGTTGCCTCAAGGTTTCCTGTTGACTAGAGGGTTCCTTGAGAGGGTAAAAGAAAAGTAGAGGTAAGTTAAGAGCGATGATTCCAGTCAATGTGAACCAAGTTTCCTGTTCATGCACTTTCTGGTGCTGAATTGACTTTGTTGTTGTTAGTCCCTAAGTCATTCCAGCTCTTTTGCGAACCTTGGACTGCATGCAGCTCGCTAGGCGCCTCTGCCCATGGGATTGCCCAGGCAAGACGATGGGAGAGGGTTGCCATTTCCTTCTCGAGGGGATCTTCCCAACCCAGGGATAGAACCCACTTCTCCTGCGTCTCCAACATTGGCAGCCAGATTCTTTAGCAATAAGCCACCAGGGAAGCCCAAATTGACATTATACCAGGCATATTATGGCACATTTATGTCTGTCATTATCTCATGGAGTAAACTTAAGCCTCTGATGAAAGTGAAAGAGGAGAATGAAAAGCTGGCTTAAAACTGAACATTCAAAAAACTGAGCTCATGGCATCCAGTCCCATCCCTTCATGGCAAATAGATGGGGAAACAATGGAAACAGTGACAGACTTTATTTTCTTGGGCTCCAAAATCACTGCAGATGGTGACTGCAGCCATGAAATGAAAATACACTTGCTCCTTGGAAGAAAAGCTATGACCAACTTAGCATATTAAAAAGTAGACACATTACTTTGCCAACAAAGGTCTATCTAGTCAAAGCTGTGGTTTTTCCAGTAGTCATGTTTGGATGTGAGACTTGGACCATAAATAAAGCTGAGTGCTGAAAAATTGATGCTTTTGAGCTTCGGAGTTGGAGACAACTCTTGAGAGTCCCTTGGACTGCAAGGAGATCAAACCAGTCCATCCTAAAGGAATAAGTTCTGTATATTCATTGGAAGGACTGATACTGAAGCTGAAACTCCAATTCTTTGGCCAACTGATATGAAGAACTGACTCATTGGAAAAGACCCTGATGCTGGGAAAGATTGAAGGCAGGAGGAAAAGGGGACGACAGAGGATGAGATGGTTGAATGGCATCACCGACTCGATGAACATGAGTTTGAGCAAGCTCCGGGAGTTGGTGATGGACAGGGAGGCCTGGTGTGCCGCAGTCCATGGGGTCGCAAAGAGTTGAACACCACTCAGTGACTGAACTGACTGTCCTGAAAACTTAATCCACATTTCTCTACATTTTGTTAATTGTCTAATTTTTAAGTACTTATTAAATGTTTGATCACAACCAAAAATGTTTGGGAGGAAAATGATCTTTTCATCATTCACTTGATCAAAAATGCTTAATGCATCACTTGTACTTACAGTATGAAGTCATTCTCTGTAATATGACATCCCACTATTTCTATTGCATATCATTAATCTCATTCATAACATATCTCCTGGGATTATGTTATCTCTATCCCCAAGTGCTATGGGATCAACAGTGCCCCCCAAAATTAGTATAGTGAAGTCTTCCCAGAGGTGATTGTTAAAATGGAGCCATTAAGGTTCATTCTAATCCAATATGGCTAGTGCCTTTAAAAGAGGAGGAAATTAGAACACAAACAACATAGTCAATAGGAAGACCGTGTGGGACACAGTGGGAAGTCAGCCATCTGCAAGAGAAGGAGAGAACCTTCAGAAGAAACCACTCCTGCAAATAACTTGATCTTGGACCTCTAATCTCCAGAACTGTGAAAAACATAAGCTTCTATTGTTTACCACCTAGTCTGTGGTATTTTTTTATGGAAGCCCTAGCAAGTAATATATCCAGTTTTAGTCAAAATTGATTAAAATCTGTCCCCAAAATGTGTTATTTATTGAATATTTAGTAAATATATCCCATGATAAACATATGTATTATTTTCTTAAAAAAACAAAAACCTGAAAGTGTTTCATATACATACATAAAAGCAAAACCAGATGAAAGAGGAGATGGAGGGTGAGAAAGTAACAATTTGTTAGGTTGAAAGAGTTTTTGCTGCTCTGAAACAGTGAATAATTGGAAAAATAAATTTATATTAAAGGAAGAGGCCCAATTATATTAAAGGAAGAGACTCATTCATACTAAAGAAAGAAGCTGTTTAATATCTCATTTTAAAGATATTACTTTGTCACAAATTATGTTGTTTGCTAACACTAGCTGCACAGTTTGAATTTTGCTCTTACATATCATAATATTCTGGGGCTTCCCAACTGGCTCTAGTGGTAAAGAACCCACCTACCAATACAAGACACATAAGAGATGCAGGTTCAATCCCTAGGTCAGGAAGATACCCTGGAAACGGGCATGGCAACCCACTCCAGTATTCTTGCCTGGAGAATCCCATGGACAGAGGAGCCTGGTGGGCAAAAGTCCATAGGGTCACAAAGAGTTGCCACAACTGAAGCAACTTAGCATGCATATCATTCTATCATTCTATCATTCCATTCACATTCTAACATATAACGTTCTATCATCCCAGTATGAACTCTTTACAGTCCTACCCACTTGAGTTTAATTTCTTTCCTGGAGCCCCAGTTGTTGGACTCCTGAGTCAAGAGTTTGTTTACTATACCAAATATTCTATATCTGACATCCCCGATGTTTAGTAACAAGTTTATTATAGTGGAAAGAGAACAAGCCTTAATATGAACCTTGAAAGTGTAAGTCGCTCAGCCATGTCTGACTCTTTGAGACCCCATGTACTATACAGCCCATGGAATTCTCCAGACCAGAATACTGGAGTGGGTAGTTGTTCCCTCCTCCAAGGGATATTCCCAACCCAGGGATGAACCCAGGTCTCCCACATGCAGGCGGATTCTTTACCATCTGAGCCACTAGGCAAGCCCAAGAATGCCGGAGTGGGTAGCCTATACCTTCTCCAGCAGATTTTCCCAACCCAGGAATCAAACCGGGATCTCCTGCATTGCAGGCAGATTCTTTACTGGCTTAGTTACCAGGGAATCCCATGAACCTTGAAACTATCAGTCGACCCTTGTATGACATGAAGTTGCCTAACCTCTGTGGACCTTACATCTTCATCTGAGGAATGGAGTTACACAAGGGCTGATATAAGGGCACTTCTGCAGTCTGATGTAGTCTGTACACAGTGCCTGGTTTGTAACAGATTCTTAGGCATTAATCAGATCATAAATAGCCTTTAACATAAAATTATAGCTCTGTCATAAAATTTTTCATATTGTGTCATTCTGTATAAGTAGAACTTCAAGACTCAAAAAAAAAAATACATCTAATATTGTTAAATCTTGACCATTGAAAAGTTGTTATTTGCACAGTAGCATTACCTATAGCAAAACAGATATTCTTTGGATCAATATTCTCCCAGCTAAGAATTGCATTCTCATTAGGTGCTGCTAAACAGATAATCAGTCATGAAATTATTGAAAGCAAGAGTTGTTGCTAACTTGAGTTGACAGGTGACATAAGCAAAAGTAAAGTATTATTAAGAAAAAAGTCTACCCTTCATTATGACTTCATTTGTTGATTCATTCACTCAATAAGTAGCTAATGAATGACTAATGCTTGCAAAGCACTGAAATGATACAGAATTTACAAGGATAAATCAAGAAGGGCAGTGTTAATAAAAAATAAACATAAATATGGATACAGGATAAAATGTGGAAATTTCCATACTAGAATTGCATACAAAAGTCTCAAGAGAGTCTCTAGGCTGAAGAAATATTTTTTCACACGACTTGATTAAAGTAGACAATATAGAAGGCATAAAGTTTAAACTGGATTGAAAAAGGTGAGCAATATTTAGTCCTTAAAAAAAGCTGTGTGGAAGGAACAAAATATATTTTTGACGGAGGTAAGGGAGTGTTACACATATGTACAGTAGCTCAGTGGTTCCATGTAGCTATAATGTGGTTTTTCTGCTGGAAAATAATTGAAAATAAGATTAGAAATCATGAGTGTCTTGAATACCAAAATTAAGGAGTTTGATTTGTTAGACTAAAATAGAGATTGATTACAGAGATTTATGAGCAAGGGACCATTGCTCAATTAAAGCAGTGACATTTCTTGAAGTACCTCTGGAAGTCTCCAGTCCATGCCAATAAGGGGCAGGACTAACCTTATATTTGAGTTACAAATCAATATAGCTGTGATCTTGCACCCAATTTTGGTCAAAGTAGACTCTTTAAAATTCCTCTGGATCAGGAGCTTTAATCTTTACTTATGAATGGTCTTTAGGAGTTCGGTTAATGGCCCAGAAAATACATCACATACAATCTCACACATACACACATCAATTTCTTCGATTATTTTTCTGTCATGTTGAGAAATGTCTACTTGTACATGAAGGAAACATTGCATCAATACTTTTATGTCTTTGCTGTAAATGGCATAAAATGCCACTATGCATACATATGTGAGTATAGTCATTACTCACACCATATTTCATTTAGACTAGTTTCTGATTAATATAAATTAATTAAAACACATCTTTTTGCCATTGTTTATATTGGGCATAACTTAAGCTAGAAACCATCAAAGTAAAGAAAGTTAAATAAAATTGAAATTACTTTTGATTTTCATTTCACTGAAGAATCTAATAATTGGCCATAAAACCACAGTATTTATAGAGAGGCAAACTTTTATGTCAATGGTAACCTAAAGTCTTTAAGGCTGAAAAACCTATTTAGATGTGTCCAACCTGAGAGTATGTCAGAGCACTGGTATCTTTCATAAGAAGATGATTTTGTTCAAAGTGCCTGGGAATTCAAGCTATCCTAAACCAAACTCTTCCCGTGAAGCATCCTGCCATATTGGATATTCCATTTCCAGTTGTCAAACGGAACTCCTCACAGTTGGAAAGGCCTCGGTACAGCCTTATTTCCTGGCAGTGAGTACGCTGGTCTGTAGCTTATTCAGGAACAAAAGTGAAGCAGTACCTGTGACAAACGATAGCACCCAGTCTAGAACACTTGTCTCCAGTGTCAGAGAAGGTTACGAGGAATTCGGGATGCTTTCCATGGAGCATGCAGCTACGTGAAACTACTAAAACCTCTTTGTGCAGCAACTCCTTATTTTTTTTTTTTTTTTCATCTTATATGTACTTGGATGACATCAAAAACGAATTTCTATTTGGTGTGCTCCATTTAAAATATTCAAAATACCCAAATTTCCTGTTATTAAAATCTTTAACTGAAAGTAAATACTTGATCTTCTGTTTCAAAATGAAATATCTGCAATGGTTAATAATACTATGCTTGCTGTTTGGGCAAAGAAAAATATGTAAACAAGTACTGATTCATAAAATTGTCAAATTGCAGCTGAAGATTCTGTGAGAAAGCTTGGATTTTTGCTGTGAGGCATTTAACTTCAACAGACCTACTGATCCCCACTCTTTTATATACTTTGGAGAAGAATTAAAAGCAGAAGATTGAGGTTGCTTTCCTGTAGCAGACAATTTTTCACCTCTTGATAATTCTGAAAATGTTTGAATGAACTTCAGATGTTTAATTAATTTTTGAATGGCAAGAAAGCCTATGTCAAAATTGGACAGAACACTACTCATTCAAGACTTTCTTTGTTGAACATTTTTAATATACAATCTAATGTATTTTTGACTGCTTTATCTCAATGTTTCTGAGAGCATGTTAAAATTTCCAATTGCAATTCCTGATTTACATTTACTTTGTGCTTCTGTGAGAAGTTATAAATATACATTTGAAATTGTTTATATTAATGTTTATGGTGATTATAACTTCATTTATTGTAACTTTTATAAGATCTAATAAATTTGACCCATTTTCATTCTTTTACCTTAAATTCTATTTTGACAATTATTAAGGTTGTTACCTCCATCTGTATAATAGTCTGTATTTAACTTATATTCTGTTTTAAACATCTTATTTTTAACATTTGGAGATAAGAAAATATCTTGAAAAGATTACTGGGCCTTATTTTAATTCAATCTAAAAGTGTTTTTATAATTCATAAATTAAGCCAATAGACACGTCTTTGAAAGTACTGTTATGTTAGAACTCATGTTTGTTTTTACATTAATTATGCTTTCTGTTCATTTTTACTCCATTTATGAATCCATTGGATAGACTGACTTGTCTTCTAGTTGTTTCAAAGTTATACGTGTCCCACACTTTTCAGAAACACTGTTTATTGTTTTTCCTTCTTTATTCTTTCTATTCTTTAGATTGAATGATCTCTATTCATCTCTCTTTACTGTCTTTGTTTATTTTTCTTTTGATAGCAACTAAAATTTACTGTTGAGTGTCTCTGGTGAGTTTTCAAATATAAGTTGTTCTTTTCAACTCCAGAATTTCTATTTTTAGCCATCAATGTACCTTTACTGATAGTATTTATTTCATGACATGTTCTCATCATATCCTCCCTGGATTTTTTTAAACTTGATTTCCCAGCCCGAGATTGGGATCCAATGGGAAAGGCAGCCCAGTATTCATGATTCTCCTTGCCCAGAGAAGGGCACTGGGCTAGAGTCTCCATAACATAGAGCTGTAGGAGAGGATCGTTCAGTCACTCAGCAGGTCTGACTCTGTGACCCATGAACTGCAGCTTGCCAGGCTCCTGTGTCCTTCACTGTCTCCCAGAGCTGGCTCAAACTCATGTCCACTGAGTTGGTGTTGCCATCCGACAGTCTCATCCTCTCTCATTGCCTTCTCCTCTTGCCTTCAATCTTTCCCAGCATCAGGGTCTTTTCAATGAGTCAGCTCTTTGCATCAGGTGCCAAAGTATTGGGACTTCAACTTTAGCATCAATCCTTCCAATGAATATTCAGGATTGTTTTCCTTTAGAGTTGACTGGTTTCTTCTCCTTGCAGTCCAAGGGACTCTCAAGAGTCTTCTCCAACACCACAGTTCAAAAGCATCAGTTCTTCGGCTCTCACCCTTCTTTATGGTCCAATTTTCACATCCATACATGACTACTGGAAAAACCATAGCTTTGACTAGATGGACCTATGTTTGCAAAGTAATGTCTCTGCTTTTTAACATGCTGTCTAGGTTAGTCATATCTTTTCTTCCAAGGAGCAAGCATCTTTTAATTTCATGGCTGCAGTCACCAGCTGCAGTGATCTTGGAGCCCAAGAAATAAAGTCTGTCACTGTTGCCATTGTTTCCCTATCTATTTGCCATGAAAGGATGGGACTGGATACCATGAGCTCAGTTTTTTGAATGTTGAGTTTTAAGCCAGCTTTTTCATTCTCCTCTTTCCCTTTCATCAAGAGGCTCTTTAGTATCTCTTTGCTTTTTGCCATAAGGGTGGTATCATCTGCATATCTGAGGTTGTTGATATTCCTCCCTGCAATCTTGATTCCAGCTTGTATTTCATCCAATCTGGCATTTTGCATGATATACTCTGCATGTAAGTTAAATAAACCATGAAATTAGAAGACACTTGTTCCTTGGAAGAAAAGTTATCACCAATCTAGACAGCATATAAAAAGCAGAGACATTACCTTGCCAACAAAGGTCCATCTGGTCAAGGCTATGGTTTTTCCAGTAGTCATGTATGGATGTGAGAGTTGGACTATAAAGAAAGCTGACTGCCAAAGAATTGATGCTTTTGAACTGTGGTGTTGAAGAAGACTCTTGAGATTCCCTTATACTGTAAGGAGATCAAACCAGTCATTCATAAAGGAAAACAGTCCTGAATATTCATTGGAAGGACTGATGCTGAAGCTGAAACTCCAATACTTTGGCCACTTGATATGAAAAACAGACTCACTGGGAAAGGTCCTGATGCTGGGAAAGATTGAAGGCGGGAGGAGAAGGGGACGACAGAGATGAGATGGTTGGATGGCATCACTGACTCAATGGGCATGAGTTGGAGCAAGCTCCGGGAGCTGGTGATGGACAGGGAGGCCTGGCGTGCTGCAGTCATGGGGTCGCAGAGAGTCGGACACACCTGAGCAAGTGAACTGAAAGCAGGGTGACAATATACAGACTTTATGTACTCCTTTTCCAATTTGGAACCAGTTCATTGTTCCATGTCCGGTTCTAACTGGTGCTTCTCAACCTGCATACAGGTTTCTCAGGAGGCAGATAAGGTGGTCTGGTATTCCAAACTCTTTAATAATTTCCCAGAGTTTGCTGTGATCCACAAAGACAAAAGATTTAGCATAGTCAATGAAGCAGAAGTTGATGTTTATCTGGAATTCTCTTGCCTTTTCTATGATCCAATAGATGTTGGCAATTTAATCTCTGGTTCCTCAGCATTTTCTAAATTCAGCTTAAACATCTGAAGTTTTCAGTTCACATACTGTTGAAGCCTAGCATGAAGGATTTTGAGCATTACTTTGCTAGACTATGAAATGAGTGCAGTTGTGCAGTAGTTTGAACATTCTTTAGAATTGCCTTTCTTTGAGATTGGAATGAAAACTGACCTTTTCCAGTCCTGTAACCACTGCTGAGTTTTCCAAATTTTCTGGCATATTGAGTGCAGCACTTTCACAGTATCATCTTTTAGGATTTGAAATAGCTCAGCTGCAATTCCCTCACTTCCATTAGCTTTGTTTGTACTGATACTTCCTAAGGCCCACTTGTCTTCACATTCCAGGATGTCTGCCTCTAGGTGAGTGATCACACCATCATGGTTATCTGGGTCATGAAGATCTTTTTTGTATAGTTCTTCTGTGTGTTCTTGCTACCTCTTCTTAATATCTTCTGCCTCTGTCCATTTTTGCCCTTTATTGAGCCCATCTTTACATGAAACATTCCCTTGGTATCTCTAATTTTCTTGAAGAGATCTCTAGTCTTTCCCATTCTATTGTTTTCCTCTATTTCTTTGCACTGATCACTGAGGAAGGCTTTCTTATCTCTCCTTGCTATTCTTTGGAACTCTGTATTCAAATGGGCATATCTTTCCTTTTCTCCTTTTTTCTTTAGCTTCTCTTCTTTTCTCAACTATTTGTAAGCCCTCCTCAGACCACCATTTTGCCTTTTTGTATTTCTTTTTCTTGGGGATGGTCTTGATCACTGACCCCTGTACAATGTCATGGACCTCCATTCATAGTTCTTCAGGCACTCTATCAGATCTAATCCCTTGAATCTACTTGTCACTTCCAACTGTATAATCATAAGGAATTTAATTTAGGTCATACCTGAATGGAATGGTGGTTTTCCCTAGTTTCTTCAATTTAAGTCTGAATTTGACAATAAGGAGGTCATAATCTGAGCTACAGTCTGCTCCCAGTCTTGTTTTTGCTGACTGTATAGAGCTTCTTCATCTTTGGCTGCAAAGAATATAATCACTCTGATTTTAATTGATTGACCATCTGGTGATGTCCATGTGTAGAGTTTTCTCTTGTGTTGTTGGAAGAGGGTGTTTGCTATGACCAGTGCATTGTCTTATCAAAACTCTGTTAGCCTTTGCCCTGCTTCATTTTGTACTCCAAAGCCAAAATTTCCTGTTACTCCAGGTGTTTCTTGACTTCCTATTTTTATATTCCACTCCCCCATAATGAAAAGGACATATATATATATATATATATATATATATATATATATATATTTTTTTTTTTTTTTCTTTTTGGTGTTAGTTCTAAAAGATCTTATAGGTCATCATAGAACTATTCAACTTCTGCTTCTTTGGCATTAGTGGTTGGGGCATAGGCTTGGATTACTGTGATATCGCATGGTTTGCCTTGGAAACGAGCAAAGATCATTCTGTCATTTTTGAGATGGCACCCAAGTACTGCATTTCAGACTCTTTTGCTGACTATGAGTGCTACTCCATTTCCTCTAAGGGATTCTTGCCCACAGTAGTAGATATAATGGACCTCTGAATTAAATCTGCCCATCCTGGTCCATTTTAGTTCACTAATTCCTAAAATGTTAATGTTCACTCTTGCCATCTCCTGTTTGACCACGTCCAATTCACCTTGATTCATGGACCTAACATTTCAGGTTCCTATGCAATATTGTTCTTTATAGCATCAGACTTTACTTCCATTACCAGTCATATCCACAACTGAGCATTGTTTCTGCTTTGTTCAGCCTGCTCATTCCTTCTGTAGCTATTTCTTCATTCTTCTCTGGTAGCATATTGGGCATGACCTGGTGAGTTCATCTTTCAGTATCATCTTTTTGCCTTTTCATACTGTTCATGGGGTTCTCAAGGAAAGATTACTGAAGTAGTTTGCCATTCCCTTCTCCAGTGGACCACGTTTTGTCAGAACTCTCCACCATGACCTGTCCACCTTGTGTGGCCCTACATGGCATGGCTCATGGTTTCATTGAATTAGACAAGGCTGTGATCCATGTGATCAGTTTGATTAATTTTCTGTGATTGTGGTTTTCATTCTGTCTGCCCTCTTGGATAAGAATAAAAGGCTTGCAGAAGCTTCCTGATCAGAGGGACTGGCTGTGGGGCAAACTGAGTCTTGCTCTGATGGGTGGGGCCATGCTCATTAAGTCTTTAATCCAATTTTCTGCTAATGGGTGGGGCTGTGTTCCCTCCTTGTAGTTTGGCCTGAGGTCGAATAACGTGATAATGGTGGTAAGGATGACCTCCTTCAAAAGGACAAATGCCACCATGCTTGGCTCCCAGGACTGGGCACACATGTGGTTTTATCCTCATTTATTAAAGCAATCCTGGGAATCTCCATGTGTCCCCACTCCCAGAGCAGGTGTATATCAAGGGTCCCAACCCTGAGGATTGAATTACACTGTGGAGTATTGGGTCACAGGCAAAATTCTTGGTGCTAAGAAGATGCTGTGGGCTGTAAGCCACAAATTCAGCCTGTTTGGTCTGGAAATGCCCCCTGCGAGTGAATGGGGCCTGAGGGTAGGAGAGGGAGGGGCCTCCCTAGCTGTTGAAGCCCAGAGTCCAGTCTACAGGGAACAATAGGACTTCGCTGGCACCCAGCAGTCAGCATCAGGTACTTATAGCTCCCGCAGGCTGTTTGGAAGTATCCTCCTAGTGCTGGGAGGCCAGCACTTCCCCATGGCCTTGACTTCCTCAGACCCTACCTGCTCCGGGAGCCTGGGGAACAGGGGACAATAGGAGAGGATGTCAGGGAGCAAATTCAAAGCCCGCATGTCACAAACACAATCTTACCAAAATATAGAAAGTTTTCTTAGTATTTCTCTATTCCCCATGTTTCCTATATCTTTTATATCCATATCATGTATCCATTCTGGCCATTAGGACCATTCTCGGAGACTTTAAATGAGTTAGTTTTATAATTTTCGCCAGTTAAATTGCTATTTTGCTAGGAAAATGTTCCATCAAGCTTTTCACTCTGCCATTCTGAAGCATTGCCCTACCCTATGCTTTTGCATGAATATTTTGAATTTGCTTCAGATGCTTAGGAAAGTGAACAATGTTGAGAATTTTGCTGTGATTTGTATGTAGGAGGCACTAGGAGGTATTGCTAAAAGATCCGTTGGTGCTACATAGTAGAACTCATACTGAAGAAGGAATTCATAGGGCCTGAACTCGATCTCAGGCCTGTCCGTGCTGGCTGTGCTCGGCTGCCTCTCCAGTGGACTCTGAACTCTCTGCTTAGTGCCTGTGAGGACAACAATGGAAGGATAAGACCCCCTCCAGACAGAGGAATCCTGAACATCACATCCAGGCTACTCATTGCCTAAGAGGAAGCATACCGTAATCACACCTGTCTCCGGACAGGTCATAAACTTTTTTCGCATCTGTCAAGATGTAATCACAGGCTTATCGATTATTAACTGGTTGGAATGTAACTGCGGGCTTATTGACTATTGACTGTTAAGACACGTACACATGGGGCAAGTGGTGTGTTAAGACACGTACACATGGGATAGGAGGTGGGTTTAGACACGTACGCATGGGGTATAAAAGATTTTCACAAATGCGGGACGGGGTCCTTGGCTAAGAGGAGACTCTGCCTTGGGCCCGCCGGCGTAATAAACTGCACTCCACTATCTGCATTGTCCTTCTGAGTGAGTCTGTTTCCCGGAAAGCGTGGCTATAACATTTGGTGCATTGGCCGGGAAACTCCTCACTTTGAGGAGACAGGTCTCATTTGAGGCCACCCGGAGGCTTTGTGGCTTGAATCTCCTAGAGGGGGGAAGGCGCCTCGCCCCTCTGGAAGAATTCAGCCTTTCAAAGCCCGGTTTCTTCGCTTTGACAGGTAGTGGACGGCAGCAGGGAACTGAGCGCTCAGGTGAGGAGGAGCCCACCCAGTAGGGTGGAAGAGGGGGCCTGATCACCCCCCTGGGAGGGACCAGAAGGGAGCCGCATAGGAAACTGGTTTGGGTTGGCGACAATAGCTGCTCGGCACTCAGGTCGACGGCCGTGCCAGGGATAAAGAGAGGGAACTTAGGGTTTAAGAAGGCCAGTCAGGAGGTGTGTCCACGCCGTCCTAGGGAACGTGCCGAGCTGTCGCCACAGGTTTTTCTTTTTTTACAAAGAGGATATTGATTTCTGCGTGCTCGTATTCTGCCCTCCCCCAGGAGGTACCCATCTGCTGTGTGACCCATCATCTCCCCTGCCAGTGGAGACAGGTAAATTGGCTTCTCGGGAAGGCCCTGGGACGTGGGAATCCAGAGGTAAGAAAATGGGAGGAAGCGGATCTAAGGCCACTGTATTGGAGAATATGATTAAGAATTTTAAGAAAGGATTCGATGGAGACTATGGGAAGAAAATGACACCCGGCCGGCTCCGTACCCTGTGTGAAGCCGAGTAGCCTTCAATGGGAGTTGGCTGGCCACCAGAGGGAACCATGGACTTAAATCTCATAAAGGCAGTCTATGCTATAGTTACGGGAAACCCCGGACACCCTGATCAGTTCCCGTACATAGACTCTTGGCTGGGAATAGCCCAAGATCCCCCCAAATGGGCCCGTTTTTATGCTCATGGCGGGGAAGGAAAAATCTTGATGGCTCAAAAGATAACCAAGGATGAGAAGGAAATTTTACAGGACCCTGAAGGAGATGAGCTCCCCCCACCGCCGTATTGGATGATGGTTCCGCCAGCTAGTAACGCCGTGGCCACCGGAGGAAGCAGCCAGGGACCGGTAAGCCTCCCGGACTCCTCAACAGTCCCGACAGCTCCACAGGTTGTAGAGCCGCCCTCCCGGCAGGCTCCAACCTCAACTGGAGGGGCAATGAGCCCACTGGACTCTACCACCCCGGATGCTGCTCCTACGTTCCCTAAACTCTACCCTCCACTCCCGGTAAGTACTCCCGGACGAGGGGGAGGAACCACTGGAATTAAACAAAGGCTCCGCTCTGCAAAAGAGCCAGAGGAAAAAATACCCTTACAGATGCCCCTCAGAGAAGTTCAGCAACCCCCAATGATAGGGGAGGATGGTAATTATCACCAAGCTCCTGTAACCTATTACTATCAGCCCTTTTCATCAACTGATATACTGAACTGGCAAAAACACACCCCCTCTTACTCGTTGGAACCCCAGGGCATGACTAGACTAATGGAGACTATTTTCCACACTCATCGACCAACCTGGGACGATATAATGCAATTACTATCATCCCTCTTCAGTACAGAAGAGAGATACAGGATCAACGCTGAGGCAAGGAAATGGTTACAGGAGATGGTCCCTGAGGGCACTGCTAACCCAGAGAGGTGGATAGAACAAGCCTTCCCCATTGACAGACCTAACTGGGACTATAATACAGAGGAGGGAAAAATCCAATTAGAAAGATACCGGACAGCGATTATACAAGGGCTTAGAAGGGGAGCCCGGAGGCCGATGGACATGTCTAAACCGGCCGGAATAGTTCAGAAGGGAAACGAGTCACCCTCCGAATTTTACGAGAGACTTTGTGAGGCCTACAGACTCTATACACCCATAGATCCAGAAGCTACGGGCTCCCAGATTGTTATAAATTCGTCATTCATCTCGCAAGCATTTCCTGACATAAAACGAAAGCTTCAAAAGACCGAGGGAGTTCTATCCATGTCTAGCTCTCAGCTGATTGAGATAGCAGACAAGGTGTTCCGGAATAGGGACACGGAAATAGAAAAAAAATACGAAAAGAGTTATAAAGACGAGCAGAGGAGAACAGATGAGAGGTTTGCAATGTTGGCTGCTGCGCTTGGGAAGTCTTCCGGAGACTTTTCCACCGCCAGAGCAAAGAAGACCCCCCTAGCTTCGAGGTCAGGACAGCCCTCCAACCGGTCCCAACGGAGACCACGGGCTCCATTACAGCCAAATCAATGTGCCCGATGCCGCGGGTTTGGTCATTGGAAGAATGAGTGCCCAGAAGGAAAAAAGGAAAATAAATCCCTCCCAGTTGCAGAACTCACTAACATAGAGACTGAATAGGGATGCCGGGGCTCAAAGACAGCAGGTCCCCGAGAGCCCATGGTGACTTTAAAAATTGGGGACCAAGACATTGACTTTATGGTGGACACCGGGGCAAAATTGTCTGTGGTAACTAAACCAGTGGCGCCACTGTCTAAAAGGACTGCTGCTGTAACTGGGGTTTCGGGAGAAAAAATGGTTAAGTCGTTTTGCCAGCCCAGAAAATGTCAGATGGGGGGTCACCAAGTGACTCATGAGTTCCTCTATATCCCTGAGTGCCCAGTACCCCTGCTGGGGAGAGACTTACTCTCCAAACTGGGAGCACAAGTGACTTTCTCTCCTGAAGAGAGGCCCACTTTTCGGGTGGGCACAACTACCTACTTACTCTCCCTCTCTGTGCCCCCTCAAGACGAATGGAGGCTACATGAGCCTCCTGGAGATAGACAAGACAAGGCAACAGAGTTGGAGAGAAGGCTGACTCAGCTGTTCCCTGAGGTCTGGGCCGAAGATAACCCCCCTGGGCTAGCTAGACACCAAGCCCCTGTAATAATAGAACTCAAACCTGGCGCAACCCCGGTGAGAAAGCGTCAATACCCAATACCCATAGAAGCCCGAATTGGGATTCTGCCTCACATCAACAGGCTAAAACAGGCAGGCATCCTGGTAGAATGTCAATCAGCCTGGAACACACCAATCTTGCCGGTAAAAAAGGAAGGAGGACAAGACTATAGGCCTGTGCAGGATCTCAGATTGGTCAATCAGGCCGCTGTAACTCTGCACCCGACCGTCCCAAACCCCTATACCTTACTTAGCCTCCTCCCACCTAAGACAAGGATCTATACTTGTTTGGACCTCAAAGATGCCTTTTTCTGTATACGCCTAGCACCTGCATCACAACCCATCTTTGCCTTTGAATGGGAGGACCCCATCGGAGGCAATAAGCAGCAGCTCACCTGGACTCGCCTCCCGCAAGGATTCAAAAACGCGCCAACCATCTTTGGAGAAGCCTTGGCCTCGGACCTGGAACCTTTCCAGCCTGAAAGGTATGGATGTTGGCTCCTGCAATATGTGGACGACCTGTTGCTGGCCGCTGAGACCTGGGAAGAATGCTGGGAAGGGACCCAAGCGCTCCTCCAATTGCTGGCAGAAGCGGGATACCGGGTGTCCAGGAAAAAGGCACAAATCTGCAAGGAGGAGGTAAGGTATTTGGGGTTTGTCTTAAGGGAAGGCACAAGGTTGCTGGACCAATCTAGAAAGGAAGTAATTCTGAGGCTCCCCACGCCTAAGACTCGGCGGCAAGTCAGGGAGTTCCTAGGGGCCACTGGATTCTGCAGGATTTGGATTCCAAGGTACTCTCAAATAGCCCAGCCCTTATTTGAGCTCCTGACAGGGCCTGAAGAAAATCCCGTAAACTGGACTGAAAAACAGCAGGAAGCCTTTGAGGAGCTGAGGCTAGCAACCACCTCCGCCCCCGCCTTGGGATTGCCAGACCTCACCAAACCATTCACCTTGTATGTGACTGAGAAAGATAAAACAGCCATGGGGGTTTTGACTCAAACCTTGGGAACGTGGGACAGGCCAATAGCTTATCTTTCAAAGCGACTTGATCACGTTGCCACCGGTTGGCCTGGCTGTCTGCGGGCCATGGCTGCAGTCGCCTTACTGGTACGGGAGGCCACGAAGCTGACTTTTGGCCAGGACCTGATCGTAAAAGTCCCACATGAAGTCAACACCCTCCTTCGAGGAGACCCCCACAAATGGCTGTCAAATTCCCGGATTATTCAATACCAGGGACTGCTGTGTGAAAACCCCAACCTCCGTATTGAACCTTGCCAGGGCTTAAATCCGGCAACGCTTCTCCCAGTGGGAGAAGGAGGACCCACTCACGATTGCAAGGAAGTCTTAGAGGAGGTCTATGCTAGCCGTCCAGACCTCCGAGACAGGCCAATTTCAAATCCTGACTGGACTCTGTATACTGATGGCACCAGCCTGGTAAAGCTAGGACAGCGACTGTCAGGCTATGCTGTAGTGACAGAGAGGACTGTTATAGAGGCCGGCCCCTTGCCACAGCACTGGTCAGCCCAACGAGCAGAGCTATGGGCCTTAGTCCGGGCACTGCAGCTGTCAAAGGGCAAGAGAGTGAACATCTACACTGACTCCCGGTATGCTTTCGCTACACTCCACGTACATGGGGCGCTATACCGGGAGAGAGGCCTTCTAACGGCCAATGGAAAGGACATTAAGAATAAGGAAGAGATCCTGATTCTGTTAGACGCTGTCTGGAGTCCCACGGAGGTAGCAGTCATACACTGCCGTGGGCACCAGAAGGAAGACACCCCACAGGCTCGAGGAAATAGACTGGCTGATGAGACCGCCAGGCGAGCAGCCGAGGACAGGAAAGAATCCGGGGAAATCCCCATGAGGACATTTGTCCTAGCTGAGCTACCCGAGCTGGCCCTAGACTCCCCGACATACACCGAGGCCCAGAACCAGCTAGCTGAAGCGGAGGGAGCCACCAAAACAGAGAAAGGATGGTGGGAACTGCCAGGTGGTGAGCTACTAGTG
Organism: Cervus elaphus; assembly: GCF_910594005.1. Classification (NCBI taxonomy): domain Eukaryota; kingdom Metazoa; phylum Chordata; class Mammalia; order Artiodactyla; family Cervidae; genus Cervus; species Cervus elaphus. The sequence goes on along the minus strand of NC_057831.1, from coordinate 60,934,254 downwards.
CCTGAAAGGATGGCCCCCTCTCTGGTGAGCCAAGCTCATCGTATGACTCACCTAGGACATGACAAACTGGAGGACTTGATCCGAAGGTATTTTCTGGTTCCTCGCCTCTCCTCTCTATGTAGAATGGAATCCCAAAATTGTAACGCCTGCTCTCAGATTAACGCCGCTCCAGGGTGCAGACCAAAACCCCCAGGCATCCAATTAAAAGGTACCCTTCCTTTTGAACATCTGGAAGTGGACTTCGCTGAGATGAAGCCATATCGTCATTTTCGTTACCTGTTGGTCTTGGTATGTACATTCTCGGGATGGGTGGAGGCCTTCCCCACCCGAACTGAAAGAGCATCTGAAGTGGCTCGGAGCCTGCTTAGGGAGATAGTTATTCGATTTGGATTCCCCACCAGCATAGGATCAGATAACGGGCCAGCCTTCATATCGGATCTGATACAACAAGTAAGTAAAGCCATGAATGTAAAATGGAAGTTACACACTGCCTACCGGCCTCAGAGCTCCGGAATGGTAGAACGAACTAACCGGACACTAAAGGAGACACTTTCTAAGTGGATTATAGAGACTGACTGTTCCTGGGTGGATTTACTTCCCATGGCCTTGCTCAAACTCAGGATGACCCCACGGTCCCATGGCTACTCTCCCTATGAAATTGTGTATGGGAGGCCTCCTCCCATAATAAGACAGGTAACAACTGATATACTCCAGGTAGGAGGAGACGGGATATCACAGCAGATGGAACAACTAGGTAAGGTAATTAATCAAGTAACTAAGTTTGTGCAAGAAAGAATACCGTTCCCCTTGGGGGAGCAAACGCATGAGTTTATACCAGGGGACCAGGTATGGGTGAAAGACTGGAAACATGACTCCCTAGCCCCCCGGTGGAAAGGTCCTTATACTGTTGTTTTAACCACTCCTACCGCAGTTAAAGTTGCAGGCATTGCCCCTTGGATCCATCACACCAGAGCGAAGAAGGCATATAACACTGACCCGGAAGACGCTGAGTGGACCACCCAGAAGGACCCCACCGACCCACGGCGAACCAAGATCATTCTGAAGAGGAAGAAGAGAACGAGATCCCGGACGAGCCCTCTACAGGATGGAGCTGGGTAAACGACTCCTGCTGCTCGGCCTCTTCAACGCAATCCTGAACCTGACCAGTGTTCCTGCACAGGACAACGTCTTCATCTCGTGGGCACATTCCTACGCGAACTTCCACAACTCCTCCAACTGTTGGGTATGCGGGGCCATGCCCCTGTCAGTAATGGACGGACTCCCCTGGTGGGTATCGCCACTCCGTTATGGGGACTTTATGCCACTGTGTTCCTTTTTAGAGCAACAGAAAGGGACTTTTCTTTCTCTCACCAATCATAACCTTTCTTTGCTCTCCTGGTGTAAGAAGAAGCCACCAGTGGGCCAGGGACATAGGGTTACATTTAACATAAACACCAGCCTTACGGAAGTAACAAAGGCTTATACCTCATATATGAAAAATAAAAAGGAGAAGGGTTCTCTTACAAAAGGGGGACAGGCCTCCCGGTACCTTGAGCAATACTACCAGGTCTGGGATGAATACTTCTGGATGACTCCTGAGAAAGGACAGTTGGTTACCCCTGCTACTATTTGCTGGGAACAAAAAGAACAGAAAGTTGGATTTGGAGACCACCCCCTAGACCCAAAAGAATTAAAATATATGGGTTATTTGCCCCCTGAACAATGTAAACAAATCTTGGAAGTTACCTATCACCCCAATCAGTCTGTTCAGTGGCCCGGTTCCGACTGGAAATATAATCCTGGAATCCGCTGGGTAGCCCCCAATGGGACCCAGTGGCTCTGTGGGCTTAACTTATGGCCATGGTTACCAGTTGGCTGGGTGGGGCGTTGCACATTAGGATTTGCTTTCGCCCATGGCAGTATTAAGCCTGGCCTACACCAGCCTCCAGTAAACCTGCCTTATCTGCATGCAAGATGGACACGATCTGTGTTCCAGTGGTATGACTATCTAGCTGCCTTGTTTGTACCCTCTGTAGGGACAACGGATATCATGGTTAAGGTAGAGGCCTTAACTAATTTCACTAAACAGGCCCTCTTAGACAGCACAAAAGCCATTCAAGCTTTGAATGAAGAACAAATTCAGATGAGGAAGGCAGTAATTCAAAATAGGATGGCATTAGACATACTCACAGCAGCCCAAGGAGGGACTTGCGCCGTAATTAAAGTCGAATGTTGTGTGTACATCCCTGACCTGTCTGGAAATGTATCTACTGCCTTGAAGGATATGCAAAATCAAGTGAAAGCCATGTCTAATGAAAATATTCCCTTTTGGACTTCAGTTCTCTCCTGGGTAAAGGGAGACTGGTGGAAAACCATTGTAACTGTTGTTATAGTAATCTTAATCATACTGCTCTGTGGGCCCTGCTTCCTACAATGTCTTGTGAATTTTGTAACCCAGAGGTTGATAGCATTCTCTCATGTGGGTGACAGGAGGGCTAAGGTACAATATATCTCAATGAGTGATGCTCGTTGTGGAAACTAAGAGCATCAAGAGGGGGGAATGAAGAAGGAATTCATAGGGCCTGAACTCGATCTCAGGCCTGTCCGTGCTGGTCGTGCTCGGCTGCCTCTCCAGTGGACTCTGAACTCTCTGCTTAGTGCCTGTGGGGATGACAATGGAAGGATAAGACCCCCTCCAGACAGAGGAATCCTGAACATCACATCCAGGCTACTCATTGCCTAAGAGGAAGCATACCGTAATCACACCTGTCTCCGGACAGGTCATAAACTTTTTTCGCATCTGTCAAGATGTAATCACAGGCTTATCGATTATTAACTGGTTGGAATGTAACTGCGGGCTTATTGACTATTGACTGTTAAGACACGTACACATGGGGCAAGTGGTGTGTTAAGACACGTACACATGGGATAGGAGGTGGGTTTAGACACGTACGCATGGGGTATAAAAGATTTTCACAAATGCGGGACGGGGTCCTTGGCTAAGAGGAGACTCTGCCTTGGGCCCGCCGGCGTAATAAACTGCACTCCACTATCTGCATTTTCCTTCTGAGTGAGTCTGTTTCCCGGAAAGCGTGGCTATAACAATACCAGGGATTTAGACTTGATCTCGTGAATAAGAGAAAGCCATTCAAAAGTTTAAATAAAACAGTGATGCAATCAAATGTGTATGATGTTGGGAAATAACCTTAAAAACAAAATTCCTTGCCAACCCAAAACTGCTCCAAAAAATAAAGAAAACATTTTTATTATTGAATAAGTTTTAAACCAAAATGTGATAAATTTCACAGGTGATCTGCTCAAGGGACTGCAAAAATTAAAAAAAAAAAAAAAAGCATCACCTTTTTATATAGCCAAGCAGATTACAACCTGCTAGATTCTTAAGATAAATAACTAGTCCTCAATAATATGATGGCATTCTTAGTCACACATAGTTATCCTAACACTTGGCAATTAGTGTGGCCATATATGTTAACTAATTGACTTTATCCAAAGGAGAAGATAAATTTCTCATACTTTTGTGACAAAGGGTTTGTATCTTGAAGCCAAGCTCCAGTTAAATTTATGGTCCTACCTCCCCACAAAAACTGGGAAATAAGAAATCAGGGGGCTATCTCCCTTGATTTTCTTTCAAGGAGATGACTCCCAGGTCTTTGAGAAAGGCATTTAAGGTTTAAAAACTGGCAAAACATCTTTAGTTTTTTAAAAAATTTATATATATCTCAAAGAGTAAGAGAAATAAATGACAATTTTCTAAAGAAAAATGCTCCAAGAAAAAGGCAGGGGAAAAAAGATCTCTTTATTTATATCAGGGAAAATTCTCCTTAAAATATTCTTCCATGTGTATTTTCCTTTACAGTTACAACATCATTTAGTTCAAAATGTAAAGGTTTGTGACATTTGCTTATGATTCATTGATCTCAGAAAAATCAATTATACAAATCTTTCTGCATAAAAATAACTGAAACAAAATGATACTTCACTTGTCTAACAGCTTGTTTTATTTGCATTATTGCTGACCTGATCTTACCAAAGACTCAGCAGGACATATGGGAAAATTGAATATGTGAAGAATATCTGTTTTCTTTTACATTTTAGGAAGCAACCATCACCATCTCCCACAAAATTGTGCCTTTTATTCATATTGAAGGGGAGCAGAATTTACCATCCCCAAACATGCCTCTTTGGCATAAGGATTATTTTAAGTTGGTTATTTTTAAGAAATTGCAGACACAGGAGAAGCTCTGAAAACCTAGGGAAACTTACCCTTCTATAATAAATGTTTATATTTATAAGGGAGAACTCTCTTTGTAAGGGTGACTTCCTCTCAATGCCAGGAAGTGGAGGATGAAGAATAAAAACCAACCGTATCTAGAAGTGCTTATCAGTGGTGAAGGCAGCAACTTAAATCTATATAATAAGCATAACTCTGTGTTGTGCTTTTTCGTGGTAATCTCCATAACTGGCCTTTCCTAACTGAATGTATTTTTCTTTAGCTGGAGATCGTATTTAAGGTGGTGCCTTACTGGAGCTGTTTACTTTTTCTGGGTCTCTTCCTTGTATATAGTAAGTATGTGTGCATACATGTTTGTTCAACCATGTCCAACTTTTTGAGACCCCCATGGGCTGTAGCCCACCAGGCTCCTCTGTCCATGGGATTTTCCAAACAAGAATGCTGGAGTGGATTGCCATTTCCTACTCCTGGGGGTGGAACCTGCATGACTCCTGTGTTTCCTGCATTGGCAGGTGGATTCTTCACCACTGTGCCCCCTGGGAAGCTCATATAGGAAGTATACATGTATTGAAAATTCTGTTTGCTTTTCTCCTAATCAATCTGTCCTTTATTACAGTGGGGGGTCTCAGCCCCACAAGTTCACTCTCAGAGGGCTGTCCTGTCTCTCCTTTTTGTTTCTCTGTGAATGGAACACCCCCTTCCAACTCAGAGACACATCACCACGTCCCCAAGAGAATGGCTAATAAATTCAGCTACAGCTGACATTGTTAAAGCTTCAGTGTTCCCCTGCACCTTTGAACCAATTGCCATTTTACCACTTTAATCCCACTTTTGGTCTTTGCCCCATCAAAGTTGGCTAGAATTAAATAGATTGTATTATCAAATGTAAATAATCACAGAAAAGACTATTCTGAGCTGAGAAAAATAATCCCTTACAGATTAGATAGCAAAATAAAAATCTTTTATCCAGTTACTAATGAATTAATAAACATAAATTTGAGTGGTCCAGTTTTTCACATGTAGTAGATAGTCAGTAAATCTTAGTTTTCTTTTTAGTTAAGGTCTCACTTACAGTGCTAATGTCAACATTCTAAAATTAGAATTTTATTAAAAATAATAGGCATTCCTGTCAAGGTTGTAAGAGTATCAGACACAGGGTAGAGAAGATAAAAAATTCTCTCCAAAGAGGCAATGGATGCTTGAGGAATTGTCCAACAAGCCAAATAAAGAGAAGTTAAATCCCAGAGTAAGTCAGTTACAGATCAGAGGTTACACTTAGATCCTAATAAAATGTTTTCTCCTACTTATTGCAAAGGTTTTCTTCATTTTTAAAAATTTGTACTGGAATAATGTTGATTTAAAATATTGCATTAGTTTCTGTATATAGCAAAGTGAATCAGTTATACCTATATTCATTCTTTCTAAAATTCTTTTCCCATATAGGTCATTACAAGGTATTGAGAGAGTATTCTGTGCCACACAGTAGGTTCTTATCAGTTATGTTTAATATATGTCAATCTGAATCTCCCGATTTTCTCTCTCCTCCCGTCCTCCCTGGTAACATGTTTGCTCTCTCCATCTGTGACTTTATTTCTGTTTTGTAAATTTCTAGTATAATTTTGGGCTACATTTTTGTAGTACACTTGTACCACTTTTTGAGATTCCATGTACAAGGGATATCATTTTTATATTATAATTTACATGGAAATTTAAGATAATAGAGCCCCAAATTATATTGGAGGCTCCATTCTATCACCTCAATTTATTTAACAAAGAAACTCCATTCGAAAAACGGTCATGGAGATGAAAATTCCACTAGGGGCTAACTCACTTCAGTGAGTTATTATCCTTATCCAAATAAGATTCATCTGTAAGTTAGGGAATCAAGAATGCTGATGAGTTGATGATGAATATATGATATAGAATATCAATAAGATGATAATATGATAGAATCCACCTAATTGGAACACCCTGGTGGAAACAAAAATATGCTAATTTAGCAAGGTTTCTTACTTCAGAGATTTTGCGGTTGCCTTGTGTTGCAAAATATGCTCTTTTAATTAAGGCATTGTTTGCAAAAATAACTGGAGATACAATTTTTAAAGTGCAAAAGTTAAAATTTCCCAAGCACTTATAGCGCATGTTATAGAGAAATTTTCTAGAAGGTAACTGATATAAATTCTTTCTAGGAGTATGCCTCAATAACTTTCTTGCAAAGAAAATATTTATAAAAATAAATTCATGAGCAAAAACGTGTCCTGTAATTTAAAGTTGACTGGTGTGTGCAGCTCATACAAGCAAAACTATTCAAAAGCTAATCAAAGGTGGGTTTATATCTAGATAATACATTAGCACAACTAGACATTGATAACCTTACATTCAACCTGAGTTGGACATTGTATCATCACTCAACTAACAGGCTCAGTTCAGATCAGTCACTCAGTCGTGTCCGACTCTTTGCGACCCCATGAACCGCAGCACGCCAGGCCTCCCTGTCCATCACAAACTCCTGGAGTTTACTCAAACTCATGCCCATCCAGTTGGTGATGCCATCCAGCCATCTCATCTTCTGTCGTCCCCTTCTCCTCCTGCCCCCAATCCCTCCCAGCATCAGGGTCTTTTCAAATGAGTCAGCTCTTTGCATCAGGTGGCCAAAGTATTGGAGTTTCAGCTTCAGCATCAGTCCTTCCAATGAACACCCAGGACTGATCTCCTTTAGGATGGACTGGTTGGATCTCCTTGCTGTCCAAGGGACTCTCAAGAGTCTTCTCCAACACCACAGTTTAAAAGCATCCTAATAACTAGAAGGCAATGGCAACCCACTCCAGTACTCTTGCCTGGAAAAGCCCATGGACAGAGGAGCCTGGTAGGCTGCAGTCCATGGGGTCGCTAAGAGTCGGACACGACTGAGCGACTTCACTTTCACTAATAGCTAATAAATATGTGACATGAATTTTTACTTTTTGTCTATCCTTTTTCTGAGCCATTTTTTTTCTGCCAAAGTAATTAAATTCAGTGTCCAGTTGTCTGTATACATTCTGCAGTTAGAGCTTCTCAAATGCTGATTAAAATATGATTGTAGACAACTCTCATATAGGTGGTTGATTCTACAGTGTAATTTTGATCCTTTTGCAAGTGTATTCTATAGCATATAGAGAGGACTTGATGAAGAACAAATATAAACTTATTTCAGGGCTTAAATATAGTAAATAGAAAATTTTGTGAATACCAGTGACTGGGTTTACAGACCAATGCATAGTTTTAAAAATGGATGAGCTGTGTCAATATATTGTGGCATCTGACTATACCCAGCCACGTGGTCTTGTATAAAGTTATTAACTATTCTAAGTTTGAATTTTCTTACCTGTAAATAGAGATAATATTATCATCAATCTCAGATGAAAGCTGGGAACTAACAATGAAATTATCTATGCAAAGTACTTGAAAGTGTTAGTCACTCAGTCGTATCTGATTCTTTGTGAGCCTGTGGACTGTAGCCCACCAGACTTCTCTGTCGATGGAGTTCTCCAGGCAAGAATACTGGAGTGAGTAGCCATTCCCTTCTCCAGGGCATCTTCCTGACCCAGGGATTGAACTTGGGTGTCCTACATTGCAGGCAGATTCTTTACCATCTGAGCCACTAGGAAGCCCCAAAGTGTTTGGCAGGAGTATTATTCAATAACCTTAGTATTAATAATCCCTTGCTTTTGATTTAAATATAGTCCTTTACTAATAATGCAAAGAATGGATATGGTGAGAAGTACTACTGGATGATTCCCTTCTTCAGCTCCTTCAGGGAGTCAGCTTTGCTTTCTGTTGTGTTACCTTAATAGAGCAATTGTAATCTTCCGGTTGTTATCTTTATCCATTCGTTAATGAATATTCAACCTGCTTGACTGAAAATCTTAGTTTAACAAGTGAAAGTGAAAGCCGCTCAATCGTGTCTGACTCTTTGCAACCCCATGGACCATACAGTCCATGGAATTCTGTAGCCCAGAATCCCGGAGTGGGTAGCCTTTCACTTCTCCAGGGGATCTTCCCAACCCAGGAATCAAACCCAAGTCTCCTGCATTGCAGGCAGATTCTTTATTAGCTGAGCCACCAAAAAAAGCCCAAGAATACTGGAGTGGGTAGCCTACCCCTTCTCCAGTGGATCTTCCTGACCCAGAGAACCAGGGTCTCCTGCATTGTGGGAGGATTCTTTACCAACTGAGCTATCAGGGAAGCCCTAGTTTCACAAAGGACCTCCAAAAGTAAAAACAGCATCCTTAAATTATTTTTCATACAAATTTTATTTTATTACTATAGAACTGACATGACGTGGTATAACTTTCAGCTGTAAAATGTATTGATTTAATATATTTATGTATTGCAATAGGATTTCCACTATAGCGTTAGCTAATACCTCTATCACATCTCATAGTTATTGTTTCTTTTTTGGTGAAGAAATTTTATTTCTTAAGCAGTTTTGACGTTTATAATAAAACTTTGTCTGTAATTATTATACTGTATATCTTCAGGACTTTTTTATTTACTAGTTGCAAGTTTGTATCTTTAAACAACATCTTCACAGTTCCCTTCACACTCCAGACTCTAGTAACCACCATTCTACTCTGTTTTTATGAGTTTTGGCTTTCTTTTTTGATTCCATATGTAAATGATATCATTACAGTGCTTATCTTTGTCTAATGTATCTTACTTAGCATAATGCCCTCAAATTCATCCATGTTGTCTCAACTTCCTCCTCTCTCATGACTAAGTAACATACACACCACATCACCTTCATCTGTTCATTCTCTGACAGGTGCTTAGGTTGTTTCTATATCTTGTCTTTGTGAATAATGTTGCAGTAAACTTGGGAGGGCAGATATCTCTTAAGATTTTGTTTGCATATTCTTTGGATATATACCCAGAAGTGGAATTGCTGGACCATATGGTACTTCTGTTTTTAATTTTTTGAGGAATTTCCATACTATTTTTCATAGTAGCAGAACCAACTTATATTCCCATCGACAATATACGAGTTCCCTTTTCTCTGAGTCAACATTTGAATGGAAATAGCTTTGCTCCTAAAGGATTTTTTAGAATAATGTCAGACTAAACAAGACATTCCTGGATATTTCTGAAAGGGTAAATTATAAAGTATGAAATAAAATGAACCACAAAACAATAGGCATTTACCCGAAAAGGTACTCGCAGAATCCTTCGTCAATGTTTCCAATTCAAACACTAACAATGGGCAGGCAGGTTATGCCGCTGAGTACATCAGGGTAATGGGGAAGATAAATGCTAAGGCAGATGAGAAAAATCACAACCATTCTAAAAGAGGCAGCTTTGGTCAACTTCATCCAGTTATCGCCATGGGACAAATTAGACCCAGGGTTGTCGTATGTCCATATTTTTTCAAGATAAATAAAATGCTTGCTTATTTACGCATAGGCTCTCATATTTTTTAATAATGTCAACTCATATAGAAATTTTAAGAGTAGATGCATGTTCAGTTGTGTGCAAATCTTTGTGATCCTACGGACGGTAGCCCACCAGGCTCCTCAGTCCACGGGGTTCCGCAGGCAAGAATACTGGAATGCATTGCTATGCCCTTCAAGGGATCTTCCCGACCCATGGATCGAACCTGCATCTCCTGTATTCCAGGCAGATTCTTTACTGACTGAGCCACCAGGGAAGCCCTCTAAGAGTAAAACCTTGACAAATAATATTCCACCAGACATCTAGTTTGTGAATTTTGAGCTATTGTATCTAACTATTCTCTTCACAAATGAGAACGCTGATACTGAGTATCACTGCACAATAAATTTTAATATGTATACTTAAAAATGTATGTGTAGAGATAAGTTTAATTTAATAGTTGAGAGAGAGGTATTCTATATTAAAATAAGAACGTGACTTTGTGTTAGTATTCTACAAAAATCAATCTTACGTCAAACCCAACTTTGGCAGTCTTCTTTATCCACCTTATCAATCATTCTGGTCTGCAATGCTGTTTCTCATACTATTCAACTTCCTTCACCTAGCATCTGCTACTAATATCTCTGCATTTTAAAATACCAATTGTTCTTCAAGGTCACACACAATGTAAGTTTTCTGAGGGCAAAGACTACAAATCTCTTATTCACCTCTCTGTCCTTTGCACTTTTTGCAGTACCTGAGGCATTGAATGCATTCAATAAATATTTACAGGAAAAAAAAACGAGTCTATGAGTGAATTAATGAATAAATGATCACCCCAGTCAAAACAGATGGTTTTACTCTCTAGAAACCTATAGAGTTTTGAATGTTTATAATGGCACTTGTATTAAACTGCCTGGTTGTGCTCCCTGTTAGTACATTCTAGAAAAGATGTCATATTTCACGTCAGCTTTAAAGACAGCAAGTCTCTTTTAAATGTAGGGTACTTAGCACCACTCTCCTTAGAAGTTTGGGCCTCAGGAATGAATTGCGGAGCATCAGAAAAAGTCTCATTCAAAAATATGTATTTGTTTCTTCTTTACCTTCGCTGTGAGATTTCAAAGCCTTTGCAAGTGGCCACTATGTTTTATTTTGTTCTTCCACTCTCACATTTTAATCCAATGACTTCCACATAATAATCTCTGCATAGAGTGAAGTGAATCGACCTTGATAAGGAAATTTTTCACTTTAAATGCACATTTTCCCATTATTTGTCAGTGATATTGTTCATTTTCATCCATTCTTCATCTATATGCGAAACAGTGAGAGGAAAAGAGTATGCTTTGAAAATAAAAATGTCTAATTTTTAGTAAATTAAATTCAAATCTGAATTACTGTTGTCTGATCTAGGTACTGAGGATACAAAAAAAAAACACATACACACACACACACACACACACACACACACACGCAAGTAAACAAAATGACGCATAGCTCAGTGAGCCACTCAATAGCAGAGGATGCTCCAGGGGTGGTGGGAGGGAAAAAGAGTGACTCATTCTATCTGACATGATGTATGAAGTGCTGTTTCACTAAACAGCTTTGTTGCTATGTATTCCCTACACTAAACTGAAAGTGAAAGTCGCTCAGTCGTGTCCACCTTTGTGACCCCATGGACTATACAGTCCATGGAATTCTCCAGGCCAGAATACTGGAGTGGGTAACCTTTTCCTTCTCCAGGGGATCTTCCCAACCCAGGGACTGAAACGAGGGCTCCTGCATTGCAGACAGATTCTTTATTAGTTGAACCACAAGGGAAGCCCCACATTAAAAATAAAATGATATAAAATAAAACAAAATAAGGTAATAATAATAATATAAAATTAAATTAAAAAGCTAAGTGAGATAATAAAATAAAATATCTCCTAACTTGTAAAGCATCTTGATTATCTCCTTACCTATGACAGAGAAATAGAGATATGTGTGACAACTTTAAAATCATTTCCTTCCACATTCTCACTGTTGAATTTTCCTTATTTGTTCATATTTATCGGGAAGGAAGTTTACTTTTAATCATCAGACTTTAAAATTTCATTTCATATTTAGACATGAAGTTGGAATGGTAAGAGATTATTGGCCATTCTTCTCATTATATGTGCTTCCTTGCTTTCTGAGGTGTCTGCACTCCAGGTAGGAAGGCTATGGTCTTGCTTGCCTATTGCTGTGTAAGAAAGCCCCTCCTGCATGGCAGTTGAAGACAACAAAAATTTCATAAAATTCCTGTGGGCCAGGCACCTCAGAGCAGCTTCTCTGCATGGTTCTGCCTTGGCCTCTGACCAGGTACAGTCAGGCTGTCGGCTGCTTCGTCAAACCTGTGGCAAACCCAAGAGAGCTGGCTTCCGAGCTCACTTGTGTGGCTGTTGACGGGCCCCTGGCTTAAGGCTTCAGTCCCTCATTGTTTGGACTTTTCCACTGGGCTATCCACAGCACAGGCAAAACCCTAAGGCAAAAACTCCAAAGGAAAGGCCAAGAAAATGGGCACCAAAAGCAAGGTCCAGGATTTCGAGGCTGATCAAGGAAATATCAAGATCATGAAATATTAATATTTCACAACAGGCTCACAGTGCGGCACCTGGATTGGGTTGCATGAAAGGGGAGGAGACCTTCCAGGGAGCGCAGAGGCCACCACCCAGAAGAAGAAGAGAGCAAGGGGACGCCTGGGAGAGGGGAGTGTGTGGGGTGCGGGTGGTCCACCTGTCTGGGTGGTATCATTCAGCCGAGGAGGGAGTCTCTGGATCAGTGAGCACTAAAATGCAGCAGTAATTTGAGGTTTCTTATAGCTTTAGGGTTTGCTTTATATCTATGTCTGGTTGAATGTGTCTTCATGGGGTGTGCGAGCAAGAAGTCCAAAATATCTAAAAATATACTTATTTGCATTATATTTAAAGAAATTGGAGAGGTGAGCATTTGAATTTGGCACCAGTGGGATTTAAATTAATGAACCTATCCTGCTAAGAAGACAAAAATAACCAGGGGCTGACATGCAGGGACATCTTTGGCCCATTTATGTAACAGCACCCAAGATAGAAGCTAAGGTCTTTTATAATATAGTCTCAGAATTGATATATCATTGTTTGGGCAATAAGAAAATGTATACAGACAAACTCTGGTACAAAACAAGAGGAGGCTTCATAAAAATGAGAAATCCAGGAAGTAGAGGTCATTGAAATCCATTTTGGAGGCTGGCTTCTACATCCATAAAGAATGAAGCCTTCTTCGAAAAGAGGCGTGAACCACATTTAACGCCAACTTTCTTTCTTGCTTCTGGTGCCAGAGCCTTGCCACGAGTCAATCTCAGGGTGTCTGAATATTTAATTCCTGATATTTTTGCTCTCTAGTCTCTTAATCTAGATTTCTTACCTTTGTCTTAGCTAATTTCCTAGATTCGACTTTTTACTTCTTTGAACCTAAAGGAACCCCTGGCTCTTGTTTTCTTTAGCTACTCTTTTGCATTCCAACTGTATAGACCCTAACTCAGTGCAGCTCTCCATCTACAATGTGGAACTCACCTTTTTTCTTAGTTCCTACAAACCTTCATCGGTCTGTTACCACAAAATTTCTACATGAAGCCAAACCCTTGAGCACAGGCATAAAAGCTCTCCATAAACTTCATATGAAGACAATTAATTAACACCATATTGTCATACACAATAATAGCAAATGCTATCCAAATTTCCTGAAAGGATTTGCATCCCCCTCATTTTTGCATAGGTCACAAATAAATTGACCATATTCTATCCTGTTTTATATTGATATAAAAATTATTTAAGTTGTATCCAGTGGTTTCCTCATCCAATATCCAAATATATTGCAATTTTTAATGTTACTAAACATGGAGTGAATGAGTTGTGCAAGTAAGTATGTCAATGAGAAATATCTTCTCGCATCTTAGAATATTTGGAACAATGAGAATCAGACACATTCTTCCAGTGATAAAAGTTATGTGTGTTTGTGTGTGTCTGTCTGTCTGTCTGTGACGATATTGGAGAACTGGAGGAATATTCCTATCAGTTGGCATATCATGAATTCTTCTTATTTGTTGGTATCACAACCTTAAGAAACTGAAGTGTCCTGAGACATGAGCGTTTCTGGGAAACTAGACGGTCAAGGGCTTGTTCCTAGGAGGATCCCGATGTGACCTGTTCCAGGGTCTCTATCTGTCCTTAATAAGATCACCGGAACTGGGAAACTGTCCCTCCAAACTGCAGGAGGCAATTTGGTGACTGGGTAAGGGTCCCTCTTTCTTTCTTTGTTGATCATCTATTTTTAAACCACCTCATATTAAAAAGAAAACCTCAATTTTATCAGTCTACATGGCTAAGTTAGGGAAGATTGGAGTAAATCATTCTAACCTGGCCTTAATTCCTCTTGTTCTGTGAGCAGACATGCAGAACAATCCCTGTCTAGACAGAGCTGATGCTTTTTACCATCATTAAAGGGTCATCTCTGAGTCATAGCTTCCTGGAGGGAAAGAGGTAAACAAATGCTTTGATTGAGATTAAAGATGCCTCTTTGTTGGTTACCTCAGTGTCACACTTAATAGGGTTGCTTATGGTTCAAATCTGTTTTTGCATAAGAAAAATGCAACTAACATTATTCAATGCTTACTGTTATGTGTCAGACCCTGTGTTCAGAAGGAAAGTAAACAAACAAGGAAACAGAAAAAGACATGACCTATCAAGTAGCTGAAAGTCCAACTAGAGAAAAAGGCACCAACAAAATAAACATGTGATAACATAATTGTGGTAAGTCCTGTGATAAACACAGAGCAAATTCTGACCTTCTCCAGTAGGTAAGGAGCTGTTTTTGTTTGTTTGCTTTTAGAAACTGATTCTTGAGATTTGAAGATGTAAAGAGCTTAACATTTTAGTTAAGAGGAAGGATGATGAGGAAGGGATGTGGAGAAAGAGTAATATAGGCGTCGTGGGAAATAAAAAGTGAGTATGAATTAAGCAGACAGAGAGAGGACAAGGGCAGAGCGAGATGAGAACAACGATGTGGCTGCAGACCACATCGTGCAGTTCCTCCACGTGGTGATCATAAAGCTGTCACACTTCTGGAGTAAAATGTGGGGCTATTAATTTTTCCAGGACTCCAGGCACAAATCAGGATTTTCCAAGACAAATAATAATTTGTAATATTTCTGCATATAGGCCATGTTAAGGATCTTGGTCTCTATCATAAGAGCAATGGGCTAATTGGAAGCTAATAAGCAAAGAAATGACATGATCATATTGTTCTTTAGAAAAACCTCTCCAGGTTGACATAAAAATGAAGGACCTGAGGGGTTGTCAAAAAAGCCTATGGAACTTATTTAATAGACACTACTAACTTAGACAAAGATTGCCACAGTGAATGTATAATTATTCAATGGCAGATTAGAAATGAAATAATTCATTTGAAGGTGAATTATATAGGCTTCTGTCTGTTCAAATTAAATAAAAGGCAGTAGGTCATGTCTGAGGTTGATCATGCTATGGGCATTTTTTGTTATAATCTAACCTTATAACTGTAGACCACCAGAAATACACCTGTAGCTGAATAAAGTTAGGTTCATTGACTTATTGGATAGTTATTGGATAACTACACTGCATGTCAGTAAGAGGAAGGACCTGTTATTATATTCAAGTGTGTGTGAAGTGATTTGGGGGCAATGAAAGGAAGCAGAGGCTTACTCCCAGTTGGATGCTATTACTCAGAGGGGCAGTTCTATAAAGAAAACTGAGGCATTGGGAGCCTGAGAAACACTCCTAAGGTCACGAAAAGACAAAGCTGATATTTTAACAAAGGATCTGGGCTCCAGATTTACTTTTGTCTTTTTCTCATTGGCGTGGAGCGGCCGTACAATGTCGTGCTGGTTTCTGCTGCACAATGAAGCGATCAGCCACACCCTTCCTCCTGGACTTCGCTCTCCCTCCCATCTCCCCATCTAGGTCACCACAGAGCTGAGCTGAGCTCCTTGATCTATATAGCAGCTTCCCACTAGCTATCTATTTTATCCAGGGTGGTGTGTACATGTCAGTCCCAGTCTCCCGAGTCATCCCACACTCTCCTCCTCCTTCCCGTGCTCACGTGTCCTCTCATTACATCTGAATTTCCATTCCTGTCCTGCAATTAGGTTCATCTGTACTATTTTTCTAGATTCCACATACATGCATTATTATTCGATCGCCAAGTCCTGCCCGACTCTTGGCGACCCCGTGGACTGCAGCTCCCCAGGCGTCCCAGTCCTTCACTATCTCTTGGAGTTTTCTCAGACTCACGCTCATTGAGTCCGTGATGCGACCCAACTATCTCATCCTTTGCTGTCTCCTTCTCCACTTGCTCTCAAGCTTTTCCAGCATCAGAATCTTTTCCGATGAGTCAGCTCTTTGCATCAGGTGGCCAAAGTATCGACAGCTTTTGGTGAACAGTGTCAGATTTGTGATCTCCAAAGAAGATTGAGCTTTGGGACCAGGGACCAGGCTTAATCACTCAGAGCTTTTGTGTGGCAGAGGCTTTATTACAGTGATAAAGGGGAGAGGAAGCTTCTGACATAGACATCAAAAGGGGGACGAGAGCACCCCACTCCATGGTCTTATCGAGGCCTTACATACTTTTACCAGACCCACTCCCACAACATACATCTTAAATTAACAGGATTAGAGCTAACAATAGAAAGGTCTTATGAGACCCACTCCCACAACATCTGTCTTAAGATAACAAGATTAGTCACAAGGTTCTTGTTAAGAAAGAGAAGCATGTCCTCAGGCAAGATACATTGTGATTATATAATCACCAATACAGAACTTAAGGAAAAGCAAGACAAACTGAGCAAGATAAGTTGTTTTGCTGTGTAATCATTAGCTCTGGGCTTAGAGAAGGGAACACATGTGAACACTGGGAGGAAGAAGAGTGTGGGATGAACTGGGAGACTAGGAGTGACATATATACACACCCTGGATAAAATAGATAGCTAGTGGGAAGCTGCCATATAGCACAAAGAGCTCTTGTGTGACTAAGATGAAGGAATACAGAAAAAAAAAATGTTTGTCCCTTTCTCCTCCTCGAGGGACCTGGACCCCTTCCTCCTTGAGGACCCTGGTCTCCCTATCAGCCCACCTAAGAATTAGCTCTCTTACTATTAGAGCTTCAGCTTTAGCATCAGTCCTTCCAACGGTTAACATATGGTATTTGTTTTTCTCTTTACTCTTAATTGTCACTCCATGGTGTGATTTTTATATATGACAGAAATTATATATTTATTAAATATATGTGACTTAAGTCATTAAAAAAGAATTTCAAGATAAAAAAGAAGTGAGTCTTGTCTCACACTTACCAATTACATAAACCTAAAAATATCACTTTACTTGTACAAATTTCATTTATTTCCCCTAAACATAGGACAACATAACTTAAAAGACTACGGGCATTAAAATGCTAACTGGATATGAAAATTCCTAGCATTGTCTAACAACTAGTATATGGTAATTAAACTTAGATTAAAAGTTTTTGACATGCTTTGGTGCAGAATTTGTTCTGAAGTTAAGATATACCAAATAAAATTGGAATGCCCAAGGCTGAAATAAATATATCTGTTAAGAAGTTCCATTTTCAATGTCTTATAAAAGCTACATAACCTGTTTGACAAAAATGTCAAGGGTTTGAGAACAATAAATGTAAAGAAATATTGGATCATTATTAAAAACAGTCATATCTATGAAGAATTAGTAGAACTAACATTTAATCCATCTTCTAAAATGTCTCTGAAAAAAGGGAAGACAAATGGCATAGTGATATGTACTTATATGACCACAAATTCTACAAGTCTTCTGAGTTTGTTAGTTAAATAAAGTTATCTTTTCAAAATATTGTTAACTGTCAAAACATAAATTTCACGTGGTTGTTAAGGCATGTTTTCTTTTGCCTTTCATGGCAAGTACACTTTAAAAAGTGATTAAGTTCCCATGTTTCAGGAGATTCATGATGGCTTGTGATTTAGTATTTATAAAGTAAATATCTTCCTAGGCACTTCATAAAATAGCATGTTGGGGAAAGAAGTCTGTGGATAGAAAAAGATATTTGTTGGATCTGATTTTCTATTTGGAGTCTATTATCAGTTATGGTAGTGGCCTTCAGTGATGTCTTCAGCTAACTGACAGAGAAATAGGCATCTTTCAAGAGCTGAGAAATGTGTCTTTCACTGGCTGTCAGGACCATTCCCACAAGTAGCATCAGCTAAATTGCTAGAAGGGATTGTCCAGAACCTATGATTCTAATGTGTCATCAAACCTACTCAACAGTCAGAAAATATTATACCTTGAAGCTATTAAAATATTTAAATCATTGAATTGTCAAGATGAAATTGAAAAGGTAAGGCTGTTTTGTAAAAGACCATATCTTTAATTTAACCCAGACCTGTTTGAAAAACTCAAGGCAATGTCCTATAACCCTACTTGCTGTGTGATGGAGTGTGTATCAGTTCTTTACAGGTGAGTCATTTTTTATGTCACTTTTCTGTTACTATGGAGAAAGTCAAGCACATCTCTGCTTATCACCAGGAACCATAATGTTGTCAGCCATTTTTCTGAGGTTATTCTTCCTTATGAAATATAAAGATATAAAAGAATATATCTAAAACTTACATAGGAAGATATCAAATTGACCTAGTTGTTTATATACAAACCACATTATCTCCAATATCTTAGAATTATATTTAAAGTAAAAAGCATCAAGGAAGATAGCTGCTAGGGATTTCTTGTGGGATTTGGGGTAGATAAATTCAGATTGCTTGGACAAATTAGTCTGTGATTAACAATGGAGCATATGTAACATTTGATTTGTAACATCTCTTGTAATCTTATGTTTTGCAAGTTATCTTCTATGTATAATGTAAGTTTTCTGAGCACAGAAAATTATTTTATACCCGAAAATCTTCCATGAGATATCCAGAGGAATTTTTTGAATATAGTATACGTAGGAAAGAGTAGAAACATAGGGATAAAAATCCTAGCTTGAAATCCCAGTTTTGTTATCTTATGGTCTTGGGTAGGTTGTGTTAGGTTGGGTAAGTAGCTCATTTAAACTAACTGAATTTAGTTTTCTCATACACAAAATAGATATCTAACTTGTAGGATACTGTGACAATCACCATGGGTACACAAAAAAGTATATTCACTTTCACAATTTGCTTCATAAGCATCAGTTGCATTTGTTTTGGAAACTGGCTTAGAATATAATACCTCCCTAATACACCCAGGTTTTAAAAAGAGATTTCTAAGACAGGAACAGACTCTAACTCTCCTTTTTTGTTTTTTTAATAATCTCTTATCTTCAGCTTAAATTCCAAGGCTCAGAATATATATCATTCCCATACAGTATTTTAAAAGACCACTTCACAATCTAATCTCTTTGTAATGATGCTATTTTTATTTTTAATATTTTGGGGTAAGTAAACAAAAGTCCAAGACCAAAGTCCAGGAATTGAGTCCTACTGCTGATAGTAGATGAAAATCTTTCCAAAATTCAGAAAAATCTCCTCCTGCACCCTATGAATCTGATGGCTCACCTGTGTTTTGTAAAAGGGGAGAATTCAACACATTTTTTAACCTGTACTGGTAACTCAGATGTCATGAAGGATCATTCCCCGACTTCTGGGTAAAAGTAAGTACTGCATGAAGCTTGCAGCTTGGTAAATCCTTCCATTCAGTGAAAGATACCATTCCAGACGCCAAAGCTGTACATTTTCCTGGTGAAGAGAAGCTTTAAAGATGAGCAAGCCCATTGTCCAGTTCACGTTCAGTGAAGACACAACTTTTTCAAAATGGCAGAAGAGATATTGTGAAGCTATGGAAGCTTATGCTTTGCTTAGAACAGACCATGGAAGACCATGGAAGAGCTTCCAGATGGGTGTTCACACAGACAGGTGCTTTATTAATATGCAAAGTAAGACATTTTAACCACAAGCAGTTCAGACAGCTGTCCTTTTCCTCTGCTGCCCCCGAACTATGTTTCCTTTCTTGCCCTGTGGCATTGGGATGAATGTCATTTCAGCTGGGGATTCTGGTGAGAAGTTTAACTGGGAACACAGTCAACAGGGTCACACTTGATTTCCTGTTACTTTGGTCTCTAGTTAAGTTGGTGCTAGCTTCTAGGAGTAGCTCCTCATAACTAGCTATGTGTTACTACATTACCATGACATGAAGGTACAAAGCCAGAGGTTCTTTAACGTAAGAATATGCCCTATGAGATCTAGCAAGGAAACTAAATGAAGTAAAGAAACATGTTCTGGAGATCAGATGCTGCAGAAAATTTGTCCAATCATCACATATAAAATTTTAAGCGGAAGATTTGGTTCTTATCAATGCTTAGTTGAAATGGAAATTCTTTCCAGTCGTTAAGTACACCTGATAAAACAATATATATAATCATAACTGTTCCATAATTTTCTCCTTTTTTGAGGTAATCATGCTAAGCTAAATAGAATTTATAGGGAACAAATTTGGAACTAGGGCTATACATACTAATCACTTCAAAGTCACATGTTCAATACATTTCAGCATATAGGATCATTTTAGCACATCTAATGTCAGGTCCTAATGAATTGGGGCAAATGCAGAGGAAACTATATGACTAAGGAAGAAGGATCAGAGAGATGCAACCCTGCTAGCTTTGAAGGTAGAAGGCAGAAGTCATGAACCAAGATATGTACATGTCTTCCAGAAACCATTAAAGGTGAGGAATTAGATTCTTCTCTAGATCTTCCAAAAGGAATGCAGGCTTGCTGACATTTTTTTTTTTTTTTTAAATTTTAGCTCAATGAGACCTCTGCCGAACTTGTGAAGCACAGAACTGCAAGATAATAAGTTTGTGGTTTTTAGATCACCAGTCCAGGTTTGATGCATGAGACAGGGTGCTCAGGGCTGGGGCACTGGGATCACCCTGAGGGATGAGATAGGGAGAGACGTGGGAGGGGCGCTCAGGATGGGGACACATGTACATCCATGGCTGATTCATGTCAATGTAAAGCAAAACCACTACAATATTGTAAAGTAATTAGCCTCCAATCAAAATAAATAAATAAATAATTAAAAAAAAATAAAGGTTTGTGGGTTTTGCCACCAAGTTTGTGGTAATTTCTTACAGGAACAATAGAAGCCTAGTGTAATGCCACTAAAATCATTTTAATGAATATGGTGAATTAGAGGAATATTTGATTAGCTATCACACTAGAAAATTTGATATGTCGTTATGAGGCTTCCCTTGTGGCTCAGATGGTAAAGAATCTGCCTGCAATGCCTGAGACCTGGGTTTGATCCCTGGGTCAGGAAGATCCCCTGGAGAAAGGAATGACAACTCACTCTGGTCTTCTTGCCTGGAGAACTCTATGGACAGAGGAGCCTGGTGGGCCCCAATCCATGGGGTAGCAAGGAGTCGGACATGACTGAGCAAATAACTGGTTATGTAGTAAGGGTCAGATATCAAAGTAATTTAGCTTGGCCATGTTTCAAAGTTATTTAAGGTACTTCTGTCTTCTAGTGTAATTCCAGTAGTAACTAGCAAAGCACTCTTTTTACTCTCAAAGGTTTGACTAATAAATTATATTGTCAGATGTTCCAGATTTAATAATAATTTCTCCATTTACAGAACATTGCAAATAAGAAAGCTAGAAGAAACTTTTCTAAACCAGGAGTCATCCAACCGCATCCATGGATCAAATCTGGTCCACTGCCTCCATTTGTATTGTTTCCCATGAGCTAGGAATAATTCTCACATTTTATACACGTATATTTTAAATGGTTACACAAGCACCTATGTGGTATCATCAGTTTTTCCTATTGGCCCACAAAGGATAAAATCTCTACTACTTGGCCTTTTACAAGAAATCTTGCCTGCCACTGTTCTAAATTATTAATAATAAAAAGTAAATTTTGAGCAGTCATCTTAGAGGAAGTTTGGAATTCTTTATTCTTTCTTAAAAATGATTATACAAAATTTTTATCCTGTGTGGAGATGATTAAAGAATATGCAACCGTCACCCTGCCATGTTCCTAGCAACATTATTTATAAGAGCCAAGACATGGAAATAACCTACCTGACCACTGATGGATGAATGGTTAAAGAAGTTGTACATATACATACAATGAAATATTATTTAGCCATAAAAAACCAAAAACAATCCTGCCACTTTCGACAACATAAATGGATCTTAAAGGCATTATGCTAAGTGAAATGAATCAGACAGAGAAAGACAAACACCATGATACCACTTATAGGTAGAGTCTAAAAAAAAATAGAAATGAAAAATACTATATAGAAAAAGAGATGAGACTTGTGATTATCAGAGGAGGGAGTTCGGGGAGGGAGAATAAAAAAGAAAAAGACTATATAACCAGAAAATGTAAAGGAAAAGCATTACAAATATGTATAAAGAATTCACTTCATTTTTCAAAAAATGCTGTTTGCTTCAATGTCAGAATGCTTATGTACCTATCAAGCATTCAAAGTTCACAATTCATTGTGTTTTATTTTCTTACATAAAGTAAACATTCACTTTCCAATTTAATTTCACATTTGCAATTGTGTATTCCTTTTCTTGGGCTTCCCTAGTGGCTCAGATGGTAAAGAATCTGTCTGCAATGCAGGAGACCCGGGTTCGATTCCTGGGTTGGGAAGATCCCCTGGAAGAGGAAATGGCAGCCCACCCCAGTATTCTTGCCTGGCAAATCCCATGGACCACGGAGCCTGGTAGGCTACCATCCATGGGGTCGCAAAGAGTCAGACACAACTGAGCGACTTCACTTTTCACTATTCCTTTTCTTATGGAGGACTGTCTTAACCTAGAGATGCCGCTGCAAATTCAGCAAGATGCTCAAAGCCGATGCCTTTTCCACGGGTCCTGAGACACCCCAGGTATTCAGTCCGTGCAGATTCTTAAGCACAGTGCCTTCACAGACAGGGAAAAGTTCTGGCCTCTGGGAAAAGGTCCGCTCTGGGCCTGAGCTGCTGCATGTTTGTGGGATAGCTTAAGAACCCTGGATGCTGCTGAGGTACATCTGGTTGTAAGCTTAGCCGACAAGGAAGAGCTGATAGCCCGGGGGTCAAAGTTGCTCAGAAGGTGGTATCAGGGAGACTAAGCTGTCTTTGAAGGCAAAGCTTCCTTTTTCTTCAGTTTCCCAGCTGACCACAAAGAACCTCTTCCAAATGCATTTTGAATGAGGGGTAACACTGGCTTCTGGTGAGTTGAAAGTATCCAAGCAGGTTGGAGACCCGATCTGCAGTTTTTAGTTCCCATGCACAACACTTCTCAGAACTGAGTCCCTACAGGAGGGTCAGGTCTGAACCAGAAGTTTACATGCTCTGAAAGCAACCCCATACTCACTTCTGAACACAGCATCCCAGCAAGCTCACTGCTTGCTATTTCAGTCTACTCATGTAAAATTGTCTCAAAGACCCTCACAAAAGCCCCATTGCAGAAACACATTCTGTTGTTTTCCCAGCGTGCTGTGCACTCCCTACTCCATATGATACTTTCTTTCCACCTGAGGCTCCCTCTGTCTTGCTCAAGTGCCACCTCCTTGGAAAGGCATTTCCTGACAACACCATCTAAAAGAGTGCTGCTATTACTCTCTGCAACCTTAATCCAGTTCATTATTCTTCATGGCACTTCACATAATCTGATATTCTCATCACATATCAAGATGATTTTTTTTTCTCTTTCTCTCTAGTGAATTATACTACTTGGCTCAAATGATAAAGAATCCACCTGCAATACAGGAGACCTGAGTTTGATCCTTTGGTCAAGAAGACACCCTGGAGAAGGGAATAGCTGTCCACTCCAGTATTCTTGCCTAGAGAATTCCATGGATTGGTGAGCAAATTCCATCGGGTCGCAAAGAGTTGGACATGACTGAGTGACTAACATTTTCCTTTTCACAAAGATTTTGTCTATTGTGGCCCCTGTTGTATTCCCAAAGCCTAAAACAGTGTTAAGCTCATGGAGTGACTCAAAACTTATTTACTAAATGAATGAATGAATGAATGATTTATGTTTTTTCCACTGGTTAGGGAGCTACCTCTCACACATTTATATAATTTGCAATACCCTCCTAAGAATTGCTTCAAGGTGATCTTGAGTCTGTACAAGACAGCATTTGACATTTTCTTTCACTGGAGAAGAAAATAATACAACTGACTTTGACAGGCAACTCAACTCAATAAAATTTTGTTTTACGTTTTCCTAGAAACAGCAGACTATTAGAAGATGTATATTTCTAAACAATATCTCAGTTTTGAGGAATCATGAGTATTTGCATTACAGCATTAATTATACCTATTAAAATGAGAAAAATCATATCTTTTGACTAAAATTGGAATGGTAATACCAAAGTTAAAAAAAGCGCGAGTTTTGATTTGTTTGTTTTCTTGCTTGCTTCTTTTGTGTTTCATTTTGTAGTCCAATGATTAAATTCTCAACCAATAATGTATTTCTGGAAATAAAAAAAAATGAAAGTACAAAGTTTTGACGGATATGGAAATTTTATGAATACTACAAAAGAAATGTAATCCATGATTTATTTTTCCTGTGACTTGTCAGGAGTTTCCAATCTTTTGGCAACTAAAATTGGATAGTGGAATAGAAGTGATCATAAGAGATGAATTGTTCATTCTGACGGTTTCTGTGCAGGTACAAAAAGCTGCTACTTTATAGAAATTCAGCTGAGTAACACCTATAGGAGAAACCAATGGGCCAATATGGCATTTGATAACCCTAGCATTCTTGATAAAGTATGGTAGCATTTAACTAGCCCTCATCGTAAATACCATTGACCTCAGGAAAGCTGGCTTAAAAACTTAACATTCAAAAAAAGATCATTGTAGCCAGCCTTATCGCTTCAAGGCAAATAGATGTGGGAAAAGTGGAAACAGTGGCAGATTTTCTTTTCTTGAGCTCCCAAATCACTGCAGACAGTGACTGCGGCCATAAAACTAAAAGACACTTGCTCCTAGGAAGAAATACTGTGACAAACCTAGACAGCAGATTAAAAAGCAGAGACATCACTTTGCTGACAAAGGTCCATACAGTCAAAGCTAGGTTTTTTCCCTGTAGTCATGTATGGATGTGAGAGTTGGACCATAAAGACGGTTGAATGCTGAAGAATTGATGCTTTTGAATTGTGGTGCTGGAGAAGACTCTTGAGAGTCACATGGACTGCAAAAAGATCAATTCGAAAGGAAATCAATCCTGAATATTCACTGGAAAGACTGATGCTGAAGCTGAAACTCCACTACTTTGGCCACCTGATGTGAAGAGCTGACTCGTTGGAAAAGACCTTGATGCTGGGAAAAATTGAGGGCAAGAGGAGGAGGGGGTGACAGAGAATGAGATGGTTGCATGGCATCACTGACTCAGTGGACATTGAGTTTGAGCAAACTCCAGGAGATAGTGAAGAAAAAGGAAGCCTCGTGTGCTGCAGTTCACGGGTCCACAGTCAGAACAGCAACAGATTCATATTCCAGGATGATATAGGCTTTACCAGTCAAATGCATCAGAAGGTCTACATAGGCTCCGAGTTTACCGATCAATAAACTCGACCTAAGCAATGTGGGCTACAGCCTTGCTGTTCTTAACCTCCTGTGTGATCCTCGTGCTCCCTGCTGTGAGCAGCACTGAGATGCACATTAATCACAGAATGAACCAATCAGCAAACACGCTTGAGTACTTATCATTTTTGGAGTGTGCTGGGCAAGATGGGGAAGATGAAGGAGTCTGAGAGTTCTTACATCTTCATCCTCAAGAAACTGAAAATTAGAAGACTCACACAAAAACAGATACAGGGCATAATCTAAGTGGTAAATGCATGGTACTGAAGATTAAAGCTGCAGATTCCCTGCTGACAGCCGGGGCAAGCAGGAAAGACAGACCGTGAAGAGCTGTGAGTCTTTTGATAAAGAGGAAAAAGGAAGAGAGGCCATTCTGGCAGCACTGAATACCACTCAGTGAAGGGGAACTCAACCAATTTGGCAGAAACAGAGGGTAAACATTGAGAAGTAGTAAAGATAGAAAAGGAAATCTTGGAAGGCTTGAAAAGACACGTGAAATAATTTGCCATTTATTTGAGCAGATTCTCACCAAAGTTAGATACATAACTCTATTTTTATAGTAAATATTTGTGATAACAAATTTATTAATCTCCTGAAATAAATTAGAAATAGTTCAAAAGCATAAACATAATATCTTGACTAATAATATAAAGAAAAAAATATGGAAAGTAATTTTTTTCCATTTATTTTTATTAATTGGAGGCTAATTACTTTACAATATTGTAGTGGTTTTTGCCATACATTGACATGAATCAGCCATGGATTTACATGTATTCCCCATCCTGATCTCCCCTCCCACCTCCCTCCCCAGGAAAGTAATTTTTGATGAAATAATATGTATTTAAATCTGCAGATGCCTTAACATGCCTACAGTAGAACACATAGTGAAGTTTAGTGGCATTTGTACTCAGAATTATCATGAATGAATGTTTTAAGAGAGTACCAAGGTTAGTGTTGATTATTTGTGTCTGTAAAACCACAAATACAATGGATTTTAGGGACATAATTTTCAGAAATACTAAGAACTTTTCATCAAGTTATAAAAAACTCTTCAATCTAAATGATAGCAGCTTGGAAAATCCATTGTATATTAAAATGAACAAAATATTTTATATTCTTATAAAAATATGATAGTTCCTAGATTCATTTAATTTTAAGTATATTTTTCCCCACATATTTAGAATCATGCAAGTTGCCAGGAAACATTTTTGCATGAGATTGCCCCACATTTGCAATCTAGTAAGCCTGGGTCCAGTACCCTCGTTTATGCTAGAATTCCCTCAATTAAAATGATAAACCAATCGTTGCCATGAAATTTCAAAACTCTCCCTAGGGATCAGTATAGCCCTCTCACTAAACAACACTGGCATTTTATGGAATCATGAAAACGTTGACAAAAGGAAAGAAGGTGCTAAATTTGGTGATAATGGACTAAGGGCATGCACACTTGGTAGTGGGCTTTGCAGGTGGCACAGTGCTGAAGAATCTGCCTGCCAGTGAAGGAGATGCAAGAGATGTGGGTTCAATCACTGCATTGGGAAGATCCCCTGGAGTAGGAAACGGCAACCGGCTCCAGTATTCTTGCCTAGAAAATTCCGTGGACTGAGGAGCCTGACAGGTTACAGTCCATGGGACTGTAAAGAGTCGGACACGACTGAGCACACACACTCCTCGTAGTAGGTAGTAGAAAACAAATTTACTGCAACAGTCCTGTTGAAATGGACCATAAACCTGAATAAAGAAGATGACAGAATGTGTAAGAGAAGACAGAAGTGCAGTAAAACATAAAGGGATAATCAACGGAAATCAATGGCTGATTGGATGTGAAGAATGAAGACAGGAGGAAGTCAGAGAAGCTTTGAGTATTTTTGGTTTGGTTTCATTTTCCTTCTCTCTCTTCTGAAGTAGCAAATCACTATCGCTTTATTTTGATGGCTGCCAATTTTAGGGTATCAACTACACTTTTAGGTCTTTTTCAAATTTATTATTGGATTTATCACCACTAAAACTGTGCCTTTAATTAAAGTAATGAAGTGAACATAGGTGATAGAGGGGATTAGCTAGTGGCATGTTGGGTGATGCTTAATAAAAGCTAATGGATGCTCACTCCCCACACTGATGCCACCCTATCAGTCAAATCATCCAATTTTAGTGATGGACAGCCATTGCCTACCATCTGCTACACCTGAGATACCACAGCATGGTGTATGAATAATTGCATCCTAAAGGCATCCCACAGACCAGAGCAATTTTCTGCTTAAATATAACCACAACTAACTCTTTTCCATTATGATTAGCATTCAGCAGTTGCAGTGGGGAAAATGCTGAAGAGTAAGTAATCAAAACACATCAAAAATGTCATGTAACTTTTGGAAAATAAGTGAATTATTGATTGAAACAGAAAAGCTATAGTAGGATGGATAACTGGTATTGACAGTTAAAGGGAGAGATGAATATCATAAATGATGGTTTTTAAGGTGATGACTTATTTTAAAATAACTTTATAAATAAATCATAAAATCGTCTTTCAAAATTTGTATCTCAGGGAACTGATGAAACCCTATATACATAGAAAGGAATTTTTTGTTATATTCACTGAAAACTTTTTTCTGTATTTGGCAAATTTAGTAGTTTGTGGTATTTCTATAGAAATATGTGCTGCTCCTGAGTGGGAGGCACATCATATGATACTTTTCTAAGTCAGTGTAATGTCTATAGTTTGTTAGTACCTTGGATGGGATCTGTGATCATTAATACTCTTTGTCCATTATTTTTGATTCTCATCTCTTCTGAGCATGTAGTAGAATTACATTAGGATGCCATTTAATTGGGTCAGGACTGTAAACTTGTTCTAGTCAATCAGCTTTAAATGCAAATGTCAAATGTATCTCCTAGATGGAACCTAAGTTGGTCATGTGAAATACCCCAGAGCTCATATTTTCTTCTCACATATCAATCCAGAAGTGTCTCATGTGAAGGCTGATCCTTCAGCCTGAAATCCAAAATGAAAATAGTAAGCAGAATCACTTTCCAATTGAGTGTGTCAGTTCAGTTCAGTTCAGTTCAGTCACTCAGTCATGTCAGGTTCTTTGCGACCCCATGGACTGCAGCACGCCAGGCCTCCCTGTCCATCACCAACTCCCAGAATTTACTCAAACTCATACTCATTGAGTTGGCAATGCCATCCAACCATCACATCCTCTGTCATCCCCTTATCCTCCTGCCTTCAATCTTTCCCAGCACCAGGTCTTTTCAAATGAGTCAGCTCTTCGCATCACGTGACCAAAGTATTGGAGTTTCAGCTTCAACATCAGTCCCTCCAATGAATATTCAGGACTGATATCCTTTAGGATGGACTGGTTGAATCTCCTTGCAGTCCAAGGGATTCTCAAGAGTCTTCTTCAACACCACAGTTCAAATCAGCTTTCTTTATAGTCCAACTCACATCCAAACATGACTACTGGAAAAATCATAGCCTTGACTACACGGACCTTTGTTGGCAAAGTAATGTCTCTGCTTTTTAATATACTGTCTAGGTTGGTCATAACTCTTCTTCCAAGGAGTAAGCATCTTTTAATTTCAAGGCTTCAGTCACCAGCTGCAGTGATTTTGGAGCCCCTAAAATTAAAGATGTCACTATTTCCACTGTTTCCCCATCTGTTTGCCATGAAGTGATGGGACCAGATGCCATAATCTTAGTTTTCTGAATGTTGAGCTTTAAGCCAACTTTTTCACTCTCCTCCTTCACTTTCATCAAGAGGCTCTTTAGTTCTTCTTCCGTTTCTGCCATAAGGGTGGTGTCATCTGCATATCTGAGGTTATTGATGTTTCTCCCGGCAATCTTGATTCCAGCTTGTGCTTAGGAATTTGTTGTTTTAGGTCAATGCAACTTTGTTGTGGTTTGTTACTACAGTGGACTTCTCAGGTGATGCTAGTGGCAAAGAACGCACCTTCCAATTCAGGAGATGTAGGAGACATGAGTTCGATCCTTGGGTCAGGAAAATCCCCTGGAGGAGGGCGTGGCAACCCAATCCAGCATTCTTGTGTGGAGAATTCCATGGACAGAGGAGTCTGGCAGGCCATGGTCCATGGTATTTCAGAGTTGGACATGAGTGAAGTGTCTGAGCACCAGCACCACATTATTGCCGTATAATCTGGTCTGTCTTGCCTCAGGGTTGATGAGTGAGCAGCCTGAAATCTCTTGGAATTATATGTGAAAATTGTACATGAGATTATATGTCCATCATATTCAAAGACTTTGGACATAAGCTATTTTTATTTGTGTCCTAACTTCAAGACTTAATAGCTGCATGACCTCAGGCAAATTACGTAGGATCTCTGTTTTCTTTTTCTGCATAAGATGGATGGAACTGTTGGCTCAGATGGTAAAGAATCTGCCTGTGATACAGGAGACCAGGGTTCAGTCCCTCTGGTCAGGAAGATCCCCTGGAGTAGGAAATGGCAACCCACTCCAGTATTCTTGCCTGAAGAATTACATGGTCAGAGGAGCCTGGTGGGCTATAGCCCATAGGGTCACAAAGAGTTGGACACGACTGGGTGACTAATACTTTCTGTGTTTTCTTTTTCTGTATAAGATGGGCAAAAAAATAGACTCTGCACATAGCATCCTTAATGATGTTTGCAAACACTCCAGTTCCCTCTTCTTCCTAACACATTGCAGGACTGAATTCCACCTCCCATTTGAAGTTAGGAGAGCTCATATGACATGAACTGGCCAAATAAATGTGAATAAAGTAACGTATCTTTCTTGGGGAGAAGTTGTAAGTGCCCCGGTCTGCTTCATCACTTTCTTTCTGTCTGCTGTGATAATGAGAAATTTTAAATCGTTGGATGCGCCTTTATCCCAGATCTTGGATTAAAAAAGAAGCAATACAGAAGCCCCCGGCCAACTCTGAAGGAGCATGTGGTCAGATACAGGCCTGGAATGATTAGCTCGGCAAAGCCTAATCATCAGGGTGGTTTCTTTCTGGAGGCTCTGAGAGAGGGTCTGCTCCATGCCTGTCCCCCAGCTGTTAGCAGTTGCCAGAAATTCTTGGTGTTCTTGTGACTGTATCTGCATCACTTCAATCTGTTTCTGTCCTCACATCTGCTTGTGTGTGTCTCTATGCATTCTCCTCTCTTATAAAGGGCATCAGTCGTTTGACTTAAGGCTCATTCTAATTCTTTATTATCTCATCTTTATGATTACATTTGAAATGACCCTAATTCCAAGTAAAGTCACATTTATGGGTACTGGACTTCCCGGTTGGTGCTAGTGGTAAAGCGCCTGACTGCCAAAGCAGGAGACGTGAGAGACACTGGTGTGATCGCTGGGTTGGGAAGATCCCCTGGAGGAGGAAATGGCCACCTGCTCCAGTATTCTTGCCTGGAGAATCCCATGGACAGAGGAGCCAGGAAGGTTGCAGTCCATATGGTCGCAAAGAGTCGGACATAACTGAAGCAAGTTAGCACGCATGGGTACTGGAGGTTAGAACCCAAACAGCTTTTGGGGAAACAAAAGTCAACCCACTATATTTCTTATAATGTTAATACTCTTTGATGAAAATTACATGAATGGAAATTAGAACACAATGACTGTCTCATATTCTCCATAATCTAAAAATGATTTGATTATGTTTATTTTTCTTCATTTAAAAATAAGAGAAAAGCAGATTACTGCTTTCAACACTGCATATAAAAAACAACCAGGTTCTAGTTAAAATATTGACTTACTAGGAGTTTCAGTAAGTAATTAGGATACTGCAGAAGTAGAAATTATAAAGAACACAGATCTCAGACAGTATTCAATAATGTATGTAAACTGGAAATATATATATATATATTTTTAATGAGTTTGTGATAAAGCTTAACTGCCGAGGAAAGTAGTCTGGGTGTTGTAAAAGGAAAATGCGAAATCTTAGTCTCTACTCCAGAGCTACTGATTCAGAATCTGCATTGTAATGAGATCTCCAGGTGGTTGATATGCCATATTCCCCTTAAAGATGAAAAGCACTGGTCCAAAATAAATCATTATTTAGGATAATACAGTAGAAGGTACTGCAAAAGAAGAAGAAAGCCAACAGAGCTTTCTACAGCCCTCTTCACATTAATTTAAAAAGATTTATGCCAACTCAAGTTATAATGTTAATAGGAGATTTTTTCACAGAAAAAAAAGAGGTCACAGTTGTTTCCTCCCCACCCCTTATTTTAGTGTTCTCCAATAACTATTTCTATGCCTACAAAATATTTTTCCTTAATTATATTGATTATTATTTTGAGAATTTATATCAATTTTCCTGCTTATATAAAATGGGAAAATTGCAACTACAACCTTTTTACAGCCCATAGTGATGCTGGTAGAATTAAATGAGATTATGCAATGAAGAATATGGCATAGTGCCATGTACATAATGAATGACCAAAACCAGCATCTCCCCCTTTCCAAAGTTTACATTTTGTTTTTATTTAACAGTGTTTTCCATTTGAACTTAATATTTTCCAATTGAATTTAACAGTATTTCCCATTGGACACAATATTTCCAATATTTGTTCACTGTATTTCTGGTGCCATTTCAGCCTACTCTGTATATTGCCTTTATATTTTCAAATTGGAGTAAATCTGCATAATTCAAATGTCATTTTACAGATGAGAAAACTTATAAAATGGCAAGGCATTGTTTAAATCATTCAGAAGATGAGTCCTGGCATTAGAACCAGAACTTCACCACTCTTACTGCCGGTTCAGTCTGCCTTCAACGCCTCTTTGCCTGTTGTCATTCTAGGCTGTGTGGGCAGGAAGTGTATGTTGCTACCGCCTCTCAGCAAGCGCGTACTCAAATTGCCAAAGGAACACACCTGATTATCTAATGTTATCGTTTCCGATCCCCCAAATGTATACCCAATAAAGGTGTACCCATTTAAGACCCTATTGCTTGGGGGGGTCAACATTTTATAAACTCTACTCTAGCTTTCTTAGAGGACAGTGAGTGAGCTGAGTTTTTACTAAGGTCTGGAGAGGGGGTAATGGCCCCTTCTTGTCAATCCACAGGTATAGGCTAAGGGGAGGAATTGTAGAACCGAGCTGATGCTTCCAAGAATGTGATGTGTCAGGCCCCGGCGTGCATAGATGCGCTGAACATTGCAGAACCTAGCTTTTCCTATTTTTCTTAATCATGGAGACAAACTGGAAAATTTTGCTTGTTGGCAACACTACAAGGAATTGGAATTTTTCAGTTAATCCCCCTTTATCTTTGATTAAGTGGAAATAAACAGACTTTAGTACTAACTAATACATTTGTTTGGCATATATTCTTAAAGCTATTTTTCTTAGGTATTAATTCAATGTAAGCATTCATTTGCGGCAAGGGATTTATAAGTATAAAATGTCCATTTGTAACTTAATATATTAAAATTACAGGCACTACCTAATTCTCCTGAGGCTCATTTAATTGCTTCTTTTAGATTATCCATACTACTGAACATTTGTTCATTTCCTAAGAATGACTATTTAGATATGGAATACTGCATATATGACAGCAATTTAACTCAAAGAAATCTCATGGTAAAATCTGTTTAATCTTATATATTAGTGTTGGTTAATGAAATCAGATTTTTAAATACTTAAAATTTTAAATACTTAGAGGAGATTGCCTGCAGCTATTTTTAAGAACCAGTGCATTGAAGTAAATTCAATAACAGAATGTTATTTTTATATAGAATTTATAAAATCACAACCTTTTGTGCAGCATAAGTTACAACAATGTCTTTTTACATGACAGAAACATTCAAACAGCTCTCCTAACAGCCTAAACTGAAGATGTCCTACACGTCACCATCTCAGGGCTTTGGCATTTATTGCCACAAAGTAGCTGGTACAGAAAAGATAGGAAGTATGAGTTTTGCAGTATGTATTGTATTGTTACCTAATTTTATAAACTATATAGCTTAGGACGCAGGCTTGCTTTCCCCTTTGTCTGTAAGCTATAGTTAAGGCTTAATCAAATCTGTGATAAAGGTGGCCCATTGATCTCTTACACAGAGGTTTTGTGGGGAAGGTGGGATATTTATCAGTTCTACCTTGGTTTTAATTTTAACTTCCCACCTGAGATGAAATGTAACATTCACTACTACTTTGGGTTTTCCGTATACAGAAAGAATCACTGTTGTATCACCAAGGGCAGTGCACTGCATCATTTTATTTTAGCAATTCACTGTACTATTGATGGGGTTTACAGTGGTAGCTCTGCATGCACATATTATACATCTCTTTGATATCAAACAGAGAGCATGCAAAGAGATGGATTTACTAAAGCAGAGCACAAGACTAGAGTACATGAGCGTGTGTGCATGTGAGCGTCTGTGCATATGAGCGTGGGTGTGTGCGTGAGGTGGTGGACGAGAAAATTTTTTTAAGCACTAAAAGAAAAAGGGATAAAAAGCAACAGAATTATGTAAGTGATGTTTCTGCCTAAATACTTTCCTGTGGGAGGGAGAAGGAATCAAGAATGAAGACAGAGCTTGGCTCGCTTGCCTGTTCTGACTTGGGCCTTTGAAATAAAGCTAAACTTCCTTAATAAGACACAAAGTGCGCTTAACTCTCTGGTCCTAACCAGCTCTAAACTCCATGAACCATGATGCCTGTGGCTTCCCTTTTTGGGTATAAGCACATCTTAATCTCTGCAGGTGAACTGAATGTTGACTCTGATAACCTCTTAAGTCTGTTTTTGTGGGATTAATCTTTTAATACCACACAACCTGACTTGATTCTGCCCTAGATGAGTCTTGGATCCTAATATAACCCCCGTTCTCCTTGTCCCACAAGAGACCAAATCATACTCAGAAGTTTTGCAAGTTTAATTGCAGATGCACACACACACACAGGAATTGCATTTCCACACAGACCTCCACCTTCTTTGGGGGTAGGGGATCCATCTCACATGAAAACTAGTTTTTCTGGCTCTGTGCCATCAACTCTGCTTTCTCCTAAACCGTGTTCCACTCACATCAGAATCTCAATACCCTTTGGAAAGTTACCCAGCCTTTCTAGTTTGCCTTCCCTAGCAATCCTAGAATCCTATGAGTAATGCTTTATTCATATTATACCTTCTTCCAATATACCTCCTGCCTGTCTTTATGCAAGAATTCCATCATACACAAGTGTGTCTTATGAGCCCTAAGCAAGTTGGGTCCTCTCTCTTTCCTTAGTTCAAGTTATTTTTTTAGGAAGGAAGGAAAGAAATTTATATCCTCTCACCTCTAGACACAGAAATACATAACACACTCACACACACTCACACACACACACACACATACCCCTGCTGTTCTCCATCAGGCAAAATCCTATTCAAATCAGAAAACATAGTAAAAATTTTGCCTCATAAATGGATTCTCCACACATATGCTATCCCTGAACATCCTAAGAGAATCACTTCCTTTTTTCCCTATGTTCTTCTAGTGTTATGTCTCTGCTATTAATATGAAACTTATTAAATACATATCCATTTTGGTGTTTCTAGATCCTTTATTATAAAGAATTTCATAAATGTTTGATTTGCCTTATCCATCACCCTGTAGTTCAGCAAATTTTGAACTTCAACCCCTATTTCTACATGTAAATAATGTCTACATTTTTGATGTACTGCCTTAGACCAAATTTTAAAGTTAAGAAAGCCTGAATTCTGACTTTATAGTCTGATCAATATTAGTTCCTATTAATTTGATTCTGTTTCTTTTTAGAACTTCAAAGAGAAAAGTACATGGACTCTTCTTTTAACTACTTGATTTCTAATAGCTTTGAAATCCTTGCATCTGTGTATACCTCATGACTCATCTCCCCTTACATAAGTACCATAATGACTATTTCACGCCTGCTCTCTCTTAGCTGTCAACAAAAGTACTGGGTCAAGTAAGGGAAGATAAATAATTTTTTCTTTTCTTAATAATCAGATTTTTAACCCTGAATTTTCCATTGTGTGTTTTCATTCCTTTGTTTGCTTGTTTTATTTTGGATTAATTTAGCTTCAGCCGCCTCTTTCTTGCAGGAATTTTTGCTCAATTTTTATCACCTTAGATCTAAAACCTTACATTTCAATTATTCTTGATATTCTGTTCTATTCATTTTGCATTCTCCAATTGGGAGACTCATTTGGCTTTTTTTGAAGTACATATATTTCTCTATCTATCTATGTATCTACCTATCTATCTATATGAGTTACCTGCTTGATATTATGATATTAACGACCCTTATTCCAGAGGTCAATTTATTGTGCATTATCTAAGTTTGCTTTGGCTTCCTGGGGTAACTTCTTTTGACAGTGTTCTGCCATGAGCAATATTCTTATCCAATTCCTAATCTCCCAGTTCACTAGAATTAGCTACTTCTTCTGCATGAACAAAAGAGGAAAATAATAAGCAAATTATACTATTGTACCACACTCATCAAAGAGTGTATTGGACATCTTTCTCCATTTTCCTTTCATGCCACACACAAAAGGAGTTTGTTTTCTAAGACTTTGATTTTCACCTCACTTTCCTAACCTGAAATTACTTATCTCCAACCATAAGCCCATGAACCCCTGTCCTAGAGCAAGTTACTTCTGTTTTTGCATAAAACATTTATCTTTCGAAACTTTGTGATGAACAGGATGATGTAAATCGGATGCAGCCTTTACTGAGCACTAAATATGGGACAAAATTCAACTCAAAATTTAGCATTTTTAATCAGAAATTCATAGATTTTTTTAAAAATTCATTCATCTGTAACTCCAAACCCTGACTTCTGTGTGAAAGCCTCAATACCTTCTGAATGCATTTCAATTGATTTAGGAATCTGTTACAAAGGGTAATTCTAAAATGAATATACAATATTATCTATGGTGAAACAGATCACCAGTCCAGGTTGGATGCATGAGACAAGTGCTCGGGCCTGGTGCACTGGGAAGACCCAGAGGGATCGGGTAGAGAGGGAGGTGGGAGGGGGGATTGGGATGGGGAATACATGTAAATCGATGGCTGATTCATGTCAATGTATGACAAAAACCACTACAATATTGTAAAGTAATTAGCCTCCAACTAATAAAAATATATGAACCAAAAAAAAAAGGAAATTTCAAATATAAGAGAAAAGTCAACCAAAAATAAATAAATAAATAAAATCAATATACAAATCTCATCTAAGCAATCCTCTTCTAGGACGAA
Source organism: Cervus elaphus (assembly GCF_910594005.1). Classification (NCBI taxonomy): domain Eukaryota; kingdom Metazoa; phylum Chordata; class Mammalia; order Artiodactyla; family Cervidae; genus Cervus; species Cervus elaphus. The sequence goes on along the minus strand of NC_057831.1, from coordinate 60,897,758 downwards.
AGGGAACAGCATGCTGGATCTTTGCCTGGGGTGCTGTTGTGATGTCAGGTATAGCTCAGTGGGCCAGGTGTCTGCTGAGGTGCTTGTGCTGGCCAGGGAAGTCCTGCCTCTACGCCACTCCCCTGCGTAGCTCGCAGGGGTGCTGTATCTAACAGAAAATGCTTTTCTCTGTTCTTACGTAAATCCCTCCCCGACACTCAGAAAACATAATGCAGTGTTGCTGCAATGCTGTCCCAGTAACACGCGCGTGTTCTGAACCTAACAATTGGCCCTGTGAGACCTGTGGCCGCTGTGACGTTACAGTGTGGCCTGAATGTCCTGGAGTAGTTTCCCTGAAGTCTTAGAAAGGACATTAAACATGGGAATAACAGGCACCGAACTAACTTTGTAATTTTTTTTTTCTGACATTGGTCCAAATTTTTCCTTTGCCTCATTTACCAGACACACATCTTTCAGAGCCTCCAGGATTGTTATTAGGGCACCTTGTCATTTGGAGGACATTTGGCTTCTGTGTTTTAATACCTGAGCAAATGTTCAACGTGAACTGATGCTATTTCCCTTAGGGAAGTTCTATCCTTTAAAGTGTTTCCATTTTAGAATATCAAAACAATTTTCATTATATAATTCTTCTTGAAAATGAACAGGATAGTGTAAAGTTTAGACCCAGATTTATCATTGAAGTTCCATAAAAATATTAACTTGTATTTCTGCCATGGCAAAGAAGAAAATATTTAACTTCCTCTTCACCAGAACAGAGGCAAACTACATACTTATTTTCTGCTGCATTAGTGTAAAGTGATGCTTTTATCTGTTCTTGGACAAAATTATTCTAGGTCAATTCTGAGAAGAGCGTTTAGGGCCAAGTTTACAATTTATATCAAATTTAATAAAAAATTAAAATTGTTCAGGTTTAGTTTTATATGCATTAGTTTTTATAATTTTGCTTATCTAACCAATGTTAAATACACATTCCAGAAACACAACAGAATGCAATTTTGGAAGCAAATAGATAATAGGTTTGATATTTACTCAAATTTGAATTAAGTCAAAGTTTAATGAATTTATAGACAAGTTCTCCATTTGTGTTTTATTTAGCTTGCAGATAGATTCTGATAATGAATAATTCTTTTCTTAGAGTCAGTTTGTGATTAACTAACTTCTTTTTTCACACCAAAATCTCACCTTGCTAAAAAAATGTTTTATTAAAGAGGTTTTGCATAAGAATACATTGTTTACTATCCTGGTTCTAAAATGTACCTCACTTACCCTACTTAATTTTGCCTAAGAAAAGAGCTTGAGTTTAAAGGTAATTTCTTTTTTATTCTGGTAGTATGAAAACACCACATTCTGTCACCACAATCTATCACATTCTAGTCCATCTCATTCAAAAGAGATAAAGAAACATCATGTGAGTTCTTTTAGAATTAAAGTATATGGGAGGTAAAGTAAAGGTTTACACACACACTTAAGCCTTTTCATCACTGTTGTATGGAGACACAGACCACAAGAGACAAAATGGTGTGATTTTTAAGAACATATGTGCATTGAATCCAGAGTCTCTGGGTTATAATAAACCCAGCTCCATAGCTGATAGCTAAGCAATCTTAGCTAAATCACTTAGCCATTTGGTATCATGATTTTCTTATCTATAAAGTTGGAATGTTAATATAGCTACCTGATACACAGTAAGCACTCAATACTGCTGCTATTAACTTGACCATCATCAATATTACAATTCAAGCAATTTTTTCACAATCAAAGTAGAAGAAATACTTTATGAGGAGAAGATACAAAATACAGTCCATGGGCTCACAAATAGTCGGACACAGCTGAGTGACTTTCACTTTCACTTCACTTTCATATCAAATATTGGGCTTCCCTGATGGCTCAGCATGTTAAGGATCAGCCTGCATTGGAGGAGACACAGGAGACCTGGGTTCAATCCCTGGACTGGGACGATGCCCTGGAGAAGGGAATGGCAACCTACTTCACATTCTTTCCTGAAAAATCCCTTGCCTCCACAGTTCAGTTCAGTTCAGTCACTCAGTTGTGTCCAACTCTTTGCGATCCCATGGAATGCAGCACGCCAGGCCTCCCTGTCCATCCAACTCCTGGAGTTTACTCAAACTCACGTTCATTGAGTCAGTGATGCCATCCAGCCATCTCATCCTCTGTTGTCCCCTTCTCCTCTTGCCCTCAATCTTTCCCAGCATCAGGGTCTTTTCAAATGAGTCAGCTCTTTGCATCAGGTGGCCAAAGAAGTAAATGCTAACTTAATGTGTAAAAAACCCTTCATTAAAGTAACCAGCTTTCTCTTGAATTGATCATGATTTTAAAACATAAGGCAGTTATAAGACACTATTCTTCACCTGAAGTTGTTAGTCAGCATGCGTTAAATGCATTTTCATGAATAGTGATTATCAAACACCTATTCATAAGTTTATAAATTACTTATTTTTTTTATAGTTTCATCATACCTTTCAGACATGAGTACAAATATGCCTACCTACTCTACAGTGTTCATGGTCCAACCCAAAACTCTGTTCCAGCAACTTTACTACCTTCGGCACAATTAATATTCAGTTTCAGTTCTTGTTTAAATCTTAATATTTGCAAGTTATTATCAGCCATCACAACTATACATTTAAGGTTTATTTGAAAGCCAAAAGGTACTTACTGATTTTTAAGATCACTTATTCCATCATAAATTACTCATAAATACCACTTGGAGTAAACGCTTGAACTTTTAGAAACACAGGTATTAGAGGGTTGATAATCTGTCTCACTTTATTCTGAAGGTCTAAATTGCTTATATCTCTACTTTGTTGTACATATCATTAACAAAAAGACATCATATATAACAGCTGGTAGGTTTTATTCTCAAGTGTTTTTTTGGAAGTGATAATTTGAATAACTGTGATAGAACCCAGTAAGCAGAGGTGCACACAACATAATGAACTAATGGCTTTAACTTATGAAGTTGATGCCTATTTTTGCTTCAGAATTACCCTAAGATACTTCATTTGATTATCTTTAGCAGTGCTGCCAAAACCATACTGATGTATCAAGAAATGTACTTAGAACCAAGCTTTGTATGTTCAGTGAATCCAAGGAAGCCAAGCCAAAAATTCTTAAATACATGATAACTGGCAGTCCATATACTGTCATTTTCCGACAGATTCTATTTACCATAAAAGCAGTTTCAAGTCACATCCTGGCAAAACTCACCTTCAAAAATATATCATTTTTAACAATGCTGAGTTTGATCAATTTTTCTTTCTATTACTTCCAGTAAAGCTTGGCTTCTTTTTTTCAGCTTAACTTGTTTTTATCATGAAATGATAAACAGACTGATTTTGACCAAAAAATCAAGATAGGAAATTGTATTCAGTAGTCTATCTGAGTCTTGCTTGGGATTAACAGCTGCAGTTTAAGTAGAGGACACAGAAAGCCATTTGAATTTACTTATAAATATTATCAAACATTAAATTGATAATTTTCTTTAGAGCTCTAAATAAATATTTCTTAGTATTCATTTCATTAAAAGCTTTTACAAAAATAATGCATTATATAATTACATGGAGTAGGTGTGCTTAGCTTTCATCTATTTCATCTTTAAGTCAAGATCTCTGACCTTTGATGTGTTCAATTCAGATCAGTTCAGTTCAGTTGCTCAGTCGTGTCCAACTCTTTGTGACCCCATGAACCGCAGCATGCCAGGCCTCCCTGTCCATCACCAACTCCCGGAGTTTACTCAAACTCATGTCCATCGAGTCGGTGATGCCATCCAGCCATCTCATCCTCTGTCGTCCCCTTCTCCTCCTGGCCCCAATCCCTCCCAGCATCAGGGTCTTTTCCAATGAGTCAGCTCTTCACATCAGGTGGCCAAAGTATTGGAGTTTCAGCTTCAACATCAGTCCTCCCAATGAATATTCAGGACAGATTTCCTTTAGGATGGATTGGTTGGATCTCCTTGCAGTCCAAGGGACTCTCAAGAGTCTTCTCCAACACCACAGTTCAAAAGCATCAATTCTTCAGTGCTCAGCTTTCTTTATAGTCCAACTCTCACATCCATACATGACCACTGGAAAAACCACAGCTTAGACTAGACGGACCTTTGTTGGCAAAGTAATGCCTCTGCTTTTTAATATGCTGTCTAGGTTGGTCATAACTTTTCTTCCAAGGAGCAAGTGTCTTTTAATTTCATGGCTGCAGTCACCATCTGCAGTGATTTTGGAGCCCAAGAAAATAAAGTTTCTCACTATTTCCATTGTTTCCCCATCTATTTGCCATGAAGTGATGAGACTAGATGCCATGATCTTAGTTTTCTGAATGTTCAGCTTTAAGCCAACTTTTTCACTCTCCTCTTTCACTTTCATCAAGAGGCTCTTTAGTTCTTCTTCCCTTTCTGTCATAAGGGTGGTGTCATCTGCATATCTGAGGTTATTGATACTTCTCCCAACAATCTTGATTCCAACTTGGGCTTCATCCAGCCCGGCATTTCCCATAATATACTCTGCATATAAGTTAAAGGTGCATATAAGCAGGGTGACAATATACAGCCTTGATGTACTCCTTTCCCGATTTGTTGGTCCATGACCTGTTCTAACTGTTGCTTCTTTACCTGCATACAGATTCCTCAGGAGTCAGGTTAGGTGGCCTGGTATTCCCATCTCTTTCAGAATTTCCCAGTTTATTGTGATACACACAGTTAAAGGCTTTGGCGTATTCAATAAAGCAGAAATAGATATTTTTTTTGGAACTCTCTTGCTTTTTCGATGACCCAATGGATGTTGGCAATTTGATCTCTGGTTCCTCTGCTTTTGCTAAATCCAACATGAACATCTGGAAATTCATGGTTCACGTACTCTTGAAGCCTGACTTGGAGAATTTTGAGCATTACTTTGCTAGCCTGTGAGATGAGTGCAATTGTGTGGTAGTTTGAACATTCTTTGGCATTGCCTTTCTTTGGGATTGGAATGAAAACTGATCTTTTCCAGTCCTGTGGCCACTGCTGAGTTTTCCAAATTTGCTGGCGTATTGGGTGCAGCTCTTTCACAGCATCATCTTTTAGGATTTGAAATAGCTCAACTGGAATTCCATCACCTCCACTAGCTTTGTTCGTAGTGATGTTTCCCTTTAAGGCCCACTTGACTTCACATTCCAGGATGTCTGTCTCTAGGTGAGTGCTCACACCATCGTGATTATCTGGGTCGTGAAGATCTTTTTTGTACAGTTCTTCTGTGTATTCTTGTCACCTCTTCTTAATATCTTCTGCTTCTGTTAGGTCCATACCATTTCTGTCCTTTATTGTGCCCATCTTTGCATGAAATGTCCCCTTGGTATCTCTAATTTTCTTGAAGAGATCTCTAGTCTTTCCCATTCTGTTGTTTTCCTCTATTTCTTTGCATTGATCACTGAGGAAGGCTTTCTTATCTCTCCTTGCTATTCTTTGGAACTCTGCATTCAAATAGGCATATCTTTCCTTTTCTCCTTTATCTTTAGCCTCTCTTCTTTTCTCAGCTATTTGTAAGCCCTCCTCAGACCACCATTTTGCCTTTTTGCATTTCTTTTCCATGGGGATGATCTTGATCACTGCCTTGTGTACAATACCATGAGCCTCCATCCATAGTTCATCAGGCACTCTATCAGATCTAATCCCTTGAATCTATTTCAATTAGTGCTTTATTATAAGGTAAGGATTTTCATTTGCTTCTTATGTTACAGACTAAGAAATCATGATTTATAATATAAAATGAGCTCATCTTGCCTCTATTACCATAAAACATTTCTTAAACTGAAGCCTCCACTGGTTTGGAAAAGAGTTCCATATTTTTAAAAATGACACAAATGAACTTATCTACAAAACAGAAATATACCCACAAGCATAGAAAAAAAAATTGTGGTTGCCAAAGGGGAGCGGAGAGGTGAGAAGGATAAGTTAGGAGTTTACGGTTAACATACAAACACTACTACATCTAAAATAGGTAACTGGCAAGCACTTTCTATATGGCACAGAGAACTATGCACCATTATTTGTGATAACCTCTAAGGGAAAAGAATCTGAAGAATGGGTCGATATTCATGTATAACTGAATCACTTAGCTATATACTTGAAAGTAACACATCATTGTAAATCAACTAGACTTCAATAACAACGTTTAATAGAAAGGAGTCCAAGTCTGAGGACTTAAATCAACTTCAGGAGCTTTAGAAATAGATGGAGTTCTTGTTCTTCATGTTTGAAAGTCCAATATAAAGTTGTTTTAATCCACTTGACTTTGATTTAAATACTCAGGTAATGATATATATATATATAATATTATATATGTAAATGTCATAGAGGTAACAACTAAGCCCTGCGGGCATTTGTTTTTTTTCCTGGAGTCTGAGTGAGTGAATGTATTGTACATATGTATATATAAAATGTTTGCCCAAAATAAGGTAAGTTTTTCAAAAAGCTTATAAATCACCTAAGTACTCTTGTATGAATATCACTCAGTGCGTTATGTCTTGTCAGTGTCTGCTTTCATAAACAGGAGAGAAACATGAAAAAAAAAATTCTCTCTCCTCTTCACCTTGAAAAATGCACGGAAGGAAATGTCAGGATGATGCCTTGTTTCTCTGTCAACATTTACTAATTCAACATGGAAGCACAAATTCCAGTTCTAACTAACTTTCTAATAAAATCCCAGACAGAACCTAATTAGCCACATTTCAAAAACCCAAAGGAAATCACCACTGAGTGAAGAATGTTATTTAGTCAATGTGTTCATAAAATGATGAACTTAAAAGCAATTGTTCCAAGTGGTCCTGAAAGCTTACCGAAACTGTGGTTTTCTTTGTTATATCACTTTCTGCACAATCCCCTTCTTCTGAACCGAAGAAATAAATATATATTCATGCATGCATGCACTAGCATACACAATCATAAATATCTTAGCACATCCTAGAATCTCCTCATCGCAGAAAGAGCTAAGTCATGCCACCTTTCTTCTCCCGAACTCTCTCCAGGGTCTCTAATTAGGACACAGCAACCGTTATTCATAGCACCCATTACTCGTTACTCACTTGTAATGCTTAGCTATTACCAAAGGCTAAACAAATGACTACTGCTTTTGTTAATGTAACAGCAGATAATCCTGTGTTTTCTATGGGAATATCCTTCCATGGGTACCTTCTCAGAGAATGTCTGTGTCTACTTGACCTTCACCTGTCTGGGTTACCTGTCACGTTGATCTATATCATACATGTTATCTGTGTATAGGATTAATTCAGCCCCTCTCACATGTCACACAAAGGGCTTCATAGATTGTCCCCAAGCGATTCTACCATGTTTGGCACCACCCATCCATGGCAAACAGCGCATGTTTTCTAAACATAGTAGACTCTCCTCTCAGCTGTGATTTTACAGAGTCTGTTCCTCTATTCGCAGTGCTGAGTCTGGGCATTTCTACATCCCACCTCCTGAGTAAAACTTATTCCAGCTCTGAAAGCTGCCGGGGGCTTGCCTGCTATGCTGCTCCCACAAAGCCTGGAATGAATCTCTATTGGAATAAACTGTTTGCTAATTTGTCTCTTTCACTGGACTCAGAGGATTTTGAGAGTGAAGATCACTCGTGATTACATGCACAGTATCCAGGATACTACTTGGCACGTAGCAGGCCTTCATTAACGCCTACAGAACCAAGAAATAAATGGCATGAGGAAGAAAACCCGTGTGTTGGTAACTGAAATCTGGAAAGCTCCCTCCACTCCACTGCGCTGCCTCGGTTCATCCTTGAATTCTCTCTTAACAGTTTCCGGGGGTCTTCCCTGCACCAGCCAGTCCTGTGCGCGAGGCCAAGTCAACATCCCTTTAACTCAAATGGCAAGAACCCCACCCTCCCTTCACCTCAGTGGGGAAGTTTGGTTGGAATTGAAGTAGCTTCATTCATTCATTCATATATTCATTCATTCGACACACACTTCAGTTCCTACTAAACTCATCTAAGACAGGATCAGCAGGCTCACTGGTACTTTCTATACCAGTTGCAAATTGTTGCTCCAAACACACAGCTTTAGGGCGTCACTGATTTGGCATTCCAGTTTGGCTCTTGACCGTTCTTTCAACAGTTGTTTCTTGGCACATTTAGCAGTGTAGTGTAACAGCTTAAAAACAGGTTGCATTTTTTCCTATGCACTTCATTTACTTAACTATCCCAAGTTCATCACTTAGACTTATTCTTGTTAACATCAGAGGAGCAAATTACTAAACAGTGGAATGTTACCTAAATAGGTAATAGCTTACAATGTTACTATAAGCAAGAGTAAATATTTGCTAATTTCTATTTTAAGATAAAATCATTGAATCAAGTTTCTTTGAGGATTCTTAAGGAATTACAGTGAGCACATCTCTGTGCATTTTTGAGTAACCAGGTATATTGCAGATATGATGTCTTTCTTTCCAATATACTATTGGAACTAATTGAGGGAAAGTCAGGTTATAATCCCCTCATTCCAGAGAACTGAAAAAGTTTAAAGGCAATGGTAGAACAAGCCAGACAGGATTCATTACATGAAGAAATTAACAGCCAGAGCCAATTTTCTGGCAGAAACCAGAATTTAAAAAAAAAAAAAATCAGTGGACATATGGCTTAGAGACATATGGCACATCATTTTGACTAGACAACCTAGATAAGGGGAAGAATAATTGCATCAACTCTCAGGTTTCAAGACAGTGTCCCTCTAATTTCAATGAAATATATACATATGGAAGTAAGAAAATTATCTTTTTAACTGCTTATGGTGAAAATAGTTTTACATGAGAGATTTTGATCAGTCTTTCTTCAGACTCTATTCATTGTAGTATTTTTTTACTAAACCTAGCAAATAAATGTAGACCGTGAGTCTGCTGTTTCTTTGAGGCCTAGTTTTAAGGTCTTCTGATAAGCAGAGAAGATCCATTTTTCTATGTTACTAATAGTTCTGTCTTACCATCTAGGATTACCCTCAAATAATATATTTTATCAGGTGTAAAGTGGCAATTTTACTTTCGATAAGGCATCTCGGAATATATTCAAACTTGAATCTAACCTAGATATGAATTTAATCACATTCTCATTGTAGAAACTGCTTCCCAAAGATCCACATGTAATAAATAAGCTAAACCAACCATCTTCACCACAGTAGCAGGAATTATCACCAAACAAAAATAATTTTGATCCTCTAATCAAACTCTCCAATCTGTTAGGACTCTTTGTTTTTTCTATCTAGAAATTCAGCCTGATAGAATGACTGAGAATAAATTAATAATGACCTTGGTAAGAATAGAAATTTTATCACAGTCAAATTGGTAGAAGAATTGAAATAGAATTTTCTCTCATTGTCACTTTCCAAAAAAAATCACATTGGATACACCCCTGATTTTCTGCCTTTGAAATGTTTTCTTTCTATTAAGGTCCACCTGGACTTTAAACTAAAAGAATAGTTGCATCCTTACAGTGAAACTATATCATTTCTGAGGCTGTTTCTATTTCTAAACACTCAGAGACACTTATTTTCCTTTAAATTATTCATGTTTTTTACAGACCTCTTGTTTCCCTAAATATATGTTAAACTCTATCCTATTTTATTTTATATGCACAGTATTCAGAACAGAGCCCAGAAACAGTAGATGATTATGACCAATATTTTTTCAACAATTTCACTTTGAGATAGTGTTGCATGATGGTTAGGGCTTCGCAGGTGGTGCAATGGTGGAGAATCCGCCTGCCAATGCAGGAGGCACAAGAGATACAGTTTCAATCCCTGGGTCAAAAAGATCCTTTAGGGGTAGGAAATGGAAACATGCTCCATATTCTCGCCTGGTAAATTCCACACACAGAGGAGTCTGGTGGGCTAAGGTTCCTATGGTTGCAAGGAGTTGGAAATGATTGAGTACACAGCACTCCATGATGGTTGACAGCAGAGCTTTGAAATTCTGTTACTTAAGTTTGAAATCTGGCACCACTATTAACTCACAGTGAAATTTTGGATAAATTACTTAATTGCCATGGACCTAGGTCTCTTCATCTATAAAATGGATATGATAATCATAGAGTTCTCTGAAGGTTTTTGCCAGAACAAAATGAGTTGATATATGGTGTCTAGCACAAAGCAAATGTTCTCTAAGTGTCAGATATTACTAAAGAAAGTAACAGTGTCTATATGAAGCTCTGATATGTGACAGACAGTGCTGTGTTTTGCATATATTGATCTGATATAATTTCCAAAAATGTATATGATGACATATATTATCAATATTTGAAGATAAAGAAGTTGATAATCAGAAGACACAAAATATGGGAGTAAATAATAGAATTGAGTCAGGATGTTTGACCCCAAAACATAGACTCTTTTGTTTGTATACATAATACCTATGAGTACATATTGGGAACTCAGAACTACTATTTCATGTAATCTTCATAATGATACTTTCATAGTCAACAGTATTATTATTATTCAGATAGCTAATGCTTATAAAATCTAACTTCATGGTTTAGTCACTAAGTCATGTATGACTTAGTGGGACTGTAGCCCACCAGGCTACTCTTCCATAGCATTTTCCAGGCAAGACTACTGCAGTGGGTTGCCTATTTCCTTCTTCCCAACCCAGGGCTCGAACCTGGGTCTCCTGCATTGCAGACAGATTCTTTACCGAATGAGCCACTAAGTTCAAAAGTCAGATAACATACAGGAACAAAACTGTGAATCACGTCTCTCAGCTTCCAAGCCTGTGCTTTTTCTGCCACATGATGGGTGACGAGGGCTCTTCTCTCGGAACATTACCCATGAATGCTATTCTACTGTTTAGTGAGAGTGGGCTCCTCGAAAACCTCCACATGTTTTGTCTGAAAAACGTCATTCCCAGTGATGATGGATTTTCTTGCCGGAGATCACAAAGAGCCAGTCACCACCATATTTTGTTTCTCATGCCACAGAATTCCTTACTTAACTCTCCCTGGCAGGCATCCTGTGACTGGTCTCAACTGCGACAAGTCACAGGCTTTCCTGAGTCACTGAAGACCAGAAATATCTGTGCAAAAATGATCATCTATTTTTTGTATTTGCACACACTGCTGAGTTTGTGGACAACCATATTGTCAGAAGCTGCATTTAGATGCCAACTGTATCAAGCAAACGTGCGTACTCAGTTGCTGGGTCATATCTGAGTCTTTGTGACCCAATGGACTGTAGTCTACTAGGCTCCTCTGTCCATGAAATTTTCCAGGCAAGAATGCTGGAGTGGATTACCATTTCCTTCTCCAGGGGATCTTCCTGACCCAGGAATCAAACCCATGTCTCTTGGGTTTCCTGCATTGGCAGGGCAGTTCTTTACCACTGTGCCAGCTGGGAAGCCTGTATCAAGCATGCTTATGCCCTGTTTGTAGAAATTTTAGATCTACCAATGTGAATAAGAAACAAGCACAATTACATCTTAAAAATCTGTAAGCTATAAACAAGAGGCACATGAAGAAATTCTTGCATTATTTAGACATTTTTAACAGCAGATAAAGAAAAAAAAGTATTAGTAGCTAAAAATCTAAGAATAATCATAGATGTTAGGAATAAAGTAATTTAGAGAAATAATCCTGAAATATTACATTCACACGTTATTCTTCTGACAAAAGTGACTCTGAGAAGATGTTATTTGTTTAGCTTATTAACAATTTCTCTCTTGTTCTTATTATCTTGACTACAAATAATCTTCATTACACAGGAAATTATTCATATCTCTGCCACATTTTGTATGATAATTCACCCCAAAATCATTTTGATCAGTTGATCAGTGGTCTGGGACTCATAGAAGTGATACCAAATATTATCCAACTACCCATAGATATGGGTATTTAACATATATATATATTTAATATGCATAATATAAAAGTATTTGATTAAGTAATGAAAAAATAAAATTTTCTCTTATTACTATTATAATAGTTATATGTGGTGGCATGAAAAAGAATAATGCAAACTAGAAACCTGCTGTGACTGTTGATCAAGGTGTTAATGACTTAGCTTTCTTTCAGTTAAATATTCATTTTGAACTCCTTTCAGAAGCATTTACCAGCCAGGATAGCAATGCCACTAGCTGTTGTTACACCCATTTCTTTAATTTTTGTGTAATACCATTTTATGATTTTTCATTGTCTCTTTTTACACACGTACCCAAACCAAAATAATATATAGTGAACTAATTCAAATAGGTCTCCAGATATTATAAAAATTCTCCACATTTATAAGCAGTTATAATGTCCTTCCAAAATATCCCCCTTGATACCATAGGTATTGTTTATTAAGAGATCTTGAACTTCCAAATGATGGTCTTGTCCCAGACCATCATCACTCAGTTTACTTTCTCATCGTTCATGAAAGCATGAATACTTTTAAGTTGAAATGATAAAAGAGAATAAATATCAAACTCTTCTTATATAATTTTTGTGGCATTTCAAATTGGGCTTAAAATGCTTTCTGTAATCTCTACCAGTAGAGTTGGCTAATTGAACACCAAATACTTAAAAATCTATCTACTTGAAACTTGGACTGGATTCCAGTATCTCTAGTTCTTCTCTTTTACAAAGGGGATCATTGAAACCACTGCTTCTGAACCTGGGATTACTTTGAACCAAAGGCAGAAAAGTTTGAAGTAATGCTAATCCTATGCTTCTTTTGTTCTGGGACCTACAATTGTATATGCTGTCAAAGAAAACCAGAGCTAGACGGTAGTTAAAGCGGTAAAAACAGGTTTTATTTAGGAATGACTGCAGTAAGGGAAAGAGGCCTCAGTATAGACCTAGGCTCAATTCCAAACTGCCCAAGGACAAGTGGGGATTTATGGCAAGGATCAAGTTGAGATGGAAATATCAGTGGCTGGGAGAATTCTGACTAAACCAACTTGACAGGATTCTCAGTGAAGGCAGACCAGGATGATCAGATACTAAGAGTGGAGAATTCTTCCTCAAATGACTTGGCAGCATTTTTGCTTAAATTGGGCCTTGTACAGACAAATGGACTTCCCAAGTTGCTCAGTGGTAAAGAAACCACTTGCAATGCAGGTGAGGTGAGTTAGATGCCTGGATCAGGAAGATCCCCTGGAGAAGGAATCGCAAGCCACTCCACTATCCTTGCCTGGGAAAGCCCATGGACAGAGGAGCCTGGTGGGGTATGGTCTGCGTGGTAGCAGAGAGCTGGACGCGACTCAGTGCAAAGCAAACAGCACTTCGCGATGGGTCGTGGCAGAGCTTTGAGATTCTATTACTCAACTTCAAAATCTGGCTCCACTATTAACTCACTGTGTGACTTTGGATAAATTACTAAATAAACTACCATGGGGTAGCAAAAGAGTTGGATATAACAGTGACTAAACAACAAGGACAACCATGAAAGCCCAAAGTTCAAGGCTGAGGAAAGGATTCAAAGAAACCGGAGTGAAGTCTGGTCAAGGAGGCAGTCTCTATCACCACACCCCGAACACAGTTGTTGTTGTTCAGTCACGAAGTCAGGTCTGACACTTTGCAACCCCTTGGACTCCAGCATGCCGGGCTGCCCCATCCTTCACCATCTCCGGGAATTTGCTCCACAGAGCCTATTCCTAATAGAAAGTTGGGGCCTTGTATTACTGAGAGGGCTTCCTGGTGGCTCAGCTGGTAAAGAATCCGCCTGCAATGCAGGAGACCTCGGTTTGATCCCTGGGTTGGGAAGATCCCCTGGAGAAAGGAACAGCTACCCACTCCTGTATTCTGGCCTGGAGAATCCCATCAACTGTATAAGTCCATGGGGTCGCAAAGCATCGGACACAACTGAGCGACTTTCACTTTCACTTTATGTTAATGTGAGGACAACCTTGCTTTGGTATTTTTAATTCCCCCTTTAGTGAGTGCTGTCCTCCCATAAAACCTTGGGGATCATGCTACTTATTAACAGAAATTCATCCCAAATATTTTCAGGGATTGGTTGCCCTCAGAAGTAGGCCTCAAGATAAGGTAGGAGTAAAAGCGGTTTATTGCGTCTGTGATCCTGGGAAGCACCAGGAGGGCAGTGAGGAAGTGAGGGAAGGGAAGAAAAGAAGGAAGAGTGCTTTATCAAGCAGGAATGGCACGAGCACATTGGAGCCCAGTCCTAAAAGGAATAAGGGGGTGTGGGGGTTTACCCACCAATTCTGTTAAGCCGTTGGTGAGGACTGTCCTCGTGGAATGGCTAGTTCTTCCACATTTGTAGATATAACAGGCTCCAATAGTCAAAGAAAATCCTGAAACTAAGGCTTGTTTTTTACTTTGAATAGGAAACTATCAGTTTTAGGAGAGTATTGAGTGTTGCACAGGGTTCTGTGATGGGGCTCCGACAGAGTCATTATTCGTGAACCTTCACTTTCCCTTCATAGGCTCTGCCCTGAGATCCACTTTTTATAGTGGGAACTCAGTATTCCTTCATGGGTATTTAATGATAACTGTCAGTCTCATCTATAGTAAGCTATTTTGGCTCTACATTTTTATTAAGATAGGTTCACCAAGATATATTTTATATACATAAAACTGTAATATTGTAATATTATAATATATACAAATATTACAATATACATGTAAGCCTTGTTGTGATACATGCAGTTACTAAAAATTTTGGCAACCCTAAACTGTCATATAATCACCATGCAATTAACAGTAATATTTCCACCACACAAAAAGGCATAATTCCTTATACTCAGTTTCCTTCTCTCACATCCAGGCTCTAGAAAGCACTGATCTGATTTCTATCTTTTCAAGAATTTAATATAAAAGGGATCATACAGTACATTGTCTTTTGAATCTTGCTCCTTGCATATAACATAGTGCTTTCAAGATTCATATGTATTTTTGCAGCATTAGTGGTCTTATTCTTTTTATTGCTGAAAATTATTCCCTCATTTGGTTGTACGAGAGTGTGTTTAACCTTTAAGCATTTGATAGCTATTTGGAGTTGTTCACATTGTATTGGAGACTGCTACCCCTTCTAATTAATGGAGAACAGAAAGGGGAAAATACTAACTTTATAGATGCCACTTTAACCAAGTGATGGAAATGAATATCATTAACGATATTGTATTTGTATTGGCCACCCCATATACTATATGATGGGAAGGGCACTTCATATCTGTGTTCTTCACAAAACTTTGTACCCCTAGGCTAATGAGAAAATACCAGACAAATCCAAATTTAGGGATATTCTACAAAATGTGTGACCAGCACTCTTCAAATCTTTCAAAGTCACGAAGTATAAGGAAAGATTCAAAAGTTGTTACAGACAGAGGAGACTAATCAAGCATAATGTCTAAATGCTATGTATTTCATCTAGAAAAAGGACACATTGGGAAAACTGGTGAAATTAAATCTGTATTTTCCTTAATTGAACAGTACTAATGTCAGTTTCTTATTTTGATCAATGTAGCATGATTGCATTAAATATTAACATGCAGGAACATCAGGGAGAACAGATCAAAACTCTGTGCTTTCTTTGTGATGCTTGTGAATCTAAAATTCTTTTAAAATAAAAGGTTTTGTAATGAAAATAAAATTATATTCGTAATTGTTTTTACTTTTAAAGTAGCTTCTCAAAAATTAAAAATAAAAGAGCAACAATTAAAACTAAGACAATTGGAAGAAAGAAGTGAATAAAACAAAATGCTGAAATGGATGAATTAGAAGAGAATGGCATAGCTTATCAATTTAGCCTTTTCCTTTTGGAAAAAATAAAACTAATACATCTCTGTAATATTTAATACATTATAAACAGAGCCTACTGGCTCAGTTTCTCTGGAGAACCTTACTAGTACAGATTTTGGTAGTAAGCATTGTTATAGAGGAACAGAATTTTACATATATATGGAGATTTATTATGAGAACTTGACTCATGTGATTATGGATGTTGAGAAGTCCTACAATCTGTCATCTGCACACTGGAGACCCAAGAAAACCAGTGACATAATTCAGTTCAAAACTGAAGGCCTGAGAACCAGAAGAGTTGATTGGCATAAATCCCAACCCAAGGCCCACAGAAGAGAAGATGAGATGTTTCAATTCAACAGTGAGGCAAGGAAATGGAGACAAATTCCTCCTTCCTCTGCCTCGTGCTCTCTTCAAGCCCTCAAAGGATTGGATGCCCACCCACAGGGAGGGCAATCTACGTTACTAACCCCATCATTTCAAATGTTGTGTGTGCTAAGTCACTGCAGTCATGTCCAACTCTTTGTGACTCTATGGACTGTAGCCCGCCAGGCTCCTCTGCTCATGGGATTCTCCAGGCAAGAATACTGCAGTGGGTTGCTATGCCCTCCTCCAGGGGATCTTCCAGACCCAGAGATTGAACCCAGGTCTTTTAAGCCTCCTGCACTGGCAGGTGGGCTCTTTACCACTAAGCGCCACCTGGGAAGCCCTTCAGATGTTAATCTCATCTGCAAACACCTTCACAGACATACCCAGAAATAATTAATCTGGGCACACTGTGGTCCATCAAGTTGACACATGAGTTTAACTATCACACATCCAAAGACCCCAAATGCATAGAGATGTACAGAGATTCACAAGGGAAAAAAAAATAAAACATGTGTAAACTAGAGATTTCATTACCCCTTCAGGACAATTTTAAATTGATCCAACCTCTGTTATTTACCACAGAGGAAAAAAAAAAAATCATCTACCAAAATTTCCTTAAGTTCACAGGGAGCTGGAATTTTTATTATGACCTCTGATTTTTGTTTGTAATGTCTTTGACTCTATCAGGTTGGAATTAGTTCCCATTTTTAAACTTAATTTACATTAGATCAGACACTTACATAAAATATGTGTATCTGGAAGAATTTGTTATTAAAAGTGATGAAAAATTATAGAAGTTTACATTGCAATAACTCAAGCAATTAAAAATCTTATGGCCATGATTTCAGATACTAAAAGCCCCTATGACATTTCTTCAATCCAATAACCTGAGTCAATGAAAAAAATTAATCAGTTTATCTAAGAAAGAAATGGAAATTTTTACATGAGCTAAATTTGAGGATTTTATTACAGGAAGAGCATCTCAGAAAGCTCTGAGGACTGTCCTACCCATTAGAAGTCAAGGCACAGTTACATAAGTTTTTTGAGACAGAGGGCTCTACGTCAAATGATGTATTATTGACAGTTTACACAATCCAGATCTAAGTGCCATTTGATCTCCTTATGAGATCAAAAGGAATGTTATCTTTCAAGGAGCTGTCTTATTGATGCTAGAAGAATGCTGCTCTTTATGGTTGAGCAGGTATTTCTGCAGTGGGGAGGTTTGGTGAACGCATAATACAGATACAAAATGCACAGTGGTGGGAGAGAGGGCCAGTCGAAAGGCAGAGAAGAATTTTTATGTTTAAATTTTCCTTGTCTTGCCCTAAAATATGAATTTATTTCACACTTGGCTTCTGCCTTGTCTTGCAATAGGCCATCCTTCTCTCTACTGTCCTCTATTTTTGTCTACCCTCAGTCCTACTGGGCTTCCCTGCTGGTAAAGATGGTAAAGATTTGCATGCATTGCTGGAGGCCTGGGTTTGATCCCTGAAGACTCTCTGGAGAAGGGAATGGCTATCCACTCCTGTATTTTTGCATGGAGAATTCCATGGACAGAGGAGCCTGGCAGGCTACAGTTCATGAGTTTGCAAAGAGTAAGACACAGTTGAGCAACTAACACTTTCACTGTCACCCCTACTAGCACCCCAGATTTCCCTTCATTTCCATTCATCTCTGAGGGAAGAGCTTAACCACATCTCTCAGTTCCCAGGTCCCTGATGATTCCATGATTCCTTGACCTTATCTTCCCACAGTGGCTCCCTTCCTCTTGGCAGGTGATCAAACACAGGTCCCTTGCTGAGAGGTATAATTATTAATATTAATAAATACATTTATTGCTGGGTGTCAATAAATACTTCCTTCTCCACTATATCAATTATTTAAAAATCAAAGCATTTAGGAGCATTAATGTTATCAAGAATAAAAGATAGTGAGGGGTTGGAAAATAAACTGAAACAAACAAAACAAGTAAGAAAGATTCAATGTCAAGTGAAATTGCTAAACTGTTTATTTTGGTTTTATGGTACAAGCGTAGGAAAGCTTAAGCAAAAGAAGGGGCTTCCCTGGTGGCTCAGACATAAAGAATCTGCTTGCAATGCAGGAGACGCGGGTTCAATCCTTGAATCAAACCAGTCAATGCTATAGGAAATCAACCCTGAATATTCATTGGAAGGACAGATGCTGAAGCTGAAGTTCCAATACTTTGGTCACCTGATGCAGAGAGCTGATTCATTAGGAAAGACCCTGATGCTAGATAAGATTGAGGGCAGTAAGAGAAGGGGATGACAGAGGATGAGATGGTTGGATGGCATCACCAAATCAATGGACATGAGTTTGAGCAAACTCCAGGAGATGGTGAAGGTCAGAGAAGCCTGGGGTGCTGCAGTCCATGGGATCGCAAAGAGTCAGGCACGACAGAGCGATTGAATAGCAACAAAGCAAAAGAGAAAGAAAGGAAGGAAGGGAGATAAAAAAGAAAGAAAGAAGAGAAAATGCAGGGTAAAAGTTCATTGTAAGAACAATATTGTTATAAAGAAACAAGTGTACAGCAGACCATAATGTGTGCCCATGCTGGGACTGGGAGTCTAAAGAAGTCTGAGCTTTCTACTTGTTACAGAAGCCTAATCTGTCTTACCTTGGTCTTACAACAGCCTGCCTTCTGGACCATCCTACAGACAGGAACATCCTAAGCTCCTGTGGCTGGGATAGACTTGTTCCGACGATTAATGGCTATTACATCTGTAACTCACACTGTATATTATGAAAGTCACTCCAACTAAATAGCACCTTAACTGAGAATAACTGCATTGAAGTTATTGTGACATATAACCTTTGATCATCAAAATAAAAATTTAATAACTTGTCCAATATTCTGTGAAGTAACAGGAATTGTGACTCATGATTGCAATTCATTAGAATCAATTTTGGTGTTTTTCTTAAGCCAGCTTGAAAGTGACATTTTGTTTCATCTGTCTCTGAGTATTGTTTTCAAAACTAACAGAAAAAGAAATATTTGAAATAGTATTCTTTTATCTTCTAAAAAGTTTAAGTGTTGTGTCAACTTGCAATGTCTATTCCATCTTAAACCCTCTGTCAACAATATACACAAGTCTGTCTCACGAAATAACATGTTAAACATTTATTAGATTTTTCCTTGAAGCATGAAATTTACATTTATCCCCACAAATTTTTTAAATTGCTCAGCTTTTTTCAATGAAAAAGTGTCACCCTGTTTCCTGCACCCTTTTTTGAGGAACGTTGTACACTTGAATCACTTGAATTTTTCAACACAGGCATTTTAGAAAAAGTCAATTTATTTCATCTCAGACAGTTGGATACAACATGTCATCAGAATGAGGTTTGTTTTTTCTTTTTTTTTTTTTTATCACCAAGTTAATCCTTTGAGACCCAAAGTGCCAGGCTGAAAGTGAGGCTTTCATCTCAACACTATATTCAACCAAAACAATAGGAGCAAGAGGTTTCAATAAGCATGTATTGAAACTTGCCACATCCATAAATGTCCGTCTAAAACACAAATCTCCTGTCCACTATTTCCTATTCAACACATAGTTTCATTCATGTGCAATCTTGAAAATCACATCTTTAAATACATAAAGTGTGCTTATCTATAACATTCCTACTTGTAAACCTATGTTTATGCTATCAAGTCATTTGAACGGATTTATATTTTCGAAAGTCATTCATTATGAATTAAACAGCCACTTATATTTTAAAATACACAGTAGGCAACATTTTCTGAACATATAAAACGCTTTCACAGTAACACTGTTCATCTTAAAGGACTTTCAACTAAACTAAATGACTTAAGATTGGGTTCAAATTCCTTGTTTATCTTGCAAAACTTTTTACCCTCTGGCTCCAACATAACTTTTTAAGCTTATTTCCTATAGTTCTCATTAATTTACAATTAATTCTATTTAAACTGGTCTCTTTGTATTCCCCTAACACATCCGGTAGTTTCCATTACAAAGCAGGCTGGATAAAAGCCTGCTTTTATCCAGCTCTACTCACCAGAGTAGTCTATTTTCCAGCCTTCTGTTTAATTAAATTTTACACATATATTTCAAGACTTAGGTCTAGTCCCAAACCTTTGGGTTGTCCTTTTTCTTTTTTTATCTGAAGTGAAGTTATCTCAACTTTTTATGAAACCACCAAAATATTATATCTATAAATAAAACATTGCATTTATCTGTTGCTATGGTAGTCAAAATAAAATGGAAATATTATTACAAAATTCAGGTACTCTGTGATAAGCTGCTTGTAATAAGGCTACATATCTTACACAAAATTTAGGGCTTCATGGATACCTTCCCCAAGGAATAGGCCGTAATTTTACAGGGCAACTGAAACTAGAGTGTTGATTTGCACCAGTACTGGAGTATATGTGACGTTTGGTCTAATTTCTAGGCTATGTGGCATGTGGAAGTTAACTACAGGGAAAACAAGAAAGTAGGGGTAAGATGGAGCAAGACCTTTTGGTCCTGCCCCCTCCCATTTCCGCCACCTGCCTCTTGTCTGTAGAAAAACTTTAGCCAGAACACAAGTTTAATCAGAGAAACTAGAAAAGGCAGAAGTCAAAAAAAAAAAGAAGAAGAAGAAGAAGTCAAAAAGACAAAATAATAAGAATTGAGCCAAGTCAAGGATCATTAGTTCCTCCTCAAGGACTTTGGGTAATATTCTGACCCATATCCTTTGAGTGGTTTTCTAGATACCAAAATTGCCACCAGGTGGAAGAAGTTAACTCCACGATGACCAGACTATAGCCATGGCATAAAGCTGCCACATTCCTGAGAGCTGCCCTCAAAGAAAGAGAACAAAGTGACCCTAGAACCAAAGACTAACTGGACTCAAAACAATCAAGATGACCAGCTTCAAGATGACTCTCAGCTGACTGCACTGTTTTTCTGCATAGCCCCCTCCTTCTGCCTACTCCATCCTAAAAGCTCTTGCCCACTGATTGTCAGGTGGGAGAGTGGGCCTCTGGATGTGAGCTGCCCCACGCCCCAGGTCTTGGTGACAGGAGCACTTTAAAGAGACATGTAGATATGCAGTCATCCCCTAGACAGCTGGAAAGAAAATATAAAAATTCTTGTCTATAGATACACTGTTAATGTTCAGATATTGTGGACAAAGAAATATATAATGGTTGCAGAGGTATTTGCAAATTTTCAGATCGTAAGTCACAAATATAGATATTCTGAATTTCAAGAAGAGTAGTAATTGAGCATATAGAAAGCACTGTCTAGCATCCTCCACACTAAGAAGCAGAGGGAATTATCAATATTTACTTGATTTAGGTTGAAATTGAAGAGGTCAATAAAATTTATGTATTTTCCAATCACACAGGAACTATAGCAAAATAGTGCTCCTATTTTATTGAATAATTAATGTCTACTCTTACTGAATTTCTGATGGCTCTCTATTTTGCTTTTCAAATATACTGCACTCTCTGGAGGGGTTATATTTGGGAAATCCTCAGAGAGCAGTGATACTAACAGAATCATTGTGTAGAATCACTGACCAGGTAAAATATTACCATTAGAAAAATACCTAGCTTGAGAGAAAATTAAATATGCATTGGTTTAGGAAGAATGCATAAAAAATCCATTTATTCACTTATTTATTCATTCATCCTACAAATACATTAAAGGCTTATCCTATGCCAGGCACTGCTAAGAACTGAGATAAAAATTTGTATTTAATGATGTATCCTGACTCAGTCTCCTCATTTATAAAATGCAGATGGCTTTCACATCTCCATTAGTTTTCTATGGTGGCCTTAACAAATGACTACAAACAACTTAAACAACATAAATGTATCTTACCATTCCACAGGTCAGAAGTTTAACATGAGTCTCACCAGGCTAAAGCCAAGGTGTTGGCTGGACTATATTCTTCTCTGGAGGCTCCGGGGAGAATCTGCTTCCTTGCGCTTTCAGGTTTCCTAGAAGAAATAGTTGACACCTGTGAAAAATAGGGCTTCTCCGGTGCCACTAGTGGTAAAAAATCTGCATGCCGATACAGGAGAGAGATGTGAGTTTGATCCCTGGGTTGGGAAGATCCCCTGGAGAAGGGAATGGCAACCCACTCCAGTATTCTTGCTGGAAAATTCCATGGACAGAGGAGCCTGGAGGTCTACAGTCCATGGGGCTGCAAAGAGTTGGACATGACTGAGCGACTGAACACACACACACGAAAAATAATTCAACTATATATTTCAGGGCTAGGTGTGTTTTAAACTAATCTATTCTCCAATTTTAGATAGCAGCACGGACTCAGTGGCCACGAACTTTGGAGAACGCCAGGGGATAATGAGGGACAGGGAAGTCTGGCGTGCTGCGGTCCGTGGGGTCACAAAGAGTCGGACCTGACTTAGTGACTGAACAGTGACAACTTTCTACAATTACCCACTTAAAAAGGTGTCCAGCTAAATATTTTATTAGTGCTAGTCATACTACGTGAACTGTTTTTTCTCTCTGCTTCCCCACCACCCATGCCCCTAGCCTTAAGGAGGCAACATACCAGTGGCAAGAATTGAGAATGGGTATTTCCTGATAAAAGTTTATTACCTAATTATTCTTATTAGACTGTTAAAGTGAGCAAAAAAGGTAACAAATCAAAGGTAAACATGATAAAATCCCTCATATAGCTGGTAGGCATACTCTCAATGTCAGAATCTGGATATAAACAAGGAATAAGAATCTGACTTAAAGTTGATAATTATGTTTAGTGTAAACATAACAAGGCTTTAAAAAAAAAACACCACTCTCCCTAAAAATACAATAGAAGTTAAATAAAAATATTTTACCCTCAGTTTTGTGGAAAATAGAGGGTCACTCTCATAAAGTTATAAATTTTAACGCATAGATAGCTTTCATGGAATCTCAGCTATAGTCACAACTACTGTTAACTCCATTTTATAGGAAAATATAAATGAATAAGACACTAGAATTTTCTAAGACCAACGTTAAGTCAACGCTAGCACAGAGAATGAGTGGAACAATAGATATATCTCTTATCAGCTGCCAAACTTGGACAATCTCATCCACTCAGCAAGAGACTATTAGCTTCTGCCCAAACTTGCCCATATTTATAGATTGACTGAAAAGATGAGGTGACAATTCAGTCAATAACCTTTGACACAAATTCAGACAAATCGAGTGTTCCTCACAATGACAAATTACTCTAGAAAATTAACTGTCGAAAGTGCAGCAATATGATGAAGATTGATTATTTTATTCTTGCAAGTCTGCTTTGAGCTAGAGTAAAAGCCTCATTTGGACACAGATGGTGCCAACAGGGAAGGACAGATCGTGTCTCTGTCTCAGCTGAGAAGAAGATGAATTTTCACAGGATAACCAGGGTGATGATTCTTTTTTCAAGAGAAGGAGCTTGTGTTTTGTGAGTGCCTCTTTACGATTATCTTTTACAGTCTCAGCAAAGAAGAAGATCATATTTTTAAACATTTCGCCACTACTTCTGAATAAACTGCCTAAAGGCAATTTTAGCCCCTTGCCACAACTTTTCTAAAAGAGTAGAATTTGAGAAACTTTCCTTCAACTTTATGTCTTTTATTGATTCAATAATTATGTTTTAAAATAACACATAGTATATTCATAAAGGATATATATTTGATTTTAGATTTTTTTCTACAAAGATTATAAACAATAGCCTACAGGCTAAATTCTATGAGGAACTTAGGTCTCTCCTTGAAATTTAGGTATGTATATTAAAAGGGATATTAACCTTTTCAAGCAAAGAGATCAGTAAAATTGATATTTCAGAGTTTCCACAGTCAATTATTTATTTGTTTTGACATCAACACCTCTCAGTGTCAGGTGTCTTATAAGACATTCTTTTACAGAGGAAATATTTAAAATTAAACTGCAACTCCATAAAAAGTAACTGGAAGTTCAATGAAGCATCACAAAAGCAGGTTTAAACTATGTAAACTATTTAAATAGTTTAAACAGGTTAAACTATTATTTGCCCCATTATAAGACCTACAAAAAATATTTTAAAAAAAAGGATAATAGAAAAAATGGACCCATGTTACCACAGACATAAGAAGTCTGAAAAAAAAAATCTTGTATAATGAGGGATTGACTGTAAGGAAGATTCAAAATTGGGGAAAGGGCAGAGGGACACAGGGAAGATGGATAAATAGCAATTCCAGCACACCCTTCCAAGAACATTGCAGAGCTGGATATGGTGGGGAAGAGTTGTCAAGAATACATACCTCAATTCACAAGAAGCAAACTCTTCAAATAAATAAGACACTATTGATGCCTTGTGCACCTGAACTAATTAATCAAAGGAGTCAGGTCCCCTCATTTTCAATCTTTCAAAGAAAAGAAGAAATTAGGCAACGATCATAAGGAGGCATAGAATCATGTTAAAATATCCAGTATCTGGATGTCAGACTGCCTCTGACCAAGGTGCTTTGGCGCAAGACGGTGGTAGTAGATGCCCTGGACATTTTCCCAGTGGGGGTGGGTATAAATGCTCAGCTGCCTATCCTCAGTTTGAAATCACTCTGCAGAGCCATCTCAGCTCCAAGCTCCCTTTTAGATAAGCTGAGACCTATGTTCCATCTTGCAGTTCAACTTTAATTCTGCCCAACTCTCTCACTTCTTCACAAGTATCCCTAAGAGCATTCCTGAATAAACGTCTTGAATACAAATTTCCTCCTTGAGACTATTTCCTGAGGAGCCCTACTGAAACAATCCTTATCAGAAGTGGTTGAGGAAGCAGAGTCTAAAAATGAGATTTTGAAGTTAGATCATCACCAGCTGGCTGGCAATAAGAAGGGCATCATGGGTGGTAATTGGAATGATGATAGCAACTGGCATATTACAGCAGTGAAAAATTTTAAATGTACATTGATTGTGAAGTGGGATGAGAAATCAATTAAAGAAAATGTACCAGCAGGTGCACTATCTCGGGCACTTGATAGGTTCTGAAGAGGTTGTTATTATAAGGACAATGGGATAGAATGGCAGTTGCTCAAGCTATTGATGCATTGAGTATAGAAAATGAGGTTTATATATGCTGATGTCAGGAGCCAAAAAAACCTAATATCAGATCTAGGACTTAATTATAAGCAAAGTAGAGTTCCAGAGAAAGTTGATCTGTCAACTCTAGCGACTATGCCATGCAAAAATCAGGACTCAGATAGGAAGTGAGACTGCAAAACTTTGGTGGAGACACATGGGTGAAGCAGACAAGAAATTGGGGACCTAAGTTTCCCCCAACCTCTAGGTTTTCAAAACCAGCCCACTCCTACCCATTACGGGTCAGAATGCTCCCATTATTCAAGGTGATGCTGAGGCCTCTGCCTTTTAGGACAATACACACTCCTAAGGATCTCCTTCACTGATCCTCCTAGTTAACAGACAAAAAATAAGGGGCAACTCACAACATAATCCCCTTGGAGAAGGGCATGGCAACCCACTCCAGTGTTCTTGCCTGGAGAACCCCATGGACAAAGGAGTCTGGTGGGCTACAGTCCGTGGGGTCGCAAAGAGTCAGACACGGCTGAAGCGACTTAGCACTTACAACATGATCCAGAGAGATGCTGGCCCATTAAACAAAGAAAAGCAGTTGACAAAAGGAGATATAGGTTAGAGCCAATATATATTAGTAAGACCCACAACAATATACTTCGTTGCAGAATCTGAAGAGTTGCATCAAGACGGATTAAGTATAAAGTGAATGCAAAGAACTTTTCGACATAGGGACACTTTCCCCCCATCCTTTATGAGAAACTGATATAGGAGGAGAGAGGCCAAGCTCATTTCAGAAATGGATAAGTTCAGTTCCATTCAGTCGCTCAGTTGTGTCCGACTCTTTGCGACCCCATGAATCGCAGCACGCCAGGCCTCCCTGTCCATCACCAACTCCCGGAGTTTACTCAAACCCATGTCCATCGAGTCGGTGATGCCATCCAGCCATCTCATCCTCTGTCGTCCCCTTCTCCTCCTGCCCCCAATCCCTCCCAGCATCAGGGTCTTTTCCAATAAGTCAACTCTTCGCATGAGGTGGTCAAAGTCCTGGAGTTTCAGTTTCAGCATCAGTCCTTCCAATGAACACCCAGGACTGATCTCCTTTACGATGGACTGGTTGGATCTCCTTGCTGTCCAAGGGACTCTCAAGAGTCTTCTCCAACACCACAGTTCAAAAGCATCAATTCTTCGGCGTTCAGCTTTCTTCACAGTCCAACTCTCACATCCATATATGATCACTGGAAAAACCATAGCCTTGACTAGACGGACCTTTGTTGGCAAAGTAATGTCTCTGCTTTTTAATATGTTTTCTAGGTTGGTCATAAATTTCCTTCCACAGAGTAAGCGTCTTTTAATTTCGTGACTACAGTCACCATCTGCAGTGATTTTGGAGTCCAGAAAAATAAATCAGCCACTGTTTCCACTGTTTCCCCATCTATTTCCCATGAAGTGATGGGACCGGATGCCATGATCTTAGTGTTCTGAATGTTGAGCTTTAAGCCAACTTTCTCACTCTCCTCCTTCACTTTCATCAAGAGGCTCTTTAGCTCCTCTTCACTTTCCGCCACAAGGGTGGTGTTGTCTGTTCTTTACGTATACGGGGCTTCCCACATGGCTCGGCGGTAAAGAGTCTGCCTGCCGGTACAGGAGGCACAGGAGACATGAGTCCAGGCCCTGGATCGAGAAGACCCCTGGAGAAGGCAGTGGCAACCCGCTCCAGTATTCCTGCCTGGGAAACCCCATGGACAGAGCGGCTTGGTGGGCTCCAGTGCATGGGGTCGCAAGAGTCAGACACGACTTCGGGACTAAACGGCCGCCACCACCAACGCCCATGAGCGAGAGCCCACGCGGGAGAGGCACTGAACAACAAGTGGACTGAATGCCTTGCTCGGCTGACATAAAGCAGCCTCTCCTTCCCACTCATCTATCTTGCCGCAATGAACTCTTGACCAAAGTAGTCACGGTGGCAGCATCAAAGACCACTCATGGGCCTCACAGCACAAGGTACCACCCACCAACTCTGATCTAGCCACTGCTGAAACAAAGACCAACTCTCCCATCCAGCCAACAATCAGGTCCAACCCTGCTTAGCTTCCAAGATCAGACGAGACCCAGCGTGCTCAAGGCGGCGTGACTGTAGACTGAAGCAACGACCAATTCTGAATCACAAAATCATAACTTTGTGACAAGCTGATTCTCAGGACCATCCTTTCTGAGAGGGGCCGCCATCTAACTTGACAGGAATCAACATGTATTCTAGGTATGTATACGCTTTTCTTTCTTTTGGAACATCAGCCAGCCTCCAGGAACCCTGAACTAGGACACTCATGAAGTTATTGTTGAATGTGTTCCATGAAACAGAAACGTAAACTAAGGAAGAAAGGATCTCACAGGGATCCATGATCACAGGCTCCTACAAAATAAATGAAGTGAATCCCTAGAACTGGTCGTTCAGGAAAACCCAAAGTCATCTCTGTGCAGCCGTCCTAAAGAGACATTATCCCAGAATTCTCAAAAAGAGTCTTCTTACTCAAACATATGGGAAAAATCTGTCTTGTGTGTATATCTGCATACAACACATACTATAAAAATGAATGGAACCACATTTATTAGGAAAATCTTGGCAAGCGATATATCAAAGCAAATAATTTTCTACATAACATGTTTTTTCCTAATTATTTTGTGAATTTATGCCTTATCTCGCTCTTGGAATTTGTTAAACAGCTTACTACAAAATTTTGTATATAATTTCCAATTTTTACACTAACTCAGCAAGGTATTATTTTTGCTTGTTTCAGGATATAGTCAGCATCTCTGAGAGATTAAATAGCTTGTTCAAAGTAACCCAAGAAAATAAGTCATACTCCAAATCAGAAAGATAATTTTGCTAAAATGCCTATAAGTGATTTTTTCTGCTTCTATTTCACAAAATTCTGAAATATGGTTATGCTGATTTTATGGTTAAAATAAGTTTGTAAATAAGAAAAAAAAATGAACTCAGTAGAGGTTCAATACATTTTCATTGACTTTCCAAGTGAAATAGCTGTACAGAACAATTGTCCTTCAAGATCCTCTGGTTTTACTTTAAAGAGACTTGGTTAAATTTCATGCCAGGAAATTGTGTTCTCAGCCTAAGTTGCTCATACAATTTCAAGCAAGTATATCATTTCCACTCTTTAATAACTCTGAATCATTATGTTTAACAACTTAGGTATCTGCATTTCAGAGCTGACTGAAAAGATTTTTATTTAAATGGAATTATGGATTTTATGGAACAAATACAGTTTTCTATAAGTAGTCAAAAACAATTTTTTCAAGTTAAACAAGGAAATATTGTCATAATAAAAAAGTCATATCCATCAGTTTCATTGGTAACTTTTGAGTCTTCTGTCTGTATTTTATATAATGTGCTCTAAGTATTCTTCACACACAATCAAGAGAGTAAAATGAATGGTTTTGCAGTCTCTGGATAAATGACCTTCTTGATAAAAGTAAACTCATCATGTTCACTGAGATGAAAAAATACAAAGCTTAGATGAATTTAGAGAATATCCTGAATTATAAGTCCGAGTAATGCTGCCCTTCAAAATTTCCTCCCCTTCAAAATTATACATAAATTTTATGAAAAAGAGGTATTTTTCTAAAGACTATACCATGCATCACAATTGGGCTAGCTTAAGAAGCTAAACTATACCTGCTTACGGTTTAATGAAATAATTTTCCTCATTTTAGCCACTTAGGCTAAGAACAGAAGCAAAGTACTTAACAGTCTAAATCAAACCTGTTTTTGTCACTATAAATTACTTTACAAATCCTTATTTTAGAAAATAATTGGATCAAATATCTCTTGGGTAACTTCATGTACAAAGAAGTGTGTCAGGATATAAGAGGCTCTAATAACTATTACCCTTTTATTTCAAATCAAGTTCAGAACTAAGAGGTATGGGTTAAGTATATGAAGGTGAAGATTATCACTTTCATAACTGATAAAAAAAATATTGGAAAATATGTGTTAAAATAAGTTTTAACAAAGCAAGCTAGTATTTGTATGATTAAAGGAATGAGTAATAGAGAAAAACTGTATGTGGCTCAAATGGAAGACTGAGTCAGATAAACATATGAATAAAGACAAAAAATGGTCTCTTCCACCATATTTCCTTGGCACTTACGTGTGATCAAAGTTCTGTAAGATTTAATCACTTTATGAGATCTAGTTAGTGATTCAAGTGAAGAAGATCAAATCATAGTTCATTGATTGAAATGCTACACTGAAAATTCCTTTGTGGCTGAAATGGGCATATACATCCTCTATTTTTTTAGAAAATAATGAGTAAACAATGAAAAGATAAGGAGAGCAAATGTTTTGGAGAATTTAGAGGTCACTGCTTGGTGGGTCTTCAGGGCCAGTATCCCAGAGGACAGAGGGCTTAGTCAGAGTTTGAAAACAGTGGTATGTACACACTGAGGAAACCAGATCTAAAAGAGACATGTGCACCCCAATGTTCATCGCAGCACTATTTATAATAGCCAGGACATGGAAACAACCTAGATGCCCATCCACAGATGAATGGATAAGGAAGCTGTGGTACATATACACCGTGGAATATTACTCAGCCGTTAAAAAGAATTCATTTGAATCAGTTCTAATGAGATGGATGAAACTGGAGCCCATTATACAGAGTAAAGTAAGCCAGAAAGATAAAGATCATTACAGCATACTAACACATATATATGGAATTTAGAAAGATGGTAATGATAACCCTATATGCAAAACAGAAAAAGAGACACAGAAATACAGAACAGACTTTTGGACTCTGTGGGAGAAGGCGAGGGTGGGATGTTTCGAGAGAACAGCATGTATATTATCTATGGTGAAACACACCACCGGCCCAGGTGGGATGCATGAGACAGGTGCTCAGGCCTGGTGCACTGGGAGGACCCAGGGGAATCGGGTGTGGGGGGGAGGTGGGAGGGGGGATCGGGATGGGGAATACGTGTAACTCCATGGCTGATTCGTGTCAATGTATGACAAAACCCACTGCAATGTTGCGAAGTGATTAGCCTCCAACTAGTGAAAATAATTGAAAAAATTTAAAAAAAAATGAAAACAGTGGTATGTGAAGAGAAGAAGGGGTATGCTCTTTCAGGTAGGGAAAATGGTATGAGTAAAACTGCAAGCTGTGTTAACAATAAACAGTATATTTTGAGAAAATGGGTAGACCTTATGGCCTGGGGGGAAAGGGTCACATTGAGATGAAAATGTAACAGACAGAATGGAAGTCTAGAACTGGACTATCGAAGAAAATGATTTGGGGTTAGGGGAGGGGTTGTTGTTTTGTATTATTGTACGGACAGAAGGGAGCTATAGAAGGTTTTAAAGCAAAGATGTAATATAAAAATAGTAGAATATCACACTTGGGATAAAGAGATAGAAAAGAACAATGACTATTTTATCCCCTCTATTCTCAGCCTTGTTTTTCTTAAACATCTAGACCCACTGTGTTAATCAGACTAAAGGTCTGTATGTGTGTTTGTGTGTGTGTACTGCAGTTAAATTATTTTCAATTTTAAATTTTTTCACCAAAAATTATTTTTCCTTTATCATGTAACCTTGTTTTAGTTGACATAGTTATGGTCAGACATTAGAATTAATGGCTAAAATGTATTTAATAGAGAAAGGCCAAAGAAGTTCAGATGTAAAAAGCCCTTGACTAGTTTGCTTTTTCGTTTTACTTCTCTTCTAATTCTCTTTATTTTTTAAAGTTTATGTACTGTGCTGTCCTCTGTTCATTCACTTTGTCATGTCTGAATCTTTGCAACCCTATGAGCTGCAGCCCACCAGACTCCACTGTCAATGGGATTTTCCCAACAAGAGTATTGGAGTGGGTTGCCATGTCTTCCTCCAGGGGATCTTCCTGATCTAAGGATCAAACCTGCATCTCCTGCATTGCAGATGGATTCTTTACCATTGAGTCACCAGGGAAGGACTTAAAGTTTATGAAAACTCATTTATTGGAAAAAGTCTAGAAAATTGACTTTCACATCTATGACTTGGCCTTGTTCTCTACCATAGTGAGAGTCCATCCTCTTCTATATTCTTTCATCCAGTTAGTCAACATCTTTCCCTTCTTATATTCTAAACATCTACCTTATGTGGTGTGATCACCCTATGAAAGCAAAGTTGACCCCTGCTGCTTGGTTTAGATGTCAAAGCTAGTGACACCACACACATTCCAAGTGAGCTTTAAAAGTTTTATTACTTACATAATAAAGTATTCTGGGGATTTATGGGCAGCCTTTTTAAGAAAATGGCTTGAGAGATAAAGGTATGGCTATTGGTTGAGATTGTCTATTGTGGTTAGGATCTAAGGCCAAGATGAGGATTCCATTGTGTGGTCAGGGACTTGTGTGGTGTGCATTAGCCACCAGAGCCAAAAAAGAAAGTGTCAGAATTTCTTAACAGTTTTCTCAAACAGGGGCATGAAGGAGAGGCAAGGGTTAAAAGCTGTTATCAAATGCAAAAACTGGATTCACACTTCTTATTCCATTATGAAACACAATAATCATCTTTCATTTGCACTGATATCATAGCCTCTCAAATACACCCTCTTTCTCTAATCTAAACCATCTGCCAATCTATCTTTCACCATTATGTCAACCTCATAGACTTGCAAATCTGATGATGCCATGACCCTGTCCAAAATTCTTCAGTGGTTATGCATCCCTAAGTAGTAATTCTTAAATGTTTTCATTAAGAATTAGTGGATAAAGTCCTGGGGACATAAGAATATTCAACGTAGTTCACTATAACACATATATTTTCGAAGCCTATTGTTTTATTTTAAATATCATATAGATTTTGTCTTCTACTATAAATTGTCACATGAGTTTTAATATATAAAAATATGCAAAAATAATCTCCCACATAGCAATTTATACTAAAAATTTATAGTACCCCTATAATTTCCTGGAGGAGTCACCATAATGGTCCCTCAGCTTGTAATATTTAACCAGGCATACCCTTGAAAAGTAAAAGAATTAGTCACTCTAGTTCAGTTCAGTTGCTCAGTCACGTCCGACTCTTTGTGACCCCATGAATCGCAGAAGGCCAGGCCTCCCTGTCCATCACCAACTCCCGGAGTTTACTCAAACGCATGTCCATCAAGTCGGTGATGCCATCCAGCCATCTGATATCTGTCGTCCCCTTCTCCTCCTGCCCCCAATCCCTCCCAGCATCAGGGTCTTTTCCAATGAGTCAACTCTTCACATGAGGTGGCCAAAGTATTGGAGTTTCAGCTTCAGCATGTCCTTCCAATTAATAGTCAGGACTAATTTCCTTTAGGATGGACTGATTGGATCTCCTTGCAGTCCAAGGGACTCTCAAGAGTCTTCTCCAACACCACAATTAAAAAAAGCATCAATTCTTCAGCACTCAGCTTTCTTCACAGTCCAACACTCACATCCATACATGACCACTGGAAAAACCATAGCCTTGACTAGACGGACCTTTGTTGACAAAGTAATGTCTCTGCATTTTAATATGCTCTCTAGGTGGGTCATAACTTTCCTTCCAAGGAGTAAGTATCTTTTAATTTCATGGCTGCAATAACCATCTGCAGTGATTTTGGAGTCACCAAAAAATAAGGTCCGACACTGTTTCCCCATCTATTTGCCATGAAGTGATGGGACCAGATGCCATGGTCTTTGTTTTCTGAATGTTGAGCTTTAAGCCAACTTTTTCACTCTCCTCTTTCACGTTCATCAAGAGGCTCTTTAGTTCTTCTTCACTTTCTGCCATAAGGGTGGTGTCATCTGCATATCTGAGGTTATTGATATTTCTCCCGGCAATCTTAATTCCAGCTTGTGCTTCCTCCAGCCCAGCGTTTCTCATGATGTAGTCTGCATATAAGTTAAATAAGCAGGGTGACAATATACAGCCTTGACAAACTCCTTTTCCTATTTGGAACCAGTCTGTTGTTCCATGTGCAGTTCTAACTGTTGCTTCCTGACCTGCATATAGCTTTCCCAAGAGGCAGGTCAGGTGGTCTGGTATTCCCATCTCTTTCAGAATTTTCCACCGTTTGTTGTGATCCACACAGCCAAAGGCTTTGGCATAGTCAATAAAGCAGAAATAGATGTTTTTCTGGAATTCTCTTGCTTTTTTGATGATCCAGCAGATGTTGGCAATTTGATCTCTGGTTCCTCTGCCTTTTCTAAAACCAGCTTGAACATCTGGAAGTTAACAGTTCACATATTGCTGAAGCCCGGCATGGAGAATTTTGAGCATTACTTTACTAGCATGTGAGATGAGTGCAATTGTGCAGTAGCTTGAGCATTCTTTGGGACTGCTTTCTTTGGGATTGGAATGAAAACTGACCTTTTCCAGTCCTGTGGCCACTGCTGACTTTTCCAAATTTGCTGGCATATTGAATGAAGCAGTTTCACAGCATCATGTTTCAGGATTTGAAATAGCTCAACTGGAATCCCGTTTGCTTTGTTCATAGTGATGCTTCCTAAGGCCCACTTGACTTCACATTCCAGGATGTCTAGGCTCTAGGTGAGTGATCACCCCATCGTGATTATCTGGGTCATGAATATTTTTTTTCTACAGTTCTCTGTATTCTTGCGACCTCTTCTTAATATCTTCTGCTTCTGTTAGGCATACAATTTCTGTCCTTTATCAAGCCCATCTTTGCATGAAATGTTCCCTTGATATCTCTAATTTTCTGGAAGAGATCTCTAGTCTTTCCCATTCTGTTGTTTTCCTCTATTTCTTTGCACTGATCGCTGAGGAAGGCTTTCTTATCTTTCCTTGCTATTCTTTGGAACTCTGCATTCAAATGGGAATATCTTTCCTTTTCTCCTTGCTTTTTGCTTCTCTTCTTTTCACAGCCATTTGTAAGGCTTCCTCAGACAGCCATTTGACTTTTTCGCATTTCTTTTCCTTGGGGATGGTCTTGATCCCTGTCTCCTGTACAATGTCACGAACCTCTGTCTATAGTTCATCAGGCACTCTGTCTATCAGATCTAGTCCCTTAAATCTATTTCTCACTTCCACTGTATAGTCATAAGGGATTTGATTTAGGTCACACCTGAATGGTCTAGTGGTTTTCCCTACTTTCTTCAATTTAAGTCGGAATTTGGCAATAAGGACTTCATGATCTGAGCCACAGTCAGCTCCTGGTCTTGTTTTTGCTGGCTGTATAGAGCTTCTCCATCTTTGGCTGCAAGAATATAATCAATCTGATTTCAGTGTTGACCATCTGGTGATGTCCACGTGTAGAGTCTTCTCTTGTGTTGTTGGATGAGGGTGTTTTCTATGACCATTGAGTTCTCTTGGCAAAACTCTATTAGCCTTTGCCTTGCTTCATTCCATACTCCAAGGCCAAATTTGCCTGTTACTCCAGATGTTTCTTGACTTCCTACTTTTGCATTCCAGTCCCCTATAATGAAAAGGACATTTTTGGGGGGTGTTAGTTCTAAAACATCTTGTAGGTCTTCATTGAACCATTCACCTTCAGCTTCTTCAGCATTACTGGTCAGGGCATAGACTTGGATTATGGTGATATTGAATGGTTTGCCTTGGAAATGAACAGAGATCTTTCTGTCGTTTTTGAGATTGCATCCAAGTACTGCATACCGGACTCTTTTGTCGACCACGATGATTACTCCATTTCTTCTAAGGGATTCCTGCCCACAGTAGTAGATATAATGGTCATCTGAGTTAAATTCACCCGTTCCAGTCCATTTTTATTTCACTGATTCCTGGAATGTTGATGTTCACTCTTGCCATGTCCTGTTTGACCACTTCTAGTTTGTCTTGAATCATGAACCTAACATTCCAATTTCCTATGCAATATTGCTCTTTATAGCATCGGACCTTGCTTCTATCACCAGTCACATCCACAACTGGGTATTGTTTTTGCTTTGACTCTATCCCTTCAGTCTTTCTGGAGTTATTTCTCCACTGATCTCCGGTAGCATATTGGGCACCTACCAATCGGGGAGTTCCTCTTTCAGTATCTTATCATTTTGCATTTCATCCTGTTCATGGGGTTCTCAAGGCAAGAATACTGAAGTGGTTTGCCATTCCCTTCTCCAGTGGACCACGTTCTGTCAGACCTCTCCACCATGACCCGACCATCTTGGGTGGCCCCACACGGCATGGCTTAGTTTCATTGAGTTAGACAAGGCTGTGGTCCTGTGATCAGATTGGCCAGTTTTGTGTGATTGTGGATTCAGTGTGTCTGCCTCTGAGGCCCTCTTGCAACACCTACGTCTTACTTGGGTCTCTCTTACCTTGGACGTGGGCAGTTAGTCACTCAGTCATGTCTAACTCTTTGTGACCCCATGAACTGTAGCCCACCAGACTCTTCTGTCCGTGGAATTCTCCAGACAAGAATGCTGGAGTGAGTAGCTATTCCCTTTTCCAGGGGAATCTTCCCAACCCAGGGATCCAATCAGGGTCTCTAGCATTGCAGACGGATTCGTTAGGAGAAGCATAACCACCCCCAGTAGACTATAATGGCTTCTATTTAACGTAGGAGATCCTTCATGATTTTGAACCAAATCCATCCTCAGGTTCTGTCATCCTGATCCGCCTCTCTGAACCACACACAAGCACTCCATGTCGTAACACATGACCCCTGCGTTTCACTCCTTCATGGCATCACATGGTGTCTCTGTCTGAATCACCCTGTTCCCACTCCTCCCTAGATACCACTCCTCTTGATGGCCTTGATTCTTGAAATTAAGAATTTTAAGGTGTTCTTTGAGGTGTTCCCCTAGGTTTTCTCTGAACATTGTATGTTATAGCAAGCATCATTTTATTTTGTGGTTTTTGCATATCTACCTTCCCCAGAGATTTTGTGGACAGGAACGGTGTCTTTTCAACATGGATGGCACAGAGCCCGCTGTGCAGAGACCTCAGTACACCTTTGTTGGGTGAGGGCAGAAGGATTGTTGTGCCATTTGGAATAATAATTGTGGCCGTATTCCCTTTAAAATACTGTGAAAGAAAATTCTCCAGTCATAACATTGTTCAAAGCCTTAATTCACCTCATAGGAAAGGTGATTTAAATATAGTTAAAATTATAAGGTGCTTTCATTTTAAAGAGCATTATACAAATTACCTAAAGAAAAAAAGAAAGAAAAAGAAAAAAAAAAAAAAAAAAACCTGACAACAGAACAGCCAAAAAGAAAGTGAAACAAAGAGGAAAAGTGTAAATCTGAGAATAAATAAAGAAATAATAAAATAAAAGCTGTTTCTGAAAGCTCCCAAGAGTGAAAAGCAGGGACAAAGAAGATCTCTGAAGCCTGAGTGGTATGGGAGAGGAATGAGAATTTACACAAATCATGAGGGAATGAACAGGGACAGGAGAGAAGCAGAAAAAATTTAAATGTTAAGCAAGCCCATGAAAATATAATTATATTTGCTGATAACGGGCAGTGGGTTTCATGTGGGCAGTGAGATAAGTTGAATACATTATCATGTGTATGTGTGATGGGAATATATAAGTGAAAGATGAACTTTTTTACCACGGGCTACAACTTAAAAGGTGCTAAATTCTTATCCAAGTTGATTTGTACAATGTGTTTCCATCCTTAGATGATTGAAATTGTGGATCTTAGGATATTTATTTTCTATATGCCATTTTACCCACAGAGTGACCATAACAAGAAAAAGAACAATAAAAATAAATTGATAGTCACAATAATAATATTTATGTTGCAGTCCACAAACTAATTTGTGTTAAAAATATTTTTTTCTCTGACATAAGGTAATTTTGTTTTGAGCCCCATTAACTCTCAGTTGGAAGAAAATAATCTTAGTCCTCTTTAGATCTCCCTTTCAATCCAACTCCACAGGCTCAAGAACCTAATGAAAGTGTCAGAAGTAAAAAGAAAAAAAGAGAAAGATCTAGACCTCAGTAATCAGTCCCCAAGTTGGCCTTTGAGATGTCCACTGCCCTGTCCTTAGTGCAGTTCTCAGTCCAGCAGCTCTCAGGAGCCCTCTGCTGTTGACGTACATTTCTCTGTCCTTGTCTTTCCTTCCTAGATCTCAGAGTAACTTATTCCTAGAGCAACTCCCTCTTACTTCAAATTATAGGTAAAGATGTGTTGCCCCTACCCCAGATCCTCCCTTCTGTATGGAAAGGGGAAAAAAAAGAAAGCCAAGAGAATTGATGATGTTTCTGTCAGCGCTTAAGTAAATAGCATCATGTTAGATGGGGAGGGATCAATAAGAGAAACCATAAGAGAAAGAAAGATCAGGTTATCATTTATTGCCTGCGTACTACATGTCAGGCCTTGAGATCATTGCTTCATGCTGGTTAGTGTGTTGGGCATACTGCTCATAAAAGGAATCTCTTGTTATTGAAGCAGAGAAAATTCTCAGGGGGTAATTACTAGAGATAATGAGTTAAATTCATTGATTTCAGAAGCAAGTACATGGAGGTCAGTGACACAGTGGGGTGAAGCAGAAAGATGAAGGAAAAGGAGGTAGGAGTGTAGCAAGTTAAGGGCATCAGTGAAGTTCTACCAAGGAGAGCTCAGGGCCCAGCAAAGATTGAACTAAGAATGAACGATAGTCTGCCAGTTGTCCTTGGCAATAGAGCTCTCTCTTATGAAAATAATGTTACAGTGGGAAAAGTCATGTATTGATTAAATTAGTAGTAACTATCAAGAGAGTATTTTGCAAAAATATTTAGTTCAGATAGTTCTAATGTGGGAGAGTTGGAAAGAATTTTTTAAAGAATTTTGTGAATCCACCAAAGAATGATATAAAGAAGGAAAGAATCCGAGTTATATAAAATAATTAAATTGGGTCTGTGTACTGGTAGGCTTCAATTCCAGAGAACTATTTTGCCTGCTGATGGCCCTTTTCATAGGTCATGTAAATAAACTCGATATGTCCTAGGTCCATACCTCTTCAACTTTCCTTTGCAATATTATTACTGCATAGAAGAAAGCGCTTAAGGGCAAAGGGATTTAGTTTAACACTTGAGAGACAGCAGAATATGCCACCCCAAAATATGCCACTTTGACACAAGGATTATTTTGAACTGAAGTTACTTGAAAAACAGAAAGTGTCAAAAAAGATTTCTCTGACTGTTCTTTTTTGCATTAATATCATCAGAATGACCGCAGACCAGTTTTAATGGGTTTCTACAAGATTGACCATTGCAATGTCCCCAGACAGAGCATTCTTGGTGATCCCAGCTTCAGACCTCTCTGAGATCCTTCGCTGTACATTTTATAAGTGAGAAATGCCATGCGATTTCAATGTTCACATTTGCAAGTGAATTTAAGACTGTTACACCAAGTAATTACCTAAAGTGAATTTTATTTCTAATGTATTAGTAAAGAAGTCCAGCTGCCAATAGACAGGCAAGATCAGATGCCAACATGACAATCCTGTCCTCATACTGAATTGTTCTAGTGGTTATAAAGACAAAATTCATTCATCTGCTCAATATAACACACATGGGCTAGGCAGAAAATACACTGTACATTCAAAAGGTGTACATGAATGAAGATAATTTAATGATGGGAGTATTTACAAATGTATTTGTAGAATTAAGTGAACAAATAAGGAGTGGTAAAGTACCCTGGGGCTGGCAAGAATAAGGAACTGCTCACACTGCTAAACCCAAGAGGGTAAATAGGGGAACAGCATCAAGGAAAAGCTGGAGCTAATTATCAAACTCAGACTGGCTGGCACAGAGGCATGAGGACAATAAATGCCCACAACTGAATCTTGCCAGCTCCTCAACCTTCAACCAGTGCTAAACACAAATGGAAGCCAAAGAGCAAAATGATAGAGGTGATACAGCCCATGATGGTCATTTTTCAGGATTTGGACAGAAAAGAGCAGAGAACGGACTTTGTAGGGAAAGTAGAGCTCTGTGCTCATCATTTGTTTGGTTGCTCTCAGACCCATTGCTCGTTCTTTCCTAGACCTGACATTAGCACAGGGAATTGCATTTTCCAGACTTTCTTACCATCTTGTTTCTGACCATATCTGGTCATTGAGAAGTGGTAGGAAGAGATTGGAGGACTGAAGGAAATCAAAAGTCATTCCATCTTTCCACATCTCTCTCTACCTTAGACATCATCTCCAAAGTATCTGTATATCCTTGGTGATCCAGTTACCACTGGGGAGCCCTTTTCATCATTGTCCCAAATCATACAGGGTAAGGCAGAACAGGGTAGGGCAGGGGTATCATTTTAGTTTCAGCTAAAACTCAAGGCTTTTGGACTGAGCTAATACTACCTTCTCTGTTCTGGGGATGGTAGGGTCTTTGTGTACTTCTAATGTTTCATGTTCCTCTGCACAAATTCCCAGGTCTTCCATCACCCATATATCCAATTATCAGATGAAATTTCCTCTACTTGCAATACCAAGAGTCATTACTGTTTCTGACAGAACTCAGATAATATCCTGGGTTAATTTGTAATTGAAAGACATTTTCATAGACCTAGACTTTTACTTCCAAAGTTATTTAATAAATTGAAAGTGTGATTTGACATCAAGAATATGGTAAAAAAAAAAAAAACAGTATTGCATTACTTTATCTCAAGCTAATGAGAAATGAGTAGAGACAGAATTTAATAAATGAATCAAACATTGATGTCACATGCAAATGAAATCATAGCATACTATATAAAGAAAGCTTTAACAGGCTTGAATAGATAAAATGGTTGGGAAATTGAGTCATTCCTTGGCATGAATGACAATTGAGGAATTAAACACCATAAAATAATCTGTGATTTAGCAGTCAGTTTCATATTCACATGTGAACAGATATATTATTTAGAGTTCATTTTTTGTCATGCAAGATGTCCTTTGTTGTGAAAAGTAGGGATAGTGATAAATGATCAGTGATAGAAAACTCTGGGCAGCAAAGAGAACTGATGACCTATTACTAAGTTAATAATTCAGTTTTTCACAGTCCCTCATAGTGTTATTTCTAAAAAACAAATTTTAACATTGAATTTTACCAATACATAAAATACAGAGAAACTAGAGTAGATATAGAAATATAGATAGAAAAATGGATTGATGGGTGGATAGATAGATAGATAGAGATAGATCAATGCTATCCAATATCTATTCATGAAAAGATCTGCTGTAGGGTGGAACTTTGCTTATCAAAAATAAATCTTCACTCCCAAGACATACTTGAAGGCAAGAGTGCTTGCTGGTATATAGGCAGAAATAGTTGGATGGGGTTTCCAATAAAGCTTATTTGAAGGGTTTACTCACCAGGCAGGTACCTTTTGCCTTCCCCCCTCTTTCTCATTCCTTCCTGAATTGTAGATGTGATGGCTGGCTTTGTAAATATGATGGATGATGGATACCTGTGCAGCCACAATTTTTCAACCATGAGGCAATCTTAACAGGGAAGATGCTTGTGCAAATAGCAGTGCAAATGGAAAGTAGAAGCCTGTAACATTGACTATGCCATGCAGCCCAGTAGTAGTTCTGTACAACCAAACTCCAGACTGAATTTCAAGTGATAGAACAAACCTCTATCTTATTTAAACTATTGATATTCAGGCTCTTTTTTCATGTCAGACAAATACAGTTACTAACTGATATCATCCACTTTTATCTGAAGATATTCATCACAAAAATATGATTTGAAATTATTACATTTGATCTGAAAATTATCTTTGAAACTATTCATAAAGGCAAAAAAAATTAAACAAATAAGAAAATATGTTCTCTTTCTTAATGAAAGTGAACAGATGATGCTAAGGCTTTCTATTATTTCCTCAAATAACTCATAAATGATGCAAAATCCAAGCTAAAATAGAAAATATATTTAACTTGAGAACTTATTTATAAATTTCATATTTTAGTGAAAGGAAATAGCTGAAAAAATTAAGAACAAAATTTTCCTTCCAGTTTATTGAGCTGTGATTAACATACAGAGCCGTACGAGTTTAAGGTGCACAGCATATGATTTGACTTTCATTCATCATGAAATAATCAGCATAAGTTAGTGAACATCCATCATCTCAAATGGTCACAAAATGAAAGGAAAAATATTTTTCTTTGTGATGAGAACTCTTAGAATTTACTCTCTTAACAACTTTCATATATAACATACAGCAATGTTAATTGTATTTATCATGGTGTACTTTACATCATTAGTGATTATTTATCTTATACTTTTATCCGATTCATCTTCCCTCCACTCCCATCTCTGATCATGATAAATCTTATCTCTTTTTCTATGAGTTTGCTTGTTTGTTTCTGTTTCCACAAGCATTTTATTTTTTTAAGTTAAAAAAGTCAAAGTCTAGAAGAGTCAAACTCTTGTTGGCATCCACCCTGAGAATTGGGGAATCTAAAAAAGGGTGGAGGGATTGGGATGGGGAATACTTGTAAATCCACGGCTGATTCATGTCAATGTATGACAAAAACCACTATGATATTGTAAAGTAATTAGCCTCCAACTAATAAAAATAAATGAAAAAAAATTAAAAAGGGTGGATATATATGTGGATAACTGATTCACTTTGCTACACAGCAGGAACTAAAATAACATTGTAAAGCAAATATACTCCAAAATCAATTAATAAAATAAATAAATGAAAAATAATAACAGGAACCTGAGACTAGATTGACACTAACCCATTGTCTTCATTAAAGATTCTAAAACTCCCACAGGAGAGGGCTGAATTCGGGAGACACATGATGGATACTAAATTGATATTGTCCTCAGCAGGCCTTGTTTCTCAGGCCCTGGGAAAGAAAAATATTGGCCAGTAAGAGATAGCATGCTTATTTAACAGTATCTTGCTTTTACCATCAGACATATGGCCTTCAGGGATAGAACACAGCCTCAACATTTAAGTTGACTTTAGGTTAAAGTCTTAAAGCCTCAGTAAGCTCATATTTGCTTGTTTTTGAAGTGGAGTGGACCTACAACACTATGATTAGATGGCTGGACTACATCATCAAGGCAGTTAACATAACTCCAGGATTTGGCGAGGGAGAGAGGCGCCTGGAGTGCTGCAGTCCATGGGGCTGCAAAGAGCTGGACACCACTCGGCGACTCATGTTAGTTCCCCTATGTCAGTTCCCAGCACACAGCATGGTGATTCTCTTTTTCTATACATTTCACCATGATTGCCATGATAATCCTAGTTATAATCTGTCACCATTTAAATATGTTGCTTTCTTATTGACTATCTTCCCCGCACTACACATTTTATATCCCTGACTCATTTATTGTGTAAGTTTTTACCTCTCAGTTTCCATCACCTATTTCTCTTATCTTCCTGCCTCCTTCCCCTCTATCGGCCACCTGTTTGTTCTTTGTGTCTATGACTTTGTTTCTGTCTGTCATGTTTATTCATTTTTTTAAGATTCCACATGCACATGAAATCACAGTATTCGGCTTTGTCTGACTTATTCACTTAGAATCATACCCTCGAGATCTAATTTTGTTGTCACAAGTGACAAGATTTCATTCTTTTTCATGGTTGAGTAATAGTCTAGTGTGTGTGTGTGTGTGTGTGTGTGTGTATACATCACATCTTTACTGATGGGCACTTAGATTTATTCCACATCTTAGCTATTATAAATAATGCTTCAATGAACATAAGGGCACATATATCTTTTCAAATTAATATTTCCATTTTCTTCAGATAGATACCCAGGAATGGAAGTGTTGGGTCATAGGTAGCTCTATTTGTAGCTTTTTCTTTTTCTTTTTTTTTTTTTGAGGATTCTCCACACTCTTTGGTTCCTATCTTATTTTAAACATAATAATGCATGCAATATGAATCAAAAATAATTCAAACAGGGTAAAACTGATAAATAGATATATCATTGGAAATCATAATCTTAAAACAGACTCAAGGATATTGACTGTAATTGATCAAAAAGCATCTTGCCCATGGAGATAAAAGTAAAAACAAAAATTTTCCTTTTAAAATAGAATTTTCCAAGTCTTTTTCCCCAAAAGAGGCCATTTGAATACCAGCATAGTACACAGATATGTATGAGGTCATCCAAGAAGAAGATAGGGATAGCTTGGCTTGATATTGCCAACACTCCTTCTGATCACTCCAACCAAAATGCCAGGAATCTAGCCTTGGCGCTTCCATACTTTTTAATTAAAAGCATTGATATAGACATTGAAACCATGTCACAGTCCTAGAGAATGAAGTCTGTCTCTGCTGACTTTCACTTATGGATATGGGAACATCTCTTTTGAACAAGTACTCCTAGGAAAACTCTTCACTCAAAACTGGGTCAAGGAGACTTTCACTGGAGGCTGTTTGGAAAATCACTCTCCAAGGAGACATAATTTGAAACAGCCAACCAAATTAGGGACTAACCTATCATGATACAAATCCATTACAAAACCTACAACTCTAAGGCCAATCCATCAACTGCAGATTAAGAATGCACTGCATGCACCCAGAAAATTTCAACGCTGAGGGGCATCCCTTGCCTGAATATATTCTGATTACTATCATCAGGAATGAAGGTATCAGCGTTGACTTAGGGCAGAGTGCTACACTCTGTAAATGTAACACTTTGGGTAAAATATCTTTCAGAAGCTATAAAGCCAAAATATCAGGGAAATGTTCAAACCCACAATCTCACTGTAAAAACAAACAAACAAAAAGGGAATAGAATTAAACAGAGGCAATTACTGATGATACTATTTGTATAGATTTAAATGCTTCACTGAGGGACACAAAAGACCTCCTAATTGTCTTTCCTCCACAGAACAAGTACATAAAAGCAAAGATAATTTATTTTATACAATGAATTTTCAGAAATTACTATTGATTTTTTAAAGTGAATTATTTAGAATTTATAATATCAATACCATCTTAAAAGAAAAGTCTTGCCTTTATCTCTAGAGCAATTTTTGCAAACTAAAATGCCATTTATGGGCACACAGATGAATATCTAAAAACCTGAGTGTTGACACTTAATGGATGCCTTTAGAAAATTCATTGGTCTAGAAGTCTCATTATCCTACTATTTTGTCACTGCAAGTTTATAGCTGCTGGTGGTAATTTGTGGAAACTTTCCTCTTGAGGTTATTGTGGTTATAAACTGAGGAAAATGAATTATATTGGCATGAAATGCAGAGGAAGGAAAAGAACACCATCTAAACACTTGCATACATACTGTATTAGTTTATTAGTAGCATAATAATAAATACCCAAATAATACAGTACCCAAACAGGGTGGTTTAAAATATAGAAATTTATTGTCCCACAGTCAGAAACCTGGTAGTGAGAAGACAAGTTATCACAAAGGCTGTGGTCTCTGATGGCTCCAGTGGAGAATACCTCCGGGGCTCTTGCAACATCTGCTGGACATCTTCTGCATTTGATGGCTTATAGGTGCACCTCTCAATCACACGATGGCCTTAACCCTGGGCCTTCACATCATTTTCCTTCCATACATGTCTGTCTCTGTGTACAAACTGGCCTTGGAATACAAAACGAAGCAGGACAAAGGTTAACAGAGATTTCCCAAGAGAACACACTGGTCATAGCAAACAGCCTCCTCCAACAACACAAGAGAAGATTCTACACATGGACATCACCAGATGGTCAATACTGAAATCAGATTGATTATATTCTTTGCAGCCAAATATGGAGAAGCTCTACACAGTCAGCAAAAATAAGACTAGGAGCTGACTGTGACTAAGATCATGAATGCCTTATTGCCAAATTCAAATTGAAGTTGAAGAAAGTAGGAAA
Organism: Cervus elaphus; assembly: GCF_910594005.1. Lineage (NCBI taxonomy): Eukaryota > Metazoa > Chordata > Mammalia > Artiodactyla > Cervidae > Cervus > Cervus elaphus. The sequence continues at coordinate 60,852,898 of NC_057831.1, read as the reverse complement.
ACCACCAGACCATTCAGGTATGACCCAAATCAAATCCCTTATGATTATACCCTGGAAATGACAAATAGATTCAAGAGATTAGCTCTGATAGAGTGCCTGAAGAACTATGGATGGAGGTTCGTGACATTGTACAGGATGCAGTGAGCAAGACCATCCCCAAAGAAAAGAAATGAAAAAGGGTAAAATGGTTGTCTGAGGAGGCCTTACAAATAGCTGAGAAAAGAAGAGAAGCTAAAGGCAAAGAAGAAAAAGAAAGATATACCCATTTGAATGCAGAGTTCCAAAGAATAGTAAAGAGAGATAAGAAAGCCTTCCTCAGTGATCAAGGCAAAGAAATAGAGGAAAACAATAGAATGGAAAAGACTACAGATCTCTTCAAGAAAATTAGAGATACTAAGGGAATATTTCATGCAAAGATGGGCTCAATAAAGGACAGAAATGGTATGGACCTAGCAGAAGCAGAAAATATTAAGAAGAGGTGGCAAAAATACACAGAAAACTATACAAAAAAATCTTCATGATCCAGATAACCACGATGGCATGATCACTCACCTAGAGCCAGATATCCTGGAGTCAAAGTCAGTGAGCCTTAGAAACATCACTATGAAAAAAACTAGTGGAGGTGATGGAATTCTAGTTGAGCTATTTCAAACCCTAAAACAGGATACTGTGAAAGTGCTTCACTCAATATGCCAGCAAATTTGGAAAATGCAGGAGTGACCACAGGACTGGAAAAGGTCAGTGTTCATTCCAATCCCAAAGAAAGGCAATGCCAAAGAATGTTCAAACTACCACACAATTGCATTCATCTCACACACTAGCAAAGAAATGTTCAAAATTCTCCAAGCCAGGCTTCAACAGTACATAACTGTGGACTTCCAGATATTCAAGCTGAACTTAGCAAAGGCAGAAGAACCAGAGATCAAATTGCCAACATCCGTTGGATCATCAAAAAAGCAAGAGAGTTCCAGAAAAACATCTACTTCTGCTTCATTGACTACACCAAAGCCTTTGACTGTGTGAATCCCAACAAACTGTGAAAAATTCTTAAAGAGACAGGAATATCAGACCAGTTGACCTGCCTCCTGAGAAATCAGTGCACAAGTCAAGAAGCAACAGTTAGAACTAGACATGGAACAACAGACTGGTTCCAAATAGGAAAAGGAGTATATCAAGGCTGCATATTGTCACCCTGCTTATTTAACTTATATGCAGAGTACATCATGAGAAACGCTGGGCTGGATGAAGCACAAGCTGGAATCAAGATTGCTGGGAGAAATAGCAATAACCTCAGATATGCAGATGACACCACCCTTAGGGCAGAATGGGAAGAAGAACTAAAGAGCCTATTGATGAAAGTGAAAGAGGAGAGTGAAAAAGTTGGCTTAAAACTCAGCATTCAGAAAACTAAGATCATGGCATCCAGTCCAACAACTTCATGGAAAATAGATTGAGAAATAATGGAAACAGTGACAGACTTTATTTTTGAGGGGCTCCAAAACCACTGCAGATGGTGATTGTAGCCATGAAATTAAAAGACACTTGCTCCTTGGAAGAAAAGCTATGACCAGCCTAGACAGCATCTTTAAAGCAATTATCCTTCAATAAAATATTAATTAATTTTAAAAAAATCAGAAACTTTACTTTGCCAACAAAGGTCCATCTAATCAAACTATGGTTTTTCCAGTAGTCATGTATGGATGTGAGAACTGGACTATACAGGATGCTGAGTGCCGAAGAATTGATGCTTTTGAACTGTGGTATTGGAGAAGACTCTTGAGAGTCTCTTGGACTGCAAGGAGATCCAACCAGTCCATCCTAAAGGAAATCAGTCCTGAATATTCATTGGAAGGACTGATGCTGAAGCTGAAACTTCAATACTTTGGTCACTTGATTCGAAGAACTGACTCACCAGAAAAAACCCTGTTGCTGGGAAAGATTGAAGGCGGGAAGAGAAGTGGATGACAGAGGATGAGATGGTTGTATGGCATCACCAACGCAATGAACATGAGTTTGTATAGGTTCCTGGAGTTGGTGATGGACAGAGAAGCCTGGCATGCTGCAGTCCATGGGGTCACAAAGAGTCGGACATGACTGAGCAACTGAACTGAACTGTTAAAGGCACCAGTCATGTTGGATGAGGGTCTTTTTTAAAGACCTATTTAATTGGACTCTCTCTGTAAAGATCATATTTTCACATAAGATAGCATTCTAAGATACCAGGAGTTGGACCTTCAGTGTATCTTTTATGAGGGACACAATTCACAACACAAATTGCATACAAATAGCATATTTATTTTTAACTGAAAACAAAAAATCATAAAATAACAATAAACACTTCATTCATTTCTATGTGCCAAATGGATATTTATGATTCTTCTAGCAAATTAATAGGCATGTCTTCAATATTATTGTCCAGGGTGTTTACCTCACCTCTCTGAGCATTATTCTGAAATCAGTATTTTAAATCTTGCAAAATGAGCTAAAATCAACAAAGGGCATTTAACAGAATTAAGTGAAAACTACACATAAAACAAAAATTAACTACAGAAAGGTGTGAGCTGCATCACACAACTCAGTAGTAATTCATTTGAAAGAACTGAAAACTTGGGCAATAAGTTCAAGGTAAGACTAAAAGATCTAGTAAATATAATGTATTTGATACATATACATTAACCTAATTAAATAGCACTGAGGTATTAATGCTGGAGCTGAGTGTCGAGGTCTACATAACTACCTTTAAAAAATGAGCATCTCCTTGATAGCAAAATCTTTGCTAGATACTACAGAAAATGCAAAGCAAAAGAAAAACTTATATACCCTAGAAGAAATAATATGATGGTGGAGTATAAGGAAGTTGAATGGAGTATCAAGTACACTAATAGTAAAAATACAAAGTAGATTCAGAAGTGAGGAGAAAACATGTTGTATTCATTCAAAAGAGCATGTAGATAAGCCAACTTTAAGTATATCAAAAAATTATAGGTAGGAAATATTATATATAGAAAGTCTCTGTTTAGAACTCACTTCTTGCAGAATAGATCGATTGTAGAAGAAAGGCTAGCTTGTAAAACAAAATTAAAAAGGGAAACAAAAGGAAATAGGTTGGAAGAAAGCAAATGGATAAAATTACTGAATGTTTTGACTCCTATGGAATACTAGGGAAACAGAAGAGTCATGAATTATCCAAGGAGATTTTGCCAAAAAAAATAAAGGTTTTTTTATTTTTGATTTGGAACTTACAAGATTATCTAGACAGCTTTGATAATCAGAGTTTTGTGGGTAGATAAAGTTGATGTTCAGTCTCCCAATTGTGTCTGACTCTTTGTGACCCCATGGATGCAAGCCAGACCTCCCTGTCCCTCACCATCTCCCAAATTTTGCCTAAGTTCATGCCCATTCTATCAGTGATGCCATCCACCCGTCTCATCCTCTGATGCCCTCTTCTCCTTCTGCCCTCAATCTTTCCCAGCATCAGGGATTTTTCCAGTGAGTCAGCTATTCACATCAGATGACCAAAGTTCAGCTTCAGTGTCAGTCCTTCCATTGAGGATTCAGGGTTGGGTTCCCTTAAGATTGACTGGTTTGATCTCCTTGCTGTCCAAGAAACTCTCAGGAGTCTCCCCAACACTATAGTTCGAAGGTGTCAATTCTTCAGCACTCCACCTTTTTACAGTCAAAATCACATCCACTCACAGTCAAAATCCAGCTAAGAGCATACTCTTAGATAATGATCACATAGAGGAGAAGGAGGACTAAAAGGAACTAATGGAGGAGAATTTATAGAGATGAGACAGGAATCAACATAATTCAATATGACAAAAGGAGAGCACGAGGAGGTTTTTCTCAAATGTGGAGTGAATGGTGGAAATTACCTGGCTTTTTACAAATGTTTGGTTCTCTCCAGGTCACCTAACATTATTCTTCCTATATGTCTCACCCCTCCCCACTTATTGTAGTTATGGCGAAATGACTTACTTGGCCAATAAAGTATGAAAGGAAATAACTGCATCACTTCCAGGTGGGATTTTTTAAAGATGCCACAGCAAGCATAGTCACAGGCAGCCTTCCAGAAAGCTCTGCTCTACAAGGTACGTTTCCAGGAAGGAGAATAACAGATTAGATCTTTTAGCTGACCCTCGCTAGACACGTAGTGTGACAATCATATTTTTGCTTTTTGTAAACAAGTGAGATTTTGTGTTGTTTGTTACGCAACATAAGCTAACTTATCCTAGGTGCTGAAAATGAAAAAATGCAGACGGGATTAAGAAGGATAGGAGCAAAACAAATAAAATAAAGCTCTGGAAAATGAAATCTGTGCCAACAATTTTTAATAGCTTCTCGTTAGCTATCAAAATTGGGACAGAAGTCTATATCAAGGTCCACATTGTTCTTACTTTTCTTTGGGATTTATAGCCTAAGTTGTGTTACATTACTTTTTTAAGGTTGTGTAGGCTCAGATTGAAAGTGTTAGTCACTCAGTTGTGGTGTTTAATGCTTTGCGACCCCATGGACTGTAGCCTCTGTCCATGGAATTCTCCAGGCAAGAATACTGGAATGGGTAGCCTTTCCTTTCTCCAGGGGATCTTTCCCACTCAGGGACTGAACCTGGGTCTCCCTCATTGCAGGCAGATTCTTTACCATCTGAGCCAGCAGAAAAGTCAAATGAGATTAGATTGTAAAATACTTTCAGTTATTGCTGAAAGAGTTCATCTTTTTGACTCCTTCACATATTGTGGTTGCTGAGGTCTATTGTGGCTGAAAATGAAGTATGTGAAGACACAAAAAGTAATTTTCTCAATTTGTAAGTTGCCCTATAAATGGAATTAGATTACAAGAGGATGAGTAGCTAAATGCTAAATTTGTTCAAACTGAAGTTCCATGACATTTTATGAGGAAAAATATTATCATTTACCGAACACCTATTATGTGCTAGGTAATATAGTGATGCTTTATTGTCATTTTATTGATATGCTGCAATTTTCATGAGTAGATATAATTAATTCCACTGCTATGAAAAGTTATATAAATTGTCCAATCTGAAATAACTAGTAAGGGTCTGAGCCTGGATTCAATTCCAATATGGATGCCACCAAAGCGTGGGTCCTCATTTCAGAGAGAGGAAGTCTGGGCTGAATTTCTCTTTTAGTCACTAACATCAGTGTGATTCCTTGTTTTTTGGACCACATTCATATTACTGTACAAGACCATTTCTTGTTTTTATAGTTAGGTGTCCTACATGGCATTTAAAACAAAAGACCAAAACTCCGAATTTCCTACATAAATAAGATTATTTTTGTGAGGTTTATATTTTAATCCTTTTCCTAGGGGGAAAAATAAATTAAGACTTTTCATAGTCATACAAGGTGCAATAATAGTATTCTTTTATAATCTGAATGAAAAACTGGTAACAAAAATTCTACTACTCCCTACGAATGTGATTGATTTGAAATTTCATCATCAGTGTCTCTAGAATGAGATTAACTACTTGCAGATAATAATGAAGTCACTGCTGAGATCATTTACATGATTAAATGAAGAATTTGAGAGAGGAAGTCACTGTGAGGCATATCATTTTCTTTTTCTCTCCTATGTTGCATGGATTTAATTCCTTAAATATATGGAGAGAAAAAAGTGAAGTACCTTAAAATTTCCCACGTGAAATCTAGTTCTGTTGCAATGATAAAGACACTCAGCCTGCAGCAAATATTTTCATTACGGAGCATCCTTCTTGTCAAATTATTTTTGTTGAAAAATGATTTATTAGAAAGTCTACATTTGATTATTATAGGTCCATGACATCCAGCCTGAATAAATCATGTTGGCTGAATATTAAGGAACTATAATAATTGAATGTAGAGGTAAAATTCATTAACTTTTAAGGCTGGGTGAGTCACCATCTGATCTACAGCTGAACTCACTGGTTCTGTACTATCATCAGTAACAACTGGGAATTTGCTAGAAAGGCAAATTCGGGGGCACCCACTCACACAGCAGAAACTCTTGGGAATAGGGCTGTACAATCTATGTTTTAACAAGCTCTCCAGCAGACACTGACACAACTCAAGTTTGACAGACACTAACTTAATTCACGACAGTTGTTGTTTAGCCGCTAGGTCATGTGCAACACTTTTGTGACCCCATGGACCGTAGCACGCCAGGCTCCTCTGTCCACGAGATTGCCCAGGCACGAGTGCTGGAGCTGGTTGTCATTTCCTTCTCCAGGGAACCTTCCTGACCCAGGACCGAGCCCACATCTTCTGCACTGGCAGGAAAAATCTGTACTACCGAGTCACCATGTGTGCATGCTGTCCTTTCGGGCGTGTCAGGCTCTTTGTGATCCCACGGACTGTAGCCCACCAGGCTCCTCTGTCCATGGAAGTCTCCAGGCATGAATACTGGAGAATATTAGTTGCCATGCCCTTCTCCAGGGGATCTTCCCAGCCCAGGGATCAAACATGCATCTCTTACTTCTCCTGCATTGACAGGGGTGTTCTTCACCACTAGCACCACCTGGGAAGTCCCCAGGGGAAGTCTAGTTCTTGACTAGTGTTTGAGAAATACATATCTTATCCCCAGACTTTATCTTTAACTGTGGTTCTTAATCTGGCTAAATATTGGAATAACCAGTCAGTCCTTTGAAAGAATACTAATGCTCAGACCCATGTCAGACACAACGAGCCAACATTTCCCAGGTGGACCTGGTAATCAGTGGAAATTGAGAACCACTCACATACAGCAGCATAGTTTGTGGTGGGGTGAATTTTGAGTATAATGTCAGCAGATTTGGATCAGGGTCCTGATCAGACTTTTTATTCATGGTATAAGGCAAATCATAAAATTATAAATTTCTCTACCACAAAACTTTACCAGTATCCAATGAGTTGAATTATTACGATAATACATTGGTGGTCCAAATCAGGTAGCACTGCACTTTGGTTAGAACTATAGAAACTCTTGCCCCATAGAGACTTTAAAAAGCATCTACATTTTAAAGTACACATACACTTATGTTCGTATCACATATACATTTATGTTTGAGAAGAACTGTTCTAAAGCATGAGGTTTATGTCATTCTCATAATGTAAAAAAAGAAAACACACTTGAGTAATTTTTTTATGTATGCTCAAATTATGCTTAGCTTTAAATGAGTGTGGGGTGGAAAAAAGGGGAGAAATTTAAAATAAGCATTTCAACTTCACATTTTCACTGTGTATTAATACTCTGAAGCTGAAAAAGAAGACTTTATAAGTCTGTTTGTCCAGCAAGAAATTAATGAATATAAGTCCCCTTTGGGCTTGCACAATTACTAAGGATTTAGAAACAACTCTACACATGGTTATATTTAAAATAGATAACCAACACAGACCTACTGCATAGCACAAGGAACTCTGCTCAACACTATATAATAACCTAAATGGAAAACAAATTTTAGCCTGGGCCTTCTGCATTGCAGGCAGATTCTTTACCATCTGAGGTAACAGGGAAGCCCCTGGAAAAGAATAGTTACATATATATGTATAAATGAAACACTTTAATGATACCTGAAACTAATACAACATTGTTAATCAATTACATTCTAATATAAAATAAAATCTTTTTAAAAATGGAAATGCAAATTGCATCACAATAAAGATATAAAGGCATATGGAAATACACAAAAAAGAATTTAGGAGCAACTCAAGTTTGAAGAATAGTTCTCTTCACAGCTACTGTTTAAAGGCTGGCAAAGAACAGGATAATGGAAGGAGGAGCAGAAGAACAGCTGGGAATAGCAAAAGTCTGCAGGAAAAGACTTGTCAACAAATACACACTATTATCATTATTACTATTATTATCTGGACTGTCATAAACAAAACAAGTTTAAGAAACACATTTTAAGTAAATGTTTTTATAATCATCTATCCAAAAAAAGCTAAGAAAAAGTACCAGAAAAAAGTGCCTCACATGGGTGGTTGAACACATTGAATTTTATTTCCTTCAACAGGTACTGCTTGCTGTTTACATAAGTACAATTATTAAGGCACCAGACATGCTTTTCCTTGTAATAAAGTTTCTGTATTCCTCTGCGCTTTGGAGAAAGTAATAAACTTCTGGATAAACAGCAATTCCAATAAATGCCCCCATATACTTCAGCTCATCACTTGTGTAAATTTTATTGACTTACCAGGATCATGTTATTTGGATTTATTGTCTGCAAGGATGAAATGCTATAATAAAAGAGGATAAATGGATCCCACTGGCCCATAAATAACTGTTCCACCAAAAGAGCTGTGGAAGAGCAACTTTGTTCTCCACCATCTGGTGCATCAGAGAATATTATCAAACCAGCAGTAGGTGGTGGTGGGAAAACATCCATTTCTCTCGCATCCTTGAGAAAACAGTAGCATTTGGAAAACACATGCATCCTCTTTTCCTGGCCAACTACCTAAATATCAGCCAACATAAAAGGATTTATTTTTCTAATATTTTTCTGCTTTAGTGAGTACTATCATTTATAGGTGGGAAAGTGTTAGACTGGGAGACTTGACATCTAAAATGTCCTATTTTCCTGCAAAACAGAAAGAACACAATAATGAATAATGCAGAACTCTAAAGCTGGGGAAAGCTGATGGAAACTTTCTGAGTAAAACATGAGTAGGGGCCATTGAATGCTCAGAGGATAGAGAGAGGCCACTCCTCAAAGTTTAAACTGCATTATCCTCTGCATTAGTTAAAGCATCCTATGTGAAGTTCTAAAGATTATGTATTAATCCTCTGATCACTGTTTTTTCTTTTATAATCTAGTCATCCCCAACATTTAAATTTAGCACTTCTAAGCCTCAGGCATTTTAAAATCTCATCTTACTGATGAGAATTTTTTTTTCTTGCTAAATAAATCTGTCTGCATCAAATCCTATTCTTCATAAGCATTGTCTCTTATGTTTTCACAGATATAGAATCAGATGTACAAAGAGTTAAAATTTAATTTTTTATTTAGTTCTACTTCATATACATCTAGGCCCCATTCTGATGGATGTAGAAAACTAAACAAAGCCTAAATGTAAGGTCAAGGTGGAGAAGAAAATAACATGCTGGCTCATGTTCACATTGATATCTTGCAGCACTTACATTTAGATAGTAGCAAATCTAATTCTTCTAAATCCTTTTTTACATCCCCTGATCAAATACTTAGATAGTAGAGAATTCACTGAGTGAAAAGTCAGGGAAAAGAAGAGACTTTAGTGTAGGATCTGGTGAGAACTATAATCTTGGGTAAAATGAGTCGCTTTGTCTCAGTTTCCGGATGTAAAAAATGTTTGATTAGATCTGATAAAACACATATTCCTTTAAGCCCTAAAAAGCTTGAAACTTCTAAAAGTTCATTTATACACACATTAGTTGAAAGCGCCTATAGGAAACAGAATAAAAACATATTGCTGAAAACCTTGTATGTGTCTATACTACTGATAACTTTTAGGCACAAAGAATGTAATCACAGACGTGTGGAAACAGAAGTCAAAAATATCGTATCATAACCATAACAGACTTAAATACACATCTGTCTCATAGCCTGTCATCTAAAAATATTTTACTTCCATATATTTAAGCCTATGATGTGTCAATTGCTAATTTAATAAATAATTATTAAACTATTTTGTTTACAGCATTCTTAAGACCTTCCCTGGTGGCTCAGAGGGTAAAGTGCCTGCAATGTGGAAGACCTGGGTTTGATCCCTGGGTGGGGAAGATCCCTTAGAGAAGGAAATGGCAACCCACTCCAGTATTCTTGCCTGGAAAACCCCATGGATGGAGAAGCCTGGTGGGCTACAGTCCATGGGGTCGCAAAAAGTCGGACACAACTGAGCGACTTCACATAGTCACTAAGAGTGCAATCACAGACATAAAAGGTCTCTACTCTCATTAAATTTTAATTAGTAAACAATCATAAATTGTGTCGCTGCAATTCATAGTTAATAGAATGTTTTCTATCAGTTGTATGATCAAAAGATTTGAAAGGTATGTTAGGGCTAGAAATGCTTGGAGCATAGGGGTACCTGGTTTAAGGTTAGCGCCAAGACAAAGGAGCCTCCTGCGGAGAGCTCTCTCCTGTCAAAAGCTGCTTATAAATCCCTACTTGTCAGAACATTATTCTGTCTTTAGGAGATCATGGGTGAAGGTCCGTCTTCTGTAACTTTCTTCATGCTATCATAGGCTGCCATATTCTTAAAGTGGAAGATGTTGACGTGGGTCTTCAGTACCTCTCTGCTGACAGTTGTACCTACCCATTTACATGCATAGGCAGAACAAGTTACAATTATTTTCCATGCCCACAAAAATACAAATTATGATGGACAATAGTGTTAATCCCATTCTCTGAAGGCTGGTTCTTAGAACTGTGCTAGCCATAGACTCAATATCTCTCAAAATAAAGCAGTTTATGGCATGGCTGCAGTCTGGCCATTGTGAGTCAGCCCATTCCCTGAAGTGTCAGTTACAGTTATCTGTAAAACAACTCAGGAATGTGCATCAGATGCTGAGTCTGTGACTTTATTGTCCTAATCTTTAGGCCTGCTCTTTTGTGACTCAGGGAGGTTTGCAAGACTGCAACTTTTCTATAAACAAGAGGCAAGAGACATGGATGGGCCTTTGTACTTGCAAGGGAGCATGCAGGGTTCTGCTTGATTCTGTTATGTTTTCCAACTGCTGCTCAGTCACATGTGTAGTCTGAGTTGCTTAGGAAAGAGCCACTTAATTATGTTTATTAGTAGAATAAATCATGGTCATTAATAGATAATACTCACCATCATACTTAAGGGCAGATCTCATCTTCTGCTTCTGAGTATCACATTCTATTCTCAATGTGCATACTAAGACTTCACAGCAGAAAGAAAAAAATGTTTATATTGTTCAGATTTAGTTTATTATTTAGAATTATGTATATTTAGGGAGAAATACTGTGTTTTCTGTCATGTACATGATTTGGGGAGATTCAGTTAACTGAGCTTTGTCCTCATAATTTGTAAAAACTGTTACTAATAATTCCTGTTCAATCATCCTTTATGGAAATTAAAATAGATGGAAAATGACAGAGGGGGAAAGCTTCTTAAATCTCAAAAGGACAAACAGGAGATTTCACTGAAATGTAAGCTCCAAAAAGGCAAAGATTTATCTGCTTTGTTCATTTCTAAATCCACAGTATCAGACCAGATTTGGCACCAATAAAAGTTTATGGAATACCTTAATTGTATCTTTTGCAGATTCTTTACTACTGAGTCACCTGGCAATCCAATGATATATTACTGGTGTTGATATATCTATGACAAAGGTAAATTAAAAAGAAATTTTGTTAAATTTTTTAAATTAGTTAATTAATTAATTTTACTTTACAATATTGTATTGGTTTTGCCATACATTGACTTGAATCCACCATGAGTGTACATGTGTTCCCCATCCTGAATCCCCCTCCCACTTCCCTCCCATCCCTTCCCTCTGGGTCATCCCAGTGCACCAGCCCTGAGCATCCTGTATCATGCATCAAACCTGGACTGGCGATTCATTTCACATATGATAATTTACATGTTTCAATGCCATTCTCCCATATCATCCCACCCTTGCTCTCTCCCACAGAGTCCAAAAGACTGTTCAATACATCTGTGTCTGTTTTGCTGTCTCGCATACAGGGCTATCGTTACCATCTTTCTATATTCCATATATATGCGTTAGTATACGGTATTGGTGTTTTTCTTTCTGGCTTACTTCACTCTGTATGATAGGCTCCAGTTTCTTCCACCTCATTAGAACTGATTCAAATGAATTCTTTTTAATGGCTGAGTAATATTCTATGGTGTATATGTACCACAGCTTTCTTATCCATTCATCTGCTGATGGACATCTAGGTTGCTTCCATGTCCTGGCTATTATAAACAGTGCTGCGATGAACACTGGGGTACACGTGTCTCTTTCAATCCTGGTTTCCTTGGTGGTATGCCCAGCAGTGGGATTGCTGGGTCATATGGCAGTTCTATTTCCAGTTTTGTAAGGAATCTCCACACTGTTCTCCATAGCGGCTGTACTAGTTTGCATTCCCACCAACAGTGTAAGAGGGTTCCCTTTTCTCCACACCCTCTCCAGCATTTATTGCTTGTAGACTTTTGGATAGCAGCCATTCTGACTGGCATGAAATGGTACCTCATTATGGTTTTGATTTGCATTTCTCTGATAATGAGAGATGTTGAGCATCTTTTCATGTGTTTGTTAGCCATCTGTATCTCATCTTTGGAGAAATGTCTGTTTAGTTCTTTGGCCCACTTTTTGATTGGGTCATTTATTTTTCTGGAATTGAGCTGCAGGAGTTGCTCGTATATTTTTGAGATTACTTCTTTGTCCATTGCTTTGTTTGCTATTATTTTCTCCCATTCTGAAGGCTGTCTTTTCACCTTGCTTATAGTTGCTGTGCAGGAGCTTTTAATTTTAATTAGGTCCCATTTGTTTATTTTTGCTTTTATTTCCAATATTCTGGGAGGTGGGTCATAGAGGATCCTGCTGTGGTTTATGTCGGAGAGTGTTTTGCTTATGTTTTTCTCTAGGAGTTTTACAGTTTCTGGTCTTATGTTTAGATTTTTAATCCATTTTGAGTTTGTTTTTGTGTATGGTGTTAGAAAGTGTTCTAGTTTCTTTCTTTTACAAGTGGATGACCAGTTTTCCCAGTACCACTTGTTAAAGAGATTGTCTCTTCTCCATTGTATATTCTTGCCTCCTTTACCAAAGATAAGGTGTCCATAGGTGTGTGGATTTATCTCTGGGCTTTCTATTTTGTTCCATTGATCTATATTTCTGGCTTTGTGCCAGTACCATACTGTCTTGATGACTGTGGCTTTGTAGTAGAGACTGAAGTCAGGCATGTTGGTTCCTCCAGTTCCATTCTTCTTTCTCAAGATTGTTTTGGCTATTCAAAGTTTTTTGTATTTCCATACAATGTGAAATTATTTGTTCTAGTTCTCTGAAAAATACCGTTGGTAGCTTGATAGGGATTGCATTGAATCTATAGATTGCTTTGGACCGTATACTCATTTTCACTACATTGATTCTTTTGATCCATGAGCACAGTATATTTCTCCATCTATTTGTGTCCTCTTTGATTTCTTTCACCAGTGTTTTACAGTTTCATAGTTAGGTCTTTTGTTTCTTTAGGTAGATTTATTCCTAAGTATTTTATTCTTTTCGTTGCAATGGTGAATGGAAATGTTTCCTTAATTTCTCTTTCTGTTTTCTCATTGTTAGTGTATAGGAATGCAAGGGATTTCTGTGTGTTAATTTTATATCCTGCAACTTTACTATATTCATTGATTAGCTCTAGTAATTCTCCGGTGGAGTCTTTAGGGTTTTCTATGTAGAGAATCATGTCATCTGCAAACAGTGAGTTTTACTTCTTTTCCAATCTGGATTCCTTTTCTTTCTTTTTCTGCTCTGATTGCTGTGGCCAAAACTATGTTGAATAGTAGTGGTGAGAGTGGGCACCCTTGTCTTGTTCCTGACTTTAGGGGAAATGCTTTCAATTTTTCACCATTGAGGATAATGTTTGCTGAGGGTTTGTCATATATAGCTTTTATTATGTTGAGGTGTGTTCCTTCTATTCCTGCTTTCTGGAGGGTTTTTTTTTTTTTTTTAAAATCGTAAATGGATGTTGAATTTTGTCAAAGGCTTTCTCTGCATCTATTGAGATAATCATATGGTTTTTATTTTTCAATTTGTTAATGTGGTGTATTACATTGATTGATTTATGGATATTGAAGAATCCTTGCATCCCTGGGATAAAGCCCAGTTGTTCATGATGTATGATCTTTTTAATATGTTGTTGGATTCTGTTTGCTAGAATTTTGTTAAGGATTTTTGCATCTATATTCATCAGTGATATCAGCCTGTAGTTTTCTTTTTTTGTGGCATCTTTGTCAGGTTTTGATATTAGGGTGATGTTGGCCTCATAGAATGAGTTTGGAAGTTTACCTTCCTCTGCAATTTTCTCGAAGAGTTTGAGTAAGATAGGTGTTAGTTCTTCTCTAAATTTTTGGTAGAATTCAGCTGTGAAGCTGTCTGGTCCTGGGCTTTTGTTTGTTGGAAGATTTCTGATTAGAGTTTCCATTTCTGTGCTTGTGATGGGTCTGTTAAGATTTTCTGTTTCTTCCTGGTTCAGTTTTGGAAAGTTGTACTTTTCTAAGAATTTGTCCATTTCTTCCAAGTTGTCCATTTTATTTGCATATAGTTGCTGATAATAGTCTCTAATGATCCTTTGTATCTCTGTGTTGTCTGTTGTGATCTCTCCATTTTCATTTCTAATTTTGTTGATTTGATTTTTCTCCCTTTGTTTCTTGATGAGTCTGGCTAATGGTTTGTCAATTTTATTTACCTTCTCAAAGAACCAGCTTTTGATTTTGTTGATTTTTGCTATGGTCTCTTTTTTTCTTTTGCATTTATTTCTGCCCTAATTTTTAAGATTTCTTTCCTTCTACTAGCACTGGGGTTCATAATTTCTTCCTTTTCAAGTTGCTTTAGGTGTAGAGTTAGGTTATTTATTTGACTTTTTTCTTGTTTTTTGAGGTAAGCCTGTATTGCTATGAACCTTCCCTGCAGCACTGCTTTTACAGTGTCCCATAGGTTTTGGGTTGTTGTGTTTTCATTTTCATTCATTTCTATGCATATTTTTATTTCTTTTTTGATTTCTTCTGTGATTTATTGGCTATTCAGTAGCGTGTTGTTCAGCCTCCATATGTTGGAATTTTTAAGTTTTTCTCCTGTAATTTACATCTAATCTTACTGCATTGTGGTCAGAAAAGATGCTTGGAATGATTTAGAATTTTTTGAATTTACCAAGGCTAGATTTATGGCCCAGGATGTGATCTATCCTGGAGAAAGTTCCATGTGCACTTGAGAAAAATGTGAAATTCATTGTTTTAGGGTGAAATGTCCTATAGATATCAATTAGGTCTAACTGGTCTATTGTATCATTTAAAGTTTGTGTTTCCTTGTTAATTTTCTGTTTAGTTGATCTATCCATAGGTGTGAATGGGGTTTTAAAGTCACCCACTATTATTGTGTTATTGTTAATTTCCCCTTTCATACTTGTTAGCTTTTGTCTTACATATTGTGGTCCTCCTATGTTGGGTGCATTTATGATTGTTATATCTTCTTCTTGAATTGATCTTTTGATCATTATGTAGTGGCCATCTTTGTCTCTTTTCACAGCCTTTGTTTTAAAGTCTATATCATCTGACATGAATGTTGCTACTCCTGCTTTCTTTCGGTCTCTATTTGCACGGAATATCTTTTTCCAGCCCTTCACTTTCAGTCTGTATGTGTCCCTTGTTTCAAGGTGGGTCTCTTGTAGACAACATATATAGGGGTCTTGTTTTTGTATCCATTCAGCCAGTCTTTGTCTTTTGGTTGGGGCATTCAACCCATTTACATTTAAGGTAATTATTGATAGGTATGGTCCCACTGCCATTTACTTTGTTATTGCCCGCTTCCAGCTCTGGCTGCCCCCGCCTGCCTATCTCTGGTTGGGGATGGGCCGGTCCACAGCCAGCTAGCTCTGCTCAGTCCTTTGTTCTGTGAGTGTGCCTGGCGGTGTCTTAGGTTAGGGCTTTTCGCAGGATAGCTATCCCACCATCTGGGGTGCTATCTCAAGCTAGTTCCCTGATTGCCCTCGGGGCATTTAGGGTCAGTCCTTACCCTAAGCAATGCAGCCCGCTCCTCCCTGTCCCTCCCGCGCTTGCTAGCGGAGGATGCGACTCGGCTGCTGCTCTGCTGGGAGTTGCTGTTAGGCACATAATCTGTGGGTTTTAATTATTCATTTATTTTTCCTCCTGGTTATTTTGCCCTCTGAGATTCCAAAGCACACCACAGACCCACCAGAGAGAGTGTTTCCTGGTGTTTGGAAACCTCTCTTTTTTAAGAGTCGCTTCCCAGGATGGATCTCCATCCCTACCTCTATTGTCTCTCTTTCTATCTTTTATATTTTGTCCTACCTCCTTTCGAAGACAATGGGCTGCCTTTCTGGGTGCCTGATGTCCTCTGCCAGCATTCAGAAGTTGTTCTGTGAAATTCGCTCGGTGTTCAAATGTTCTCTCGATGAATTTGTGGGGGAGAAAGTGGTCTCCCAGTCCTATTCCTCTGCCATCTTAAGACCTCCTCCCTTAAAAAGAAATTAAAACCAAAAAATTTCTTCTTCTCAGTTGCAGATCTTCAAACTATGGGGTCGCAGAGTCAGACATGACTGAGTGATTAACACTTCCAGGTGTCCTAGATGATGTTAGTGGTAAAGAACCCACCTACCAATGCAGGAGACTTAAGAGACTCAGGTTCGATTTCTAGATCAGGAAGATTCCCTGAAGGAGGGCATGGCAACCCAGTTCAGTATTCTCGCCAGGAGAATCCCATGGACAGAGGAGCCTGGAGGGCTACAGTCGATATGATCGCAAAGAGTCACACACGACCGAAGTGACTTAGATGCACACAAACTAAATTAAACCTAAATATGAGCAGTTTGAAGAGTTTCTTAATTTGAAATCTGTAAGAGATTTATTTTGCCAGAATAATCAGTAAGTAATTGTACTACTACATCTATAAAGTGAAAATGCAAGTTTCCCTCTATAATGTTGAAAAATGGGTTGCAGTAGAGATTAAACTAAGAAAATAAAGAGTGTTTCGATGTCTTCTAATGATTGTGTGTGCGAAGTGGGGAGCTTTGGAAAACATTCTTTTATTCATTTAGTTCAGTAGCTCAGAGTGGGTTCTCTTAAATGTTATCTTAATGTGGTCTATTACATTTAATACAATTATCAGGTATTCAAAAGAGTGCAGAGCAATCTAGGTCATTAAATTCTTTTGGCCTCTGCTTCTGTTTCTACAAGTACTCATTTAGTCTACTCCCTCTAAAATGTATCAGATCACTCTGTAAGCCTATGCCCTCATTCTAGTGATAGAATCGTCTCCCTCTTTGTTTGCCTAAAATGACTGTTATCATAAGGAAGTCCTGAACTAATGCCACTAACACATCAGTTCTCACTATGGGTTTCTAGATATTTGTGCCACTCATGAATTTTTCACAATATAATGGGTTAAACAAGAAATTCATTAAGAGAATACTTCTTAAATGACTTACTGTGGCTCTCTATCTATTTAAATTTGGGGGGGAAATAATCTTTACAGAAATATTCTGCCTGGCTGTGTTGATTGAAGTGTATTAAGAGCAAGAATTATTATGATTTCAGTGAATGGAGTAGTGTCAGTTACTCACAGAAAAACCCTGAATAATTTGAGACATTACATGAATTATTTATCACTCACAAGATAATATATGTTAGCATGCACTGCCAAAAATAGCTGGTTAGGTAGAAACTGTTACTCTAGAAATAGCACACCTATTTCTTCAACAGTGGTAACCTGGGAAGGGTCCTTACTACAAGTAAGTTATTGAACCAAGGGAAAGGCTGGAAGCTTAGGTCCCAAAGGCTGAGTAGTTTACGTTCTAATTTGTTTCTCCATCTGTCCATAGAAAGTAGTACTGTTTCCACTGGAACAGACCATGGTCTGAAGTCTGCAAGGATCTGGCCAGATAAAATGGATTTGAGGGAATACCCTGTCTTATTAGTTTATTTTTTTGTTTTTTTTTTTTGTTTTGTTTTGTTTTGTTTGTTTGTTTGTTTTTTTAATTTTTTTATTAGTTGGAGGCTAATTACTTCACTACATTTCAGTGGGTTTTGTCATACATTAATATGAATCAGCCATAGATTTACACTTATTCCCCATCCCGATCCCCCCTCCCATCTCCCTCTCCACCCGATTCCTCTGGGTCTTCCCAGTGCACCAGGCCGGAGCACTTGTCTCATGCATCCCACCTGGGCTGGTGATCTGTTTCACCATAGATAGTATACATGCTGTTCTTTTGAAACATCCCACCCTCACCTTCTCCCACAGAGTTCAAAAGTCTGTTCTGTATTTCTGTGTCTCTTTTTCTGTTTTGCATATAGGGTTATCGTTACCATCTTTCTAAATTCCATATATATGTGTTAGTATGCTGTAATGTTCTTTATCTTTCTGGCTTACTTCACTCTGTATAAGGGGCTCCAGTTTCATCCATCTCATTAGGACTGGTTCAAATGAATTCTTTTTGACGGCTGAGTAAAATTCCATGGTGTATATGTACCACAGCTTCCTTATCCATTCATCTGCTGATGGACATCTAGGTTGCTTCCATGTCCTGGCTATTATAAACAGTGCTGCGATGAACACTGGGGTACACGTGTCTCTTTCAATCCTGGTTTCCTTGGTGTGTATGCCCAGCAGTGGGATTGCTGGGTCATATGGCAGTTCTATTTCCAGTTTTGTAAGGAATCTCCACACTGTTCTCCATAGCGGCTGTACTAGTTTGCATTCCCACCAACAGGGTAAGAGGGTTCCCTTTTCTCCACAGCCTCTCCAGCATTTATTGCTTGTAGACTTTTGGATAGCAGCCATCCTGACTGGTGTGTAATGGTACCTCATTGTGGTTTTGATTTGCATTTCTCTAATAATGAGTGATGTTGAGCACCTTTTCATGTGTTTGTTAGCCATCTGTATGTCTTCTTTGGAGAAATGTCTGTTTAGTTCTCTGGCCCATTTTTTGATTGGGTCATTTATTTTTCTGGAATTGAGCTGCAGGAGTTGCTTGTATATTTTTGAGATTAATCCTTTGTCTGTTTCTTCATTTGCTATTATTTTCTCCCAATCTGACGGCTGTCTTTTCACCTTACTTATAGTTTCTTTTGTAGTGCAAAAGCTTTTAAGTTTCATTAGATCCCATTTGTTTAGTTTTGCTTTTATTTCCAATATTCTGGGAGGTGGGTCATAGAGGATCTTGCTGTGATTTATGGACCTATGGACACCTTATCTTTGACAAAGGAGGCAAGGATATACAATGGAAAAAAGACAACCTCTTTAACAAGTGGTGCTGGGAAAACTGGTCAACCACTTGCAAAAGAATGAAACTAGAACACTTTCTAACACCATACACAAAAATTAACTCAAAATGGATTAAAGATCTAAATGTAAGACCAGAAACTATAAAACTCCTAGAGGAGAACATAGGCAAAACACTCTCCGACATAAATCTTATTAGTTTAAATGACAACATTCATCACCCCTACCACCATTTTCTGGCCATTAATAGCTTCAGTCAGTCAGTTCAGTCACTCAGTTGTGTCCAACTCTGCAACCCCATGGACTGCAACATTACAGGTTTCCCTGTCCATCACCAACACCTGGAGCCTACACAAATTCATGTCCATTGAATTGGTGATGCTATCCAACCATCTCATCTTCTGTTGTCCCCTTCTCCTCCTGCCTTCAATCTTTCCCAAATCAGAGTCTTTTCCAATGAGTCAGTTCTTCACATCAACTGGCCAAAGTATTGGAGTTTCAGCTTCAGCATCAGTCCTTTCAATGAGTATTCAGGACTGATTTCCTTTAGGATGGACTGGTTGGATCTCCTTGTAGCACAAGGGACTCTCAAGAGTCTTCTCCAAGATCACAGGTCAAAATCATCAATTCTTCAGCACTTGGCTTTCTTTATAGTCCGACTCTTACATCGATACATGACTACTCGAAAAACCATAACTTTGACTAGACAGACCTTTGTTGGTAAAGTAATGTCTCTGCTTTTTAATATGCTGTCTAAGTTGGTCATAATTTTCCTTCCAAGGAGCAAGCGTCTTTTAATTTCAAGGCTGCAGTCATCATCTGCAGTGATTTTGGAACCCAAGAAAATAAAGTCTCTCACTTTTTTCATTATTTCCCCATCTATTTGCCATGAAGTGATGGGAACAGATGCCCTGATCTTAGTTTTCTGAATGCTGAGCTTTAAGCCAAATTTTCACTCTCCTCTTTCACTTTCATCAAGAGGCTCTTTAGTTCTTCTTCGCTTTCTGCCATAAGGGTCGTGTCATCTGCATATCTGAGGTTATGGATATTTCTCCCGGCCATCTTGATTCCAGATTGTGCTTCCTCCAGCCCAGCGTTTCTCATGATGTACTCTGCATATAAGTTAAATAAGCAGGGTGACAATATACAGCCTTGATGTACTCCTTTCCCAGTTTGGAACTCTGTTCCCAGTTTGGAACCAGTCTGCTGTTCCATGTCGAGTTCTAACTGTTGCTTCTTGAAACTGCATACAGATTTCTCAGGAGGCAGTTCAGGTGGTCTGATAGTCCCATTTATTTAAGAATTTTCCAGTTTGTTGTGATCCAAACAGTCAAAGGCTTTGGCGTAGTCAATAAAGCAAAAGTTATTAGCTTCAGCCAATCCCTAAGAATTTCCTTTCCTGGGGATTTGTGTTCACTGAAACTAAGTAAAGTCTGCTTTTATTTTAAATACTTATTAACTTTTTTGTGGTCCTTACCAGTAAAACCCTCAAACATTACACTGACCTGGTAAGTAGATAAGCATCTTAACCCAAATGAAGAGTTTCCCTACAAAAGTCCTATAGCAGTTTATGAGATAAATAACTAGACTTATATAATAAAAACAGGGACAGGAAAAAAATAAAACTGGAATTTAACTTTGATATAGTCAAAGGATCTTGATTTTGGAAAGTCACTTCTTTTCTTTGTGTCTATTTCCTACTTTATCAAATAAAGGAAGACTGAATAACTAGACAAGTTTTGAAAAACAAAATTCTAAATAAAGATCCAACAGATGGGGGTTCCTTGTGGAAGGTACAAGCAACTTCCATATGTTGGTTGCCTCTGAAGCCCTCAGACAGTGCTTTACATTGTGAGTTCTAGGTGACGGGGCTAAAGATGCCTGAGAGAGTCATATGATTTGTTATACTCAGGATGCACTCAGTGAAAAGTAATGCCTCTTATAAACAGTTCTTCTTAAAATGATTTTTTTTTTTTTTTGCTTGTGTTAATTTGATCCACTATAGAGTAAATGTTACTTCTCTGGGAAACACATTTATATGGAATTCCTCATATTCCAATATTCTTGAGGCTGAGAGCTCTTCCAGAGGAAAGCCTGGGACTTAGTCTTTTTTGTATTTTCTAGAATTCAGGAAGTTAGTGGCAAGCAGAAGACAGGTAGTGTTTGAATGCATGAATTAAAAGCCTGAGCTCATAACTATTATAATTAATAGTAATATTATTATATAACATTATATAAATTATGTACATATTCTATGCATTATATAAATGATATACAAATGCATATTCTACAAATATGAATAAATTATATAAAATTGTATGTTATCTATAATAGAGAAATATGTGATTATCATTATATTATATTACATTACATTATTAAGGCTTCCACAGTGGCTCAGCAGTAAAAAATTCCTGCAATGCAGCAAACGATTCCTGCAAAGGAATTCCAGGCAACAAAGAACACCTGCAATGCAAGAGACAATCCCAGCTTCGACCCGTAGGTCGGGAAGATCCCCTGGAGAAGGGCATGGCAACCCACTCCAGTATTCTTGCCTGGATAATACCGTGGACAGAGGAGTCTGGCAGGCTGCAGTCCATGAGGTCGCAAAGAGTCAGACCTGGCTGAAGAGACTGAGCCCCCATATTACATTATTAGTTCATCAGAATATGCAAATTAAGCTATTCTGGACCAATGGAGGAGAGCGGGAAGTAAGACCCATTTTTAGTTTGAACTTACATAATGTAAAGCCTGTATAAGGACAAAGAATTCTACGTCAACTTACATACATCAGGATAAACCATCAGTAAGGAAATATACTGCCTTAAAATTAATACCCTAATGAGTCCAGAAAGTAACTTTTCTATAAATTGCTTGACTAAATAGAAATAAGCATGGGTTAACAGATATTTGTATAAAATGATTAAATAATAATAAAGTATTAATCTGTATTTTTTTCTTCATAGGTCTCCAGCAGATTTTCTTTTTTCACTTGAGGAAATTTTTTCCCCTTTCTCCCACAGTTCACTGTATTATTGGTGAATGAACAGACTGTTTTGCTTTGCTCATATCTAAATCTCAGTGCCCAACACAGTGAATGGATATTATTTTCTTATGTTTCATTTGTAACCAAAATAAGGACATAATGATAATATCCATATCTCTAAGTTCCAAGCAATTGCTTCAAATTCCAATAAATATTCAGACTTGCCCAGCAAAAATAAAACAGAAAAGAAGAAATAGAATCAGAATTTTTTTACTAGCTTTGTCACTACCTAACTTTACAATTTGGGCAAGATCCTTAATTTCTCAGTGCTAATATCTTCATTTGTAAAACAAGTGAATACTGCCTGACAACATCCATAAAGGGAAAAAAAGTAGCAAAATTCAGATAATAGAAACTGGGAAAGACACCTGACCTCTCTAGTCTACAAGTGTTGACTGTGAGACTAATTATGTTTTTTTAGCTCCCAGCACTCTAATGAAACTGCTTTCTCAAGAATGCTTGTATTTCCAGAGGAATAAAACTGCATCAGCCTTGTTTTCTGCTGCATCTACAGATGCCTGTCACAAGGTATGAAACAAAACAAATGCTCAAAAATATTTGTTAGTAGAATTAGGATAAATAGTTGCTGAGTTCAATGTTCCCTTAATTATTTTCCTCATTCTCTTTGATGTCCTGGTAACCTTGCTACTTCTACTGATTCATCCTTCTTGAAGTGCTCCTAATAACAGCATCTGCATTTGCTTTATTCTCACCTCATCATCCTTTCCTTGGTATCCTCTTTTTTAATGTCTTCAAATACAGGTGTTACCCAAGTTCAGCTCATGGTTTTCTCCTTTGTATTCTCCAAGGCTCTTTCAGGCAACTGAACAGACTCCAGTGGTTTCCATTAAATGCTTTATTCATATAACTTCCGGATGTACATTTTTGGTGTTGATTTCTCTACCTTCCAATGCCCAGTCACATTTCCAATAGATTTCTATATATTTCCAAATTGAGGCCTTCAAGGGCCTTCAAATCAAGTGGCCATAAGTGAGCACATCATTTTCCTTTCCTACCAAAACAATCTTCCTTCATCTTCTGCATTCTTAACATCATTATTGTTCCCACTATATTTTCCCTAAACTGTGATAGAGAATCCACTATAAAATCCCATCACATCAATCCTGTTTTATCTTTCAAATCTATTGCTTTTTCTGTCCCCATTGTCACATTTTAGTTTAGCCTTAATTTTTGTTGCTTGATCTACCATGGTAACATCTTCATTGGTGTTCATCTGGAGGTTCTCATTCTGGGATACTCTTACCACAGAAGCAAGGGAGAAGAAAGCTAGCATAATATGTATTAAAAATTATAATAGTTGATGAGAATACAAATATGAGTAAGTCTGTCTTCAAGAATTTTAATCTTTAGTGGGGAATAGATACATACACAAAAGAATGCAATAAAATGTGGTGAGGCTAAAACCAAAGGTGCATAATGTGCTATGAGGGAATGATCTACAATAAATATGGATTCCCTTCTCTACATGGAGCCAAGCTGTCTTCTCCCCAGCTCATATGTTCTGCCACCAAGGAAATAATTCAGCCAGTGTTTTGGCCAGAATCGCCATAAGGAGGCACTGATGACCTTTGCTAGAGCTTCTTATTGGAGTGAGCATTAGGAAGGTCAGAAAGCAGTGGGCTGATTTCTGAGCTAGAATGAAAGAAGTGGCAACAGCGATGGTGGTAGATGCCATGATATTCTGCTGCCAGACATCCCATCAGAAATAACCTCAAAGGTTTATCACTGCTCCAGGTCTTGGGGTTCCTTCCAGGACATGTGCCTACGCTGTCAGCCCTCTTTCAGACTTGCCCTCAGTCAAAGAAAATTATTTTCCCAAGGTTATTTTTTCCTCTTGGGGCTATGCTTATTTAATGATTGATCAATCCAGAGGTGAAAAGGCCTAGTTCCATCAACATGGGCCTTTCCAGCTCAAGAGCTCAGGAGTTTCCCATTAGGTCACTGGAGACCCGTGTTGGGGATACATCACAGCTCAAATTCGTTTGCTGTCTAGTCTTATTCTCTGCCTTCTAGCCCCCAGCTCAGAGAATGCCTACTAAGAATCCAAGCTATGACAGCTGGTGCCAGGGATGGTCCAAGAAACTAAAATGGGATTTTGGAGCTGAGTAACTTATAAATGTTGGCTTTTGTTTCTGCTTAGTTGCTAGGTCACATCCAACACTTTTGTGACTCCATGAACTGTAGTCCACCAGGTTCCTCTGTCCATGGGATTCTCCAGGCAAGGATACTGGAGAGGTTTGGCCTTTCCTTCTCCAGGGGATCTTCCCAACTCAGGGATCAAAGCATGTCTCCTGCATTGGCAGGTGGGTTCTTTACCCCTGAGCCACCAAGGAAGCCCCATAAATGGTAGTAGAGAAAGCATAAAGTACCCTTGGAACATGATAGCAGGACAACTGTTAAAACTATCTTTGGTGATGAAGTGGGCTGGTGCAACTATGGAAGACAATACATTAGCTGATACAGTGTATCAGGTATTTTAGGAATTTGGGGGGAAATAGTGACTCTGAAGAAAATGGAATCTGGTGACTATTGCTAAGCTAGATTCATGCTCTGGAGAGAAGATAATTAAAAAGCTGATAGTTATTACTAGGTTATTGAATTAAGTGTGAAAGTCAACAAGATTCTTACCTCCTACAGTGAATTGTCAGAAAATGTTGAGTTGTGGAAATTAGTGGTAAGAGTAGGCATACACAAGAGAAAACTGAAATTACAACCGAGGCAGGTCTATTACGTCAAAGTCAAGGTGATAATTGGGAAGGAATGAACTCTGACATCTGCGCTGTTTCAGCTAAAAGACTGAAACTTTACATTCCTGTGAAACCCCATGAGTTTTCAAAAGCAGCCCATCATTACTAAGGGTTGTCACATTCTCTCTCTCTCTCTTTTTCACACTCCATTGATTGAAGACAATTCCAAGATCTCTTCTCCACAAGATAGAATGTATCACCCCCTATAGAATCTGTTCCTTTCCACCTCTCCCCTTAGTCACTAGGCCAATCCTGTAAGTAAAGGAAAGGGACTATATCCAGAAGGAACTACAGGATTTATCCAACAAGTTTCATAAAAGATACAAAAATACATATGGACTGGAATTTCGGGGTGCTGGATCAAGAAATATTGTGGCTGGATCAAGAAATATACTCTCTCACAAAAGAGAGTATATTGATATGGGAGCACTCTCTCATGATATAAACTAAATACCCTGTGAAGTCTTGGAGGTGGTATAGGTGTACCGAAAGATGGCTACCTGAAGTGTGGGGAAAGCACTGGGCCACATTAAGTGAGGTGGAAACCTAGAATTGTCATGGTTAATAGAGGAATAAAGAAATACAAGGCTCAGAAAAGTGGACACTTTAATGTGGGTGTTTCATCTAAAACCAGAGGAGAGTACATAATGAAAGGGCCCAGAGGATATATTATTTGTGAAAGCAACAAGAGATGTGCTGATAAGAGGTTCACCATCTCCAAATTCAGCTATGTGATCCCTGTAGGCCAGGTCTCATAGTAAACTATATGCCATTATTCAACCAGACTACTGGGAACAATGGACATTAATATAAAAGGATCCCCCAAACAATACAGGGCAGGTAACAGTGCTTGCTTGACAGAAATAACATGAGCTCAATTATTAAAATGCATAGCAAGATGGTAAAAGTCATCAAGGGTGCTTGATCCCCTGAGAATTATGAAGATACTTCATTGAGCTGAGTTTCTGTCAGAGTGAACTAAATAGAGAGTCATCATTAACATTGCTGAATCAAATTGCCAACAGCCGCTGGGTCATCGAAAAAGCAAGAGAGTTCCAGAAAAACATCTATTTCTGCTTTATTCACTATGCCAAAGCCTTTAACTGAGTGGATCACAATAAACTATAGAAAATTCTGAAAGAGATGGGAATACCAGACCATCTGACCTGCCTCTTGAGAAACCTGTATACAGGTCAGGAAGCAACAGTCAGAACTGGACATGGAAAAACAGACTGCTTCCAAATAGGAAAAGGAGTTCGTCAAGGCTATATGTTGTCACCCTGCTTATTTAACTTATATGCAGCGTGTATCATGAGAAACATGGGCTGGAAGAAGCACAGGCTGGAATCAAGATTGCCAGGAGAAATATCAATAACCTCAGATATGCAGATGACACCACCCTTATGGCAGAAAGTGAAGAAGAACTAAAGAGCCTCTTGATGAAAGTGAAAGAGGAGAGTGAAATTGTTGGCTTAAAGCTCAACAATCAGAAAACTAAGATCATGGCATCTGTTCCCATCACTTCATGGCAATGACATGAGGAAACAGTGGAAACAGTGGCTGACTTTATTTTTCTGGGCTCCACAATCACTGCAGATGGTGACGGCAGCCATGAAATTAAAAGACACTTACTCCTTGGAAGGGAAGTTATGAATAACCTAGAAAGCATATTAAAAAGCAGAGACATTACTTTGCCAACAAAGGTCCATCTAGTCAAGGCTATGGTTTTTCCAGTAGTCATGTATGGATGTGAGAGTTGAACTGTGAAGAAAGCTGAGCATTGAGGAATTGATGCTTCTGAACTGTGGTGTTGGAGAAGACTCTTGAGAGTCCCTTGGACTGCAAGGAGATCCAACCAGTCCATCCTAGAGGAGATCAGTCCTGGGTGTTCATTGGAAGGACTGATGCTGAAGCTGAAACTCCAGGACTTTGGCCACATCATGCAAAGAGTTGACTCACTGGAAAAGACCCTGATGCTGGGAGGGATTGGGGGCAGGAGGAGAAGGAGATGACAGAGGATGAGATGGCTGGATGGCATCACCGACTCGATGGACATGAGTTTGAGTAAACTCCGGGAGTTGATGATGGACAGGGTGGCCTGGCGTGCTGCGATTCATGGGGTCGCAAAGAGTCGGACACGGCTGAGCAACTGAACTGAACTGAACTGAATCTACACAATTATAAGCAATCAAGGAGGGGACTTTAAGAGCCAGAAATCAGTTGCCTCAAGGAATATCACAACATTGTTTCTGGTTCCAGACTTGAGTCAGATTTTGGTCCTGATACACAAATACTGAATTCACCAGGCTCCAGAGAGGAAGGACACTCCAGCCACACAGCAAAGGAATATTCTAATAATTCCCCCAATCTTTTCTTAAAAGATTTGTAACAATAACTACACATCTGGAAAAGTAGAACATACCCAGATAATTCAAGGACTTACTGGATACAGGGTCTGAATTGACATCAATCTCCATGCAAGCTGTGCTACTCTGATGCATGATCTTAGCTCCAGAGCATCCAGCGAAATGAGCTGTGACTTTGGTTGCAACATGATTGGGATCTGCTCTTCTGCTCAATCTTGTTCACCACTTACTCTCACAGATAAGTGTCCCAAAAGCCTCCCCAAAACTCTTCCTATCTGTGTTTACCTGTCTTGAATCTTCTCCCAAGAGATCCTTATGCATTACTAATGACTGTCACCCTTCAATCTGATCTCTAGAACAAACACATGTGGAGTGGAGCGGAATCCAACCAGCATCCTAGGAAGAGTTGCTCCATGCAGACCATGCCAGATTAAATGACACACAGTCCATCTACATATTGTGAGCATGAGAAGAAATACTTATGGATGTAAGTTACCAGGTTGGGGAGGTTTGTAACTTAGCATTGTTATGGCGAAGGGTGACTAATATGAGGCATTTCATTCTACATTTTACATATGAGGAAATCAAGCCTTAAAAACATTGAGTAATTAGATTAGTATTGTACAACAGTTAAGTGTTAGAAAAAGGTTTCAAGCCATTTCTGATCAGGTTAAACTGCAACTTATCATCAAATTTCTGTGCCTTTGCATTGCATTCTGGATAAGATAATTCTTACCATGGCATCAAAGACCCCTGGAATATGATCTTAACCTATCTATCCAGAATAATTTTGTAATAAACTTTTTTCACAATAGAAACACTTTGGTCAGTTCAGTTCAGTTCAGTCGCTCAGTAATGTCCAACTCTTTGCCACCCCATGAACTGCAGCACACCAGGCCCCCCTGTCCATCACCAACTCCCGGAGTCCACCCAAGCCCATGTCCATCGAGTCAGTGTTGCCATTCAACCATCTCAACCTCTATCGTCCCCTTCTCCTCCTGGCCTCAATCTTTCCCAGCATCAGGGTATTTTCCAATGAGTCAGCTCTTCGCATCAGGTGGCCAAAGTGGAGTTTCAGCTTCAGCATCAGTCCTTCCAATGAACACCCAGGACTGATCTCCTTTAGGATGGACTGGTTGGATCTCCTTGCAGTCCAAGGGACTCTCAAGAGTATTCTCCAGCACCACAGTTCAAAAGCATCAATTCTTCAGCACTCAGCTTTCTTTATAGTCCAATTCTCACATCCATACATAACCACTGGAAAAACCATAGCCTTGACTAGATGGACCTTTGTTGGCAAAGTAATGTCTCTGCTTTTTAATATGCTGTCTAGGTTGGTCATAACTTCCCTTCCAAGGAGTAAGTGTCTTTTAATTTCATGGCTGCCGTCACCATCTGCAGTGATTTTGGAACCCAGACAAAAAAAGTCAGTCACTGTTTCCCCATGTATTTCCCATGAAGTGATGGGACCAGATGCCCTGATCTTAGTTTTCTGAATGTTGAGCTTTAAGCCAACATTTTCACTCTCCTCTTTAATGTTCATCAAGAGGCTCTTTAGTTCCTCTTCACTTTCTGCCATAAGGGTGGTGTCATCTGCATATCTGAGGTTATTGATATTTCTCCCAGCAATCTTGATTCCAGTCTGTGCTTCTTCCAGCCCAGCATTTTTCATGATGTCCTCTGCATATAAGTTAAATAAGCAGGGTGACAATGTACACCCTTGACGTACTCCTTTTCCTATTTGGAACCAGTCTGTTGTTCCATGTCCAGTTCTAACTGTTGCTTCCTGACCTGCATACAGGTTTCTCAAGAGGCAGATCAGGTGGTCTGGTATTCCCATTTCTTTCAGAGTTTTCCACAGTTTATTGTGATCCACACAGTTGAAGGCTTTGGCATAGTGAATAAAGCAGAAATAGATGTTTTTCTGGAACTCTCTTGCTTTTTCAGTGATCCAGCAGATGTTGGCAATTAGATCTCTGGTTCCTCTGCCTTTTATAAAACCAGCTTGAACATCTGGAAGTTCACAGTTCACATATTGCTGAAGTCTGGCTTGGAGAATTTTAAGCATTACTTCACTAGTGTGTGATTGAATGCAATTGTGCAGTCGTTTGAACATTCTTTGGGATTGCTTTGCTTTGGGATTGGAATGAAAACTGACCTTTTCCAGTCCTGTGGCCACTGCTGAGTTTTCCAACTTTGCTGACATATTGAGTGCAGCACTTTCACAGCATCATCTTTCAGGATGTCAAATTGCTCAACTGGAATTCCATCACCTCCACTAGCTTTGTTCATAGTGATGCTTCCTAAGTCCCACTTGACTTCACATTCCAGGATGTCTGGCTCTAGGTGAGTGATCATACCATTGTGAATATCTGGGTCATGAAGATCTTTTTTGTACAGTTCTTCTATGTATTCTTGCCACCTCTTCTTAATATCTTTTGCTTCTGTTAGGTCCCTACCATTTCTGTCCTTTATCGAGCCCATCTTTGCATGAAATGTTCCCTTGGTATCTCTCACTTTCTTGAAGCGATCTCTAGTCTTTCCCTTTCTGTTGTTTTCCTCTATTTCCTTGCGTTGATTGCTGAGGAAGGCTTTCTTATCTCTCCTTGTTATTCTTTGGAACTCTGCATTCAGATGGATGTATCTTTCCTTTTCTCCTTTGCTTTTCACTTCTCTTCTTTTCACAGCTATTTCTAAGGCCTCCTCAGAGAGCCATTTGGCTTTTTTGCATTTCTTTTTCTTGGCTCTGGTCAGACTATACTATTAAGTATGTTCTCTGCTTTCGTACATGTGCGCTTAATTGTTCAGTTGTGTCTGACTCTTTGCTACCCCTGGACGGTAACCTCCCAGGCTCCTCTGTCCATGGGATTCTCCAGGCAAGAATACTAGAGTGGTTATCATTTCCTCTGTGAGTGAATCTTCCCATTCCTGGATCAAACCCATGTCTCCTGTGTTGGCAGGCAAATTCTTTACCACTGAGCCACCTTTTCCCTGCTAATTGACCCATGCCATCCATTCTCATGCAGTATCATTTGCCTAATTACCCACAGTCAGAAAAAAACCATCTCTTCTATGAAAATCACTGATGATTTAGGAGCAAAGAGTGATTATCTGAATCACTTTTAAATTATTGGCTCACTTCTACATCTTCTATGACATATTGCATACTTCCATGAATGACGGTAGCTTATGGTAAGCGCCAAGGAACAGAACATCTTTTTCTCTCTTCTGCACAGAGTATAGAGACTACCAGAAGTAAATTAAACCAAAATATATATATATATAGAATAAATGACCTGTGGATAATAAAGAATTGTGGGAAAATATAAAAGCTATACACCAATGTATTCTTTCCTATGTTTTAAATTCTAAAGATTTTATTAAATTAAAAATGAACTTTCAATTGGGGTAGACTTGCCTTTAAGCCCTGTTTTATTAGTTTGGCAAGATTTTTAATTTCTCAGAACAATAAATCTGTCATTTATTAATTGAGAATAATACTTGCCTTATAGAGCTATTATGAGCACTGAATAAAATACACATATAAAATTACTGGTCCAGAAGTTGTTGAAATAACTGTTACATGCTTTCCTCTACTCTTCCTATACTTTAAAACTTTAACTGTCTTTTCCACATAAGAACCCTTATAATTGGAAATATTTGTTTGTCAATTTGTTATTAATAAAGAAACCCATACATCACAATCTGGTATACTGTCTCGTATACACTTATATTCACAAATGACCGTGATTAATTCGTAATTTGGCACAGATTATAAAACTTCTTTGATATGCTTTATTAAGTTTGTGTAGTGAAAAGTCTACCCTATTTAATACTGAAATCCCTTAATAATTTCTAAAATTCAATCACAAAGCCAAGGTGGGTGAGATATGTGTGTATATGTGTATGTGAGTGTTTGGTTATACATGGGATACCAGATCATCATCTATATTTATGGCATTAGCATTTGCATATTAATTCATGAAGAGTCATATCACAGATACAAGTAGAAATATACAGAAATGTAAAAGGAATAAATATCAGCTATCAGTTAATCACGTATCTCTAGGTCAGAAATGAGCAAATAACCACATCATCTTATCCATTTCTCTTTGAACTCATCAGTTTAAAAGATGAAAAATCCAAGCTATCACACTATAGGCAGAGCTACAGCATGCCATGGAGTTCTGCATGGCAAATATTCATATGCTGTCAGACTGAACAAGAAGAAATAGCATTCACTATTCCAGGGGCCAGACCCTATTCTTAGAATGTTTCATCTTCTGCTGTTAGCCTTCCTTTCTCCCTTCTTTCCTACTTTCCTTCCTTTTCCCTCTCATTCCTCACTAATAATCAACATGATTTCTTTTAAGTGTCTTCATATTTAATTGCTTGAGAGTGAATAGCTGAAAAAAATAATGTTCTAATTATCACTAGATAGCTATCACTTTGATAACCTCTGTATTAGAATGATGACTCAAAGATGAGGTGACAGAATTAAATACCAGGCCTCAGTTAAATTAAAATTAAAAGATAATGATAATAAAAATAGTGAACATCTTTCTGTCTTAATGGGTTGGTTATATCAGATCCACTGAACATTTAAAAATAAGCATCATAAACATATTTTGACCTAAAAGATGAGGAACAAGGACTTCGTGTGGCTCTGTCTAGTCATTTGAAATAATTCATTACCTGAAAAAAAAAAAGTCACCTTTAAAAATACAATGGGAAATTGTAATCTGAAGTTTTATGCTTATCTGTTAATATTCTAATCCATGAAAATTGAAATAGGCAAAACAGGGTTTATGAGAAATGAGGGCTTAATAAAATCAAATATGAATTTTATTTTAAAACTTCTTAGTTCATAAAGACTAAGCAGCAGGAAGGGAAAAATACAGAACATGCAAACTTTAAAACAATGATTCTTCTTGGCAGTGAGTGACAGCCAAGCTGGGGAGGAGAAACGGAAAAGTCAAAATTGCGCATGAAACACTGTGGAAAGTTAACAATTTATGTGAAAGCTCAGCTCTCTTGCTAAGGAAAATGAACTCTTGTGATTCATGTTAGTTCTCCTTAATACTATCTTTAAATCTAGGTTTTAAATGGTTTGGTCATCTTAATATTTGGGATTCCTTGGTGGTTCAAGGGCTTCCCCAGGGCCTCAGCAGTAAAGAATCTGTCTGCAATGCAGGACACCCAGGTTAGATCCCTGGGTCAGGAAGATCTCTTGAAGAAGGGAGTGGTTACCCACCCCAGTATTCTTGCCTGGAGAATCCCATGGACAGAGTAGCCTGCTGGGCTATAGTCCATAAGGTCACAAAGAGTCGAACACATCTGAGTGACTCACACACACACACAGGACTAGGTGCCTTCCAGGTTGGCCCTGCTGGTAAAGAAACTGCCAGCCAATGCAGAAGACATAGGAGACTTGGGTTCAGTCCTCGGGTTGGGAGGATCCTTGGAGGTGGGCGTGGCAGCCCACTCCGGTATGCTTCTCTGGAGAATCCCATTGACATAGGAGCCTGGTGGGCTACAGTCCACAGGGTCACAGCGTAGGACATGGCTGAAGCGACTTAGCACGCTCACAGCACTCAAGGCGAGGGCAAGTAGCTCCCTGAAAATTCCCTTCCATCTCATGCTCATTCCTTGCTCCCTCATAAACGATGTGACAAATTGTAAAGTATTCAGAATGTGGAAAATGAACAGGTCATCTGCTCAAATGATATCAACATCTCCATCTGCAAAAGTGAATAGAGCCAGCAAGACTCCCAAATGCCCTGGGTATACAAAATGCCAAAATACAGAGAAAACAGGCATGTGTGTTTCTTTTTAGGATCTTGGACTGGAGGTGAAACATGGGCTGCTGTTTGGTAGTTCAAAATTAACTTGGACAAATTAGATCTGATTTTTGCCCTATTTCCAACTCAACTAACAGTCTAATATTTGCAGTGAATTTATAATCCAGGGAGCAAAACACATACAAATAATATTCACATAAACATAAGAATGCATTCAAAATTTAACATTTCATGCGAACCTGCTATGGACCAGCTGTTATACTTGGTGCTGGGAATTGTAGAAAGAAAATTAAACTGTTTTAATTTTACAAATTTTAATAAATTCACTAACTTTAATGTTCTGCTTATGAAATTAGGCAACTACAAGGATAAACTTACAGAGGTTAGTGCTAAATCCTCTCAGAAGAGAAAATGTCAGAGGAAGAAAATGGATTAGTAAATGAATAGAGATGAAACAGTTGATTTTCCTGACATTAAAATAAGGCTTCCATGGAAAGAGATCACAGAATTTTGAAAATAGAAGGGAACTTAGAAATCACTTAGTGAAACTCACTACTTTTACCAAAAGAGAGCTAGGTATAAGGATAGAAGAAGATTCAGCAAAACCTGGGAGACTGAGCCATCATTTGTTATGGTATCAGTTTGAGTACGTTGCAGTCCCTATCTGCGTCTCATGTTTTTAAACTGTAATTTAGCAATAATAATTTTATCCTCCTTCTTGAATTTTCTTTAGTATTGAATCATAAAAAAAAATACAGAGTTTAAAACAGTGCATGGCAGATACTATTTACTCAGTAAAAGCAAATTCTTAACAGTGATGCTATTGGCAAGACAGCCAGCACCCAGCTTTTGTGATTCTCAAAAGTTTCATGCAGTACTGTAGTGTATACTTAATGGTTTGCTTAAAGGGCAGGTTTATGTAGTGTTCTTACTACAAAAAAATAATGCTAATAATAAGAATGAGAGGAAACTTTTGGAGATAATTAATGGATGACTCTGTCTAAAAAGATATGTGCTTACCACCAAACTGATCAAATAGTACACATTAGGAAAAAAAGTTGTACACATTAAATGTGTAAAACTTTTGGTCAATCATACCTCAGGAAAGTAATTTAAAAAAAAACTACTCATCAGATCACGCTGCCCTCAATGAACGATTTGTTTATATGCTTATACTTATAGTCTTGCATAGCACACCCAGAAAAAAGGTATTTATAGGTGGAAGTGATGAAAAAGGAAAATTATACAAAAACAGTAACAGAGTCAGAAACAAAAGAATGGAAGGAGGGATCAGTGTCAGGAAAACAAGTCTCAAAGTTCTTATTCTTTCTAACAAAAGCAGACATCCTTGTGGAGTAGTTGTGCTTCTTCAAACCATAGATAACCTTAGGAATCACGGGAGATACAAAAGGGAGAGAATAAGCAAATGTCTTTACTTATTTTGCTTCTCCATCCCTTTCAAAATGGTAACGAAGCACTGGTAAAAAGAATTTGAATTTCAAGCTAGGTGAGCCTGTGAGAGAGCATCTAACTTCTCTCAATGAAAATAACAATTCCTGAGGACTTGAAATAGCTTTTTTGTTGTATCCCTAAAGAATTTCGAGCAGTGTATACTGTACTAATTGAGAACAGAGACATCAGGGTCATATAGAAATTAATTTAACACAAGCTCTGTTCAGTTCCATTATCTGCAAAATGGAGTTAATGATAGCATCTCTCTTCCAACGAAAGTTTAACAGATTAAAGAAGTTAATGTATGAAATATGTATCAGGAAGTGAGAGACACATGTGAAGTACACAAATGTTAATCATTCCAAAATATATAAGCCAAAACTAGGAAGAATAAAATGTTTAATCTGTCTGGTAATTTAAAAATTAAAACAGGTACAGGTCTTATTTCCCAAACTTACAATAGCCAGAAATTAAACCATAGTAGTTTTTGAGGGCTATTTGAAGGCGGGCTGGAGGAGCTGGAGGGACGGTCAGTGGAAGTAGCTCTAGTGACAGAAAGAGAAGGTGAGGGAGCTTATGTACAAGAGAAGCAAAATGACTGCACTTAGACGGCTGCACCAGAGGCCACAAGGGGCTCTGCGGGGATCAAACTGCGGAATAGATGGGAGAGAGAAGAGGTCTTTCAGCGGGACTGCCCTGGTGGTCCCGTGGCTGAGACTGCGCTCCCAATACAGAGGCTCCAGCTTCAATCCCTGGTCCGCGAACTTGATCCCGCATGCCACAGCCAAGGCCTGGTGCAGTCAAATAAATAAATAAGCATTTTAAAAGTAAGCATTTAGTAAGTATAAATACTTATTTTAAAAATGCTTGACATAGTCAAGTATCCCATCAACTCTCCTAAATCAGTCTGAGATTTTCATCTATAAATAAACTGAAATCCATAGGGAAAAGGTTGTCTTAGAGAAACATGGCACTTCTATAAACGTTGTGTGTGAACCAATAGTTTTAAGGGGCACTTGCTTGTGAGCAAGGCAATCTGTCATCATCTGAACCATTCGAGGAGAAAACCCAGGCTGGGGGACACATCTGATTCTGAGTTTCCAGACTGAAGAACATCACACCTGCAGCCACATTCTGCCTGAAACACCTCTCCCTGGGAAGGAAAATGTGACCTGTACTTCTCCTTAGAAGAAATCAAAAACAAAAATAAAAACAGTCGCTTTCAAGTGGAGAATGCTTAACATTGAAATTCTAATATTCAGTCTTGACAAAAAATATTACACTTCAGTAACATTTGTGAGAACATCATGTAATCACAGTATATTCTTGTTATCTATGGATTTATTTATTAGGTTAATCAACAACTGAAAGTATGTGTTGTTTATACATAAAATTTCATATCACTTTCTCTGGGGATGTCAAAAGGCTAATCAGTAGTGTAAGTAACTGAAAGTCAGAAATCTTTAGTAATAACATTGACTTTATTATATTTTAATATTCTCTTTAATTTATTAAAGAGTATCTTTTGAGTGGATTATCTAGCAAGACATCACCTTCACAACCCATTGTTAACAGTTAAGGCTTACACGGATGCTCAGTCTATACATATATTTTTATGATGTCATTTTTATGATGTCATTAGCAGTTGTGACTAGTTTGGAAATATTGCAGGCTCTGTAGGAGAGATTTGGAATCTTTATATTTAGTTTTCAATAAGCTTCCATTTCCATAGGTAAACACAAAAAGAGAGTGGGGTTACCATCGATCTCAGGCTCTGAGATTGTGTCCTTAAAAAGGATCAGGAGTTCTTGAAACTCAAGAAGAGTAAGAATCCTTTGCCTGCCTTTAGCTAAGAAGAAATGGTTTAGAGGGTGAGTGAAAAAATGAGGTTTAGTGTCACACAATCAGCCTCCTCAGGAACTTGTGAGAATGTAGACACATTGGACGAAGACAGCTGTAGAACTTTATTGCCAACAATTAAGAAGCGCTGAGGCACACTGGTGGGAAACTGCGGCATTGAGGATCTGAAGCTGCGAGAGCAGCCGGGCCATCCCCCAGCTCAGCACTTTCCCTCCCAGCCTCTTCCAAGCTGTGAGTGGTCCCCCAGCTCAGCACCTTCCCTCCCGGCCTCTTCCAAGCTGTGAGCGGTCCCCCAGCTCAGCACCTTCCCTCCCAGCCTCTTCCAAGCCATGAGCCTGAACCCAGGGCAGGAGCCAGCAAGGGTGGAGAAGCAGATCTGGCTTTCATTCAAAGGACAGGCCTCCAGAAAATGGCATCAACTCCTTTGGACAAAGTCTCTGCAGATACATGCAGGGAACAGAAATAGTGTTTTCTCAGCAGATTAGACTTCATCATGTATGTTTTTGTGTGTGCTCAGTCATATCTGACTCTGCGACCCCATGGACTGCAGCTCCCCAGGTTCCTCTGTTCTTGGCATTCTCCTAGCAAGAATACTGGAGTGGGTAGCCTTTTTCTCCTCCAGGGGATCTTCCTAACCCAGCAATCAAGCCCGCGTCTCCTGCAGCTCCTGCATTGGCACGCAGGTTCTTTACCACTGAGCCACCTGAAAATCCCCAGACTATCACCTCAAGTGAGTTCTGAAGTTAAAAGAATTTTGAATCACTTAACTTGCACCAGAATTCTGGTCCAGCCACATACTAACTGTATCATTGTGGTCCACCAACTTTGCCTTTTTCAGAGTATCAATCATGTAGCATAGGAGTCAGTAAACTTTTTTTCTAAAGGGCTAGCAGTAAATATTTTAAAGTTTGTGGGCCAAGAAGCAAACCTGAGGATATTAAGTGAACACTTATTTTAAAAGAAGGAGAGAAAAATGACAAGTATTTCATTCATAAAACTCTAATTAGTGACAAAAAATTTAAATATCAGTCACAAACCTTTATTCTTTAGATTTTTTTCCAGCAACTTGAAAACAATTCTTATCTCAATGGGATGTGCACACACAGCTTCTGGGCTGGATTTGGCCTTTGTGCTGTAGTCGGCCAACCTTTCACTTAGAACATATCCCGACTCATGAAAAATTACCAGCAAATGTTACTAATTATTGCTATTATTATTACTTTATTATTTTAAATTGCTTAATAAAGGAGTACTGTTACACTTGGATGTTCTTCTGATCTGTCAAATCATGGGCAGCAGCATGCACATTCATTGGACACCATCACCAAAACTCCAAACCAAACACACAAACATGTAAGGCATTTTAGTATGCATGATGCATTTTAGTATAAGTATTCGAAACAACTTGTCAATTATTTCTTCTTTAATCATTTTTTAAATTCAAGAATGCATCAAGTTTCATGTACTGGGAATTACAATAACAAGTCCATGTCTTTGGTCTTGGAACTGCTTACAGACAAGGAGTGAAGCTGATAAAGACACAGGATAACTGGATGTGACAGTGACGATTGCCCAGCTGGAGGTTTAAAAAGGAGCATTGCGAACATGTAAGTCACAAAAAGTTTCTTCTCCTATACAAATATATGAATTTTCAGTTCAAAACCTGAAGTTAGGACTACTCAAGCTTCCATTAATAGAATTTTAGGGAAGTTCCTGGAGGTCCAGAATGTTCAGTTCAGTTCAGTTCAGTCTCTCATTCATGTCTGACTCTTTGTGACCCCATGGACTGCAGCATGGCAGGCCTCCCTGTCCATCACCAACTCCTGGAGCTTGCTCAAACTCATGTCCATCGAGTTGGTGATGCCATCCAACTGTTCCATCCGGTAGGTAGGAGGACTCCTCCACACTTTCACTGCCGAGCACCCAGATTCAATCCCTGATCCGGGAAATAAGATCTCACATACTGCGTGGCCAAAAGTGAAACAAAGTAAAATATTAAATTGGAGACAGATATTTGAAAAGCAAGATTTAAAAAACATTTCGTCTAAGTTTCAAACCGTATTAGAGCAGTAAGGGAATTTAGGCAGAGGCTTAGCCTTGGAAATGAGGACAATCGTCCTCACTCACAGACAGGAAAGAGGGAAGATAGGTACAGAAGGAGAGCTTGCTTTAAGGCTGCAAACTGGGAAGTTTATCGGGACTGGACCATTCTCAGGAGAGAATAATAAGTGAGATAAAACGGGTTAGCTTAGACACTTGTGGTGGATATACTAATCAAAAAAGACATCTTCTCACGGACAGCATGCTCAGGCTAAGGAGCCTCAAGTACTGAAACCACGTGTAAAACTTGAGCAACTTTATCCTCAGCCCGTGATAGAGACGGGGTATTGGAAAGCAGAGTAGCACCAGGGAAAGTCAAAGAAAGAAGGGGCTCAAGGTTTGGAAGACGGTTGATGGCAACTTGGCTGATCAGGTCATCCTATCATAGAGATAGGACGGGAGGCAAGTTAAAGCAAGACTTACTGATGAACTGAAACAGGGATTCATGACTTAAATGTCTTCTGGGTCCAGGAAGTGCAACAAATGAGCAATGAGGAATGAATATGAAACAGGAGCAGCCGGGGCCAATGGCAGTGAGAGGGAGGAGGCTCTAGCTAAATGAGGAAACACTGAAAGGGGAAAAGAAATAAAAAAGGGAGAGAGGGAGGAAGGGACGGAAGGATGGAGGCAAGAAGGAAGAAAAGCTTGTCTACTAAACAAAACACCTAAGTGTGACCCTCACTTAAAGTTTTTGTTCCATGAGCTGGAAAAATAGGCAGAAGTTAAGGGATTGGAATTTATCCAGTATGTTTATTAAAAGGATGTGAACTGAAAGCTTGGAAGGACAAGATATATTCAGAAAAGCAAATACATGAATGAATAAACAAATATGTATACAAACATATTTTGTTCATAGTGTAGAATAAAGCAAATGCCATAGTTCTTTATCTGCTCTGACAGCTGACTCATCCGCATTTCTACCACTTGCATTGGAAATTCCTCCTTGCCCCTGTACCTTCCCAGTCTCTTGTAGAGAAGAAAGATTGTCGCTGCCAACAGAACTTGATAACACAAGAAATAAGACACTTACTAAATTCTTAACCCATCCTCACAACAGTTCTGCAAGGCTGGGATTTTCATCCACATTTTACTAATGAGAAAACAGAACTCAGAGGGATTAAATGACTTTCTTAAGGTCACAGGATTGTAAATTGTAGAGTTTAGAAGAGAAGCTAGTAGGGCCTCTTATCAAAATCTATACTCTCACTATTGGGAACCAAGCCTTCTCCTTGAAACATAGTCCTCTCCACCTCAAGCCACCATTTGTGATCCACCCACATACTATTCGGTGATTTATAACCAGACCCAACATTAACATTAATTCTGCTATCCAGGTTGTCAATGAATTTTACCCATGAAGTAAAATTTTTTGCAAGTAGCCTATATATCTCCCACAGGTACTTGATATAATAGACAAGTGGAAGGCCAGATAGTGGCAAATTCCTCTGCCTAAAAATAGGTTTCTGCTGAATGTCTCAGTGTTCGCCTAATTCCATGAAGCTTTAACTTTCTGGATATAAAGTGAAATCATATGAGATTTGCAAAGAAAATTTATACATGGCTTCTGCAGCCAAGGATAACTGCTAACACAGGCCCAGGGCTTAATTACCCTCAGCATATAATGATTATATTCATAATGCTAAAAAAACGATTCTGTTTTAATATCCTATGTTTTCTATTTCTAGATTTATAATTATCTGGGAAAAATGAATAATGTTTTGTAACATTTTCTCTGGTAGGCAAAGAGCTTACTACAATTTATGAGAAAACAGGATTTGGATATGTAAATCACTGAGAAAAATTGCATCACATTTTATCAGATGCCAAAAGCAGGAATGATATTGGTATTTTCAGATAATGTTTCACTAAATACATAACATCTCTTAGAGAAATATTAACT
The DNA here is from genome assembly GCF_910594005.1 of Cervus elaphus. Lineage (NCBI taxonomy): Eukaryota > Metazoa > Chordata > Mammalia > Artiodactyla > Cervidae > Cervus > Cervus elaphus. The sequence continues at coordinate 60,812,672 of NC_057831.1, read as the reverse complement.
AGCAACAGAAACTTGTTTAATAGAGTATAAATTTTCTGATAATGCTTTTTACTCTATGTAGTGCTTCTTATCAATTTAAAATGTGTATTTTTTCAGGGGTTTGCATAATGATTAAAAGGTTATTTTTAGCCTTAAAATAGATAAATAAGCATATAGGCACACATACATAATTAGTATACACATATACAATGCATCTTTACATATACACATCTGTGTGTTTTATGTGCATATGGTGTGTATGTGTGATGTTGAATCCCCATGATTGCCCCAAATACTGACTGGTATGACTGTCAAGAGCCTTTTTGTTCTTCTAAAGGGTATTTGGTGATAGGTAAAAATTTATCTTGTCTTAGTCTCCATCTTAGTTGGATTTAAGACAAAGTAAAAGAATGCAGGCTTCATTGGGGAAAGACTTTTGTCTATTTTATCTGATCACAATCATTGGAGTAGTGCTTGGGATACAGTAAATATATGCAGAATAAATATAATAAATGAATGGCCTAAATTTTGAGTATTTCTCCATTTATACAAACTGATAATATGAGTAAAAGGTTAGGTGTTAGCAACACAGCTTGCTTTAAAATGAAAAAGCATTTAAAGTTGTGAGCTTTTTTCCTCCTTCTATAACAGATAAAGATTTAGCCCACTTATTTTATTTTAACTGGAAAGATTATGAGGTAGGCTGACAGCAGAGTGCATCTTTCTTAATGGTGTAATGGAATCATTTTCAGTATCATTAGGATCATTTTAAATAACAGCAGCTAAAGGGTGAATGGATAATTGACACCCTTTTTCATTTTTATCATTATGCTTTACATTTTCTTTTAAAATTAAGGCTGCCATTCTATATGAATTCTTTTGCATATAATATATACTTATAGAATCATATAATAAAATTTTATATTTTTAAAATGAGGAGAATTACATTCTTGTAAGCATGTTCAACACTAGGTTCTATCTTAAAGTGGAAGCCACATTGGCATAAATAAGCAATTACAAGCATAACACTTAAGTAAAAAGGATTGAAAAAATCAGAAGATATTCATCTTCCCTTAAAGGACATACATTCTTCTCTCTAGCTCCAGAAAAGTATTGACAATTCCATTATGAATCTTTTATTAGTGTGTCAAATATAGTGCTAAAGCCTACTTAGATTGTATGTGCTACTGCTGAAACAATAGCATTTAATTATACCTTTAAACTTAGAATCATAAATATTAAATCAAAAGTTTCCATAAAGCCTTATTATTCAGTGCTGCAAATTCCTTTGTAGAATTCTTTTCAAATATATTTGTAGTAAATTCATTAAGGCAGAGAAGTTCATTGGTGAGATCACAAGGGACTCCTTTCAAAAATCAGAAATTTCATCTAGCACTAATTGAAAAGTTAACCCCATAAAATTGTTTTAATGGTCAATATCCTGCCATTCTGCCTAATTTACCCAAAGAGAACAGTATGGGGCTGATGAGTCAGAAGAATGAGTCAGAACCTCAAGGCAGTTTGTGGTGGTGGAATCCTGGAAACAGTTATTTCATTTCTAGACACCAGTTAGATAAATAAAGCATGACATTATAACCCAGCGTGAGACGTAATATTTTGACTTAGGAACAGCTTTGTGTTTTCTTGCAGCACAATTAATATATGATTAGATGCCACTGTGAATGAGGAGTTATTTCTCAAAATGTCCTGTGATTTCTTTCCACCTCTTCGCTTTGCTGCTTTGTTGCACATCATTTTTTTATGAACCCTCTCTAGGCTGGAAAGGAGCACGAGTGGAAATGGCCATGAGACACAAGCCTAAGACCAGACTTTTCTGCATCACAGAATCAAATCAGATCTCTTGCTAAAAAGGAGAAATCAAAAACCCAGTTTTCCGGGTTAGCACTAAGACTCATGGGGAGGTATTTTATTGAGAAGATTTCTTGAAAATGGGAAAGTTTTCCTCACCCAGTTTCTATTGACGTCCCTGCAGTCGGTGTGGCGCTTTTACATCTGCCCTCACTACTTCTTAGGCTTCAAGTTCAGGTGTCTCCAGAACCGCGTGAAAAATGTATTATCTGCCAGCGCATAAGCTGGGGGGGAAATGTGCTAGCGAAGCTCTCTGAGGCTATAAAAAAAAATGTAGCTTGTGTTCCTGGGCAGTCCCCGATAAATCATAGACACTTAGCTCAGGCCTCCACAAACTTCTTTCTACTGACGAGGCATGTTGCACTCTCAGTTATCACTACCCAGTTGCCGAGATGAAGACCACAGACCTTCAAAAAGTGATATTTGCCTTGAGCAGTTCAAAACAAAGGGCCAGCAAAATCCACAGTCCTGACAATCCTAGGGTCAGCAGTAAACATCCACAGAATTGGTTAATTAGAGCAAAGAGATTATAGACTTTATAAAGAACTCTTTAACAATGGGCAGCTTAAATAAAAACTCTTTAGAATTTAGGCTTCTGAATAACCTGCTATAAATAACATACATTTCAAATGAACACAAAATCTGACTTTTGCAGTTTGTCTATTTCCGAAAGTGTTAGTTAGTTCAGTTATGAACAATAAAACAAAATACTCTGATCTCTTTGGGTAAGTTTCTTAGCACTGGCTCCAGTGTTGAAATACAGAAGCAAATTCAGGAAAATCGGAAGTAAACTTTTTACAGCTGACTGAAAGTGAATTAAAAAGCCATCATGGGTCACAGGGCAATGCCACGCTCTCTACGAGACAAAGCCAGGGTATGGTATTGCGTTCAGGAGGAGAAGAAATCATTTTCCATATCTTTTCCTTTGTTTCCATTTGTCTCCCTGTGTTCAGGCTGCCATAACTGAGTGCCATCAACTGGGTGGCCTACAAATAACAAACATGTCTTTCTCATTCTTTCAGTCTGAGGAAGCCCAAAGTCAGGGAGCCAGCAGATTCAGCCTGTTCTGAGGATCCGTCTTTCTGGTTCTTGCTGTGTCCTCGCAAGGGAGAAGGCAAGGGGCGCTCTCTAGGGTCTCTTTCATAAAAGACTAATCCCATTCATGGGAATTCCACCTTCATGACCTAATGACCTCTGAGAGCCTCCGTGTCCAAATAATATTACATTGGGGGTTAGAATTTCAGCATATGACTTGTGGGGAGGGGCATGTGTGCACTTTTAATCTGTTGCACCATTGAAAATCAGAAAGCAGTTGGAAGCAAAAGGAAGAAGAACTTTAATAAAACTTAACTAGGGAGAAATGAGAAAGAATCCATGTAGAGCTGTCAGTGAAACCACAAGTTCTTGACTTTTTTCCACTGTTGTATCTCAGTTATAAATATTGCCTCAGGAACAAACTATTGCTCATTTATTCACATCCTCACTTACTCTTTTTCTCTCTCTTTTATACTGAAATTGAAGGTCTTTTAAAGATTTGAAAATAATTTTTCAAAAAGATTTTATATAAACATGTGTTTTTCCAGAAAGATGAATATGTAGACAAATACAATGCACAAACACACATATACTGCCCATTTTCCTAAAGAAAAACGGGTCTTGTAGCATCCTGCCTCAAAACAGACTGACAGATATCCATTTCCTAAAGCACTGGCGCATTAATGCCAGAAAGAATCCTACTGAAAATGAATGTGCTGGGGGAAAGAAAGGGAAGCCACAGCCACTCCACAAACCGTCTTGTAGGTAGAAGAAATACATACATTACTATATAAAATAGATAACTAATAAGGACCTACTATATAGCCCAGGGAACTCTACTCAATAGTCTGTAATGGTCTACTTGGGAAAAGAATCTAAAAAAAGAGTGGATAGAGACATGTATAACAGATTCACTTTACTGTACCTGAAACTAATACAACATTGTAAATCAACTCTACCACAATACAATTTAAAATATATATATACATAAACTGTGAATCACCTATGGCATATTTGGCTTCAAGCAGTCTTTCAGGGAAAAATGACAACTTGAGAAATAATTTATTCTGAAAGTTGCTGAATCTTTCCTGCTGGCATGTTATTACTGCACTTAATGGCTTTCCTGCAGTTACTATTTTATGCTGTAGAGGAACCTGTAATGAAAAGGTTAATCAGAGCTTATCAGGGTCTATTATAGTTGGAGGCTATTAGCGGTTTGAATGGAGTACGGGGACTTCAGACCCTCCAGCATAAAGAAGAAACCAGTTTTTAAATGGGATCATGCCCGGCATCCTAAGGAGAGCATGACAATTTTCATTCAGAGAAAATCTGGTTTTAAAAGAACATGAGAAAGTTAAAGGGGCTCTTCTAGCACCTGTTTACTGCTTGTAGCATGCTAAGCTTAACATATAAATTAACTCTTTTTTAAATTGATCTAAGAATTTCCAGATAAGTATTAAGAGTCCTAGTTCAGGAGTCAGAATGCCTGAATAAGAAACTAAGGTTTAAAATTTGTACCTATATGACTCTGGGCCAATTATTTCACCCCAATATACCTCAGTTTAGTTTATTTATTCAAAAAATGAAGATAATCAAAGTCCTTAACCTTTAGGGTTGTTGTGAAACTGGAATACATGTCCATAGAAAGCGTTCAGCATGGTGCCTGACACATAGCAAACACTCAGTGAATGTCGGCAGTTATTATTATGTTAATACTATCATTATATTTGTTACCTCCTAGTAGGATGAAAATAAAATGTAATAAAAGGAACCTGAACTCCAAAAGAAATTTTTTTTAAACTTTTGAAAATAATGACACATATACAAAATTCCATTTATGAATTTCTCAGTACTGAAATGCATCAACCTCCTAAGCCATCTCCGGAATTCTAAAGAAAATGGGCTTCACTCTTGTATAAATTTCCCACTGCTGACTCAACTCTCTTCCAGTCTGACTAAGGTTTCCCTCATGGTTATGGTTATTCACTGAGCTGAATGCATCCTTTATCATGGTATGCATGCTAATGGCATGCATTTTTCCAAATAGTGAAAATGTACATAATAACTCATAAGAGTTGAATGGCAAGCACAATAGTAAACTGCTCAATAAAACCACTATACTATAGCTTCCTTAAAATCCACATTTTTGCGTATGTGTATTAAAATGGAGACAGTATTTCTTTGTAGGCTGATATCATCATAAAATGCTAACTGTTGTTAGCAAAACACTTTCAAAGCGAGAGCATTTGAACTTTGTGTTCTGAATTTTTGTCTTTTCAGTTTGTAAGTAGACCCTTACTGAAAAAACTAGACCTTCAGCGTTTGTGTAATTTTCTTCAGTGCTAGAGAATCCTGTCATTTAGTGCTGCTCCTTCCTGTGCAACTCGGGCCAGCAATTTAAAATACCGGATGAGAGGATTTGCCACCAGAAAACTGACATCAGCGGGCCATAAATGAGCCAATGATAGCTCTTGTCCAGAACATAATATTTGTTTTCTTCAATGCCAGTCACTAAATGAAAACTCCAAATTTATTTTATTTGCTTATGATAAGAACTGCTGTAAACATTTACTTTGATTATTTGCAGGGAGTATATTAAAGATCAGGAAAAGACCCTGATGCTGGGAAAGATAGAAAGCAAAAGGAGAAGGTAGCAGTGGAGGATGAGATGGTTGGATGGCATCACCAACTCAGTGGACATGAATTTGAGCAAACTCTGGGAGACAGGGGAGGACAGCAGAGCCTGGCATGCTGCTGTCCACGGGGTCACAAAGAGTAGGACATGACTTAGACTGAACAACAGCATATTAAACATAGTGGATCTACTAACAGTCTTATCGACAGCTCTGATGAACAGATTTCTCCTTCCCCTCTTTCATTGGCATATTGAAAGCTTATCATCTCCTTCCCTAAACAGACTAAACCACCACCACAAAAGTCAACCAAGGTGGACATGAGTGGTAGAGCATTCTACCCGAGGCCGAGTAGGAAATGTGAGGCAACTCCTTTCAGGGAGGTGGAGAGGGCAAGATGATGAGGGAGAAAGGAGGAGATTGCAAAGGGCTAGGGAATTGTCAAAGCAGAGTGGGAAGATGAAAAGCTAGAATGCTGCACAGACCTGAAGAAAGGATCAATAAGGGATACTCAGGGGTGGAAGGAACACCTCCCAACCAAGGACGAGCTGAACAGAGAGAGGGCGATGCACTAAAATGTTATCACTCACACTCTATTCAGCTTAAAACCAGGACTAAATCCAGAGTAAAGATCGTTTTGTAAATTTTTGGGGTCCCTCCAAAATTTATGTGTTGAAACCCTAACCTCCAGTACCTCTGAATATATCTATATTTGGAGATGTCTTTGAAGAGGCAATTAAGTTCAGTGAGGTCTTTAATCCAGTGACGGGAAATTTGGACACAGACACACATGCACACACAAGCCACATGAAGGCAGAAGGAGAGGGTGGACAGCCATCTACAAGCCAAGCGGAGAGCCTTCAGAGGAGAACAGCTCTGCGGACCTTGATCTTGGCATTCTTGCCTCCAGAACTCTGAGAAAACAAATTTATTTAAACTATCCTGACACTGGTACTTTGTTATGACAGTCCTAAGAAACAAATATATCTGGTATCTGTATGCTTTTGTCTAAGTTACAGAAACATCATTTATTAATGAACACTGCTACCCCATTGTTCAGCTTTTAATAATTGATTCTGGAATTTAACAAATGTCTCAGTTGGTAAAGAATCTGCCTGCAGTGCAGGAGACCTGGGTTTGATCCCTGGGTCAGGAAGATCCCCTGGGGAAGGGAATGGCAACCCACTCCAGTATTTTTGCCTGGAGAACCCCATGGACAGAGGAACCTGAAGGGCTACATTCCATGGGGTCACAAAGAGTCAGACATGACTGAGTGACCACCACACACACATGCACACACAAAGCAATGCGAAGTCTCAGGACTGAGATACGTGCAAAGATGAAGGTGATACCGTCTGTGCTATCACACTGTCTACATTCTCATAGGTGTTAAACAGAAATTTAGATGGAAGCTGACCAGAGTCTTATGAACAGAGAGTGTGGGAGAACCCAGGGTGGATGTCTGCCTGGCCTTCGTAGTTGGGGAAAAACCCAGCCTACCCCTGATTGACACTCAGCCTGATAGAGAAACCTCCTGGGTAAAGTGTCCTTAGAAGGTAGATTGAAAAGCAAAGATTGAAACATTATTTTTCTCTTGTCACATGTAAAGCTTTTACGTATAATAAAATAGTTAAAATCTAGGGATTTTCAAGCTCTATTATTCAAGCTTGCTACACCTTAATGACGCAATTCTTTAATGTTTAGAATATCAATAGTATGACACATCTCTTATGGCAATTATTGATTCTTTTATATTAAAAAAAGACCCTTTTTAACAAATAGAAGACAACCAACTCACACTTGTTTTAAGAAATATGAGAAAATACTGACTCATACAGCTTCAGTTCCAGACCCATGTTTACTTCGAGCACAACTGCATCCAAGAACTCAACTGGTGTCGAGGGGACTGTCTTTATCTCTTTTTCTCTCTCCACTCCCTCATTCTCTTTTCCGTTTCTTGGCACTGTTTTCTTTTAGTTTACTTCCTTCTTACTTAAACTCTGTCTCTATCATCATTCCTGGCACCTCTAGATTTACATCATAATTAAAACTAGAGATTTCTACAGACTTAGGTGTTCTTCAATAAAATAAATGCAACAGTTTTAGTGTTTTATCTCATTAGAAACACGTTATTTCACATGCTCTTCCTGAATGAAATACAATGGCTGGTGGAATAGAACATATATACCAGTCAGAATTAGAGACATGCCCACCTTAGGAACTGAGGGTATAAGCTGAGCCAAAGGCCAATCCCTACATGGGCCCTTTAGATAAAGGGTAACGTATAAAGCATAGGTGCAAAACAGCAATTATGTACATCCTACTTAATATAGAATTTTTCTATTTCACATGTGCATATGTTAAATCTCCTACTCTGACTCTTAAGTAAACACTTCTTTAATTTTTTCTATATTACAAACAGCAAACATGCATATAGAACATAACGTGTCAAGCACTGCTCTTTACACATATTGACTCATTTACTAAATAAAATAAATTTATAAGATATATTTATTATCCCCCATTTTACAGCTAAAGAACCTAAGTCATCAAAGACTTAAGTGACTTTTTCAGGTCACAAAACAATAGGAGGGTTCTCCATGTATCAAAAGTAAGATCAAGCTTTTGTTCAGTTCAGTCGCTTAGTCGTGTCCGACTCTTTGCAACCCCATGAACCACAGCACGCCAGGCCTCCCTGTCCATCACCAACTCCCAGAGTTTACCCAAATTCTTGTTCATCGAATCGGTGATGCCATCCAGCCACCTCATCCTCTGTCGTCCCCTTCTCCTCCTGCCCCCAATCCCTCCCAGTATCAGGTTCTTTTCCAATGAGTCAACTCTTTGCATCAGGTGGCCGAAGTATTGGAGTTTCAGCTTCAGCATCAGTCCTTCCAATGAACACCCAGGATTGATCTCCTTTAGGATGGACTGGTTGGATCTCCTTGCAGTCCAAGGGACTCTCAAGAGTCTTCTCCAACACCACAGTTCAAAAGCACCAATTCTTCGGCGCTCAGCTTTCTTCACAGTCCAACTCTCACATCCATACATGACCACTGGAAAAACCATAGCCTTGACTAGAAGGACCTTTGTTGGCAAAGTAATGTCTCTGCTTTTTAATATGCTGTCTAGGTTGATCATCACTTTCCTTCCAAGGAGTAAGCGTCTTTTAATTTCATGGCTGCAATCACCATCTGCAGTGATTTTGGAGCCTCCAAAAATAAAGTCTGACACTGTTTCCACTGTTTCCCCCATCTATTTCCCATGAAGTGATGGGATCAGATGCTATGATCTTAGTTTTCTGAATATTGAGCTTTAAGCCAACAATTTCACTCTCCTCTTTCACTTTCATCAAGAGGCTCTTTAGTTCCTCTTCACTTTCTTCCATAAGGGTGATGTCATCTGCATATCTGAGGTTATTGATATTTCCCCCGGCAATCTTGATTCCAGCTAATGCTTCTTCCAGACCAAGCTTAGAGCTACCTAAAGCCATGTTTCAGCACTCCAGAAGCAAATCACAGACAAGTTGGTCTTTGCTTAGCTACAACGGGGTTACAGATGACCCAAGCTCTGTTCAATAAACACATAATCAGAGGATTTTTGGCTATGGATTTCTTTGTTTGTATTTTTAACAAACTTACTAATTCACCAGAAAATAGCCAATGCATAACTAAAAGATGAATGATAATGGATGCATTTAACAAGTTATCCTGAGTGTTATTTGTAAGGAAAAGTGATAAGTTTTTAATTTGCCTAAAGTCTTTAGGATATACCAAACTCAGTCTTACTAAATTGCCATAATCATAATAGCAACAATATAAATATGATAAAGAAAACACTGATTCTATTTGAAATCATGACAGAAATGCAATCTGCCAGGAGTGCATAGCCCAAGAAGAAAGAAGGAACACATAATTGTAGATTAGTAAAATTAAAAAGCACAACCAGACTTTAGTAATAATAAATATTGAAACTTGCTCTCTTTTATTTTTTTCCTTCAGTTGATATTTTCATTTCAGTTCATGTCAGAATGTTATTTTAAAATTTTGCTTTTCTCTCACCATATTCACTCCAGGAATACACATGTAGCACTTCTGCTTTCGATCCAGAAGGCAAGCGATCACACCTCTCTCACTGGTATGGAAACAGTCTATCTTTGAACAGTCCAAGCTGAGTTTGGGAGTTTTTATTCTAAATATACTTTTTGAACAGCTAAAAAAATATATACATATATATATATATATATATACAACCAGACTTTAGTAATATTAAAAATGTTTTAGATGTTCCATTAAGTTCAATTAAGCTTCTGAATTAACTTTAAATAAACTTTATATATACATATGTATAGACATATGCACATACAATTTATATCCTATGTAAACTTTATATTATATGTACATATGTAGTATATATACATGTATGTATGTGTGTGTTATTCACTCATTCATGACTCTTTGCGACCCCATGGACTGTAGCCCTCCAGGCTCCTCTGTCCATGAAATTCTCTAGGCAAGAATACTGGAGTGGATTGCCACTCCCTTCTCCAGGGTATCTTCCCAACCCAGGGATGGAAACTGGATCTCCTGCATTGCAGGAAGATTCTTTATTGTCTGAGCCACCAGGGAAGCCTATACATGTACTATATATATTTTATATTTTTTATATTTCAAAATCATAAAAGCCAGAGCTACCTGAAATTCAGATAAATCATAGAAAATTTAACCCCAGAGTACAGTGAAAATAGCTCAAAAATCCCACAAATTTCAATATTGTTTTTTACTTTTTAAAAAAATCACCAATAAAAGATTTTTTTTTTACTTCAGATGACTATTCTGCCATAAATATTCTCTTAATGATTCCTGTCAGTTCTGACCCCATTATACCCCTCTTTCTCTTATGGCCACAAGTTAAGAAGCTATTTATATAGTTTTCTCAGGTGCTAATAGTTCCTTCGACTGACATCAATGCAACAAGATGAACATTTAGAATCCAGTTACCAGCTTTCTGGTCGTTTACATTGTCAGTTTCATTCATCTTCTCATGAGCAGGTCGGCATGAAGTAACACAGGCCTGTCAAAGAAAAATGAACCTGTGGGATCCTCTTACTGCTATCAGTTCCATTCGGTGTAGTTACTAGTTCATTATACATGGACTTTTGATGTCTAGAGTTTGGAAAAAAATTAGGTATGAGTATTACCAAGAAAAATGTCAATGTCTCAGAGCATATTATCATTTGGAAAATTTGATACATATCAGTGAGCATTAAAAAAATGGTGATAAATTTGAATTTAAGAAGTAGAAAAATGGCAATTACTATCCTCTTTGGGCTCTTGATTGGCCGTGTTTGAAAAGACAGAATGAGATTAACATGCAACTTAACTTGGTTGGCCAAGTCCCAGCAAGACCCCGAAAAGTCAGCAGGAGGCAGGCAGGGGACTGGGGCACTGAAAATCCCTAACAAAGGCCCCAAATAAAGGAATGAAATAATTACTACAACGAATGCACTGAAACACATATAGTGGAGTCTTGCAATAACCTTTTTTAACGAAATGGTCAGCTGTATACTGGCTGAGGGGGAAACAAACATATACAACCTCTGAAAGGAAAGTAAAAGAAACATGAAGTACTGTCAATACTGAGCTACAATTCCTGGTTAAAATATGCAAGTTTGCAGCTAACTTGCAGTGTGACTCCAAAACATGATTTGTCTTCCCTGGAAGCTGTAGACATTATGAGGCCGGGAGTCTGGTGAGCTCACACAAGGCCCATGAAATCCAGTGAAAACAGAACAATCAAGCAAAATCCCCTATTGAAAGTAAACAGATGGAGAAAACAGCAACTTAGCATGCAAATACCTAGAGTCAGGTGCCTACCTGGAATTCTATCAAACCATGAGCAAAAGGCAGAAAAGGTCCTGAGAAATATAAATGAAATCCTAAAAGAAAATCAATACTTGAAAGGAAAACTCTTTTGAGCAATTTTGATATGTATGGTGCTAAAGGCTTTCACATGTTGTATAATTTAGTCCTAGAAACAATTTATGTGAGGCTTTCAGTACCCTTCCTGGTACATGGTAGGGCTCTTTAAGGCAGCAGTGGCCATCACTATGATTATTATTCAGTTCAGTTCAGTTCATTTCAGTCCCTTAGTCACGTCCGAGTCTGCCACACCATGGACTGCAAGACGCATCACCAATTCCCGGTATTTACTCAAACTCATGTCCATCGAGATGACAATACCACCCAACCACCTCATCTTCTGTCGTCCCCTTCTCTTCCCACCTTCAATCTTTCCCCAAATCAGGGTTTTTCCAATGAGTCGATTCTTCGCATTAGGTGGCCAGTATATTGGTGTTTCAGCTTCAGCATCAGTCCTTCCAATGAATATTCAGAACTGATCTCCTTCAGGATGGACTGGTTGGATCTCCTTGCAGCCCAAGGGACTCTCAAGAGTCTTCTCCAACACCACAGTTCAAAAGCATCAATTCTTCAGACCTCAGCTTTCTTCACAGTCCAACTCTCACATCCATACATGACCACTGGAAAAACCATAGCTTTGATTAGAGGGACCTTTGTTGGCAAAGTAATGTCTCTGCTTTTTAATATGCTGTCTAGGTTGGTCATAACTTTCCTTCCAAAGAGTAAGCGTCTTTTAATTTCATGGCTGCCATCACCACCTGCCGTGATTTTGGAGCCCAAAAAAATAAAGCCTGCCACTGTTTCTGCTGTTTCCCCATCTATTTGCCATGAAGTGATGGGACCGGATGCCATGATCTTAGTTTTCTGAATGTTGAGCTTTAAGCCAACTTTCTCACTTTCCTCTTTCACTTTCATCAAGAGGCTCTTTAGTTCTACTTCACTATCTGCCATAAGGGTGATGTCATCTGCATATCTGAGTCTATTGATATTTCTTCCTGTGATCTTGATTCCAGCTTGTGCTTCCTCCAGCCCAGAATTTCTCATGACGTACTCTGTATAAGTTAAATAAGTAGGGTGACAATATACAGCTTTGACATACTCCTTTTCCTATTTGGAACCAGTCTGTTGTTCCATGTCCAGTTCTAACTGTTGCTTCCTGACCTGCATATGGATTTCTCAAGAGGTAGGTCAGGAGGTCTGGTATTCCCATCTCTTTCAGAATTTCCCACAGTTTATTGTGATCCACACAGTCAAAGGCTTTGGCATAGTCAATAAAGCAGAAATAGATGTTTTTCTGGAACTCTCTTGCTTTTTCAGTGATCCAGCAGATGTTGGCAATTTGATCTCTGGTTCCTCTGCCTTTTCTGAAACCAGCTTGAACATCTAGAAGTTCATGGTTTACATATTATTGAAGCCTGGCTTTGAGAATTTTGAACATTACTTTGGTAGCATGTGAGATTAATGCAATTGTGCAGTAGTTTGAGCATTCTTTGACATTACCTTTCTTTGGGATTGGAATGAAAACTGACCTTTTCCAGTCCTGCGGTCACTGCTGAGTTTTCCAAATTTGCTGGAATATTGAGTGCAGCACTTTCACAGCATCATCTTTCAGGATTTGAAATAGCTCAACTGGAATCCATCACTTCCACTAGCTTTGTTTGGAGTGATGCTTCCTAAGGCCCACTTGACTTCACATTCCAGGATGTCTGGCTCTAGGTGAGTGATCACACCATCATGGTTATCTGGGTCATGAAGGTCATTTTTGTATAGTTCTTCTATGTATTCTTGCCACCTCTTCTTAATATCTTCTGCTTCTGTTAGGTCCATACCATTTCTGTCCTTTATCGAGCCCATCTTTGCCTGAAATATTCCCTTGAAATCTCTCATTTTCTTGAGGAGATCTCTAGTCTTTCCTATTCTATTGTTTTCCTCTATTTTTTTGCATTGATTGCTGAGGAAGGCTTTCTTATCTTTCCTTGCTATTCTTAGGAACTCTGCATTCAAATGGGTATGTGTTTCCTTTCCTCCTTTGCTTTTCACTTATCTTCTTTTCACAGCTATTTGTAAGGTGTCCTCAGACAACCATTTTGCTTTTTTGCATTTCTTTTTCTTGGGAATGGTCTTGATCTCTGTCTCCTCTACAATGTCAGGAACCTCCATCCATAGTTCATCAGGCAGTCTGTCTATCAGATCTAGTCTCTTAAATCAGTTTCTCACTTCTACTATATAATCGTAAGAGTTTTGATTTAGGTCATACCTGAATAGTCTAATGGTTTTCCCTACTTTCTTCAATTTAAGTCTGAATTTGGCAATAAGGAGTTCATGATCTGAGCCATAGTCAGCTCTTGATCTTGTTTTTGCTGACTGTATAGAGTTTCTCCACCTTTGGCTGCAAAGAATATATTCAATCTGATTTCGGTGGTGACCATCTGGTGATGTTCATGTATAGAGTCTTCTCTTGTTTTGTTGGAAGAGGGTG